>NC_137891.1:161013852-161613852 GCF_963455335.1 Martes martes
ATTCCGTAGAACACACAACTGACTCTTAATCTTGGGAATTCAAGCCTCACATTGTGTGTACAGATTGCTTAAAAATAAAATCTTTTTTTTTTAAGATTTTATTTATTTATTTGACAGACAGAGATCACAAGTAGGCAGAAAGGCACGCAGAGAGAGGAGGAAGCAGGCTCCCTGCTGAGCCGAGAGCCCAATGTGGGACTCCATCCCAGGTCACTGGGATCATGACCTGAGCTGAAGGCAGAGGCTTTAACCCACTGAGCCACCCAGGTGTCCCTGCTTAAAAATAAAATCTTAAAAAAAAAAATTGTAAATAAATAAATAACCAAGTGTTAAATTCAAGAAGTTAGACAAAGAACAACAGAACTGATCCAAACAAATAGAAGTAATGAGATATAAAAATAAGAGGAGAAACTAAATAAATAGGAAACAAATACATGTCATAAAAAAAAAAAGATTGGCATAGGCAAAAAGCTGATTCTTTGGGGAAAGTCATAAAATAGACAAAACTCTGGTGAAATGATGAAGAAAAGACACAAAAAAATTTGAAGTAAAAAAGAAGACATAACAGATACAACAGAGACTGATGGAATAACATATTTTAAAACTATTTACAAAGAAAAAAAAAACAAACAAACTATTTACCACAGCTCAAGTTCTAGCCAACATACCTCACATTCATCAAATATGCAGAAGACATTCGACCTCCTGCCAGAACATTTTCATCACATTATGGTGTCAGTTCAACATAGAGGACCTCATCCTCTGAATGAGGTCGAGTTGTAGAGGAGGCTCATCAGATGTGGCTCCTTGGATGTGGTTCCTCTTGATCTAGAGATCTGTGAAATGAATAATTGAGTTGTCTGCAACACAAACATGGTTTACATCAGTGTTATGGGGTTAGGATAATTGCAATAAACATTAAAAGAGGTGGGGGGTGGATAGGATACAGTCAGTGTTTCATAGCAATTCTGAAACTCCACACAATTTTGAAATCCCCAAACCCCATGAATATGTGTGTATTTCCTTGATTATGACGCAGTCCTGCTTCCTGGGAATGATTCTTTGTGGCTCTGAGCTGCTTTGTGGATCTGCGATTCTTCGCTTTGAGTCATCCTTCCTTTCCTTTTTTTTTTTTTTTTTTTTCTTAAAGACGTTATTTATTCATTTGAAAGAGAGAGGGAGAGAAGAGAGCATGAGCAAGGGCAGGGTGCGAGGGCAGAGGGAGAGGGAGAAACATTCCCTGCTGAGCAGGGAGCCTGATACAGGCTCATCCCAGGATTCTGGGAAAATGACTTGAGCCAAAGGCAGATGCTTAACCCACTGAGCCACCCAGGTACACTTCATCCTTCCTTTCTCATAAGAAGTGGCTCATATCCCAGTGGGTAATGTATGGAATTGTTGAGTCACTATATTGTACACATGAAATGAATACAACCCTGTATGCTAACTATACTGGAATTAACACTTTAAAAAGGATGTGGCTCGTATTTGCTGCTGTGTAGACTTCACAGACTGCTTCTTGACCATAAAAGTTGGGAGTTTCCAGGGCTCTTTTCGTTTTGAATTGTCCTTTTCACTTGAAGCTGGTGGTGTTTCCATAATGTAGTTCTCTTACATTTTTATGGATTTTTTAAATGTTTTCTGTGAATTTTATTTGTGTTTTTGAATTTGAATTTGAATTTTATTTATGTTTTCTGTGAATTTTATTTATTTATTTATTTCTTCAAGAAAGTCCACTTTCTACCTTGGTCTGAGATTCAGTATACAAAGGAAAAACACCCTTAAGCTTTCTTTTTAAAGGCTTATTTTATTTATTTTGAGAGAGGGCACACATGCACCCTGGGGGAGGGACGGAGGGAGAGAATCTCAAGCAGACTCCTTGCTGAGCCCAGACCTGTCACCAAGCTCGATCCCACTACCTGGAGATCATGATGTGGGCCAAAATGAAGCGTTGGACTCTCAATCAACTGAGCCACCCTGTGCCCCAACACCCTTAAGATTTTTAAAAGTTCTTTTGTCTTAAGAAAAAGAGTAAGGGGGGTGCCTGGGTGGCTCAGTGGGTTAAAGCCTCTGCCTTCAGCTCAGGTCATGATCTCAGGGTCCTGGGATCGAGCCCCACATCAGGTTCTCTGCTCAGCAGGGAGCCTGCTTCCCCCTCTCTCTCTGCCTGCCTCTCTGCCTACTTGTGATCTCTCTCTCTGTCAAATAAATAAATAAAATCTTGAAAAAAAAAGAAAAAGAAAAAGAGTAAGGGGGATTTTATTTATTTATTTTTTTAATATTTATTTACATAATCTCTACACCTAACATGGGACTCAAATTCACAACTTCAAGACCAAGAGTTGTACACTCCGGAGGCGGAGGGAGGCCTCCGACTGAGCCAGCCAGGAGCCCCAGTGAGAGGTATTTTAACATTCTTAGAGGCCACTTTGTTTACTTGAGACGATCTATGAAACATGCACTTAAAACTTTCTAAAATCTTAACAAAAAGTCTTAAAACTGCACTCTCGCCTCCATCTTTATCTTTTTTTTTTTTTTTACTCCATCTTTATCTTAAGAGTAGTCTTCCTTTGAGAAAATTTTGATGGCTAGAAAGGCTGTCCTGAGCCCTTCACATACCCTCTCAATTCTTTGAAGCTAAACAGTTCCCCTTTTAGCTTATCTCTCTCTTCCTGCACCTTATCGTAGACAACTAAAAGAAACCAGTCAGCCTAGAGATCTCCTTAGCCAAATTCACCCATACATTAAGTGTACTTTCTATTTTGTGTTCCATCATGGAGTATGGAACTTTATTTATTTATTTATTTATTGAGAGAGACAGAGAGAGAGAGGGAGTGCAAGAGGGCCAGGGGCAGAGGGGAAGAGGGAGACAGAGAGAATCTTAGATCTCAGGCAGGCTCCATGTTCAGCAGTAGAACCTGACATGGGGCTCGATCTCATGACCCTGAGATCACGACCTGAGCCAAAACTAAGAGTCAGACACTTAACCTGCTATGCCACTGGAGCCCCCAGGTGACATTGTTCTGAATGTCAGAACTATATAACAGGAGTTGCCTTTCTCCCGCCTCCAATGACAATTTCCTTTTTTTTCCCTTCAAATTGTCACTAACAGTCTCCTTGAGGCCCTTCCTGTTTCAACCACTATTGGTCCCAAGTCATTGGCACATGGTTTAGGTTTTTGTCACAGCAGCATAATGCTTCTGGTATCAATTTCTATTCTAATTATCTATTAATTAATTAGAAACCACATCAAAGCTTATTAATTAAAATAATAACTTATTATCCCTTGTGCTTTGGTAGGTTGACTGGGCTCAGTTGGGCAGTCCTCACTTGGGGTGTCTCATATGATTACCATCAGATGGTAGCTGGGACTGGAGCCATCTGAAGTCTTTACTGGGCTGGATATCCAAGTTGACTCATTCACATGACTAGAAGTGGATCCTGGCTCTCTGCTGGGAGCTTAATTGGGTCTGTTAATCAAAGTGCCTACAGGTAGCTCATACACAGGGTCTGGGATTCTCACACTATGATGTCTGGATTCTGAGAGGGACTATCTTAAGAAAAAACATTCTAAGATTCCAGATGAAAGCTACAATGTTTCTTATGATCGGAGGAAGTCCCAGAACAGTACTTCCTCTGGGTTCTACTGATTAAGCAAGTCAGCATTCTGTTGAATAAGTGAGTCATTAAATCCATTCCAGGTTCAAGGGGATGGATAATGCCAGAGAGGGAATGAATTAATCATGTTCATCCCTGGAGACTATCTATAAAATCAACTTTTATAACCTAAAGGCAGGGAGAAAAAATTTTTAACTCCAAAAAGAGTAACCTGAGTTGATTAGATTATGTTAAAATCAAAACCTTTGGTTCAATGAAGGACTGTGTGGGCAAAGTGAAAAGATAGATGACAAAATGAGAAAAGATACTTTCAATGTCTAATGCCAATAAGAGATTTTTATCTAGAGCAGAGTTCAGCAAACTCTTTCCATAAACAACCAAACAGTGAATACTTTAGCCTGGTTTTGTGATCCATTCGTTCTCTGACACAACTATTCAACTCTACTGTTGTAGCTGGAAAGTAGCCATAGGCAGAAAGTGAATGGGTGTGACTGTGTTCTAATAAAATTTTACTTACTAAAACTGGAAGTAGGCCAGATGGAGTCTGTGAGCCATAGTTTGCTGATCCCTGGTCTAGAAAAAACAAGGAACTCCTGAGTATCAACAAGAAAAGGACATCAAGTCCAATTTTAGAAAAATAGAAAGGGGGGCGCCTGGGTGGCTCAGTGGTTTAAGCCTCTGCCTTTGGCTCAGGTCATGATCTCAGGGTCCTGGGATCGAGCTCCGCATGGGGTTCTCTGCTCAGCAGGGAGCCTGCTTCCCCCTCTCTCTCTCTGCTTCCCCCTCTCTTCCCCCTGCCTCTCTGCCTACTTGCGATCTCTCTCTGTCAAATAAATAAATAAAATCTTAAAAAAAAAATAGAAAGGTATAAGTAGGCAATACACAGAAGAGGAAACTCAGGAAGGTAATAAGCACATGAAGAGACATTTAAACTAAATTATAATCAGAGAAATATAAATTAACAATGAGACATTGCTTTACATCTAATCAGACAGCAAAAATTAGGGAGATGATGGTGAGTTTTGTTGAAATAGGGACTCTTCATGATGGGAATAAAGACAGGTGCAACTATTCTGGAGTGCAGTATGGTGGCCCATAGTTTAATAGTGTATGCGTATACCTAATGACCCAGCAAATCTGCTCCCATGTCTGTATCTCAATGAAATTCCCACTCAAGTCCTTAAGGGGTCATGAACTAGAATGTTCACTGCAGCATTATTTGTGGTGCAGAGGAGTGGAGACCATGTGAATTTTTGTCATCTGAAGAGTAAATACATAAAATGTAGAGAGTGTATGCCAAAGAGTACCGTATAGCAGTTGGGAGCAATGGATTAGACATACAGTGCCGGTTTTAACAAGTCAGAATAAGTTATAAACATAAACCACTTATGCAAATGTAAAATACATGCGCACAAAACAATATCTGTTTTGCAAGAACACAAACACGAAGATATATCTCAAAAACAAACAAAAACTACAGTGGTTGTCTATGGAGTAGGAAAGGAAGTGATTATGGAATGAAAGGGAGTAGATAGATAGATAGATAGATAGGAGCACATTACATGCACCATTGATGTTAATGTGCCATGAGATGAGGAAAATGATTAACTGCATCTGAAGTTAAAATAAAAATAACAGATAATATAAAAAGCCAGAGTGTCAGTTTTTCTTTTGAAGGAGTAAAGAAGGCAACTGCTTAGAAAGATGAACCTCAGTAAGAGCTGTGAATGCCCCCATTCAATTATTTTTCCTTGGAATTAGCCACACACAGGCTAGCATGTGAAAGAATGTGCTGGGGAGCATCGGAACCAGCATGAGAAACATCTGAATAATAATGTGCAATGTCTGCTTGAGGTTACCAAGGTTTGAATTTTATATCTCAAATTCTGAATGTATACTGACGACAGTGAAAGAAGTGTAGGTTATTTCTGAATCCACCTACCCATGCATAGTATCCAATGCATAATATGACTCCATTTTCATTAAAAAATACCATTACAGGGGTGGCTGATTGGCTCAGTCAGTAGAGCATGTGACTCTTGATCTTAGGGTTGTAAGTTGAGCCCCATATTGGGTATTGAGATTATTTTAAAAAATAAAATCAGGGTGCCTGGGTGGCTCAGTCATTAAGCATCTGCCTTTGGCTCAGGACATGATCTGAGGGTCCTAAGATCGAGCCCCACATCGGGCTCCCTGCTCAGCAGGAAGCCTGCTTCTCCCTCTCCCTTTCCCCTTCCTCTCTCGCTGTGCCTCTCTCTGTCAAATAAATAAATAAAATCTAAAAATAAACAAAATTTAAAAATCATAAAAAATGTACCATTATGTATTTATACATGTATACATACAAAAGAAGTTGGAGGGCTTTGCTCTAAACTGTTGACAGAGTTACCCACGGGGTGGGTGTGTCAGAGATTGGTCAGTAATTCACCAAATCTTTCCTCTTCCTTGTGGGCACTCATTAGCTTATGTCTCTCAGCCACCCTACAGATAGGAATGGCAATGTGCCTGAGATCTGGCCAATAGAATTGACAATTCTCTATGTTCTTTCTCCTTCTATGGCTACTTTGGAAGGTCTGTGTTCAATATGGAAGTACAAGATGAAAGGAGCCTGGGCCCCTGAATCATTTCTTAGAAGAGAGGAGTTTGTTTTTTTTTTTTTTAAAGATTTTATTTATTTATTTGCCAGACAGAGATCACAAGTAGACAGAGAGGTGGGCAGAGAGAGAGGAGGAAGCAGGCTCCCTGCTGAGCAGAGAGCCCGATGCGGGACTCGATCCCAGGACCCTGGGACCACGACCTGAGCCGAAGGCAGAGGCTTTAACCCACTGAGCCACCCACGCGCCCCAGAAGAGAGCAGTTTAATGATCACAAGGAAAAAATAACTTTTATTTTACTAGGCATCTGAGACTCAGGGTTTATTAAACTGCTTGTGTACCTTAACTCATACAGCAGAATTAGGAATCTTTAACTTTCTATATTTTACATTTAGGTCTTGTTTGGATTTTGTAGAACTTTCTTTTTTATTTATTTATTTTTCTTTCTTTTTTTTTAGCCAGTAAATTTGGGTTTATTTGGGAATAGCAGAGAATTGCAATCCAGGACAAGCAAATTACAGCAAAAATCATAGACAACTTCTTATATTGCATTTATAATTAGCCTTCTATCCAATATAGATTTTTGAAAAGATTTCATTTATTTATTTAACAGAGAGAGACACAGCAAGAGAGGGAACACAAGCAGGGGGAGTGGGTGAGGGAGCAGCAGGCTTCCCTCTGAACAGGGAGCCTGATGCAGGGCTCAATCCCAGGACCCTGGGATCATGACCTAAGCTGAAGGCAGATGCTTAACTACTGAGCCACCCAGGTGCCCCAAATATAGATTTTTTTAAAATTAATGTTTCACAATTTATAATCAACTCTTTTTCCTTGTTCTCTGAGTAATTCCTTCTTACTTAACATTTTTGTAGTAAATGCAAATTTGAATGGTGTTACCGGATAGCTGATTGTCCAAAGCGTAGAGAAGTATAGAAGTCAGCTTGCTATCCTTTTTTGTTTTCTTTCTTTACTTTTTTAAAAAAAGATTTATTTATTTATTTATTTGAGGGAGAGTGCATGGGGGAGGGGCAGAAGGCGAGGGAGAGAGAATCCCAAGCTGACTCTGTCCTGAGCACAGAGACTGAAGTAGGGCTGGATCCCACGACCCTGAGATCACAACTTGAGCCAAAACCAATAGTGGGATGCCACCCAGGTGCCCCTCTTTTTTGTTTTCTTAATTAAGATATAATTCACAGGGGCACCTGGGTGGCTCAGTGGGTTAAGCCTCTGCCTTCGGCTCAGGTCATGATCTCAGGGTCCTGGAATCAAGCCCCACATCGGGCTCCCTGCTCAGCAGAGAGCCACTTCCCCCTTTCTCTCTGCCTGCCTCTCTGCCAACTTGTGATCTCTCTCTGTCAAATAAATAAAATCTTTAAAAAAAAAAAAAGCTATAATTCACACACTATAAAATTCACCCTTCTAAGTATACAAAATTCAGTAATTTTAAATGTATTTATCAGTCCTTGCAACCACCACCACACACCCAGAACATTTCCATCACCTCAAAAAATAGCCCCATGGTCTTTAGCAGTCATCATTCCCCATAGCCCCCACCCAGCATGACAACCACTGATCTATTTTCTGTCTCTATGAATTTTCCTATTCTGTGCATTTCATATAAATGGAATCTATAGTATGTGGCCTTTGGGGCCTGGCTTTTTTCACTAAGCACAATATTTTCAAGGTCTATCCATGTTGCATCATATATCACTATTTTAATCATTTTATGTGTGAATACTATTTCATTTATGGATATGCCATATTTTATTTACTCATCAGTTGATAGACATTTGAGTTGTTTCCACTTTCTGACTATTATGCATAGTGATGTTATGTACAAGTTTTTGTGTGAACATATGTTTTCTCAGTTTCCTGGGGTATGTACCTGGGAGTAAAATTTCTGGGTCATATGGGGACTCTATGTTTAACTTTTTGAGCAACTGCTAAACTATTTTCAGCAGTAGCTGTATCATTTTGTATTCCCACCAACAATGTGTCAGGGTTCCAATTTCTCAACATTCTCTCTAAAGCTTGTTACTGTCTGTCTTTGATTATGGCAATCCTGGTGGGTCCCAAGTGGTATTTCATTGTGGTTTCAATTTGCATTTCCCTAATGATTAATTTCTTTCTATTTTAGTGTGTGTGTGTGTGTGTGTGTGTGTGGTGATGGTGGTGTTGTGAAATTACTTTTCTATAGTGATAAGGTATTTGTGGATTATATGTTGAAGAAAACATAAAATATAGAGTTGGTTCTATTCTCTCCCATGTTTTTCATTCATCTCTTCTCCCCCACAACAAACAAAGAGACAATTCATTTTAACTTCTTGATGTAGCAAGGTGGCTAGGTGGGATACAGTTTGGGAGTCAGCACTTCTCCTGATGAAATTCACTAATACCCTTCTCTCCACCTCCACTCATTTATTTAAAGCTTAGTCAGCTCAGGCTGCCTTAACAAAATACCATAGATGGGGTGGCTTGAAAAACAGAAATTAATTTTCTCACGGTTCTGGAGGCTGAAACATCTAAGTTGAAGGTGCCAACTGATTCGGTTTCCGTTTAGACTCTCTTCTTGGCTTGCAGACAACCACCCTCTTGCTGCGTCCTCACATGGCCTTTCCTCAGTGCATGCTGTTTGGTGGCTGGAGCGGGGAGAGAATGCGAGTACTCTGGTATCTCTTCTTAGAAGGACACTAATCCTAACAGGTCAGAAAACCATCCTCCTGACCTCATTTAACTTTAATGATTTCCTTAAAGGGTCTATCTCCAAATACAGCCACACTGGGGATTAGTGTGAATATGAATAGGGGGCAGGGGACGCAAACATTCCGTATATCCATTGATTTCTTAAGAACCTCCCAAGAAACAGTGTTGATTTCTGTTCACTATGTGATGCAGACATATCTGAATGCTAGCTGATGGATCCGTATGGCCCTAACCGACTGCAGAGAAGCTCATCTGGGCACTTGAGGGGGAATTTGAGAAGAGGGCTACATGAGGCTGGCACAAAAAGCCGAATCCAGCAACGGGGACCATGAGAGGGGAGTACCAGGTCACCCAACTGTGCTACACCAAGGGCACCATTCATTTCATAATCTATGTGAATGGCACTCCCTGGACCTGTAAGGCTATGCCCTAGGTCGTGGTTCTGAATATGAGGTCTCAGTAACTACTGGTACTCTTCCTGGGACCATTCCCATCCAGATACAGTAGAAGTAGTGTGGGGAGAAAATTACTCTATGCATGTGGTGAAAAAGCTAGATCACTAAATATCACCTCAGTTGGGGGTTCTTTTTGCTATCTTTGGTACTCTTTCAGAGGTTAGAGCCCTTTTGCTATGGGTCCCTCCCAATTGAGCTTAATGCTAAGGGATTAACTACTAACTAAAGTCCTTTGTCTTCAAGCAACTGCGACTACCTTTGGTTAACTTAAGGGGGAACATATAGGAACTTATTGAAAGAAAATGTGGGGATGCCTGGGTGGCTCAGTTGGTTGAGCGGCTGCCTTCGGCTCGGGTCATAATCCCAGCGTCCTGGGATCGAGTCCCACATCGGGCTCCTTGCTCAGCAGGGAGCCTGCTTCTCCCTCTGCCTCTGCCTGCCTCTCTGTCTGCCTGTGCTCACTCTCTCTGACAAATAAATAAATAAAATCTTAAAAAAAAAAAAAAAAGAAAATGTGAAAAGACAGTCTGGGGAACCAGGTATCAAGATACTTAGAAATCAGGGCAATTCTGGATATGTAGTTAATAGAAAGCCTATTGAGGATGCTGCCCCAGAATGAGTCAGCTCTAAGAGTTTCCTGTCCTTCCTGTCTCCCACTGAAATATCCTTCCAGAGAAAGCACTTCCCAGTGGCCTAGTTGGGATTTGATGCCATCCTCTGACTAGGGGAGGGTAGAAAACCATGACTGACAGCCCACCAAGCCAGCAAGCAGTGGGGGAGGAGACAGTCTCCAAAAGAAGGAGCTAGAATGCTGATAGAGAAAAACAACAGATGTCCTTGCATTCCAACCAGGGGTTGCCAAGCAACGTCCTCCCACTTTTTTTCATACCATACACAATTTTTTAAATGCCTCTGCCTAACATAATATAATTATCTCACATGCAAGCAAACACACACACACACACACACTCAGTTCCTTTTGGATGCAACCCATGTCCAGTTATGGCATCCATTCCTTCCCTGGTTCCATCAAGATCCCCCTCCATACTTTGAAACTTGTGGACAAAATGACAAATTTAAACACTGCCAACGAACACCGTACACAATTCTAGGGGAAGGGAATAGGGAAGAGAAGGATAACTACTTTTAAATATATCTGACTTTCTGTATATTACTGGATGTCAGTTGATGTAAGTTAAAGAAGGAAAAACCTCATCTTCTTCCTGTGTTTCCCCCTTTACTCTCACATGACTACCATACTCACAGCACTTCTGACACCAGATGGGGGGTTTTTCTGCAACACTAGCCGAGGATCTTCCAATTTAACTCCATTCTGATGCTTCCTACCCGAACATAGTGTCAGATCCCACAAGTTAAGTGCTCAGTCCTACAAGACTGCCTCCCACCCTTACTTCAGATGCCAACAGCAAACCCAGGTTGTCACCTGTGGGTCTGACCAACTGGCTGTGAATCAAAGGTTCCCATGATCCCCTCCTCAGGTTTGGTTAATTTGCTAGAGCAGATCACAGGACTCAGGAAAATCATCTACTTGCTGTGCAATAGTTTATTT
Source organism: Martes martes (assembly GCF_963455335.1). Lineage (NCBI taxonomy): Eukaryota > Metazoa > Chordata > Mammalia > Carnivora > Mustelidae > Martes > Martes martes. Next base: position 161,024,793 of record NC_137891.1, read on the forward strand.
TAAAAGGTGTGGTAAAGGACACAGATGAACATCCAGATGGAAGAGATGTGTGGGGTAGGGTCTATGGGAAGGAGTACAGAACTTCCATGCCTCTCTGGGCACACCACTGTCCCCACACCTCCACCTGTTCACCAACCTGAAAGCTCTTGGAACCCTACACTATCGGGATTTTTATGGAGGCTTCCTCACATAGGCATGATCAATTATCAACTCCATTCCTAGCCCCTCTCTCTTCTCTGGTAAAAATTCCAGGTTTTTTTTTTTAAGATTGTATTTATTTATTTAAGAGAGAGACAGAGAGGGCAAGTGAGTGCAGGAGTAGGAGAGAGGGGCAGAAGGAGAGGAAGAAGCAGGCTCCCGGCTGAGCAGGGAGCTCAATGTGGGGCTTGATCACCAGACCCTGGGATCATGACCTGAGCTGAAGGCAGATGCTTAACGGACTGAGCCACCCAGGCACTCCAAATTCCAAGTTTCTAATCATGACTCGGTTTTTCTGACAACCAGCTGCCAGCCAGGAGCCCACCAGAGTCACCTCATTAGAACAAAAGATGATGCGATCACCCCCAAAATTCCAAGGGATTTAGGGACTTTGCATCAGGACTTGAGTTAAAGACAAAATGCTAGAACAAAAGATGTTCCTAGTGCTCTTATCACTAAGGAAATTAGGAAGGTTTTAGGAGCTCTGTGCCAGGAACCAGGAGCAAAGACAGAATACACACACACACACACACACACACACACACACACACACACATATATTCTATTATCTCACATTATATTATCTCACGAAGTTATACCTCAATAAAAGAGAAAAATATACATGACACAGCAAGGAAGGAAATAATAAGTAGAAGCAACAGTCCTCACTTATGGAGCTCATGATGGTTTTTATGACTTCTCTCCTCCCCTACCCATCACATTCTCTTGTTGGCCCACAACCAGTTGGTCTAATGATTTGCCAGGTGGGTTGTGGTAGACAGTCGTCAAGGTTGCACCCAGTGATTCTCAATTCCAGGTGTTCATGCCCTTGTATAGTCCCCTGCCACACTGAATAGATCCTAGAATATTTTTTATTACTGGGATTAAGTCCTCCCACAGGATATCTACATCATCTACTCTTAAGTTTTATTTTGGTTTCCAGCTCTCTTTCCACTTTGGACCCTGGAGATTTCTCTTTCATCTTACCAACTCAGTTATGAGTTTCCTTAAATTTTAGTCAGCATTTCTAAGTGTTTATTATACGAACATTTTCAGTTTATATAATGTTTCAGATTGCTGAAGTTGGAAGTCCCTGTGTATTTACTTTTCCATCTCCTCCACTAGACTACAAGCTCCATAGAAACAGGGAGGATGTTTGGTTCATCATTATGTTCCCACAATCTAGCACTGTGCCTGGTCTATAATAGACATTTATTACATGCTTGTTGAATGCATGAATGCAAGCAGGGAAAGAGTGAATGCCATAAATGGACATAGCTTTCTCCTTTTGGAAGGCATTGAGTGCATTTTTTGTTTGCATGCGAGATTATTACATTAATTAATTAATTAATTAATTAATGAGAAGGCACATAGAAGACTTCCTTCCTTTAACAAGATTCTCTTTCAGAATTGTTTGTTGCTGATAATTAGACCTTGAGTCTTGTCTTTGAGATTACCAGTGTTTGGCCTGCAAACATGGTTGCCATTTGAGTTTTACTACTTCTTATATTTATTTATTTTCTCAAACCTTGAAAGTCTCTAGAGGAAGTAGAATTTGGTTATGCTGACCTAGTGATAACACTGACAGACATAGACTTCTCTATGTCAGTCTAAAAGAAACAACATTTATTTATATAAACACAAATTTTGCATTGGTATTTGTAGAACTGTTTTTTTAATGGATGGATATTTCAGTAGTTGAAAATTTGTGTTTTTAGAATAGGTGTCCCCTAGTCTGTAGAGTTTGACTTGGTCAATTTCATGATCAAAAGAGAATTCTTGATTCTTTTTTTCCCAACCTGCGCTTGTCCTCATATTTCCCTTTTCTTGATTTTATCTCGAACTCAGGCCAAAACCTTAAGAAACAACTGTGAATCCTCTTTTTCTTCCCATCCCCCAGCTCTCACACTCCAATTCATTAGAGTCTTGTTGGCTCTCCTTTCAAAAATTTCAAGGAGGGCCTGGGTGGCTCAGTCGGTTAAGTGTCCAACTCTTGATCTCAGCTCAGGTCTTGATCTCAGGGTCGTGAGTTCAAGCCCTGCATTGGACTATATGCCTGTGGAGCCTACTTTAAAAAATTTCAAGAATCCAACCTCTTCTCTGAAGCCCTACCTACCAAGTCTAAAGTCCCATCATCTGTTATCTAGCCTACTGTGATAGCCCCCTAACTCATCTGCCTGTTTTCACTCTTGCCCCACTATCAGTTCTCCACTCAACAGCCAGAGGGAACTTTTCCAAAATATAAATCAGATTCCGTTAGATGTATATATGGTCATGGGCTAATGTAAAAGACATCTGGAAAATTTAGCCTCTTGTGTCATCCCTGGCCACACTGTAGGTAGCCAGGGACCATGTCATAAAAATGATGTGATGTTCCATTCCTAGGAAATTAAAAAAAAAAAAAAGAAGGGAGGTGTTGCTGCTATAGGAAGTTATAATTAGCAGAGCTTGACCTAATCATCTTGGCTCTTGCCCACACTCCACCGAGCAGCCAGCACAAACAACCTCTGAGCAATCAGCATGAGAATGTTGGAAAAATTGTCATAATAACCTGATGTTTTTCAGATAGATTCCTGCTGTTCTACTTGGTTCTCTCATTACAAAGTTGACCTTTGATGAACTAGTGAAAAGCTTGTTCCTATCATGAACCTGGGTTGCTGCTCTGATGTTATGCCATCACTTAGCAGAAATGGATACGGTGGATTTTGATGCTCTTCCATGATGCCTTCCAGAAGGACCAATGATCAGAAATATAGTGGGCAAAAAAAGTTTTCTAAATCTCAGGTAGATAGGCATAATTACTATGAAGCTGATAAAGCTTAAGATTTAGGATGCCTTCCTTGCATGAGACCCTTCCAAGGGTCTAATTTTGTGTTCATACTTACATATTATTTTTCTTAAAAAGAACTCCACCTTTGGGGGTGCCTGGGTGGCTCAGTGGTTTAAAGCCTCTGCCTTTGGCTCGGGTCATGATCCCACGATCCTGGGATCGAGCCCCACATTGGGCTCTCTGCTCAGTAGGGAGCCTGCTTCCTGCCTCTCTCTCTCTCTCTGCCTGCCTTTATGCCTACTTGTGATCTCTGTCTATCAAATAAATGAATAAAAAAAAAAACACTCCACCTTTGCAATCAAGTTTATAACCCCTTTTCCCAGGTTTTGTGACAGCTACCAGAAAAAAGGAGATTCGAGATTTGGATAACATGAGGAGCTGGGAGAAGAGAGCAGCAAATGCTATGTCCCTGGGACTTTCTATTTTGCTGACCCTCTGAGAAACCTTCTGAAACCTACTCATTCCAAGTCACTCAACACCCACACCCTTGACTCAGCTTTAACTGCTTTTTGCCCTTCTGTAGAATCCTGGTAAACTGCCAGTTGCATGGACCTTCATGAGACCCTACTAAAAGAGATGATCTTAAGTATCTTAACTGTGAAACTATATATCAGCTTAATCATCTCTTCTCCACAGAATAGCAATAGACTAGTTAGTTTGTAGTAGGTAGTTCCACTTGGCCCATCTCTGTACCATCTAACATAAGAGCTGACATTCCCCCAAAGTCCTGGCAGGATGTATTTGAACTTCTTGGAACACAGTAGACTCTCTGACTTATTAAATACATTGAACTAAAAGTGAGACTCGTTGCTTTGATCTCTGCCCCCAAGTCATGGATGATCAAAACACTCCAGATCTGCACTGACTTAGGTAGCTACATCTTGAGGCAAAATTGCACAAAGTAACTGAACGAGTGTTAGCATTTCCCAGGTGTTGCACCCTTCTGCTTCATCATCTCCAAAGTAGGACATTGAAGTCTTGCTGAGTTAATCTTTAATAATAATTTTTAAGTGTTTAAGAACCACCATTTTAATAGCACTCCATAAAACAATATGATCCTCAGACCCCACAAAACCCGACTGTATCTCTTCCATTCTTCAGGGAGTAGCAAATCAAAAATTTCATTACTTTCTATTTATTTATTTTAAAAGATTTTATGTATTTATTTGAGAGAGAGTGCATGAGAGAGAGATAGAGAGAGCATGAGTGGGGAAGGAGGGGCAGATTCCTGCTGAGCAGGGAACCTGACTCGGGTCATGAGCTGAGGGGAAGGCAGACACTTAATCAACTCAGCTATCCAGGCACCCCTCATTACTTTCTATTTAAAGATCCAGTTAATTTAAGATCAATGTATTCCTGACTATACTTAATGAGAATATTCTGCACTTCCCAGCAATGTGGAGGTCAAGGTAACAACTCAAGTTTTCCAATCTGGCTAAAAAATCACTTTGCTTCCAACTTTACTTAATGTTCTATGCCTCCTATTTTTTAAGTATCACATTGTCTAGGGGGTTCACCAGGAAACTGCATAGTCAAATAAAGCTATCGTTTCCCCCGGCTCTGGTTCTTATAATTGTATCATATGTAATGGTATTATAAGAAAGATGGATTCAGGGCGCCTGGCTGGCTTGATCAGTAGAGCGTGTGACTCTTGATCTGGGGGTCGCGAGTTCGAGCGCCATGTTGGGTGGAGAGATTACTTAAAAATAAAATCTTTTAAAAAAAGAAAGAAAGAAAGATGGATTCCATTAACTATAAGACTCCCACTCAATGGATCTAGATATCCATGTTGCATATTCAAAATTGAGGAGAACAAAATTGCTCTGCATAAAAGAGGAAGACAAATTTGGAGTATCAAAGGCAATTCTAGAGGAAAGAGGAGATAGGAAAAGAGAGATGGGAACCAACAAAATTCTGGAGGATTGGGTGTACGGGGATTAAAGGTCATTAAGAATGGCAGGAGAACTGATAAGAATTTTCTTCATGAGTTTATTTTTTTTTCATCTTGCAATCTTTATTTCTATATTTATCCAGTAGCATAATTAATTAATCAACCAAATACTTTTTTTAAAGATTTTATTTATTTATGTGATAGAGATCACAAGCAGGCAGAGAGGCAGGCAGAGAGAGAGAGAGAGAGAGAGAGAGAGGAGGAAGCAGGCTCCCTGCTGAGCAGAGAGCCCAATGCGGGGCTCAATCCCAGGACTCTGGGATCATGACCTGAGCCAGAGGCAGAGGCTTTAACTCACTGAGCCACCCAGGTGCCCCTCAACCAAATAATTTTTTTAAACTTCTAATATAGTTGCAAGCTATATGGTCAAAGGTTAAAAGCAAAAAAAAAAAAAAAAAACAATCAGAACTCCCTAGTCACGGGGTGCCTGAGTGGGTCCGTCAACTCTCCCTTATCTGGGAACTGTACCCTTCCCAGGCCCACCTTCTGGTTCCAGGGGCACGTAGGGTTGATATTGTGTGGTCTCACTTCTCTGGCTGCAGCTAGTGATGGAGATCTGATCTGAACTTGGACACCATCCCTTCCCCAAGAATCTGGTTTGGGACTGAAAGATTTCAGCCTTGCTTGAGATATTATCCTAAGCAGAAATAATTAAATGCTTGGAAGCTGGGGGCACCTGGGTGGATCTGTCTGTTGAACATCAGTCTCTTGGTTTTGGCTTAGCTCATGATCTTGGGGTTCTGAGATCGAGCCCCACATCTGTCTCTGCACTTGGAGGAGTCTGTTTGAGATTCTCTCTCTCCCTCTCCCTCTGCCCCTCTCCTCCTCTCTTTTTCTCTGTCTCTCAAATAAATAAATAAATCTTTAAAGTAAATGAATGAATGAAGGAAGGAATCTATCTCCCTAGTCATTAAATTGACTTCTTTTAAACACTACCTAAAGAAATAACTGAAAAGAATTTCAACATTATAACTTTCCCTTATGCAAAGTTTTTTTTTTTTTTAAAGATTTTATTTATTTATTTGTCAGAGAGAGTGAGCACAGGCAGATAGAGAGGCAGGCAGAGGCAGAGGGAGAAGCAGGCTCCCCGCTGAGCAAGGAGCCCGATGTGGGACTCGATCCCAGGACGCTGGGATCATGACCTGAGCCGAAGGCAGCTGCTTAACCAACTGAGCCACCCAGGTGTCCCTCCCTTATGCAAAGTTTAAGTGTACATCACTTCAGTGTAAACACTTCTTCATCATCTCCCTGCTACCCAGCACCCTTAATCTTCTGTAACACCTGGTACTCAAATGCTTAACATGACTAGTTTTTGTGATACTTGGAACCCAGAGGGATAGCATGAGAACGTAATCCCTGGGAATTCACAGGATTCTTAAGGAAGTCTGTGGATTTCCACCAGAGGGTGTGGGATTGGAGGGTGGAAACAATTCTAAGTAATTTCAGAAGGCAGGGATCTGTACTACATATAAAACCTGTGTGCATGGCTTTTCTTTTTCTCATCTCACCAGATTTGTCACGAGATGGGGACAGTGCTGGGCATCACCCTTGTTCTGTCTCTGTTTGGGTCCACTCCTCTTAGTAGATGTTCCTCTCAGCCTCCTAGTCTACAGTGAGGGCTGGCACTCAGGGCCACTGAGCATAGCCTTAGAGATCATTCAGGGCATAAGGGACCCAGTCCATGCTCCAGTCACCAAACCCGGCACACTGGCACAGAGCTGCAACCATGCAGAGGGGGCACCATTTACTAATTTCCTCTGAGAGACCCTGTGGGCTAGAGAGGGCCCTCATGCCCTGGGCTGTGTCACAACAGGAAGGAAAAACTGACTCCTCCCATACCTGTCCTATATAACATTTCCTCACCTACCTCCCCCTGGAGGTTTATACAGTTCTGCACTCTTCGGTTTCACTAATTGTTCCTGCCTTGGCTACCTCTCTCCCTCTACCCCCATAATTTACAAAGCTGCCTCTCTCGCAATGGAGTGAGGACTTCTATTTGCATTGCAGAACAGTTTTGTTTCTTTCTTTGATCCTTGGCCTTCCAAACCATGTTCTCTTAGGCCTGCTGGGAATAATGAGCAGGCCCATTGAAGAGTCAGGTACCTCTTCATAGCTTCTCCCTTTTCTGCACGAAAACACAAAGGCCCTGCCAAAGCTTTGAAACTAAACCCTTAGTCTCCTCCAGTCTGTGCTTGTGCGCATTACATAAAAAGGAGCCTGGTGAAAGAAAGAAAGGACAAAGAGTGTGGTTTTCTTTTCCCAGTCACAATTGTTTGCACTTTCTGATTTTTCTGCAATGAATACACAGAGGCTCAGGGAGGTTATATAACTCGCCTGAAGTCACGCAGCTAGTTAAATGGGGGCCGAAAAGTCCAGCCTGTCCCAGGACTTCGCAGGGCAGAGGGCTCTTTCCACCACAGCCAAGCTGTCCGTGGAAGGCTGAGACTGGCTGCCATGCCTGGGGAAGGAAGAGGTTTTCTCATAAGGAGAGAGACATGTTACTGCCCCTCAACCGGTGAAAAATATGATCTAGGATATAAATATGCCTACGGCCAAGAGAGCTAAAGTATCACCCCCTGGGGTCCCGCCACCTCACCCTTAAGTACGCAGTTCTATGTACCTAGTTTGTGCTACAATCACTCCCTGATTGTAGCCGGGCTAATAGGATCTCTCTCTCTCTCTCGGGAATCTTTTTTTTTTTTTTTAAGATTTTATTTATTTATTTGACAGACAGAGATCACAAGCAGGCAGAGAGGCAGGCAGAGAGAGAGAGAGAAACAGGCTCCATGCTGAGCAGAGAGCCTGATGTGGGGCTCGATCCCAGAACCCAGGGATCATGACCTGAGCCAAAGGCAGAGGCTTTAACCCACTGAGCCACCCAGACGCCCCTCTCTTGGGAATCTATAATTAGAATCAGGAGGTATCCTATTTAATCTGGGAAGATTTTTTTGGCGGGGGGGGGAGATCTTTTGAATAGAGGAGAAGTATGTTTGAGTTGTGTGTTGGCCTTTTTTTTTTTTAAGATTTTATTTATTTATTTGACAGAGAGAAAGAGAGCACAAGCAGGGGGTGTGGCAGGCAGAGGAAGAGGGAGACGCAGGCTCCCCGCAAAGCAGGGAACCCCTCGTGGGCCTCGATCTCAGGACCCAGGGATCATGACCTGAGCCGAAGGCTGTCACCCAACTAACTGAGCCACTCAGGCACCGGCCGTCTTCTACCGGCTATGTGGAACAAAAAGCTGAGCAATGATGCTGAGAGAGAGGAAGAATGACCTATGTGAGGAAGAAATAGAAAGAGATTCTGAATGCTCTTAGTTCCTGGATCCAGTAAATTCCTACTCTGTTTAAGGAGTCCAAAGAACTTGAGGCAGAGGGCACCACATCCCAACCAGTCATTTCCAAACTACAGGAACTGTAAATAAATTATCATTTATCACATATTTCCATGTAACAAGAGGCCAATAGTTTAATGGCCAAAACCCCAACAAGGATACAGACTTCCTGGGTGACTGGGACAAGTTTCTCAATATCTGTTTTCCCCATTATAAGATAGAAATAGTACCTTTCTTGTATGATTTTTTTGACGATTAGATGAGTGGTTATATGAAAAGTCCTCAGAAATAACGACTGGAGGGTCACCTAGGTGGCTCAGTCGTTAAGCATCTGCCTTCAGCTCAGGTCATGATTCCAGAGTCCTGGGATCGAGCCCCACATTGGACTCCCTTCTCAGCGGGAAGCCTGCTTCTTCCTCTCTCACTCTTCCTGTTTGTGTTCCCTCTCTCACTGTGTCTCTCTGTCAAAAAAATAAATAAAAATTTTTTTTAAAAGATTTTATTTATTTACTGACAGAGAGAGAGATCACAAGTACGCAGAGAGACAGGCAGAGAGAGAGGGGAAGCAGGCTCACTGCTGAGCAGAGAGCCCGATGCAGGACTAGATCTCAGAACCCTGAGATCATGACCTGAGCCGAAGGCAAAGGCTTAACCCACTGAGCCACCCAGGCGCCCCAAATAAATAAATAAAATCTTAAAAAAAGAAAAAAGAAAGAATGACTGGAACATAGAAAACAGTGTGTAAATGTTAGTTATTATTCATCTTTGTTTTCGTCTTCTCCTTTCTCCTGTTTTATACATGGGGAAACTAAGACCCAAGAAGTCAAAGGTATTGCCCAAGGCCATGTTGCAATTAAAGAGTAAGGCTGGGCCTAGAACTGAAGTCTTCTGATCCTAAGTTCAATGTTTGGTCCATCACCCCAAATGTCCCTCAATCAACCACCTGTTACAGTTTCCTTGAAGAAAATGTTAGAACCCAAGCCCTGAGGGTATTACGAGATCTGATTAGGAAGCCGCTCCCTGCCTCTGCTCCTGGTTGGAGAACAAGGCTTCTCCCACTTGGCCTGCCCAGATGGGCCTCCATGCCTGTACAACTGAGGAAGAGGAGGAAGGTTTAGTAATAATGTAAGACAAGGTCTTACATTATCTCAAGAGAAGTGTTTTGCAAAGAATCCTGCAGCCGAAAATGTCTGCTAATATTTAGGAAATCATAAGGAACCAACATCAGTGATCCCAGCTACCAGAGACACCAAAGTGGGTCTGGTGTCTGCCAAAGCCCTAGGCCTGTTTGCCACTGATAGAGTAATAATGGCCTCTCCTTTCCTTCTGCCTTCCAAACTTGCATGAGCACCTCTTATTTTCAAGACACAACCTAGAACCCTGCTGGCAAGGGAATCTGGGAAATGTAGTTTTGAGGTTTCCAGCCCCCAAAATATAGGGAAAATCATAGAAGGTAGTAAGAATGGTGCTGAGCTAACAATATGGTAAGGCCCACCCTTTTGCAACTCATATGCATTCTTCTATCCGTATTTAACTTTGAAGAAACATTGCTGTTCCCATAAACATAACAGAACTATCCCTCATATAAATAAAGATGTTGTTATGGGCTGAATTGTGTTCCCCCCAAATTCATATGTTGAAGCCCACCTCCCAGTACCTCAGAATGAGACTGTATTTGGAGATAAAAAGAGGCATGATGATTAGGGTGGGGACCACTACAAGGCTTCTGTGTGTGGGACCAGGGCTCTGAGGCCTCCTGCAATAAACAGAACAATCCTGCACAGCAGAAATTGTTCCACAGTCCACATAATTTTCAAACGGCCTATCAGATACTCATTTGATGGAAATTATATTTATTATTTATCTCAACCTGGAGGCTAAACCTCTTTTCCACGTGTATGGTTTTAATAATGATGAGTTTCCCAGGAACACCACTTCTGTGTAATTAACTGATGGAAGAGGGGGCTTTGTCTTATTTAGAAAACCAGTTGCAGGGGCGCCTGGGTGGCTTAGTGGGTTAAAGCCTCTGCCTTCAGCTCAGGTCATGATCCCAGGGTCCTGGGATCGAGCCCCGCATCGAGCCCTGCATCAGGCTCTCTGCTCAGCAAGGAGCCTACTCTCTCTCTCTCTGCCTGCCTGTCTGCCTACTTGTGATCTCTGTCTGTCAAATAAATAAATAAAATCTTTAAAAAAAAAATGAAAGAAAGAAAATCAACTGCAAAAAACAGCTGCTGTCTGTATTCGAGATGGCAGTCCAGTTCTCCCTGATCGGTCTGCACGCACAGCTTTGGCAGGCAGTGTTTCTAGGAATGGCTGCAAGCATCTGATAGTTACGTGAGGGCTTCTGGTGAAGTTGTGCATAATTTGTATGTGGCAAATATATAACACTTTTAAGCACTACTTTCGTCTTGCTTCTCCCTATAATGCAGGGAGTTAGGTTCATTACTTTGAAACGATGTGTAGATTGGTGTGAAGGGTCGTATTCTCCACTTGCCACTCCAGACCTCCACTCTCTGCCCTTCTGTTGCTTGCTTCCTGCCCCAGGAGGCAGACTTCAATGAATGGTATCAATCAGCTCTGTTACCCAGTGGCTTCCTGTTGAGTTCAGCCAAAGGGAAATACTACTCCCTCATCTTGGCCCTTCAGACCTAGGAATGGCAGACAAATCCTTCCAGTGCTTCCTCATTCCTTGTTGGTTCCTTTAATTTTGCCCACGTCTTTTTCAATAATCCCTTCATTAAATTGGCTTCAGTTGGACTCAGCTTGAGTGTGCCATCTGTTTCCTGCCAGGCCCTAACTACTACACTAGTTACATTATTTCTGAATTTCATTTTAGGACAGTAAAGGGCAAATTACAAAAGATTTGTTATAAAAGGGAGTAAATCCAGAATGTGGAACATTCTTGAGGACAATTGAGCTGGTTTCTGCAATAAGTCAGCAGAATGAAAAATAGAGGGAGGGGGAGGATTGCTAGAGATTACAAGGACTGAAAGGGCACGACAACAAAATGTAATGTGTAGACCTTTTTTGGATCCAAATTTGGACAAACCCTGTGTAATAAGGCATATCTGAGACACAAGGGAAAGTGTAATTATGGACTGGATTTTAAATGATACGGAAGAAAGATTTTAAATTTTGTTAAGTATGGTGATGGCATCATGGTTAAGTGAGAAAATGGCCCATGTCTTTAAGAAATGCATACTGAAGTATATAGGCATGAAATGACGTGGTGTCTGGGATTTGCTTTAGAATACTTCAGCAAGGAAAAAAGAAAAAGAGAAAGAGGGATAGATAAAGCACCTGGGGGGAGAAGGGGATAGATAAAGCAAATTCAATATTATGAAATGCTGAATCCTGGTAATAGATATAAGGGGATGCATTGTACTGTTTTCTCTACATTTGTTTGTATGTTTGACATTCTTTATGGTAAACCATTCTGAAACTAAATTAGATTAAAATCAAAAGGGACATTTTGGGGGCGCCTGTGTGGCAGTGGGTTAAGGCCTCTGCCTTCGGCTCGGGTCATGGTCCCAGGGTCCTGGGATGGAGCCCTGCATCAGGCTCTCTGCTCAGCGGGGAGCCTGCTTCCTCCTCTCTCTCTCTGCCTGCCTCTCTGCCTACTTGTGATCTCTGTCTGTCAAATAAATAAATAAAATCTTTAAAAAAAAAAAAGGGGGGAATTTGTCTAATAGGGGGCATTAACCAAGAAAGGAAGTGAAGACAAGAGAAGAGATTTGGATTGAAATAAGAATATATCCAGGGGTGCCTGCATGGCTCAGTCGTTAAACGGCTGCCTCTGGCTTAGGTCATGATCCCAGGGTTCTGGGATCGGGCCCGCATGGGACTCCCTGCTGGTGGGAGCCTGCTTCTTACTCTCCCACTCCCTCTGCTTGTGTTCCCTCTCTCAGTGTGTGTGTCTCTCTCTGTCAAATAAATAAATAAAATCTTTAGAAACAAGAAATAGGAATATATCCAGGCAAGATCTATAAAGGAGAAAGGGAGCAAGAAAGTAATGATAATAATGAGACCATGGACCCTAAGGTAAATAGACAAGGTGAAGGGTAACAAAAAGATAGATAGTAGGGTCAATGGGCTGGATGAACTGAAGAAATTGAAAAGTTACTGGATTCAGAATACCAAAGAGAGTGAGCCACAAAGATTAAGTGGTGATGGTCAAAGAATGGAATGCTTAAAGATACAGTACTGGGCTTCTGGGCGGCTCAATCGGTTAAGCATCTGACTCTTGAGGCAGTGAGGCAGGCTCACTGCTCACCGGGGAGCCTGCTTCTCCCTCTCCCTCTCCCTGCAGCTCCCCTGCTTGTGCTCTCTTTCTCAAACAAATAAATAAAGTCTTAAAAAAAAAAACCACACATACCAAAAAAAATGCAGCTAGGAAAGGTATAGGCTGATGAATCATAACCACAACATAGAAAGAACTCCCACAAATCAATACCAAAAAAAAAAAAACCCATTCAGTTAAAAAATGAACAAAAGATATAAACAAGCATTTCACAAAAGAACACATTCAAGTGGCCAATAAACATATGAAAGGGTATTTAAAATAATAGCTCATAATAAAATAAGATATAAAATAATATCTCAAACAAAATATGCAAACTAAAACCAGGAGATACTTTTTTTTTTTAAGATTTTATTTATTTATTTGACAGACAGAGATTACAAGTAGACGGAGAAGCAGACAGAGAGAGAGGAAGGGAGGCAGGCTCCCTGCTGAGCAGAGAGCCCAATGCAGGGCTCGATCCCAGGACCCCGGGATCATGACCTGAGCTGAAGGCAGAGGCTTTAACCCACCAAGCCACCCAGGCGCCCCAGACCAGGAGATGACCTTTTTTTTTTTTTTTAAAGATTTTATTGATTTATTTGACAGACAGAGATCTCAAGTAGGCAGAGAGGCAGGCAGAGAGAGAGGAGGAAGCAGGCTCCCTGCTGAGCAGGGAGCCCGATGCGGGGCTCGATCCCAGGACCCTGGGATCATGACCCGAGCTGAAGGCAGAAGCTTTAACCCACTGAGCCACCCAGGCGCCCCGAGATGACCTTTTTTTAAAAAGATTTTTTAAGCAATACAATTAGATTTGTCCATCTTCCTATATGAAATTATACCTTAATACAATTTTTTTTTTATTTGAGAGAAAGAGAGAGAGATCACAAGTAGGCAGAGAGGCAGGCAGAGAGAAAGGGGGAAGCAGGCTCCCCGCTGAGCAGAGAGCCCGATGCAGGACTTGATCCCAGGGCCCTGAGACCATGACCTGAGCCGAAGGCAGAGGCTTAACTCACTGAGCCACCCAGGTGCCCCTCTTAGATGACTTTTTAAAAAACTATCATTATCAAGGACTGCTGGAGATGTGGAGTAATTGGAACTCTCATACATTGCTATTTGGCAGTTTCTTATGGGCCAAACATAAACTACCATGATGCACCGATTCCACATCCAGACATGTATCCAAGAACAATTAGTTTAAATGGCCATCAGAAGATGTACAAGAATGTTCACAGCAACTTTATTCATAATAGCCACGAATTGGACAAACTCCAAACATACAAAAGGAGAATACAACAGTTTGTGATATATTTGTAAAATGGAATTTTACCAGCAATAATCAAAATAAAAAGGATGCTAATCTACAGAACAACTTAGATGAATCTCAAAAACATTGTGCTAAGACAAAGAAGCCAGACACAAAAGAATACACAAATGATTCCCTTCATAAGAAGTTCAAGAATAAGCGAAACTAATCTATGGTAGTAGAAATCAGAATAGTGGTTACCTCTGGTGAATTGGGTATTGATTGAACAGGACACAGGGAACCTTCAAAGGAGATAGAAATGTTCTCTATCTTCAACTGGGTGTAGGTTATATGGGTTTAGACATATGGGAAAATTGAGAAATACAATTAGATTTGTCCATCTTCCTATATGAAATTATACCTTAATACAAATTTTTAATATAAGGAGTTTATTTTTAAAATTATAAAAGCAAAATAAATACATAATTTTTATAGGAAATTAAAACCAAATATAACTAGGGGTGCCTGGGTGGCTCAGTAGGTTGGGTGTCTGCCTTCAGTTCAGGTCATGATCCCAGGATCCTGGGACTGAGTCCCACATAGGGCTCCCTGCTCAGCAGGGAGTTTGCTTCTCCCTCTCCCTCTGCCCCTCCCCCATTTGTGTTCTCTCTCTCTCAAATAGATAAATAAAATCTTTAAAAAATCAAATAAAATTAATAAAACAAATATAACTAGAGGAATGAAACCAAGACTTGAATCCATTTCTGGGGACATGGCTCTATCTTCAACTCCCTGCAGGTCTGAGTTAGAACAGAGGGAAGGCATGTTTTGTGTAGATGATAAAGAACAGATCCAGGATCTGTGGGGGCAAGGCACAAGGACACAGTTTCCAATCAAGATGAAGAAAATCTTTTTTACACCTTACTCCAGAAATGAAACAGGCAGACTTGAAACAGTCGGCCAATGGTAGTGTGTGGGAACAGAAGGTGGCCAGCCAGCCCCACAAGGCAGGAATATTGTAGAGGGCACCCAACACCAGGTGGGGGTTGGATTAGACAACAAAGGTCTCTTTCCTTGTGGCCTCTATTGCTGGGTCCCTTTAAGAAATAGCAGTGAGTTGAACAGCTCCTCCCACACACTGCATTGCCCCTACTGTTTAAGGACTCTTTTTTTTTTTTTTTTAAGATTTTATTTATTTATTTGACAGACAGAGATCACAAGTAGGCAGAGAGGCAGACAGAGAGGAAAGGAAGCAGGCTCTCTGCCGGCAGAGAGCCTGATGCGGGGCCTGATCCCAGGACTCTGGGATCATGACCTGAGCCCAAGGCAGAGGCTTTAACCCACTGAGCCACCCAGGTGCCCCACCCCTACTATTAATAGAGATGACCAAGACCATCTGCTGGCCGCCATAGAATGCTGGGGAGCTAGATCTGGAGTCTGGGCCCTGGTGGAAGTGAAAGGGCAGTCAAGGACACAGGACAAGAGTATCAATCCTTGGGACACCTGGGTGGCACAGTCAGTAAAGCACCAGACTCTTGATTTCAGCTCAGGTCATGATCTCAGGGTTGTGAAATCAACCCCCCCCGCCCCCCCACATGCATAGGGCTCCCCACTCAGCAGGATCTGCTTGAGATCCTTCCTCCCTCTCCCTTTGCCCCTTGTCCCACTGGCGAGTGCACTTTCTCTCTCTCTCTCTCAAATAAATATATCTTAAAAAAACAAAAAAAGTGTTGTTCCTTAAGAAACTGACAATGTGGTGGGAAAACAAAAAATAACTCTGAGTGGGGAGTGAAACCTGGATTCTGATGGAGTTCAGGGTGTAAGGGCCTATTCAGCCAGAGAGGCCCCACCCCGGTTGAACTGCCATTTTGTTGTAAAACTTAAATTCTTAAATTGACCTTGCCCCCCCCCTCCCCGGGGAACTTATTTAAAAGCAAGTCCAGGAAACCAGACCCAGGTAACAAAGTCCAAATACAAGGGTGGGTCAGGCCAGGTGGAGGTATTCAATCAGTGGGGGGCGCATACTGTCTCCTAGCTACCAAGGAGTATGGGCCCCGCCTTTTGGGCGCCAATTCTGAACTAGGTGATAGGCTGGTTCAAATGTCTACTAGGGTAAATTGTAATTCAATTGGTCACCTAGCATCACTGTGGAGTTTCCTGTGTGTGTTACAATCTCATTGGCCACCTGTGTGTGACCAGGCCCAACCACATGGCCTTTGCTCTATAAAAGTTAGTCTGGAAAGCAGGGAGGGATCCTCCTCTCTTTAGGGGTGGCCCCGACCAGCGTGTTTGACAGTCGGTTTGATTCCTGATGCTTGGCGCGAAATAAAGCTTTGCTTGACCTTCACTTTGTATCAGTCTCGCTCCTTTAATCATGGACCCATTATTGGGGTACCCAATTTTTGGGGGACCCAACAAGGGCAGGCTGGCTCCAAAATATGGTATTTTGGCATACTGATTATTTTGAATTAAAGTTATTTAAGAAACAGCCAGTACAAAAAGGACACTCTGACCTTGCTTTGTACCCGTGAAAGCCAGAAATAAATCTCTTAAGTGAAAGATAATCGGGAGGTGAAGAGACATCCTTATCACCAGAGATTGGAATTCAGGGCCAAAGCCTATATAAACACTCCTTGTTACTTTTACTAATTTTACTACCAAGCCCAGATTCTCTTTAGAATTCCTTACTAACTGAAGCTCTGAAACATGTTTTCTTTGTTCTACCAATTCTTCACAAATTTATGTTTCTTTGTCTAAAAGGTATAAAAGCTGCCTACTTTGGGCACTTCTCTGAGATTCATATTTCTACGAACTCCCAGAAGTATGAATTAAATTTGTTTTTCTCTTGTTAATCTTGCTCATGTCAATTTAATTCTTAGACCAACCAAAAGAACCTTGAAGGGTAGAGTAAAATTCCTGTCCCTTCCAATAATTCCATCTTGCTTCTGCTTCTGGCTGGCTGTGTGACCTTGTGCAACTCCTTTGCCATCACTGAGCCTGGGGGCCAGGCAGGGCGCTTTCCCTGCCTTCCTCTGTGCATTGTTTCAGGCTGCCTGGGAGTGCTAAAGTGGAAGATGCTGGGATGAGTGCCTGCTGTGACTGTGTTGGGAAACAGTCAGAGAGATTCCAGGCCTCATTCCCCTATTTCTTAAGCTACTGTGAAAGCAGACAGTCCTGCCCCCTCTTGCTTTCCTGGCCCTAGGTCACAGGCAGGACATCCCTGACTCTCCCACAAGCTATCCAGCCCCTGTTAGATCACCTAGGGGTGGGGACCCAGGCCACCCACCCTAGGCCAGTTTCAGCAGGATCTCTGCAAGACGGAGGGCAATTTCCTGGATGATGAGTAATCAGAGCTCACTCTGGGCTTGGTTACTTTAGGGTTTGGGCCTCACCCCGGAAAGGGCCTTAGGGCCTTAGGCAATCAGGGACTTCCTTGATTGCCCTGGAGATGTGAGACTCACCCAGTTCTGCCCAGCTGCCCCGTAGGAAAAGGGGGAAAGTCTGGATCTAATTGAAAATACCCAGACCTAAACCTTTCCTCACTCTCCACATCCTCTGGCATTGCTGCTGCTTTCTTCTCTCCTCGCTGTCCTGCCTCCCTTCCTGGGGTTGCAAATAAATTTTAGCAAGTAGGCAAATTTGCAAATACAGAATCTTCAAATAATGAGGATCAACTGTATGTTGTCATGGGGGAGCCTCTAGGAACCTCTGACTCAGCTGGAAGAGTCAGGGAAGACTTGCGAAGAGATGCTACTTTGGCTATTCCTGTAATACAGAGAGGTCCAGACAGGGGGATTGTGATCACAGGCTGTTACGTGGTTTGACAAAGGACTGTTTCTTTCCTATTCATCCGTAGGTATTCTGTTGCTCTCATAGATGTGGTCTTCTTTTTCACCATATCTTCTAACTCAGCACTGAACAATAAAACTTTCTCTAATGATGGACTCGTTCTATAACTATACTAATACAATAGCCACTAATTACATGTGGCTATTGAGAACTTCAAGTGTAACTAGGACGATTGAGAAACTGAATTTTAAATTTTACTTAATTTTAGCTATTTTAAATTTAATTCAAATAGCCCCATGGTTATCATGTTGAATGATGCAGTTTTAACTTACTGCGATTTGTATATATAAAGGAAAGGATATTGATTTTTATATATTAATTTCATACCCCATTTCCTTACTGAATGTTGTTTGTGGCAGTTTTTCAGTTGATTCAATTGGATTCTCTTGGAATACAAACATATTATTGACAAATAAAGATAATGTTACCTACTCTTTTCCAATTTTTATTTCTTTTTCTTGTCTAATTGCATCAGCTAGTACCTCCAGTTAAAGGTTATATAGTAATATTGGTGAAAGTGTGTATTCTTGTTCCTGACCTAATGAAATATGTGTGTTTTTTTAATTTATATATAAAAATGATACCAGCAGGTGACAAACAAATTGTTCTGTCCCCCTAGCTTGTTCCTCCTTCTGTGTTCCCTGTACTACTGGGTTGAGGTGCTGCTGTTTTCCAAGTTAGAAATCTAGCTATCACCTCTTCACCCTCTACTTTCCCTTGCCTTTTTCTCACCTTGTCCCTCCTTCCCTCTATTATCCAGGCCAATTACCTGCCAAATCCATCTTCTTTCCATTTTCACTGCCACCACCCATCTGGTACTTTTCACATTGCCTAGAAACATGAGAAGAAGGGCGCCCTGGAGGCTCAGCTGGCTGAACGTCCAGCTCCTGATTTCAGCTCAGGTCATGATCTCAGAGTCACTAAATCAGGCTCTGTGCTCAGCAGGGAGTCTGCTTCTCTTCTCTCTCCCCCTCCATCCCTCCCCTGCATGCACACATGCACTCACTCTCTCTCTCCCAACAAAAAGGAAGAAGGGAGGGGAGGGAGGAAGGGAGGGAGGAAAGAAAAGAGGGAAGGAGGAAGGGAGAGAGGAGATTAAGGAAGGAAGGGAGGAAGGGAAGAAGGAAGGAAGGAAGGAAGGAAGGAAGGAAGGAAGGAAGGAAGGAAGGAGAGAGAGAGAGATTAGAAGAGCATCTACTCCGGAGGCACCTGGGTGGCTCAATTGTTAAGTGTCTGCCTTCAGCTCAGGTCATGATCCCAGGTCCTGGGATCCTGGGATCAAGCCCCACCTTGGGCTCCCTGGTTGGTGGGAAGCCTGCTTCTCCCTCTCCCACTCCCCCTGCTTGTATTTTCTCTCTCTATCAAATGAATAAGTAAAATCTTAAAAAAAGAAGAAGAGCATCTGCTGCCTTAGTCACCTTGTTTCCACTTTCACTTCCTTCAATCCATTCTCCACAAAGCAGATAATACAATCATTCTAAACAGTTCATCTGTCAGATGGCTTCCCTACTTAAAACTTGTCGGTTGGCTTTTTGGCTGTTCTCAAAATAAAATTCAAACTTTCACTGTGGGCTACAAGGCCAGGATGGTTTAATTCCTAGACCTCTCCAAATACACTTCATACCACCTGCCCTCTCATTCACTACACTTGGGTTGTGCTGTTTCCTTTCAGTACTTCAAATACACCAAGCTCTTTCCTACCTTGGAGTCTTTGCATTAGCTGATTCCTCTAGCTACAATTCTTTTCCCCCAAGCTCTTTGAATGTCTGCTAATTCTCTTTCTTCATGATTCAAGTCAAAAGGCATTTTCTCAGAACATTCTTTCCTGAGCACTCCGTTGAAAATAGTCTCCATAGGGGAGCCTCGCTGGCTCAGCCGGTAGAGCAGGTGACTCTGTATCTTGGGGTTGTGATTTGAGGCCCTTGTTGGGTGTAGAGATTATTTAAAAATAAAAACTTTAAAAAAGATAAAGTGTCCACCAATTCCCTCTATAACATCCCCCTGCTTCTTTCATGATGCTTATTATAATCCAAAATTATTTATATGCCCATTTATTTGTCATTGGTCCTCACTGGACACGTAAGCTCTATTTTATTCACCACTCTATCCTCAGAGGCTAGCCAGTGCACACAGTAGGCCCAGTACAAATATTTGTTCCATAAATGGAGAGCCAACCTCATAGAGTCGAGGACAGATCTGGAATTCCTTCTTTGGAGTGTTGAAGGTATTGCTCCTTTCTTCCAGCAGGTGGAGCCAAAGCCACACCTGTGCCATAGGAGACGTGGGAGGAGTGTATGATTAGCGTGGCTGAGGACAGTAGGACAGAGTCAAAAGGCGGGCAGGGTTTTTTTGCACTAATGCTAGACCCAAACATAGGGAAAGTCAAGATGGCACTTCTCCCAAAGGTTGAGTAGGTATGAGCTGTCCAGGAAGCACATGGAATCACTGGTGACCGAAGGAGTTTCTGGGATCCCAGGTTGTTTTTCTTCTCACCCCCCCCCCCCCCGCCATATCATCCCCCAAGAAATCAGCAGGGGATCTTTGAGGAGACTGTGAGCGTGAAACTGAAGAGAAGGGTTTCCATTCCAAATCCCTCATTGTACATTTGGGGGAAACTGAGGACAAGAGAGAAGCATCATGATGGGTCAGTGCCTGTTGGGTGTGGCTCACGAAACCTTGCTATAGCTCACGTTTAAAAACTCAGCCCCAACCCACCCTACTGTGCCTGGCCCTGGGCTCGATAAAGGAAGCTACAGTGGAGGAGGGGCATGGACGGTCAAGAGCTGCCCCAAAGAACAGGAGGCAAGAATGGCTTTAGAGAGGCATTCTTGGAACCAAGGCGCATTGGACCAGTGTCTGCCAGATGGATCAGGGGCCAGTGGTATATTCCAGGGCTGGGCAGGTGGCCTGTGGGGCTGGGGAGATCAGTAGGTGTCTCAGACTTCCTCCTGAAGGCAATAAGGACTCAGAGAAGGGCTTCTAAATAAGAGGGCTACTTTGGTCATCTTGGAGAGTTTGTGGAAGGAATGTGAGGAGATCAAACCAAAGACGGAGACCAGGGCACCTGGGTGGCTCAGTTGCTTAAGCGACTGCCTTTGGCTCAGGTCATGATCCTGGAGTCCTGGGATGGAGTTCCGCATCGGGGCTCCCTGCTCAGCGGAGAGTCTGCTTCTCCCTCTGACCCCCTTCCTCTCATGATCTCTCTCTCTCTCATTCTCTCCCAAATAAATAAAATCTTCAAAAACAAAAACAAAAACAAAGCACAGACAACAACAACAACAAAAAACAACAGAGACCAGGTAAGTAATTGCAGGGATGGGAAAGAAGCAAGCAAGCTTGAGTGGTTTAGGAAATTTAAAATAACATTTATTTTTTTAAAGACAGGATTTGGTGGTTATTGAAGTAGAAGGAGGGCAAGGTAGGAGTGGGCCTCTGCAAACATTATCTGAGTTCCTGAGCCTTCCAACTACAAAGGCCAGCCCAGAGCCCAGGGCTCCTGCCTTGCCCAGGCAGCCTGACCCTGAGACGACAGGTCTAAAGGCAGCGAGACCTGGCTTGGTGTGGTAAGAAGATTGTCGATTCCCATATTAGCCTAAAGTACTGGGTAAGAGCATTGGTCCTGGAGCCAGACAGCCTGGGTTCAACTATCAGCTCCTCCACTTACTGTCTGATGACCTTGGACAAGTTACTTTTCTGTGCCTCAGTTTTCTTACGTGTAAAATGGGGGTAGTAATATACCTACTTCCTAGGGGAATCATGCATATAACCATGCCTGTTAGTAACACTTGATCAATTTATGAAAGTGGCTTGGCAGAACTTCAGAGCAAAAAGGGAGCCTTCCCCAGCCACCCTGAAAATGGAGCCCTAGACCCAAAGTCTGTGGGTCTATGTACTTCTCTTCTCTGGGCTTCGTTTATCCATCCATAAAATAGAGAAGTTGGACGCATAGCCCCTGATCCTGCCAGCTTTGCTTTCCCAATATTTGGAGCTTGGCCTAAGTGTGTGAGACCAGTGATGTGCTGGGGCACGTCTCTATCAGCTTGCGAGAGCCAACTGTTCAATTTTCAGGAATTTGGCCTTAGTACAACCATTGGTAACTTGACATTGGCTATAGTAGAAGCAATTATGCCATGCCAATGGACAAGTGCTATAAATGAGGACTTCCCCTGCAACCTTCTCCCCACCCACGATGGTTTTTCACCAGCACACCAGTGCCGAGACCCCTCCTTAGCCCACACATAAGACCACCCAGCCAGATATGCTCTCACCTTCCAGTACCGTCGTTAATAGCTATGGGGAAAGAATCGCAGGTCTCTAGGACCTCACACAGCCTCAATCACATAGTGTGTGTGCCAGCAGCACGCGTTTAAGCATGCCGAGGGCAGGAAGCACAGCATGCAGGCCTGGGCAGACCAGTCGGCTGTCTGCCAGTCAGTGGGTCACTGAGATGCAGGGGAGCGAAGGGTGGACATTCACAGACCTGGGATGGGATTCCAGCTAGGCAATTCTTGGCCATGTGACCTAAGCCAGGTCCCTCTCTATACAGGAGCTCAGTTTACTCATCTTCAAAGTGGAACAGACCTGGGGCGCCTGGGTGACTCGGCTGGTTAAGCGCCCGACTCTTGATTTCAGCTCAGGTCTTGATCTCAGGGTGGTGAGTTCAAGCCCCATGCTGGGCATAGACCCTACTTCAAAAATACTAATAAAGAAAAAATAAATTAAAAAAGGGGAATAGTCCCAACGTAGCAAGATGGTTTTAAGGATTAAATTCGAGAACCAGCAAAATGAAGGTAAAGCCTCCACACCATGCCTGGTACAGACAGGTGTTTAGTAAACGTTAGCCGATGCTGTTATCACACTTCCAGACACAGTCTTGCTCCCCAGGGCACCTGCAGCTTCATTTCCCTGTCTTGGCACAGAAGGGCTCAGTGAGTGGCTGAGGGCGAAGACAGAAACAAGCACCTCTGGTTTCCAGCTTTTATCAAAATTAATAACATTAATAGCACACAAACACATACATACACACATTGCTATATACACGGTCATTAAGTTATTAATTAGTCTCTGTATAAAACGTTTCTACATTAGTGTTCCGGGCTAGGCCTCATCAGTCCATGGCATATTCACAGTAGCAGCCCTGGGGCTTGGCCCTGTGGGCAGGCAGATGGGAGGCAGGAGGCTGTCTGAACAGCGCCCCCCCACGGTAGGCGCAGGAGGTATCCTGGGCCACTTACTCTCCAGTCTTTGGCTCCCTTTCTGGCACCTGGAGATCAGCTAGTCAGCGAACAGACCGGCAGGCCCTGATTCCTCCTGTGGTCTGGGCCCCAGGCCCCGTGGATGGTGGCTTCGGGTAACACAGCAGGCCCTAGAGGATGCTGGCCAGCTCTGTAGAGTCTGTGTCTGAGCAGCCAGAGCTGCTGGCCTCTTCCCTGCAAGAGCCAGAGGAGATGGGTTGGAGGAAGCATCCTTCCCCTTCCCCTTCCCCAGCTGCCTTGTTCCTCACGACGTCGGCCCTACAGCCAGCTGTCAGATGAATCTAAACGACAGGATGTAGACAGTTGGCTCACTCCCTCTCTCCACCCAGAAACCGCCAGTTGGTCTGTTTGCAGTTCTTGCTGCCCCTAGGGCACCACAAGACCCAGGACTACGTCTTGGCCTGGGCTTGCTGATGGACCACCATGAATTCACTTCCCTGTGCCTTCTGGTCTCCAGAAAGGCAGCCTCAGACCACTCCTGAGGTCCTGCCTGCCCAGAGAGCCGTGAAGAAGGCAGGCTCTGGAGTGAGAATGCCAGGGCTCAAACCCCAGTTCTACTCCTTCTCAGCTGGGCGGGTTACTCTTCCTGGTTAAGGCTCGGTTTCTTTATCTGCTGGGTGGGAATCTCGGGACTCTCCTGACACGTAGGGTTCTCAAAGGACTGCAGGAGATGATGAATGCACATTCCCTAGTAAACTCTGTGAGGGCGGGGATTCTGTCCGTTTCATCCACTAGAGCAGTGCCTGGCACCTAGTAGGTTTCCAGTAAGTAGCTGCTGAATGAAGAAATGCAAAACCAGCCGGCCCACTGCCTGGCATGCAGCTAAGTATCGGAGGGATGTCAGCTGCCCTTCTCCTCAATCAGTTGCCAGAAGGGGCAACAGAGGAGGAGCCTTCAAGGGAAGACGTCCATGTGCAGGAGGTAAGTCAGGACTTGGCCACAAGAGGCAGGGTCTGAGGGCCTAGATCGGACTTTCCCCCGCTCCTTTCCTCCCCACTCTCACCTCAGAGCCTGCAGGGCCTTCTTGTTCTGCCGCCGCTTCTCCTCATCGATGGGGTACAGCTTGAAGAGCAGCAGGCCTAGCAGGATGAGGACTATGGGAGCTATGGTCACCAGCATCTTCAGGGTGAATTTGACACGTGCCGGCTGGGAGCAGCCACGGGTCTGGTACCCGGCAAAGCTGTGGGACCCAGTGGTCAGGGGAGTGGTGAGTCTGGGGCCCCTGGGGCTCGGCCCTGCCCAGCCCTGCTCCCGGACCCCACCGCACTCACTCAAGACTGAGGGTGGAGATGCCCAGGGAGACTCCGGAGGCGAACTTGGTGAAGAAGACATAAAAGGAGAAGAAGATGGGCTCGGTTCCATGCGACTGGGGCTGCTTTAAGTGGAAGTCATCGATGACATCAGGCAGCATGGACCTGCAGTGTGGTGGCGGCCGTGAGGCCATGAGGACCCACCTGCCCAGTGCACCAGGGCCCCCACTAGCCCATGTGGCACCTCTGTGTCAGTAAGAAGAGGTGGCCATCTGGGACTTTTGTAGCCCTGGGGCACACAGCTCTGTGAAGACACGGCAACTTCATGGTCATAAGAAGGCCCCCTTCTCTGAGACGGAGCCCCACTCAGATATGCAGCTTGGTGAATAGGGCACAGACCAGATTTAAGCCGCCCATCTCACACCTCGATTGGGTCTTCTTGCAAAGTTCACAACCCATACAACTGTACAGGAAGACCAGTCCCACCCCCAACCTAGACCCACAACCAGGAGAACCCCTGCAGAATTCCCAAGGAGCTAAAGAGGTAGGGGGAAAGGGGCTGGGGAACATAGCCAGGTGGGCCTCCATACACTTACCAGGGTAATAAGAAGGCCGCAGCTACACTGATGCCAGCTGCTACAGCTACCACGTAGGTGACAATCAGGTTGCTCTCCATGAAGGCCACCAAGATGAGAAATGGCACTGCCGACTAGAGGAAGGGGTGGGTACAGGAAGATAAGTCAGCCTGGAGACTCCCACCAGAAACCTCCAACTATGCCCAGGCCCTACCCCTTCAGCCCCACTCACTGAGATCCCAATGTTTACAGCCGTCTTCTTGCCAAATCGGGTTAGGAACCACTGCCAGATGGGAATGGTGAATGTGGCCGAGAGCTGGGGATACACAGTGGAGGGTGAGGGCAGTGGCTTAGTCATGAACTCCTGCTGCCCTTCCTAAACCTCGAAGATATTCCTAGCCTTGCCTGTGGACAGCTGGATGACACCATCTGGGCCCTGAGGAAGTGGACAGGCACCTTGGATGGCTCCCCAGGGGAGCTGAGTGCTAGTCCCAGTCTTATCTCCTACCTTCTCTGAGCACAGCTGAGCACAAAGTCTCCAAGTTCCTGGTCTCCACACCTTGGTTTTTGCTATGTTCCCTACTGGAATATCTTGCCCCAAATCTTGCACAGTCTTGCCTAAGCAATTGTAGGTCAGATCCAACCAGTGATTCAGAGATTCCTCCCTTATCCCTCCTAACCTTAGCCAGTCTGGGAAACATCCTCTGACTATCCAAAGAACCATCTCGAAGCACAGGCTGTCTACCCACCCTCGGGGCCCCACACACACCATGATGGCCAGGAGCAGATTCTGGAATTCGTTTCGGAAGCCCAGGGTGTAGGTGCAAAACAAGGCGAAGTTCCCCTCCACCAGCTGAGGGATGGGCAGGGTAGGGGGAAGGAAATGCAAGGAAAGAAGTGATGTCAGGGCCCAGGCTTCCCCATGCTCCTGGGTCCTCTGCTTACCCCACCCCCATCCCTCTGTCCCTCCGGCTTCATCACAGCCCCAGTCCTTATTTTACCCCACCCCTCTTGCACCCGTCCTACCCTCAAGGCTGAGCACGTCAGGCCCCCCACTCACCATAAAAGCCAGGGAGGTGAAGAGGAAGCCGGCAATAAGCTTGACGTAGGGGCCATGGCTCATGACCAGCCGGAGGCCCCGAAAAAAGGATATTGGCTCAGCCTGCTGAGTCTCATAGGGTTCTGGGGGCCAGAGGAGACAGTGAGGAAGGACCGGAGGCCCATCCCAAAGCCTGTGGCCCAGGCAGAGGGACAAAGCCAGGCAGTGCTGGGGCCTACACTGCTCCCCGGGGACCCCTCACCTCTCCGCTCCCTCACGCCCAGAGTCAGGATGACGGCACAGATGACATAGATGGAGGCAATGACCCCTGCCGCTAGCAGGTACGCATTTTGCTACAAGGGAGATAAAGGCGACAGAAAGTCAGTCCGATCTTATCCCAACTCTTGGCAGCTCTACTCTATGGAATAGGCCCTTCCCTGGGGCCTCACTGTCTCCACCTGTGAAATGGGAGAATCATTCTGGGCCAGCTGCCTCTTCCCACAGCTAAGCAAAGTCCAAAGAAATGGAATGTTAAGAAGCCGGGCTGTGGAGCATGACAGCCCACCATTCAAATCTCCCCAAATCTAGTTTCTGTAAATCACTAGTTCTGTGACCCGGGCCAAATTATTTAGCCTCTGTATGTGTTAGTTTCCTTATCAGAAAAGCGGGCCTGTTAACAGTGTGTATAGATCAAACGCCCCACACTTAATAAACGTGGATGGCATTGAGGAGGCCTGCAGAGCGCCCCGCTGTGCCTCATCTCCCCACATCTCTGCACCACCAAGGGCCTCACCGTTTCTCTGAGTGAGGTGGTGCTCTGTGTCCGATTGGCACCTTCCATGGCCAGTGCAGAGTCAGCGGGGTCCTGGAGGCAAGGCGTATCTGCTTGTCCCACGATTTGCCCCTGGATCGCCGTGCCCAGCACTGTGCCCAGTACCTCCACAGTCATCCCTGAACGGTAAAAAGGTCCTTTGGAGGGGCCTCGTGAAGGTCAGGTGGACAGAGGCCCAGTTCTAGCCCCAGGTGGTGGCAGCTGTTCCAAGAGTAGATATACGATGGTGGGACAGATGGCACCTTGGCCTACACTTAAGGCCTTGCTCTGTATGACCTCTGTCTAGTCCCTGAACCTCTCTGTTCTCACCAGAGCAATGAAGGGATCAAGTTATTTTTGAGATGGCTTTATACCCAGTCCCAGCAAGGGAAGAAATGTGGCAGGAGGGTCAGGGAACAATCACCCCATGGTGCCTGGTGGGGGGGTCAGTGGGCCAGAGAGACACTTACGATATGCAGTGGCAGAATCCCGCTCACTCTGTTCTGTGCTGATGAACATCGTGAGAGCTGAGTAGGGAACGTGGAAACACTGGCATGGAAGAGAGGCCCTCAGCCGGTCAGATGATGGACAAGCAGATGTGGCTTCTGGCACCAACCCTACAGGCCCTGGGGACGGCCCTCATTCCTCCCCACCACCAGACACCCAGGGGAGGCACCCACACTCACCGTGACCAGTGTTTCAAACAGGCAATAGAAAAGCAGGTACCACAGGGCCTGGCCCTGTGGGAAGTCAGGCACGAACCAGATGAGGAAGTAAGCAATGATGGCCAGGGGTGTGGAGAAGATGATCCTGGAGAAGGGGAGGGTCTGAGTAGGGGCTGGATGCCAAAACCCCAGGATCTGGGGTCAGCCCAGATTGCTCTGTAGATCCACAGGGTGCCTGCCAGGAAGGAAATTCCTCCCCCTGAATCCACCCACCCCAGGGTCCCTGGGAAGAGGCTGATGGCCACGCCCGGAAATGCAGACTGCCACAGCGCCCCTGGACTGAAATCCTGAGCACGGAGCATGAGGTCAGATGCTGTGCCTTGCCTAGTCTCCCCAGGGGAGAGGGCTCGAGGCAGGGGCTTCCTATGGGCTGGGGAAACCATGAATGGCAGTGAAACCTTGGGTGGTAGGGCAGGAAGGCAGGAAGAAGGAGCAACCCCAACACTGGTGTTCTTACATGTGCACACACACCCCTCGTGAGCACACATATATACATACCATGGGCACACACATGGGTGGGGGAAGACAACTGCAGGTCTAAGACCAGGCCTAATGAAATCACTCTAAGGGAGGGTAAATGTCTGCCTTCCCAATGGTGCATCCCACAACATTACAAAAGTGGTTAGACCACAGGATGGACTGACTTCATGTCATCAGTATAAAAAGGCAACAAAGGGGCGCCTGGGTGGCTCAGTGGGTTAAATCCTCTGCCTTCAGCTCGGGTCATGATCTCAGGGTCCTGGGATTGAGCCCCGCATCAGGCTCTCTGCTCGGCAGGGAGCCTGCTTCCCTTCCCCTCTCTCTCTGCCTGCCTCTCTGCCTACTTGTGATCTCTGTCTGTCAAATAAATAAATAAAATCTTTAAAAAATAAAAAAAAAAAATTAAAGGCACTAGAGAGCAATGGCTAAGAGAAAGACCTTTGGAGCCATTCTTCAGGAATGCAATTCTGCCTCTACCAATAACTATACATAATTTGGTCTTGAGCAAGTCATTCAACTTCTCTAAGTTTCATTTTCTTATCTGTATAAAGAGAATAGTAATAGCACCTAATTACACTCAACCTTACTCAAGAAATATTCAAGTGCTGACTCTGGGCTAAGCACTATTCTTACGACTTAGGATGGATCAGTGAGCGAAACAGACAAAAGTTATTGCCTGGTGGAACTTGTATTCTAGTTGGCAAATGAAAAATAAATATAATTTAAAAGTTATACATATATCATTCAGCCTTCAAAAGGAATGAAAGTCTGACACATGGTATAACATAGATGAACCTTGAAGATGTTACACTAAGTGAAATAAGCCAGTCACAAAAGGACAAGTATTGCCTGATCCCACCTACAAGAGACCTACAGAGGTCAAATTCAGAGACAGAAAGTAAAACAGTGGTTGTGAGTCACTGTGGGGAGGGAGGTATGGGGAGTTATTTTTTCTGGGTACAAAGTATCAGTTTGGGAAGATGAAGAAAGTCTGGAGATGGACAGTGGTGATGGTTGCACAATAAGAATATATTTAATGGGGGCGCCTGGGTGGCTCAGTGGGTTGGGACTCCGCCTTTGGCTCGCATCATGATCTCAGGGTCCTGGGATCGAACCCCACATCGAGCTCTCTGCTCAGCGGGGAGCCTTTTTCCCCCTCTCTCTCTGCCTGCCTCTCTGCCTACTTGTGATCTCTCTCTCTCTCTCTCTGTCAAATAAATAAATAAAATCTTAAAAAATATATATATATATTTCATGGCACTAAATTGTACAGTTAAAAATGCTTAAAATGGTGGGGTGCCTGGGTGGCTCAGTCGGTTAAGTGACTAACTCTTGATTTAGGTTCAGGTCAGGATCTCAGGGTCCTGGGATCAAGCCCTGAGGCAGGCTCCATGCTCAGCGGGAATCCTGAAGCTCATGCTTCAGGATCCTCCCTCTTTCTCTGCCCCTCTCCCTGCTCTCTCTCTCTCTCTCTCAAATAAATACATCTTTTTAAAGATGGGGGGTGGGGCATTGTGCCTGGGTGGCTTAGTTGGTTAAGCATCTGCCTTTGGCTCAGGTCATGATCCTGGGGTCCTGGGATGGAACCCTATATCGGGCTCCCTGCTCAGTGGGGAGCCTGCTTCTCCCTCTCCCTTTGCCCCTCCCCCCTCTGACTTGTGCTCTCTCTTGCTCGCTCACTCTATCTCAAATAAATCTTTTAAAAAATAAAAACAAATAAATAAATGAAAGGTTAAAATGACAAAATGTATGTTATATATATTTTACCACAGTTTTTAAAAATTCTATAACATTAGAAGGTGATTAAGGGCTACAGAGAAAAGAAAGCTGGCTAAAGGGGACCAGGAGCGTGGGGTTACAACGGACAGCACAGTAGACAGGGGAGCCCTCATGGAGAAGCTGACATCTGTGCCAAGACTTGACTGAGAGGAAGCAGCTGGCCTTGCAGTTGCCTGAGGCCAAAGTGTGCTGGGCCGAGCAGTCAGGTGCTCAGGCAGGTCTGAGGAGTAGCAAGGAGGCCGCTGAGGTTGGAGTGGAGTGAGCAGAGGGGACGGGTTTAGGAGACAGGGTTGGAGGACACAGAATACCAGGTCATGTAAGGCCTTACAGGCCACCGGTTTTATTTCATAGAAAGGAAGGAGTTTTGAGACTTCAGTAAGTTAATATTAAAGTGTAGAAGAGTGCTTGGGACACAGTAAGTGCTTGCTGTGACTTTCACACCAGGAGAGCTCAGCAGGAGAGTATGGGGTCCGCAGCCTGGGAATCAGGCCACAGGCCCAGCCCTGCTACACCCCCACCTGCCCGCCTGACCCTGGCCTCTCACCAGGTAGCCTCGGGAACTCTAGGGAAAGTGTCTGTCAAAGTCTTCCCGATCTGAAGGGTAGATTTGAGTGCTGGCTGAGGGCAGGGGCTGCTCTGAGGGCTGGAAGGATGGTTGGCCACGGGGCTGATAGACCCTGAAAGGCCCAGCCTCTTTTCACACTACAAGAAGGGGCCTAGGACCTTACTGGGGTAGGGACGGGAAGGAGGTCCCATACCCTCATGGCAGGCCCTCAGTCCATGAGGGATCCAGTGTGCCCTCAGACACAGGGTGGAGGTACCATTCAAGAGGTATCACTGGGAATTACCACCCAGGCAGGTGAGGACATGTACAGAGACACGGTGTTAAGTGAAAAAGGAGCCTGAAGGGCCCTCAGCAACTTCAGCAAGCCGGCTGCCACACCTGCCCGGTGTGAGGCCCTCAGATCCTACTTCCCACGGGGAGGCCCTCCTCAGCTCTCCCTCTCGGCCCTCCTCCCTCCCGCCCGAATCCACGTGTCTCCTCAGAGAACAAGGGCTCCTTCCGGCAGCCTTCGCTGAGAAACCAAGTGTGACTGGAAGTAACCCGGGCGGCTGCTGCCACCGCAAGGGGCTGTCCAGGGTAGCTGCCTGCCATTGGCTGTGCCTCATGAGGAGATGTGGCAGCAAAGCCCCACCTCCCACCGGCTGCCAGGGACTCAGATCCGGGGCCCAGCCTTGTTGCTGACTCCTACCTGGACAGCCTGTCCAGGTAAGGCAGGCTCTCCTGCCTTCTTGCTGCCGCCCTCCCTCCTCCGCTCCCCCCCTTCCCCCCTCCCCCACCCCAGCCATAAAGCCTGGATCAAAGGCCCCAATTTGGGCCTTAGCCAGAGGCTGGCGGGGATTGTGGTGGGAGGGGGGCCTCGTGGGAAAGGAAGTTGTGGGGGTGAGGTGGGGGCTGTGGGAAGAGCTTTGAAGGCCGGAGACCAGGTATGGGCACCCCTGGGGCAGGAAGGCGCCCACTTGAGCCTGGATGGGCTGGAGATGAAAGGGGCATGTCCACCCCCCTCCCCCCACCGAGCAGGATGTCCTGGTGGGAACCAGAGCTCCAGCCTGTCAGCCTGTCCCCTGTGTCTCCCTTTGCTGTCTGATCTACAGTACTACCTCCCCCAACCTTGCCCTATAGCCTGAGGCTGAGTAGTGTAGGCTCTGTATCAAGGGAAAAGGTACTTTACATCACCCAAGGGGGCAGAGGTTATGGGTCTGCTATTCCATTCTGGGTATTACCCTCCACCCTTGCCCCACCAGGAGCTACTCTGAAGAGGTGCCAAATTATAGATTACTTAATAAGGGCCAAGCACTGTTCTAAGTACTTCACATATAAAAAAGGTGTGACCTTCCCCATAAACCCAGGAGACAGACATAATTATCATCTCCATTTTGCAGATGAAGAAGCTTGAGGCTCAGAGATGTTAAGTGACTTGCCCAAGGTTGCACAGCTTGGGGGGTATTGAAACTGAGCCAGGCTGGTTTCAGAGTGTAACCTCTCAACCACTGTGCAGCACTATCTCTGCCACTGTGGGAAATGACTTCCCTTCACTGAAGGGAATGGACCGCAAGGGAGCAACGGGGCCTGGAGAAGGGGGGAAGCTCCTCAGTCTAGCAATTTGGCCAGCCTGGGAATGAATTGGCAGGGCATCGCAGTGTCCATGCCTGGGGCAGCTGAGGCCTCAGCCAGGGTTTCAACACTTGGGTTTTTTTTCGTCATTTCTTCTCCTCACCCCACAGTCTGTAACAAGCCAGATGGAAAGATCAAGAGTTAGTAGACATGCCGGATGC
Organism: Martes martes; assembly: GCF_963455335.1. NCBI lineage: Eukaryota > Metazoa > Chordata > Mammalia > Carnivora > Mustelidae > Martes > Martes martes. Next base: position 161,056,728 of record NC_137891.1, read on the forward strand.
CCTGCCTTCTGCCAGCTCGGAGAAGTCTCTTTTACTCACCAGGGCATGAGGCGGCCCAGGCGGGTCCAGGAAGATTTGCTAATGCAGAAGCCCACCAAGGGGTCTGTGAAGGCATCCCAAGCTCGGCCCACAAACAGGATGATGGAGGCAGAGAAAGGGTCCACCTGGAATGGGGAACACGTGGAAGATGACCCCTTAATCCCTCTCCTCACCTCAACCCTCAATAGTAGGCAAAAGCAGGGGCTTCCTCCCCATCCCAGCCAGGCCCTGGGGACTGTGCACTGCTCTCACCCAGGCCTTAAGCATCTTTGCTTGCCTGTTGATGGTGATAGTAACAGTTCTCTGATAGCGGTCAGTAGCAGTACGTGCCTTAGAAATTTTCCCAGATCTGCTCTTTTATATCCTCCCTTCCACTGCCCTTGAAAACACTCCCACCCATTAGAATGAACCCAGAATCCTTTCCTTGCTTCGCTCTCACAGCCCTGAACTCCACACCACCTGATAGCAGAATGAGCATTTGCTGGGTGACCACAGTGGGCCTCAATTTCCCCATCTCTATAATGGGAGCCACGATCCCTATCTTACAGAACCGGAGTTAAAATCCCTGTCTTGCAGGTCAAGCTCTATTTTGGATGTGGAAAAAGAAATCTTTAGATGCTTTTAGAAAGTGGCCTGTCACTATCCAGTCAAACTACTCCCCTCTTCACAAATCTTTTAGCCTGAAAGAGACAGCTTATCTGGAAGGGAAGACTCTTCCTTATACCCATCAAGACTCTACTTTTGCTTTTGTTCCAGGGAGTGGGGAAGCTAGTGGCCTCTCCCACACTGTAGCTTCCCCAATCCGACTTTCCCTACCCTCCCACTCCTGACAACAGTTCTACACTTGGATTACAGGTTCCTCATATTTGCACCCCACTTAGGACCCAGCCCATGGGATTTGCTCCAAAACTAGCTGCTTGAATAAAGTTATTTGTCCTTCCTGGGGCTCAATGTTCCCCACCTAGAAATGGATACAACTAAGATGCTTTGCTTGCAGAGCCAGATGCTACATAGAAAAGACAGCCAGGGGCGCCTGGATGGCTTAGTCGTTAAGTATCTACCTTCAGCTCAGGTCATGATCCCTGGGTCCTGGGGTCAAGCCCTGCATCGGAGTCTCTGCTCAATGGAAAGCCGCTTCTCCCTCTCCCATTACCCCTGCTTGTGTTCCCTCTCTCACTGTCTCTCTGTCAGTTAAATGAATAAGATTTTTAAAAACAAAAAGACAGCCAGTGCAGTATGTGAGCCCCCAAATCCATGTCTGTTGAGCTGCCCATTCTCCCACCCAGGCAAGGTGAATTTTCAGGATGCCAGCCTCCTGGCCAAAGCTTCTCAAAACAGAGCGGAGCCCTGCTTCTCCCTAAGTACCTCTCCCAGTCAAAGACCCCACACACCAGGCACCTTCCCTGAGCCCAGCACTTGGGGGCCCCTCTGCCCACTGACATGCCTCTGCTTCTTAGGTGAAGGTGAGATATGCCTTATCTATAAGCCTGGCAACATCTAGCAACCCCTGAGCGGAACCAGCTGACTGTTGTCCAGATGGGGACACAGTGTGCCAGTCTCTTCTTAGAACAGCGTCACTAGCAGGCTCCATTCACCCTCACACCCTCGCCTACCCCTCCAGGCTCTATTGCTCTTGCCAGGCAAGGAAAGTTGCCTTGACCTTGCCAGCTGAGACTCCTGGAGTGGATAGATTCCCCACTTGGATACTTTCCAAAGCCGCCTTATTTCTATCCGCTGCTGACTCTGAGAGGCAGCAAAGTAAGGATTCCAGTCCCACTTCACAGATGGAACAGTCCCTAGTCCTTCCTACCTCAGGATGCTGGAGGAGCCCTGGCAGGCTCATTCCACTTACCTGAGCCACATCCAACAGGTAGATCTGCAGGAAGAACCCCAGGGCACAGCCTGTCACCTGGTAGGGGGCCCCCCCAACTGCATAGCAAAGCTTGTTGCAAATGGACAACTGTTGTTTCTTCTTGGGTTCCTTCTGAGAAGAAGAGGAAAGGATGAAAAAGACCCAAGATCCTGGCCTCCATCCTAGAATGTTCCAGAGGCAGGACCATCCCTCCAGCCAACTCTGCCAGGAGGAACAAGTCTGCCTTTCCCTGTTCCCACCCAGGGAGAGCTCACTTCCCACAAGAAAAGAAAGGTATTCTCTATCTTAGGAACCCTGGAAAACGGGAATCCATACTGAGGAAGTTGTCCCTAAGCACCCCACCCCCAGATCCTGAGTTATTTTAGCAGCCCCTCATCCCAGAAGACTCCCACCAGGGTCTCAGCCATGCTCTTTTCAAGCTGGAAGGGAGCATGTTCCAGCAGTGGACCTGTCCCCACCCAGCACCAACCGCCACAACCTGAAAATCCTCTTGCTGCCAAGAGCCGCCTAAGCCCAGCCCCTGCTCCCGCCCTAGTTCAGAGGCCAGGACCCACCTGCCTACTGGGTTGAGGACTCTAGAGAGCCCGGGGCCGGCTCAGCTGGCTGAGGGCACAGCTGTTCCTTCATCTGTCCCTGAGCCACCCTGGCCCCTGAACGCAGCCAGAGCTTCAGGCCAGCCCAGGAACTGTCCTGCCCTCCCTCTTGCTGTCCCCCATCTTCAGCTCCTAGGGAACCTTGGAGAGGAGAAGAAAGGCCTCTGGGTGCTGGGGCCCTAACTGGGTGGGGCACCAGGAAGATTGAGGTTGCCGGGCGGAAAGTGGAGATTACTCAGATGTAGTAGCAACCTAACTCCTCACCCTGGCTGCTTGCAGGGACCGGTTAATAAAGCTAACAGGAAAAGGCAGTCACTTCCCAGGCAGATATCTGTTGCCTAGGATCCACTGCCCCTGGAGCCTCCCGATTTCGTTCGGCTCTTCATGAGGTCCGAGAGAGCTGGGGATGGGGTCGAAGGTCAAGACGCGCAAAGCACCGCGCGCGCCAACACCCACACTCGCACAAATGCCTGGGGATTAGCTCTTGTTCTAATGAATGAACTTGAGCGGCCCTCACCGCAGAGCGGAGGCGCAAGCGTGGATCTGTGGGAGTGGGGAGTAGGGGGCTGAGAGATGGGGAACTAACGGGGTTTTCCCAGACCTCTGGGGTCTGCCTGGCTTCCAGGGCGGCAAACCTAAGCCACTCGTCACAGAAGAACGGAAACCCGCTCAGCAGAGCCGGGCACCACGTGAAGCTTCTGGCAGGGCCGCTCCTCAGAGATGCGGGGCGGCGGGGCGGGGGGGGGGGGGGAGGTGCGGGGGGTGAGAAAAGGGGGGTGCCGATGCCTACAAACTTTCTCCTTCAGCCCCCGTCCCCAGGGCAACCCCCGTCCCTCCCCTGCTGCGGGGCCCGTAGGTCCCGGGCTAGCCCAAGGCGTCCCGGAACCAAGCCTCTCCCTCGACGTCCCCATCTAAGCTCGCCCCCAGCCCCCAGCCCTCCGCCCGGGTTGGCGGGGGTCGGGGGCGGGCCCTCACCTTCACCTGGGCCGGCCGTTCAGCGGCTGGGAGGATGCCGGTGGGCAGCAGCCCCGCCGCGGAGCCGCTCTCGGCGCCCTCTCCTTTGGCCATGACCCGCGGGCCACGCCGCCTGGGACCGGGACGCCGGGATGCTCCTCTGCTCCGCGGGCCTCGGCTCCCGCCCGGGATCCCGTCGTGACCGCCGCCGCCACCGCCGCCGCGCGCGCTTCTAAACCCGGCCGGCGGGCGAGGCTCACACTCTCCTGCACGCCCCCTCGCGCCTCTTAAAGGCTCGGCCCCTGCCCTCTGAGATCCAATCCCCGAGCCCCGGCCCCGCCGCAGCCAATCTCCGCGGCCCGCCGCCCGCGCTCCCGCCTGTCTCAGCCAGCCCAGCAGGCTCTGCCACAGAGCCACGTTCTCAAAAGCCGGCATCCGGCTTGCGCGTGCTCTTCCGAACCCGGGGGGGAGAAGACCGGGACACCCACCTGACACGCACGAGGAAACTGAGGCCTAAGGCTGCAAGGGAGCTGCTCGAGGTCCCCCAGAGTGAGTTCTCCCCGAGTCTTGCCTGCAGCCCATGACTTCTGACCCCCCGCGCCTAGGAACCGCTAGGAGCTGGGAAACCCACCGCCCCCTTTAAAACCAGAAGTCGGGTCGAGTGTCCCTCTGCTCCAAACCTGGATGGAGGATGTGGCGCCTGGCACTTTCAGTATCGATGCCCCTCTTTCATCCCCAGGACTGATCATTCCCGCTTTCCAACACTGGATTCTCAGGGGCTCTGGGCGATGGAGTGGGGAGTGGGGGGGAGGGGTGGTAATGAGGCCACGCAGCCGCTGCCCCTGCTGGCGGGGGGCTCCCGAGTTGTGGGGAGGAGACAGGACCACAGCCGCTAGGACACCATGATCATAACAGTGACCTTTATGGAGAGGTTCCTCCATGCCTGATGTGATCTCATTCAGTCCTCTGGGCAACGACGAGCTGGGGACTATTATCCCCATTTTATAGCTGAGGAAATGCAAACTCAGAGAAGCCAACCAGCTGTTATGTGGCAGAGCCAGGCCTGACAGGTTTCATCCCTTTCCAGAGCCTTCTCTCTTAGCAGCCTTGCTCTGTCCCCCTCAGCAAAAATTACCAGAAGGCTAATGGCGGTGTGTGTGTCTCCCCAACAAAAAACCCTGGGAAATACAGAGCTGCGGTGGCACTCTGGGTTGAAACAATCAAGGAAAAGACGTGAGAAAGAGAGGACTGAGTAATCTGGTCCTTGAGAGAAGATGGACATTAGTCTGGAACAGATGCCAGACAGACACAGATCCAGAAAACATGCTTTTCTACCACCTCGGGGTCCCTTACGCCCCCATTACCCCAGGCTTCCCAGACACTCAAGAGGCCAGGTGGGAGCCCATTTGCTCTAATTAGTGAAGGGGCTGCTGGGATTCTCAAGGGCCACTCACCTCTGTTCCTGTGACGGCTCAGCTTCCAGATCCTTCTTTCCTTACTTAAGATATCTGATGGCAGGGAGGAGAGGTGAGGTCTGGCTACCCCAGGATGGCCACAGCAAGCTTCCTCATATGCCCTAGCAGCTTCCATCTTGGCTCACAGCTCTTGGTCACTGCTGAGCAGAGAGAGCCAAAGCGAGGCAGCTGAATACTGTGAAGACCGTCCAGACTGGCCCCCGTGGCTCCGCCACAAGCTGTCTGACCGTCTTCTGTCTCTTCCATTCTCTGGGTTTGCGTCAGCTGCGGTGGGCTCTGTGATCCCTCCAGCCCTAAACCCTTCACGCCATGTTACAAGTGATTTCGACCCCCCTCCCCCACCCCCGACAGTGAACTCCAGGAAGACAGGAACCACATCTCTTCCACTGCTGTCCCCTTGAACTAGCTGGGACCTGATTCATAGTAGGAACCTCATAAATATGTGTTCAGTGATGCATGCTCTGTCTTCCTCCAGTACAAGCACAAGAGGAACCCATTAGGAAAACCCCCAGGCTCCTCCATTTACTAGCTGTGTGGCTGGTCCCCAGCAGCTCAGTTACACGGCCTGCCCACCCCACACCCGCCCCAGTGTATAAAGTGGAGATATTAATGGTGACTACCTAGTAGGGTTGCTTTGGGTATGAAACAAGAAAATGCACAGAAAGTGCTTAGCACGAGTACCTGGGAGCTGAAGCAGGCCTGGTCCCCCCTCCTGGCCTTATTCCAGCCTGTCAGTGTAGCAATGCAAGATTCCAGATATGGCCTGACCACGCCAGCACAATAGGCCTATTATTTCCCCCAGTCTGGACGCGACACACTGTTAATGCAGCCTAAGACTGCTGGGCTCCAGAGCCTTTCTCTCCCATGATTAGTTCCCATCAGGTTGTGATCAACTAAATCATTCAGATCCTTTTCACCAGAGCTGGGGTCAAGTCAGGTCTCTCCCCATCCTCTGCTTTGTGTGAGTGTCTTGAAGCTCACAGAAGGACAGTGTCATCTTGCTTATTCCAGCCTGGAGAAATCGTTTTGAATGCTGGTTCTGTTGCTCACTGTTTTCTTTCTCTGTCTAAGTTTAGATCCAGGCTGCTCCTTGCAACTTCGACTCCACCATCCATACTGCCGATGGGAACAGAGCCTCATAAAATACCTCCAAAGACACTCATTCTCCAACAATAGAAGCAGAGCATTGCTAATACAAAAGCTCCCAATTATTGAGCACCCACTATATGCCAGGCAAGCACAGTGCTAAATGCTTTGTATATGCCATCTCATTCACTCCTCACAACACCACTGGGGAGGGTAGTTTTTACTCCCCCCATTTTATAGATGTGAAGCCAAGGCTAAGGGAGGGGAAGCAGGGACTCGTTTTATAAACCCAGAGTGAAGCCCCCTTTTCTGATGATGAGTGTGGTTATAAACTTGTCACTGAGAGAGGTCTTCTGATCCTGACCACGTGTCTCCATTGGCCCTCTTGGCCACTCTCCTTCCTTGCCCTTTACCCGCACACCACCAAGCCTGGAGTCCAAGGGGCTGTGCTGAGGCTCTAGTCCACGATGGACAAAGGGCTCTATTAGCTTCAGAAACCTGGAGCAGAGACCTGGCCCCATTCTCCCTAGCAACATTCTTTCCATGTAGGACAGCAATGAGGACAAGGGCTTCTCCCTGAAGGGCAAACAGACAGATTCCCTCTCTGGTAGAACTACTCTCCCAGCCATTCTTGACCCCTTCTGTGTCTAGCCTGACCTCACAGCCTAGGGCAAATGAACTTCAGAGTCCCCCTGCCCCTTGTTGTTCTCCACCTGTCCGTGCCCCCCTGGACACCATGCCCAGCCTAGTAGTCTTCTTTGTATGCCTTTGCATAGTCCCCTGAGGACCTCTGGGGGAGGCAAGCAGGTCCCCAGAGCTTCTTGGGAGACAGAGCAGCAGACTGAAGTACAAAGATCCCCGAGACAGGTTACCTGGCTTCATATCTCTACCATTACAGTTTACTCTTGGGCAAATTATCAAATCTCTGATCCTCACTTTCCCCAACTGTCAAATGGGGATAATAATTGAATCTATCTCATAGGGTTGGCATGAAGATTAAGTGGGGTGCTTGGCACAGAAGGAGCACTTGAAAAGGATGATGATGATGGTGGTGGTGGTGGTGATGATTACCCCTATTAGTACCCTTGGCCAAACCTCACCAATTAAGACCACTTAAGTCAGAGGGAAGAGATTTTGATGTTAATAGCTAGGGGCTAGATTGATGTCTGGTTACACAAGGTGGTTTTTTCTAGCACAACTGGATGCTGTCAGAACATGATTACCAGGCAGAGCGGTTGAGGTTTTGGTGCAAGGTGAAGGAGTTGTCAAGTGTGATAGCTTATAGTTTGCTATCCAATGGAAGATCTCTGCCACGCCTCACTGGTAGACTCACTACCCTGACTTCTGGGGGAAAAAAAAAATCAGCTCATACTTGAAAGTATACTTAGGTCGAGAGCCACTAGGAAGTTTACATTCTGGGTGGTAGTGCTCTGAGGCCAGGGAATGGTTAGAGGTAAGGACTGGGAAGGCCCTGGAGCAAGCATTTCGTGGAACAGCTGCTGTGACAGGGATACCCCAGCCTGCTCTCCATGTAGCCCCTGTTGTTTGTTCTGTGGGGAGGAGGCAGGGCAGAAAGTAAGAAGGAGGGACTCTTGATGGTCCCAAGAGAGGTTCTTTGGGGAGGAAGTGTCTGAGGGCCCTTGAAGTCACCAGGGAGTCTGCTAGTTCCTGCCTGGAGGTTGGTTGGGCAATTGTAGGACAAGAGAGGCCCCAAGACTGATCCATCTGACCACAAGAGGCTATAAACCACTCCCCAGGGAGGCCCCCTATCCTGGATTTCAGGACTAGGCTAGATGATGGGTCTGACTTCTGAGCCTCAGGTGTCAGGGGCTGAGGGGCACAGAGAGTGCCCAGAGATTCCCTGGGACACCTGCTGCCTCCCCAAACCAACCAGCCAGTATCCCTGTATCTTCTCATCCTGGACTCCCCAAAGTTCAAGATTCTTCCCAGAAGAGAGAGACCTCCCTACTCTCCAGGAAGACTGTGCTGAGGAGAGATAGGAATGGTGGAGTAGAAGCAGAGCCTGCCTTGGGAAGCCCTAAGTCCCTGCCCTCTAGGCCTCCTTTTTACCCATCTGCATAAAAAAGCAGGTTGGACAACCTAGCACCTGCTAATGGCAGCTTTCACTTCCGCTATGGTGCACAGGGAACTGGCTTTTGGTGGCTCCCTTCAGACTGCAGGTAACCCCTATCTCAGGCTGATAAGGAACAACAGAACAACATAGTTGGGGCCCTTAAAGACTGTGGCCTGCAGTCAGTCTTGTCAGGGTTTGAATATAGCTCAGTCTCTAGGCTAGTTCTGTGACTATAGGCAGGTCACTTACTTCTCTGAACTTCATTTATTTGATCTGTAATAATAGCTCCCAGCGTTATCCTGAGGATCAGGCGAGACAACCTGTGTGCGCAAAACTAACCTTACAGTTGGCTCTTCATCTCTGTTCACGTCTTTCCTTGGCCCGTTCCCTCTGATTGGCAGGATATCTTTGATTGAAAGGCAGTGGGAAAACACTTCTGTTCTGGGTTTAAAAACTTAAAATATGAGGTAAAAATTTTTAAATGTTAATTATACTGGAATTAAAAATATAAATAAATAAATACTTTTTTAAGGCGTAAAAGGGTGCCTGGCTGTCTCAGTCGGTGGAGCATGCAACTCTTGCTCTCAGGGTTGTAAGTGCAGAGATTGCTTAAAAATAAAATCTTGGGGGCGCCTGGGTGGCTCAGTGGGTTAAGCCGCTGCCTTCGGCTCGGGTCATGATCCCAGGGTCCTGGGATTGAGCCCCACATCAGGCGCTCTGCTCCGCGGGGAGCCTGCTTCCTCCTCTCTCTCTGCCTGCCTCTCTGCCTACTTGTGAGCTCTGTCAAATAAATAAATAAAATCTCAAAAAAAAATAAAATCTTTTTTTTTAAAGATTTTATTTATTTGACAGAGATCACAAGTAGGCAGAGAGGCAGACAGAGAGAGAGAGAGGGAAGCAGGCTCCCCGCTGAGCAGAGAGCCCGATGCAGGACTTGATCCCAGGACCCTGAGATCATGACCTGAGCCGAAGGCAGCGGCTTAACCCACTGAGCCACCCAGGCGCCCCTAAATAAATAAAATCTTAAAAAAAAAAATAAATAAGGGCATCTGGGTGGCTCAGTAGGTTAAGCATCTGACTTCAGCTTGGGTGGTGATCTCGGGGTCCTGGGATAGAGCCCTGAGTCAAGTCGGGCTCCCTGCTCAGCTGGGGTTGGGGGGAGTGGGAGGGAGTCTGCTTATCCCTCTCCCTCTGCTCCTCCTTCCGGTCTGCGTGCACATGAATGCTGTCTCTCTCTCTCTAATAAATAAAATCTTTTTACAAAATTAAAACAAAAAAATTTAAATAAATAAAAACTTAAAACATGAGACCCTTAAATTTCATTTAAAGACTTTCTTTATTTGAGAGAGCGAGAGCGAGCGAGCAAGGGGGAGGAGCAGAGGGAGAGGGAGAAAGAGAGGATCTCCAGCAGACTCCCTGCTGAGTGCAGAGCCCATCTTGAGACTTGATCCCAGGACCCTGAGATCATGACCTGAGCAGAAACCAAGAGTCAGATGCTTAACCAACTGAGCCACCCAGGTACCCCTAATTGTTTTTTAAAAGATTTTATGTATATATGTATGTATGTATGTATGTATTTATTTATTTATTTGAGAGAGCATGCTCACATGCAAACGAGGGGAGCGACAGAGGGAGAGGGACAAGCAGACTCTGTGCTGAGACATGGAGCCCAACATGAGGCTTGATCCCATGACCCTGAGGTCATGTCCCAGACCAAAATCAATAGTTGGTCACACAACTGACTGAGACATCCAGGTGCCCCAGGACCTTTTTTTTTTTTTTTTTTTTAAATTTAGGGACATCTGGCTGGGTCAGTTGGTAGAGCAAGCACTCTTTGTCTCAGGGTCGTGAGTTTGAGCCCCACATGTGATATAGAGTTTACCTAAAATTAAAAAAAATTTTTTTTTTTTTAATAAAAGCTACTTGGAGGACGTCTAAAGGGGGCCTTGTCAGTGGCTCACTGAGCCTACTCTGGGTCCGCCCAGCAACACAGAGGTGAATAAGGCATGGATGATCTTGTCCTTTGAGGGAGTCACTTCTAATCAGGGGGACAAACCTATGCATACTAAGTTACACAATGTGGCAAAGACCTAATGGACATCTATCAGAGTGCACAGACTTGAGAATACCAGATTCTCTTTGAGGGATGGGAGTCTGGGAAGGCTTCACAGAGGAGGTGATGATGGAACCAAACCCTGAAGGATGAGTAAGAGTTCCTGAGATAGGAAAGGTCATGTCAGGCAAAGGGAACAGCACAGATGAAGAGAGATGGAGGATGGTGGGTGTAGAAGCAATGAGCCGGGGCTGGGCATTTGCTGGTTGGGGAATTGATAAGCCCTGAAGCTGAGAAAGTGGGAGGAGGCCTTGCATCCTCATCCTGAAGGCAGTGGGGAGCCATTATAAGGATTCTGAGCAGAGGAGTTAACAGGACCATATCTGTACTTCATAAAGATGGCACGGCCACTTGCCATCTCCTGGGCTGTTGGAACCTCTAATTAGCCCCCTCTAATTCAGTCTTCAGTGACAGACAAAAAGAAATCTGACCATTTAATCCCCCCTGTTTAAAGTTTCTTTGTTATATGTGTTCAACAAATATCTGATCAATGAAAGGTTAAATGAATAAAGGGACTCTGTGTAGTAGACCTTTCTTTCGTGCTTCTGGGTCTGTAGGTCTAAATAAAATATTTTCTGGGCGCGCCTGGGTGGCTCAGTGGTTAAAACCTCTGCCTTCGGCTTGGGTCATGATCCTGGGATCCTGGGATCGAGCCCCACATCAGGCTTTCTGCTCAGCCGGAGGCCTGCTTCCCTTCCTCTTTCTCTGCCTGCCTCTCTGCCTACTTGTGATCTCTGTCTGTCAAATAAATAGATAAAATCTTAAAAAAAAAAAAAAACCAAAAAAAACAAAAAAAAATATTTTCTAATTTCCTTTCTGGGAAAGTAGGACCAGAGAAGGGAAGGGACTTGCTCAAAGTCCCATAGCAAGTCAAGAGCAGTGGCTCTGCTTCCCATCCCATTAGGATTCCGAGGGGTAGTCCTTGCACAGAAAGCCCCAGGCCATGTTTTGCCTGGGATGTGAGTCCCCAGGATGGACCTTCCAGACCAGCGCTTCCTACTCCACAGAACACTCCCTCATCACCACACAAACACCAGCTCCATGTCCCCTCCTGCCAGGAGTAGGGTTGAAATCTGGAATTCCTCCTCCTCACCTTGCAGCCTTGATCTCTCCCTTTGCACCTGCCGCTAAGAGAAACATCAGTGCTCCACTAGGCTGGGTGTGGAGTTCTAGGCCCCCTATAACTATTAGGCTGGGTTTTGAGTCCTGGAGCTAAGATGTTGGGTTCTAGGCTTTGGGGTAGCTTCTGAGCTGGACTCTGGGCTGCTCTGTGCTCTAGACTTTGGGCTTAGCTTTAGTCTGAATTCTGGGCCCTGAGCTTCAGGCCCCCTGGCTCCAGGTTCTAGGCTGTGAACTGGGTTACAGGCCCAGGACTTTGTTCTAAGTTCTGAGATCTAGTCTCTGGCTCTGGCTGGACTTTGTGTCTGAACTGAGGGACTGAATTGTGTTCTGGGCTCTGTGGTCTGAGTTCTGGGTTCTGGGCTTTAGTGCCACATTCCGAGCTGGACCTTGGACCTGGGCTGGCCTTGTTTGGGCTCTGGGTTCCATGCTTTGAGTTGGACTTTGGGGCTGGGATGGGCTGTATTCTAAACCCTAGGCAGTAAACTATGATCTCTCTTCTGAATTCCAGGCTCTGGGCTTATGTTAGGTGGGAGCAAGAGGCCTCCAAAGGGAAAATAGCAAACTCTTAAGCCTCTCTGCTCACCCCACTCTTTTCTGGAAACTTTCAGCTTTGTTCCCTCCTCCTAGGCCAAAGTGAAGGTGGTAGTGACCTTCCTTGAGCTTTCCAAGGACTTCCCTGGCCATCATTAAGAAATGAGACGAAAAGGGTAAGGCTGGTGACATGTGGAAGTGTCCTCACCTGGCCACGAGCCATCCCGCTTGCTATCAAGGATCTTCCCACAGAGGAGAGAGCTGTGACGAGGCACAGGCACACCTCACAGCCTGACTCCCTGTGGGAAAGCAGGCTGCCACAGGGGCTGGGACTGACAGAGGGGGTCCCACCCCCCACCTTTCCTGTCTCATTCCTGAGATTCCCCCCAGGAGTTAGGCTTGAAGCTCTCAGTCCTCAGAAGAGGTCATTCCCAGGGCTCACCCTAAGCCATTGCTCAAAACCCTGACCCTTATTCTGACTGCCTTGTCCCTCACAGGGGATTGCTCTACATTTTATTCCCCTCCAGGGAAGGTCCTTTTCCTCCCCTCTCTGCTCCAGAACCTTCCACCTGCAGGACTCCTCCCTAGCCCCATTGCTGGATATGCTCACTCCGTGAGGCTGCCATGAAGGCAAAGCCTGCATCCTTGTGACAGACTCCCCTAAAGGGGCAGGAATTCCTGTGGGTAGAAGAAATCATTCTAGATTATGCATGTTGCATGACTGCCCAAGGGAAAAACAACCAAAACCTGTTAACAGGATGTCCCCTTGTGAGTACACTCAGTTCCTAACTTTATTCTCTTGTCTCAGATCTTCCTTCCCTTACAACCACTGAAAGAGACTACCTTTTCAGTTCTCCCCTGGGCAAAATCTCCATCAGCTTCTTGTTCAGGAAACCTCACCCCCTAACCCACAAGGGATAGGATCAAAAGGACAAGAAACACTTAAAAGAACACTTCCCAGAGTCTGAATTATTCTAAAAGTCTAAAAGAATATTACAGCAGGAACATGGAGGGGCACAGGCAAATAGCCTTCACCAAGCAGCCCAGGATGGGCTTGGAAATTTTGACTCTCGGCGTCCTGTCTCTTTAAAATCTTTCCACTAGTGAGAAGTGACGAGCTATGCCTCCTCCTCATGGTTCAGATTTGGCCTTTTGGGGCTAGCGGTAATGGCAGGAGAGTGGTGATACGGGTCATATGCATACACAATCCTACCAAACACAAGTGTTTATTCTCAGCAATGACAAAGTCTAACTCCATGTTGAGGAGGAGAAACACTCTCCTGGGAGCCCCATCACTGATGGTCTGTGCCCATGGTGGAGGTAACTCAAGTCATGAGTTACATCAGACCCTCTGAGTACATTATCTTGCTTCAGGCCATGACCCAGCATAACAATGGGCCTGGCAAAGAGCTTCAACCTATGCTAGATCCTCTTGGATATGTAATGCCCTTGTAAGACCTTTGAGAAGACTACTTTCTTCAGTTCGGCCCGATAAAATTCGTGGGAGGTGGAGGGCTAGAATTCTTCCCACACCTGAGAAGAGCAACTCAGAATTGTGGGGCATCGGGTTTCCCAGTACACACTCATTCTTTACATCACAGCCCCAGTCCCCCACTCTGACCACTGTATCCTCCCTTGGAGCTCTGTTTGTCCATCCTGGGACAGCCTCTATCTGAAACACACAGGGCACGCTCTGTTCTCGATGTATTTCATATCTGTCCATTCCATCTCCTCAGCTAGACTGGAAACCCCAGGACGCAAGGAGGAGGCCAGGATGTCTTTGTTCAGATGACCATTCTCTGAACCCTGACTCAGTATCAGGCAGAGTCCTTGAGGAGTTCAGAGTCTATAGAGAGATCAACAGGTAAATAAATCAGTACAGTAAAAATCTGATAAAAAAAAAAATATGCGAGAGGTAAGCGGAGGAGCGACAGGGGCACGGCTGCCACGTTGCACAGCTCCAGCACATACATACCAGTATGACAGGTCCCCTGCTGGAGTTATGCAACAAGATAGCACTGGTCATGTGCAAGCCCGGAGGAGGCCTCGAACCCAGCGCAGGAGGTCTCAGCAAGTCCCTTAAGGATATGAGCTATTAGCTGAGGCTCGAAGGGCAAGCTTGCCAGGCAGATGGGGAGTAAAGAGCACTTCAAGCAGAGCAAACAGCATGTGTGAGGCCAAAGGGGGTGAGGGAACATGGTACATGTTAGGAAATATCAGGAAATACATTTGGCTGAAGCACTGGGCACATGTGGAGGAATGCCTAGAGGTGGTTTGTTAAGTGAGTTAATGAATGCCAGAAAGACTATAATAACAAAAATCATAACCACCCGCCTTTGTTAACCACTTACTCTATGCCAAGCACTATGCGAGGTGATTTATGTGAATTCTCTAATTTTGACTTCATAACAACCCCATGAGCTAAGTTCCTTATTAACCTGCCATCTGTAGATAAGGAAACCAAGGCCCAGAGAAGTTAGTTAACTTGCTCAAGGTCAGAGACCTAGTGAATGGCAGAGTCAGGATGGGAGCCCAGATGTCCTGGACTCTGGAACACGGAGCCCTGGACCACTGCTTCCCACACCACTAGTGTCCTTAACTTTGGGCGAAGGTGGCCTCAGCATGGACCCAGGTGGGCTTTTCTCAGCCTCATTCTAGGGCTTCTCCTCTTCGGTGTGAACTTCGATGTTAGAGCTCTGAGGATCTTTTCCTTTAACCCTTTTGTCTTTACCCACTCCTCTCCCACCTCAGTGACCACATATATACCCATAACCCCCTGACCTACAGCTTCACCCGGTCTGGATGCCTGAATGTGTATTTCATACAGTTGTTAATACAATAGACATTTTTTGGTTTATTAGGCACCGTACTTGATAGATGACATGGACCCTGCCCTCGTGAGCGCACGGTCAGGTGAGCAGATAGAACTAGGCAGCTAGAATGGAGCATGTTAGCAGAGAGAGCTGATACCAGGAAGTATATCAGTTAGGCCTGGGTTTGGCTGTTGGTGACAAAAACCGCACATCACAGCCACATCACCTGGAAATAACCAGTCCAGAGCTGGTATGGTGGCTCCATGATTATCAGAGCCTGGTGCTTTCTGTTTAATGGCTCAGTCATCCTCTGCCATCTTTTTTTTTAATTAATTAATCTATTTATTTGACAGAGATAGAGATCACAAGTAGGCAGAGAGGCAGGCAGTGAGAGAGGGGGAAGCAGGCTCCCCCCTGAGCAGAGAGCCCGATGCGTGTCTCCATCCCAGGACCCCAAGATCATGACCTGAGCCGAAGGCAGAGGCTTAACCCACTGAGCCACCCAGGTGCCCCCATCCCCTGCCATCCTTAACACAATGCTCCTTCCTCATTGGCCAGCATGGCTGCTCAAGCTCTCATCATCACGTTTGCATTCCAGTCAGCTGGAAGGGAGAAGGTGTGAAAAACAGTACACTCCCTTTGAAAAC
Source organism: Martes martes (assembly GCF_963455335.1). Taxonomy (NCBI): domain Eukaryota; kingdom Metazoa; phylum Chordata; class Mammalia; order Carnivora; family Mustelidae; genus Martes; species Martes martes. The sequence goes on from NC_137891.1 coordinate 161,072,048, forward strand.
AATTCCTGTAAGTTGCACAAAATACTTCTGCCCATAGGCTGTTGACCAGCACCTAGTCACAGAATCACACCTAGCTGTAAGGAATTTGGGGAAATATGGTTTTTACTCCAGGCCAGCTACGTGCCCAGCTGAAAATCAGGGGCTTGTGACTAAGGGCAAGCAGAATAATGGATAGTAGTTAGTATAGTTGTCATTAGATAGTACTACTCAGAAAGTACCCCGAGGAGCTGACACTTAACTTGAATTTTGAGGGATGAATCAGAGTTAGCCTGGCGGGGTAGCACGTTTTAGGCAGTGGGCTGCAAAGCGCATTCTTGGAAATGCAAACGGTTCAAGGTGTCTCCGGCATGGCGTGTATCTTGGGGAGTAATGGGAGATACAGATAAGATCACGTTCTCTAAGGAGTTTGTTTTGGGGGTGAAGCAGCAAGTCCTGGCCCATTCTGAGAAAGAGTCACACCTGGAGGTGGGGCAGGGAGGAGCCAACCTGTGTTAAAATTAGGTTTCTCCAGAGATTAACAGCCTAGGTGTGGCTTGGGTTTAGAAGTCCCTTAACTTTCCTTCTCCCACCAGGAGTTCCAAGAGACGCCAATTTGCAGCCATGACACACGGTGCCACAAATACATCCACACGTACACGTTCACTCACCTACACATCACACCCAGACCTCCCACTGATGTTTCTATGTTTGGCGGGGGGGGGGGGTCAGTTAACGTGGGGGGGTCAGGGTCAGGTTAGGAACCTGTGCTTGTGAACTTTGAAGGACAGAGATTTGCCAGGAAGGCTCTGGAAGTTCTAAAGGGAGGCTACAGTACTGAGGTAATCATTTGGAAGCAGTTAGTGGCCGCAAGGCCATTGGCCTCACGAGCCTCCACTGCTGGTCAAAGGCAGGACATTGCCCACATGAACTTCCAGCTGTGGCACCCTCCCCAGACACATCACCAGGACTTCCAAAGGTTGTGTTTATTTCCCTGGGTTGGTTTTTTTTTTTTTCTTTCTTTCTTTTTTTTTTTTTTTTTTTTCCAACATCAGAGCAAGATAGTCAGCAGGGTGTGGAACATCTGGCTCTCTGGAGAATAGACCCAAACCCCTTAACTCTGCCCCTACTGCCCTTCTCTGCTCTTGCAGCAAGTAGACAATGACCTTGGCCAGTCCACCTCAGAGAGTTCAGCCAGGAATCCTGAGTACACCAACACTTCCCCACTGCCCACAGAGCTCTCCAGGTCATACTCTCTTCCTCTTCCTATTCCCATAAGACACACACGTCAAATACAGACACACCAACACACGTTGCTCAGATCACGGACCCAGATCTCCATCTATCGCCCCATGTACAGTCCTTCACATGCCAAAGTCACATACACACACTACATACGGGTTACATGTGGACACAACCCTCCAGCTGCCCACATCACTTAGAGCCCCACACCCACCGCCTACATGTATGTGTGACATGTGGTATTCTAACATGCCTATACTTAGCATACACCATGCCACAAATACATCCATCCCTACACAATCACTTACCTTTTTACACATCACACCCAGACCCCTATTGATGTCAGTTCCTATGTTTGAGGTACAGGGCCCCTCAGGTTCCCTTATCCGTAGGAATCCTGACCTTCTGAGCTTTGATGGACAGAACTCAGGAGGCAGTCAGAGGGGAGAAGGAAGCACCTACCTCCCCAACCCAAATACATATACTCAGTCCATAGCGAAGAAGGAAGACCAACCTTTCCCCTAGTACCCTGTGGATCCATGTTTGCCCCTGACGTCAGGGACATAGAGTTCTGGGCAGAGGATCCAGTATGGTGCCCTGTCTCTGCCCCCACTGCCCAAGATGTCCTGGGAACAACAGCTGCAGCCAGAAGCCTGGAAGCAAGGCTGTGCCAGGCCCACCAGTGTCATAGTGGCAGGACGGCCCTTATGCAATGGGAACCATGGAATGCGCAGGGCGCCTACAGGAGCTGACTCAGGGGACTTGGGGAACCAGTGCAGAGGAAAGGCCCTGGCGGTTATTGACATCCAGCTGGTGCCAGGCGCCCTGTCCAGACCCCCATAGCCTTATCTCCTATCATTCGCACATCATCTGTTGTCCTACTTTATAGACAAGAGAAGGGGGGCCCAAGTTGGTGCTCGAAGCCTCACAGCTGGTAAGTGGTTAGGTCTTGCCTCGAACCTGGGACTATATGTCCCTTCAGCACCAGGGCCCTGAGGTGGGGCCGGGATAGAGCTCTAGGAAAGGGGTACTCCAAGAAGTCAATGGGCCATATGGGGCTCTGTTCTCGTCTTTTCCCAGTCTCTCACCCTCCTTCTCACTGGAGGTACAGATTCCTCCTGTTTTTCGAAAGTTTGCATTAAACACATTTTCCTTTAACAAAAGATACGTTAGTACCTGTTTTTGCTAACCGAAGAAATCCAAAGAGGATTTTCGCTTTTATGAAAGATGACAAATGGCGAAAAGAGAGCTCTGTGCTTGTTTCGCATCAAGCTGTCGGAGAAGCAGCGCGCACTGCTGGTGGCCAGAGCAGGCCCACCAAGCTCCTTCCCGGGAACCACGCTCAGCAGCTCAGCATCAGGCCGCCAGAGACTTGAACTGTGGCCGTAAGCATCTGTGCTTTCTCGCGATTTGTATCACATATACATTAGCAAGATGTGTCCTAAAGCAAGCATAACAGAAAAGCCTAATAGGCTTTTTTGGGTGGTCTGGGAATGCTGAAGAATTTTTCCCTATCAACTAATGGCAATTGCTTCTTTATGCAACTTCAGCTTACAAAAGATTTCATAGGAACGCAGGGGAAACCTGTAACCAAGGTGGGAGACTTCAGCCCAGGAAAGTGGAGCTGGGGACTGGGAAGGTAGGAAACATGGAGCAGCTGGCCCGCTGGCTGAGATGGTAGCGCGTACAACTCTTGATCTCAGGGTCGTGAGTTTGAGCCCCACTTTGGGAATAGAGTTTACTTTAAAAAATAATAATAATAGGGGCACCTGAGTGGCTCAGTGGGTTAAAGCCTCTGCCTGCGGCTCAGGTCCTGATCCCAGGGTCCTGGGATCGAGCCCTGCATGGGGCTCTCTGCTCAGCGGGGAGCCTGCTTCCCTTCCTCTCTCTCTGCCTGCCTCTCTGCCTACTGTGATCTCTGTCAAATAAATAAATAACATCTTTTAAAAATAATAATAATAATAATAATAAAGGGAACCTGGGTGGCTCAGTCGTTAAGCGTCTGCCTTCAGCTCAGGTCATGATCCCAGGTCATGATCCCAGGGTTGTGGGATTGAGCCCCACATCGGGCTCCCAAAGCCTGCTTCTCCATCTCCCACTCCCCTGCTTGTGTTCCCTCTCTCGTTGTGTCTCTCTGTCAAATAAATAAAATCTTTAAAAAAAACAAAACCGTAAATAATAATAATAATAATAATAATAATAATAATAATAAAAGTTTTTTAAAAGGGTGAGTAAGATTTTTTAAAAGGGTGAGTAGGAAACAGATGAATGGGTCATGAGTTTGGACCCAAGTCCATAGACTAAGCCCATATTAGTCCTGGATATTGAGCCAAAGCTGGTGCTAGGCCTGGAGCTGGAGCTGCAGTTTGCAGCAGGTCAGAGCTAGAATCAGAGATGGGTCTGAGCCAGGAGGCTGGACCTGGAGCAGCTGCGGTCACTGGAATGAATCCAGGCCAGGCCAGAACCAGGACAGAGGGATGCGAGTTGGAGGCTAAAATGTTCCCACCGCACACTTGTAGAATCTCTGCACTATGTCAGGTACCAGGCTGGGCCCCGAGGGAGATGCCTAGAAGCTCAAGCCATTCAGTAGGAAAGAGAGACAGGGACACAAAAAACTTTAATCTAGGGCACACTAGGCTTTGGCTAAAGGACTCTCCATGCTGCCAGGCTTTCAAGGGTGGCCAGCACTTCACTCACCAGAGGTGGACGAGGGAGGCTGCGGTAGGCCAAGCTGGCATTGGGAACCCAGGTCCAGAGGCGAGAAAGCCCAGCCCGGGGCTTGTTCAGAGGAGGGTGAGCTGGCATTCTGTTTCACTGGAATGGGCCAGGGAACAGTGAGCTGAGGCTGGCCAGGCTAGTGACCAGAGCCCAGGGGGCCTGACGAATGTATGGGAATGTGTGCTTTATCTAGAGGGCACTGGGACATCACTGGCAGGTTTTAGGGAAAATGACGAGGTCAGACTTGTGTTTGAGAAGAGCCCTTTGGCTGCTGGTGTGGGCAAGGGCCTCAAGATGGGAATGGGAGAGCTGGAAGGTAGGGAGACCAAGGAGGAAGCTGATGCCATAGCCAGGGCAGGAGATGGTAAGGCCCAAGCTGGGCAGTCGCTCCCGGACTGGAGTGACGGGGACAGATGCTAGGTCTGTAGAGAGGGTATGACTAATGGGATTTGGTGATCAATTTTGGTTGAGTATGAGGGAGACGGTGAAGCCTAGGAGAACACCCAGGGCAGAGCTCAAGTGTCAGGGAGGTTGAGAGGCCATTGTCACAGTGGGGTCACCTCAGGAGAAACTATAGGGACAGAGCCCGTACTCCAGCCTGTCCTCCCAACTTGGCCTCGCACCAGCTGCATGTCCCTGGCCTGTTATTTATGCCTTCTGAGCCTCAGTATTTTTCTTTTGTAGAATGGGGAAATTTTTATTTCCTTCATAGAGTTTTTATGAAGATTAGACAAAATACATATGATGGTATATGGCACAATTCATTTTTCAAAGCTCAGCCATGCCCCAGCTCAGATCTCTGGCTCCCAAGAAAGATCGCTGGCCTCTATCAGTGATAGTCGCAATACCTCCTGGTCACAAGGGGTGACTTAGCCTGATCCAAAGGTATCCTACCACGTGACAGGCAACTCTGGGTACCTCTGGTCTCCCAATTGCTGTGCCACTGAAAAGAATATCCTGGGTACTCTGTTTGCTTATTCTTCAGCCAGTGGGGCCCAGCTGCTCTCCTCCTCTGAGCTCCTCTTCCCAGTGGGGTCCCAGAGGCCCACCAAGTGATGCTGGGGGAAGGAAGGAACTTCTGGGGGACACTTAGATGTCCTGAACCAGACTGGGGTCTTGCCCCAGTTCACCCCTGTTGGGCTACAGCAGGCTCCAGTCAGACTCCCTCCTCCCCACGTATCCCTCTGTCCACCTGTGCAGGGAGGTCTTGAGGAAGGGTCCCGTCCTGTGACACAGAGGCAAAATCCACCAAGGGAGGCACCTGGACCCTGCACAGTCTCCCAGGCTCCTCTCCTTTTCCTTTAACATCCTTCTAATGAGGGTGCCTGGGTGGCTCAGATGGTTAAGTGTCTGCCTTCGGCTCAGGTCATGATTCCAGGGTTCTGGGATCAAGCCCCGCGTCAGGCTCCCTGCTCAGCAGAGAGCCTGCTTCTCTCTCTCCCTCTGCTGCTCCCAGCACCACCCCCCCCCCAGGCTTGTGCTTGCTCTCTCCCTCTCTCTCTCTCTTTATCTCAAATAAATAAATAAAATCTTAAACAAAACAAAACATCCTTCTAATCCACTAAACGTCCTTAATCCCTTAATGTTAACAGGTCCTCAGGGGCCATCCTGGGCCTCCTGCTCTCCCCACATGTCCACAGGCCTCCTGTGTCACCAGCCATGCACCCTAAGGTCACCTCTTTCTCCTAAGCGCCAGACCTCCTATATCCTACTGATCTAATGATGGACCCAGATTCTCAGACCCCATGCGGCTAAAACAAACTCGTTCTCCTCCACTGGACCCTCAGCTCACTGAATGGGTCTTCCTTCCACCTATTCTCCTAGGCCTCGTCTCCTCTTTCACCTCCGCATCTCACATCCCAGCAGTTCTAAACACCTGTCACCTGTCTGCTCCTCCTGTCTATCTCTGCCCTATTTCCTGCTAAGGCGTCCACATCTTACACCCCATCACTTCCGGCCTCTAGCCCAGCCGAGAAAACTCAAAGGCCCACAGATCTTTTCCTTGATTCAGGGGACTCGAATGGCATAAACTGCCTCATTCTGACATGTTCGAGGAATCTTTTAGAAGAAGAACATGTTCCAGAAGGCAACACTTTAAAATCAGACAATAAACCCAGCTTAAATATAATATCTGCCTTTCAAAATAAACTTGTCTTGCAGACCTTTGCAACAGTGGAATTGCCTAAGAGATTTTTTTTTCCTGGTACAATAATTAACACCACTTTGCAAAAGGCATGCAAAAATACAATATAAAAAAGACCATTGCCTCTAGCATAATACAATAACAGCTTATGAAACACAAGCTTCCAAAGGGAGAAAAAAAAGAGAGAGAGAAAGAGAAGGAAAAAGAAACACAAGCTTCCCAGACCTTCAGTCTTTTTAAAAGAAGCCAAAATCTGAGTTTTAGATAAAATCTCACAATTTTAAATGTTAGCAATCAGTTTTCAAAAAATTTTAAAACCAGCACTCAGCCTCCAGTATGCAACTTTGGGCCCTTCTAAGTGTGTCCTCCACACTGCTCTTGAAATGATCTTTTGCAATAATAAAAACTATTTTTTTAAAAAATCCTGTACTTGGGCGCCTGCCTGGCTCAGTTGGAAGATTATGCGACTCTGGATCTCGGGGTTCTGAGTTTGAGCCCCACTCGAACTCAAGAGTGTAGAGATTACTTAAAAATAAAATCTTTAGGGGCACCTGGGTGGCTCAGGGGTTAAGCTTCTGCCTTCAGTTCAGGTCATGATCCCAGAGTCCTGGGATGGAGCCCAGCATGGAGCCCAGCATCGAGGCTGCTTCCCTTCCTCTCTCTCTGTCTGCCTCTCTGCCTACTTGTGATCTCTGCCTGTCAAATAAATGAATAAAATCTTAAAATAAAAATAAAAATAGGGGCGCCTGTGTGGCTCAGTGGGTTAAGCCTCTGCCTTTGGCTCAGGTCATGATCTCAGGGTCCTGGGATCAAGCCCCACATCAGGCTCTCTGCTCAGCGGGGAGCCTGCTTCCTCCTCTCTCTTTCTGCCTGGCTCTCTGCCTACTTGCAATCTCTGTCAAATAAATAAATAAAAATCTTTAAAAATAAAAATAAACAAAATCTTAAAAAAATTTTTTTTACACTTAATGAATGCTTACCCGTTCCAGACTGGTTCCAAATGCTTCACATGCAACTCATTTAATCCCACACTCCACACGCTAGAGCCCAGAGAGGTCAAGTAATTTGCTCGAGTTACACAGCTAATGAGTGAAGGAGCCCGGATTCCAACCCAGCCATCTGACCACAGAACACGAACTGGGAGGGTCGTTGGGATCACGGACTGTTTTTGCGCTCTGGCTTCTGCCGCAGCTTAATAATTGATGGATGCATATATAAATGAATGAAAGTGCAGCTCTAGTCCCCTCTGCCCAGTTACTACCTGTCTGACTGCCGGCGGGCCTCCCGAACAGCCGACGCCAGGAACGCGCGCCGGGGGGTGCCAGGCGGGCCAGCGGGGAGCGGGGCTCGCACAATGCAGGTGCCGGCCGCTCCCTCCCTTCCGCCGCTTTGAGGCTCCAGGACAGCCCGGGCCGCGGCTTCCTGCGCACAGCCCCCGGCCTTAGACGTCCGGCTGCAGGCCCTCCCGCCCCCGAAGCGCAGGCCCTGGAGTTGGAGTGCGGGGGCGGTGGTGGAAGGGGGTAAGGAGGAGGCCCCCTTCCCTGGCACTGGAGGGCGGAGGGGGGCCAGGATTCCAGTTCACTTCCTGGCTGTGCTCTTGGGGCAAGTGGACCAGCGGTACCACCACGGATTTATTGCCTCCTGGCCCTGCCCTGCCCGCCCTCCCTCCTTGACATACAGAGCATTAGGGTGGTCAGGCACTCAGAGCCAATTTAAATTCAGCCGCACCACCACCACCACCACCACCACCACCACACCCCCCCCCCCCCGCAAGTCTGAAAATAACACCAGCTTCTACATCATGGAACACCTTGGAGGTGACTGAATCACGGGCTGAGTGAGAGCTTTGCATGGATAATCTCAGGTAATCTTTGCAACAGCCAAGCTGATGATTCTTCTTACCCCTATTTCACAAGTAAGGAGACTGAAGAAGGGATGGGTTAAGCCCTGTTCTCAGGACAGGTGGCAAGGGGGTGGCAGAGCCCAGATCTGTCTGACTCAAGTTATCCCTACACTTGGTGCTGCAGTGTTCCTGCCCAGCAGCTCCAACATTTCCGCCTAGGGACTTGCGCTAGTCCTGGGGGTAGGGACCAGGGCGGGTGCTTCCCCGGCCTTCATGAAGCTCACCTTCTGAGGGGGAATGCTTTCTAGTGCTGGATGATCCAGAAACTCACTTCATTTCTACGCGGACGGAAAGGCATGCCCCAGCACTTGAGCACAAACAGGTTTTAGGTGGGGGGAACAGCCTGCAGAAAGCCTGGGCTGACACTGGCAGAGGACCTCTGGGCCAAGCCAGGGAGACAACACAACAATGCTTTCTGCTGCTGTACCCCAACAGCCTCTGCCTGCTGAAATTGGGTGCTTCATCCATGGGGACCTCTCTGAGTGTGTCTGTGTTGGCAAGACCACTGGAAAAACCCATCTCCTCTCCCCCGCCCAAGACCTGATGTGGGAGAGGCTGAGGCAGTGATGTCCCAGTAAATATTTAGCAACTGGCATGGGATTGGGGGTGGGGGAGACCCGATTTGTAGCATTTGCAGGTTTCCATGGAGCAAAGATTCCACTGTGGCCAATTTCAGCCTACCACAGTTGAAACTGGACAGTAGCCGACCATTGCACAGTACTTCCTCCATAGCAGATCTAATAGAGAGATGGTAGTAAAATAAGTAGGGAAAGATGAGTTTGGAGTCCTTACTGCCTTTGGTTTTTTTGTTGTTTTTTGTTTTTTTAAAGATTTTATTTATTTATTTGTCAGAGAGAGTGAGCACAGGCAGACAGAGAGGCAGGCAGAGGCAGAGGGAGAAGCAGGCTCCCTGCTGAGCAAGGAGCCCGATGTGGGACTTGATCCCAGGACCCTGGGATCATGACCTGAGCGGAAGGCAGCCACTTAACCAACTGAGCCACCCAGGCGTCCCACTGACCTTGTTTTGTTTTGTTTTTAAGATTTTATTTATTTCACAGAGAGAGAAATCACAAGTAGGCAGAGAGAAGGGGAAGCAGGCAGAGAGAGGGGGAAGCAGGCTCCCTGCTGAGCAGAGAGCCAGACACGGGGCTCGATCCCAGGACCCTGGGATCATGACCCGAGCTGAAGGCAGAGGCTTAAACCACTGAGCCACCCAGGCACCCCTGTTTTTAATATAATTTAAGTGTCAATTTATAGAGTTTAATTTTTAATGACCATGTTTCACAACCAACTCGCCTGATTCCTGAAAATGCAACAGCTGGATCCTGGGGAGGTGATAGATGCTGATGCCAGTGCCACACTGCGCCAAGGTCACCCAGGTCCCAGGCTGGCAGCTCCGGGCGGCCCTCCTGCCTCAGGGCTCCTACACACCGGATTCCCCAGCTCTAGCCTGGGTTTCCCTCTAGTGGACAGAAGAGTCATTCCAGGTGATTCTCTTACTCCACCTGTGTCCAGAGCTCAGCCGCCACCACCACACCCACCCCACCCACCCAGAGGGTGTGGATGAGGCTGACCATCCCTCATGGAAAAAGTTTCTTAATGAGGGTCCGTATGGCTTCAAAATTGTCCTCAGACTAGGCACATGGCATGTCTCCTTTCTGAGGGGCAGTGCCAGGGGGCCCTGTGGGCTTTAGCCATTACCACAATCTCTAGAGCTCAAAAGCCCCATCTCATACCCCAGGTGGCAGCTCAGGCTGGCTACACCACCCCTTCAAGTTTGGAGCCCACCCTCCATCAAGTCTAAGGAGACAAATTGCTTTTCCTGTTTGCATTAGGCGTTAAGATTTCCCCCAACTCCTAGTCCTCTGGGGAAACGCTGAGGGGAACGTTTCCTATGTGATGCGCACATGAGAAAATGGACTCACTTAGACGTGGAGCCGGGGCTCAGGACTCCCTCTCTTGCATTATGCATGAAGACTCTCTTCTTCCAGAAGTGACCTTTCCAGGGGCACCTGGGTGGCTCAGTAGGTTAAACCTCTGCCTTCGGCTCAGGTCATGATTTCAGGGTCCTGGGATCGAGCCCCGCATCAAGCTCTCTGCTCGCTGGGGAGCCTGCTTCCCCCTCTCCCTCTGCCTGCCTTTCTGCCTACTTGTGATCTTTCTCTCTGTCAAATAAATAAAATCTTAAAAAAAAAAAAGTGACCTTTTCCAAGGCATAGATATATCTGTCACACTTCCACTCACGAATCTCCTATGATTCTTCATTGCTCATTATCCTCAGCCCACGCTCCTTAGACAGGCACTCAAGGCCTTGGTTGAGACTCCATCCATACTGTTCACCTTAAATTGCCAAAGAAGGAAACAGAAGAAAACTGACATTTAAAAAAATTCTCCTCTGGGCCACGCACTTTGCTAAACACTGCAAATACAGGTTTCTTCCACTATCTCAATGTAGAGAGTTCCTAGGAAATCTTTCATAAGCCCAACTAGTATAAAGCAAAAGTAATCTCTGCATTCTGAGAGTCCACATTATGCTCTTTGCTTCTATGAAAGAATTATATTATTACAGTAGAGGCTTTTTTTTTTTTTTTAAGCATACTCCCCTGGGTGCCTGGGTGGCTCAGTCAGTTAAGCGTCTGCCTTCAGTTCAGGTCATGATCCCAAGGTCCTGGGATTGAGCCCAGGGAGCCTGCTTCTTCCTCTCCCTTACCTCCCACTCATGTGCTCTCTTCCCCGCCCCCAACCTTAGATAAATAAAAATAAAATAAAATTGTTTTTTAAAGATTTTATTTTTATTTATTTGAGAGAAAGACAGAGAGAGAGAGCACATGAACAGGAGGAGGGGCAGAGGGAGAAGCAGGCTCCCCGCTGAGCAGGGAGCCCGATGCGGGGCTGATCCCAGGACCCGGAGATCATGACCTGAGCCCAAGGCAGCTGCTTAACCGACTGAGCCACCCAGGTGTCCCATAAATAAAATCTTTTAAAACAAGAAAAAAGAAAAGCTAAATCCTCCTCAGATTTCTTTCAGTTAGTAAAACCAAATACTAATGTACTTTCAGAAAGTGAGGGTTGCCTTGTAGTAACTTATTTCTCCAATAATGCTGCTAGGCTGGGCATTTTACAGATGAGAAAACTGAGAGGCAGTACCACCTGATTCGGTGTGACACAACTAGCAAACAGAAATGTTGTATTCAGCCTACTTCTCTTTACTCTTGAAAGCTGCTCTTGTCTCTTTAGGCCTGGCCTCCTCCCTTGGATGGATTCAGTGTAAAGTCTAAAATCTTCAGAACAGGGGTGCCTGTGTGGCTCAGTTGGTTAAATGTCTGCCTTCGGCTCAGGTCATGATCTCAGGGTGCTGGGATGGAGCCCCACATCGGGCTCCCTGCTCACTGGGGAGCCTGCTTCTGCCTCTCCTTCCTGCTCCTCCTCTCTCACTATCTCTGTCTCTCTCTCTCCAGTAAATACATAAAATATCAAAACAACAACAACAACAACAAAATCTCCAGAACCCTTTTCTCACTGCACTCAAAACAAGGCCACATTCCTTAGGGTTCTAAGAAAAGGACAACTTTTCAGTGAAACTCGAGCAGAGGTAATAGAGCCACAGAAAAGGGATAAGAAATCAGATTTTTATCTGATTAAATTCTTCTGGTATTGGTGCCAGAGTCCTTCCTCTCCCTTCTACCCCCCTTCTTTCCCCTTCCTTCTCCCCAACTCTCCCTTCTCATCGTCCCTCACCTTTATCTTCTTAACTTCAGCTGGAATTCTAGACATCTGTAAGGCTCAGATCAAATTTCCTTTCTCCAGAAAACCCTCTGAGAGCATCTGACTCAGGAATCTGCCTAATAAAAGTGAGAGCTGTTGTAGTTTCAAACGAAGAGGAGATTTCTGGCTGAAACTTCACTAGACCCAGTCCTGAAAATCCACAAATGGCAGTAAGAGGATTGGGGGGAAAAAACTATAAACTCACAAGGGAAGAGAATGAATGACTGTTTAATGGTCATAGGGTTTACTTTGGGGGTGAAGAAAATGTTCTAGAATTAGTGGTGATGGTTGCACATACAAAAAAAGAAAGAAACGAATGGGAGAACCTGGACCCTTGCCTCACACCATATACAAAATTTGACTCAAATGGATCAAAGACCTAAATGTAAGAGCTAAAACTGCAAAACTCTTGGAAGAAAATGGGAGTAAATCTACATGACCTTGGACTTGGCAATGGATTCTTAAACATGATGCCAAAAGGCACAGCAACAGAAGAGAAAATAGATTAATTTCATCAAATTAAGAACTTTTTTTAAAGAAACTCTTTTTTTTTTTAATTTATTTATTTGACGGATAGAGATCACAAGTAAGGAGAGAGGCAGGCAGAGAGAGAGGAAGGGAAGTAGGCTCCCTGCTGAGCAGAGAACCCCATGTGGGGCTCGATTCCAGGACCCTGAGATCATGACCTGAACCAAAGGCAGAGGCTTTAACCCACTGAGCCACCCAGGCGCCCCTCTTTTTTTTTTTTTTTAAGATTTTATTTATTTATTTGACAGAGAGAGAATACAAGTAGGCAGAGAGGCAGGCAGAGGGAGAGGGGGAAGCAGGCTCCCCGCAAAGCAGAGAGCCTGATGCGGGGCTCGATCCCAGGATCCTGAGATCATGACCTGAACTGAAGGCAGAGGCTTAACTCACTGAGCCACCCAGACGCCCCTCAAATTAAAAACTTTTGTGCTTTAAAGAACATTGTGAAGAAATTGAAAAGGCAATTCACAGAATGGAAGCAAATATTTGCAAATCATATATCTGATATGGATCTGGAATCCAAGACTATATAAAGACCTCTTACAACTCAATGACAAAAAAGACCAACAACCTGATTAAAAAATGGGCAAGGGGGAGGGGCTCCTGGGTCACTCGTGGGTTAAAGCTTCTGCCTTCGGCTCAGGTCAAGATCTCAGGGTCCTAAGATCCAGCCCTGCATCCGGCTCTCTGCTCAGCAGGGAGCCTGCTTCCCCCACTCTCTCTCGGCCTGCCTCTCTGCCTACTTGTGATCTCTGTCTGTCAAATACATTAATAAAATCTTTTTTTAATAAAATGGGCAAAGCGGAGAGCCTGGGTGGCTCAGTCGGTTGTTAAGTATCCAGCTCTTGATTTCAGCTCAGGTCATGATCTCAAGGTCATGATCTCAGGGTCAGGAGATCAAGCCCCGGGATGGGGTCTGCACTGGGTATGGAGCCTGCTAGAAATTTTCTCTCCCCTCTGCACCCCCCACCCCCTTCTTTCTCTCTCTCTCTTAAAAAAAATGGGGAAAGGATCTGAATAGACATTCACAAAGAAGAGATATTAATGGTGAATAAATACATGAAAAGATATTCAATATTATTAGTTGTTAGAGGAATACAAATCAAAACCACAATGAATACCACTTCACACCCATAAGATGGCTATAATAATAACTGAAAAGAATAAGTATTGGCAAGGATGTGGAAAAATTGTCATCCTTATACATTACCACTGGGAAATGTAAAATGGTGCAGTCTAGGTGGAATAAATACAATCTCTTAAGAAACAGAAATTAAAGGGGTGCCTGGGTGGCTCAGTTGGTTAAGCATCTGCCTTTGGCTCAGATCATGATCCCAGGGTCCTGAAATCCAGTCCTGCACTGGGCTCCCTGCTGTAGGGGAACCTGCTTCTCCCTCTCACTCTGTCTGCTACTCCCCATGCTTGTGCTCACTTTCTCTCTCTCTCTGTCAAATAGATAAATAAAATCTTTTTTAAAAAAGAAATTAAGGGGGCGCCTGGGTGGCTCAGTGGGTTAAAGCCTCTGCCTTTGGCTCAGGTCCTGATCTCAGGGTCCTGGGATCGAGCACCACATCGGGCTCTCTGCTCAGTGGGGAGCCTGCTTCCCTCTCTCTCTGCCTGCCTCTCTGCCTACTTGTGATCTCTCTGTCAAATAAATAAATAAAATCTTAAAAAAAAATAAATTAGGGGCACCTGGGTGGCTCAGTGGGTTAAAGCCTCTACCTTCGGCTCAGGTCATGATCCCAGGGTCCTGGGATTGAGCCCTGAATCGGGCTCCCTGCTCACCAGGGAGCCTGCTTCCTCCTCTCTTTCTGCCTGCCTCTCTGCCTACTTGTGATCTCTGTCTGTCAAATAAATAAATAAAATCTTTTTAAAAAAAAAAAGAATGTAAGAAAGAAAGAAAGAAAAAGAAATTAAAAATATGTAATGGTCAAAAACTTTTTTTAAATCAATAGCAGATTGGAAGTTGAGGAAACCTCCCAAAAAGTCAAATGAAACACACAGATGTAGTAATGAGAGAGAAGATAAGAAAAGGCTAGCAGGAGTTTCAGAAGGAGAGAAGAAAACAGTGAAGGGGAATTTTTCAAAAATATAATTACAGGGAGAAAAAAATATATATATATAATTTCAGAATGAATTGGTTTCCAGATTAAAAAGTTTGGGGCAAGAAATGCAAAAAGATCCTGCAACGCAATTCTAGATACTAACTGCAGAGTTAGGCCAAACTTCACAGGTTAAGGGCACAGTCCTCCGTAAGACTGCCCTCACTTCAGACACCAGCTGCGAGCTCAGGGTTTCCCAGGCCACCAACACTTATAACCGACTGGCTACAAATTCATGAGTTCCCACTTCAAGTTTGATAATTCACTAGAACAACTCACAGATCTTAGGGAAATGGGATACTAATGCTTACAGATTTATTATGGCAAAAAGGATACAAATCAGGCTCAACAAAAAGAAGAGACACACAGGGCAAGGTCTCGGATGTCCCAAACATGAAACTTCAGTTCTTCTTCCCGTGGAGTCAGAATGTATCACCCTCCCAACACATGTATGTGTAATAACATAAACAGAACATTGTTAACCAGGAAAGTTCACCAGAGCGTTAGTGTCTAGTTTTTACTGGGCTTTCATTAGGTAAACAGAACTAACTAATCATTGTTCATATCAATCTCCAGCCCCCTTTTCCCTTCCAGAGGTCAGACTGATATCACATGACCCACACCCCAACCCTCTAATTACTTGGTTGGCTTTTCTTCCTTTCTTTCTTTTTTTTTTTTTTTTAAGATTTTATTTATTTATTTGACACAGATCGAGAGACAGCAAGAGAGGGAAGCAAGGGGAGTAGGAGAGGGAGAAGTAGGCTCCTTGTTGCGCAGCGAGCCAATGTGGGGCTTGATCCCAGGACCTTGGGATCATGACACAAGCCAAAGGCAGATGCTTAATGACTGAGCCACCCAGGCCCCCCGATGGTTGGCTTTTCTTGCTTGCTCAAACCCTATCTTGGGTCCCTTAACTCTCTGGCTATCCAGCTTATATAATTTAATGTATCTTAAACAATCTAGAGGCCCATCATGAGTAATCCATTAGCATAAACTATCAAGGCCCTTTATGAATAATAAACAAAGTCCTATTGCTTGGCCAATTCCAGGGATATAGAGGCTACTTCCCAGGGACTAGAGACAAGGACCTATCAAATTCTTTATTATACAACAGACCCAACAATTTTTTCATTTATCAATGAAAAAATTCAGAATGTCAGGGACAAAGAATGTACCCTCAAAGCTTCCAGAGAGAAAGTTTCCAGAGAGAAACAAAGGTTTCTTTTTTTTTTTTTTTTAAGATTTTATTTATTTATTTGACACAGAGAGAGATCATAAGTAGGCAGAGAGGCAGGTAGAGAGAGAGGGGGAAGCAGGCTCCCTGCTGAGCAGAGAGCCCAGTGCGGGGCTCGATTCCAGGACCCTGAGCTGAAGGCAGAGGCTTTAACCCACTGAGTCACCCAGGTGCCCTGAGAAACAAAGGTTTCAAATCATATCAACCTTGAGCGCCTGGATGGCTCAGTCGGAAGTGCACCTGACTCTTGATCTTGGGTTTATGAGCTCGAGCCCCACACTGGGTGTGGAAATAAGCTAAAAATAAACTTCAAATGATAACGACCTCAAAGGCAACATTGGTTGCTAAGAAACAGGAAAGCAATACCTTTAAATTTTTGAGGGAAAATTATTTCTAATCTGGCATTCTATAACCAACCATACTATCAACCAAAGATGAAAAGTATAATAAAGACAATTTCAGAAATGCAAAGTCTCAAAACTTTTACTTCCCAAGGACCTTTCCTCAGGCACTACAGAAAGGTGTGCTCCAACAATGTGAGGAAGTCAATCAAGAAAGTAAAAGCAGGGGCGCCTGGGTGGCTCAGTGGGTTATGCCTCTGCCTTTGGCTCGGGTCATGATCTCAGGGTCCTGGGATTGAGCCCCGCATCCTGCTCAGTGGGGAGCCTGCTTCCTCCTCTCTCTCTCTGCCTGCCTCTCTGTCTACTTGTGATTTCTCTGTCAAATAAATAAATTAAATCTTAAAAAAAGAAAGAAAGAAAGAAAGTAAAAGCAATGAGTTCCAGAAAACAGGGGAGCCAATGCAGGAGAGAAACAAAGGGAATTTCCAGAACGATGGTGAAGGGAAGTTACTGAATAACAGTTGTGACTAGGGATAGACTCAATCAAGAAATTCAGATTAGAACAGGAAGATAAAGATAAAGTGTTCCAAAGGGTATGTTTCCAAGAAAAAAATGGAACTGATAGATTGATTACTTGCTTGATGGGTTTGACTACATGAAGTAATCTTTGTAGCTCAGGTGGGAATGTGTAGGGTTAAACTCATCATATATAAATAGAAATCTACACAAAGGAAAAAAATGAAATAATCTGAAAAAAATTAAATAATCTGAAAAAATTTGTGCAAGAAGGAAAATGTAGTCAGAGTGCTCCATAGTCATATAGTCAAAATATTTAATGCTTAAAATTAAATATAATTATATTTACATGTAAATATAATTATATTTATAATAAATATAAATATTTAATATTTAAAAATCTAACTGGGAGAATAAGGGAAGGCCAAATATGTGGGCATGGTAAAGGAAATATAAGAGCTACATCTTCTATTGTAGAATGTTGATAGGAATTTAAAGATTTTATTTATTTATTTGACAGACAGCGATCACAAGTAGGCAGAGAGGCAGGCAGAGAGAGAGAGGAGGAAGCTCCCTGCTGAGCAGAGAGCCCGATGCCAATGCGGACTCAGTCCCAGGACCCTGAGATCATGACCTGAGCTGAAGGCAGAGGTTTAACCCACTGAGCCACCCAGGCGCCCTCGATAGGAATTTAAAAATCAGGAAAAACAGATAATATTGGTCAAAATATGGAAGTAAATATTACGAACAAAAAACAGGTAAAAGAGGGGCACCTCAGTGGCTCAGTGGGTTAAAGCCTCATCGAGCCCCGCATCGGGCTCTCTGCTCAGCAGGGAGCCTGCTTCCCCCTCTCTCTCTGCCTGCCTCCCTGCCTGCTTGTAATCTCTGTCTGTCAAATAAATAAAAAAAAATCTTTTTAAAAAAAGAAAAAAAAAACAGCTAAAAGAGTAGTTTTCTTTGGGGACTGAGAATCAGGGGTGATGAGGGCAGGGCAGAAGACACCCTTTCTTCTTTTTTTTTAACCTTGTCATACACTTAGTTGATGTTTTAAAACCATATACATGTATTATTTCGATTTAAAATGTTTTAAGAAAAATAAAGGAGGTGAAAAATTGACTGTTGCTAAGGTAGCATTTGTTATCTTAGGGAATTCATATCACCATCCTGGGTCCAGATATCACCTCAGAAAACAAAGCTGTTAACCCTAAAAGCAGCAGCATCTCTATGGAACAGATACACATTAACCAGGCTCATGAGACTGATGTTTCAAATCAGATGCCAATTCATTAATTTCTAAGGGAAAGCAGGGCTTTGAAGCAGGCTAGATCTTCTTGTTCACTGATGAGTGCATTCTCTCCCTATGGGCGGATCTACATAGGGAAGAGAGTGACTTTCAGCAGGTGGCTTGGTGATCCAAAACACAGGTGAAGGGGGCGGTGAAACCACTGGGTGGTTTCAAAGAATGAGGCCTCCATCTCCCTTGTTCTTGGACCAGCATCTTTGTCCCCAGACAGCACTAGGATAGACAGTTTAGTAACTGCCTTGACAACCCTTAAGGCTCTCTGCTTCATTGGCTATCTAGACTCCTCCTAAAAGGCCCTTCCTTCTTTTTTTTTTTTTTAAAGATTTTATTTATTTATTTGACAGAGAGAGACACAACGAGAGAGGGAACACAAGCAGGGGGAGTGGGAGAAGGAGAAACAGGCGTCCCCCTGAGCAGGGAGCCCGATATGGGGCTCTATCCCAGGACGCTGGGATCATGACCTGAGCCGAAGGCAGAGGTTTAACCCACTGAGCCACCCAGGCTCCCCTGGCCCTTCCTTCTTTTTTCTTTTCTTTTCTTTTCCTTTCCTTTCTTTTCTTTCTTCCTTTCCTTCTTTCTTTCTCTCTTAAGATTTTATTTATTTATCTGACAGAGAGTGAGACAGTGAGAGAGGGAACACAAGCAGGAGTAGTGGGAGAGGGAGAAGCAGGCTTCCTACCAAGCAGGAAGCCTGATGTGGGGCTCTATCCCAGGACCCTGGGATCATGACCTGAGCTGAAGGCAGATGTTTAAAGACTGAGCCACCCAGACGCCCCATGGTACCGTCTTTCCTTCTTTCTTTCTCTTTCTTTTTTAAAAGATCATTTATTTATTTATTTGACAGAGAGAGAGAGATCACAAGTAGGCAGAGCAGCAGGCAGAAAGAGCAAGGGAAGCAGGCTCCCCACTGAGCAGAGAGCAGGATGCGGGGCTTGATCCCAGGACCCTGGGATCATGACCTGAGCAAAAGCCAGAGGCTTAACCCACTGAACCACCCAGGCACCCCAAGGTACCTTCTTTCTTTAAGCAGCTTTAATGCCTTTATTCAGGAGGCACCTGGGTGGCTCAGCCGGTTAAGCATCTGCCTTCAGCTCAGGTCATGATCTTGGGGTCTTGGGATTGAGCCCGTATCAGCTCCTTATCGGGCTCCCTGCTCAGTGAGGAGTCTGCTTCTCCCTATGCCTCTGCCCCTCCTCCCCACCCCTGCTTGTTCTCTCTCTCTATCCAATAAATAAATAAATAAAATCTTTTTTAAAAATACCTTGGGGCACCTGGGTGACTCAGTGGGTTAAAGCCTCTGCCTTCGGCTCAGGTCATGATCCCAGGGTCCTGGGATCGAGCCCCGCATCGGGCTGTCTGCTCAGCAGGGAGCCTGCTTCCTCCTCTCTCTGCCTGCCTCTCTGCCCACTTGTAATCTCTGTCTGTGAAATAAATAAATAAATAAAATATTAAAAAAAATTTTTTTAAGCTTAAAAAATACCTTTTTTCAGGTTACAGTCTAGACTCGATCTGACAGTTGTTTTGTCTGCATCAGCTAGGTTGGCACATCTCTACTTTACAACATTAGAAACTTATGTCCAACCAAACAGGCAACACATTTACAAAGCACCCGTGATGTGCGAGGCTTTGCTCTAAGCCCTGGAGTTACGAGTGGCCAAGAAGACTGACATTTGTCTCTGCCCTCATTAAGCTTACAGTCTGGTAAGGAAGACAGACATTAAACAAATTGTACAGCTTTCGGCCACTGTGAAGCTGGAAAGGTAAGATTCTAACCCAGCCAGGGATGTGAGATCTCACTGTCCTCTTCCTCTTCGACCTTTCCCCCAGAACCCCTCAATAAAATGGTTCGATCCCCTCCCTGCACTAAAAAAAAAAAAAGCGTGCAAAGTGAAGGAGCAGCCCAACTCTCAGAGACGATTTACTTTATCCTAGTTCTTGATGTGGGGGTCACCTCATGGGTGCCCCCAGATATCACCTACTACAATCTTACAGCACAATCCTAGTGCTGTCTGCTGAATCATGGGGAAGGGCTGTTGAGTAAGGATTTCATCTGGATAGAGAAAGAACACCCATTTTCCAAGCATAGAATCCCAATATCCTGTGGATTCTATATCCCAAATCCTTCCAATAAGGAAGGATTTTATGCTTAAATTTATCTGGGGGTGGTTTCTGTCATGTAGAACCAAGAATCCTGACTGGTACAGCAACCATCTCAGACATCCATGCACCAGAAAGCAAGTTGCCAAAAGGCAGTTCCAAACCCTCTGCCTTAGGACTGCAACCAAACCTGGATCCTTTCTGACCTGCACTTTCATTCAGTACAAAGCAGGGCACACAGACTGTCGCAATAAAAATCTGGTTGGCTGAGTCACTCACTAAGTCCAGAAGTATCTGCCAGAAGCTGTTCTAGATACTGAGGCTACAAAGCTAGTAAGAACTAGTTGCTGACCTTCAAAGATGTCCCACAAGCATTTTAGACCCAATATATTCAAAATTGAGGGTGTCATCTTCCCTGCCTTTTCTCCCAACCCATACATCAACTCACACTTTGTGTATGCTCCACCACAATAAACTGCTTGCACTTCTCACTTCCCTCTGCTACGATGTCAACAATGAGTACTTTGGTGTTCTTAGACCACAGGAGTGGGAGGAAAAGAGACAGCTGGCAATCTGGCTGCTGACTGTAGACAGTGACCAGACCTTGCATGCCACATAGAACATTCTAGATATATTGGCTGCTAACCCAAATTACTTTACTTGGCCTAAATAGAATGGCCATATAGTTTAGCTTTTCTTTTCCCACGAAAGGCATAGAAGATGGATGACATTTCAAAGGGCTTATATGTCCATCATTTTGGCCATAGATGCAACTGCAGGCAATGGTCCCATTTTACAGATAAGCAAACAGAGGCTTCAAGTGACTTGGCCCCACAGCTACCAAATAGCAAAGCAAAGGCTTGAATGACGTTTCTCAACTCCAAATCCCCCATTTTCTTTCCTCTAGTACTTTAGCTCCTACAGAGCTGTTTTGTGTGTAGTGTGAGGGAAGGGAGATTCAACCCAGACCTAAACTCCGGGAAAAAATTCTCCTCCTTACCACAAGCGCACCAGGGCTAAGTCTGTTTACTTGCCTCTCTTCTTGGCCTGGTACCTTCCCTACTCTATCTTCTTAAAGAAATCCTCACAATACCCCTGTAAGGTAAGTATTACCATCCTTTATTTTATAAATGACACTTAAGCTCAGAAATGTTAAGTTTCATGCTCCAAAGTCCGGAACCTTCCTACCTCGCTTCTCTGAGGTCCAGATCTGGACCACCGCAGTAAAGAAACTGGCCAACAGGTGATAAAGAGGTTACCCGGGACCAGCCCCACTTCAGAGCTGAGGGCCGCCAGGTGGCGCGGTGGAGGTGCGCCAGTCCCCCCAACCTACACCCGGCCGCAGAAGCACCTGAAATAAGCCAGCCAAGCGGGCTCGAGGGGCGGGGCAGGGAGTAGCCCTATTCCCTAGCCCAGAGTGGGCAAGGAGTGCGCCTTCAGTTTGCATGCCGGGGATCGCCTAAGCCTAGCTGAAGAGTCACGCCTGCACCAGACGACCCTCAAACTGTGTCAGCTCGCTGCCTGCCCTGCACGACCCAGCGTGCAATTCATTTTGGGGGGGTCCAGGGAATAGAGTAGAGCGGGAGAGAGCAGCCAGGAGGGGTGGGGCGGAGACTCCACTGCCCCCACCTGTCGGGGGCGTGTCGGGGGCGGGGAAGGGGCGGTTCCTGCCCCGTAGGGTCCGCCCCCGGCCCCAGAGCCCCGGGCGCGCGACGAGATATAAGGCAGCCGGAAACAATGCGCCTGCATCTCGCGCTCCCGCGCCGATCCCGGGAGCGTCCGGGCCGTCGTGCGCGAGCGAGGGCGGGGGCGCGCGCGAGGGGGGCGCGCTTTTGAGTGCGGGGCGCGCGCTCGGCGGCGCGCATGTGCCTGTGTGCGGGCTGCCGGGCTGCCCGGAGCCGGCGGGGAGCCGGTCCGCTCCAGGTGGCGGGCTGCGGGAGCGAGGTGAGGCTACGGGCGGCGGGGAAGCGGGCTGCAGGCTGCCTCCTGGGCACCACGCGCCCCCACCCGGCCCGGCCGAGCCCTGGGAGCTGCGCTCCGGGCGGCGCTGGCAAAGTTTGCTTTGAACTCGCTCCCCGCAGCCGAGTCCGCGCGTTGTGAGCCGCTTCCCTGGGCGCGCCGACTCAGGGCTGGGCTTCCCGGGACGCGAGGGAAGGGCGCGGGTTCCCAGCCGGGAGGTTGGGGAGGGACGAGAGCCTGGCAGCCGGCTGTGCAGGGGGACCTGGGGACGCCTTCTTCCCCAGCCCGCACCCCATCAGCCAGTCCCCTTCCCTCCCGCAGGGAGCGGACATGGACTTCGACTCGTACCAGCACTATTTCTACGACTATGACTGCGGGGAAGATTTCTACCGCTCCACGGCGCCCAGTGAGGACATCTGGAAGAAATTCGAGCTGGTGCCGTCGCCCCCCACGTCGCCGCCCTGGGGCTCGGGTCCAGGCGCCGGGGACTCAGGCCCTGGAATTGGTCCCCCGGAGCCTTGGCCCGGAGGGGGCGCCGGGGAAGAGGCGGAATCCCGGGGCCATTCGAAAGCTTGGGGCAGGAACTACGCCTCCATCATCCGTCGTGACTGCATGTGGAGCGGCTTCTCCGCCCGGGAACGACTAGAGAGAGCGGTGAGCGACCGGCTTGCCGCCGGCGCACCCCGGGGGAACCCGCCCAAGGCGCCCGCCGCCCCAGACTGCGCTCCCAGCCTCGAAGCCGGCAACCCGGCTCCCGCTGCCCCCGGTCCGCTGGGCGAGCCCAAGACCCAGGCCTGCTCGGGGTCCGAGAGCCCAAGCGACTCGGGTAAGGACCGCCCCGGGCCATCCAAGAGGGGGGCACCCCAAGGGTGGCCAAAACTCTGCCGCTGTCTGAGGTCTGGCATTGGGTCTTCGCGAGCCCTTCGGCCACCTCCCCCTTTCTCTGGCTGAAGCTGCCGGTGTAGCCCCCAGCGGTGTCTGTCTGGCACGTGGGTGTGTTAGTAAACAGTTTCAAGAAGTGGCGTGGGAGCCAGCGTCCTTTTGATGATGATTGGAGCCCCAGGGGACAAGGGAGACTGGGTGAAGCTTAGCGTTTAGAGAGGACAATACTAGGATTGGACTGTAGGGGATATCTGTCCTCCGGAGGCTGGAAGGGGTCCCTTAAGGGTCACTTCGGGCTTGAAGTTTTTTGTTGCTGCCACTTTCCCTGGGGAAACTCACACTCCCCTAGAGAGAGAGGAAGCTGAGGAGCCTTTTGTGCAAAGCCAAAGCCTTCACTCTTTAAAAAATCTAGTTTCCTGTCTGCTTTACTTTAAAATGCCCATAATGCCCTCCCCTTGCACCATTCCCACCCTCTACCATTTGTGCCCCACACAATCACCCACCAGACAGGCAACAGAGCAATGAACTCTCCCTATTAACAGATGGAAAAGCTGAGGCTTAGAAATAGGAAATCACTAGAACTAAGCCCCATCTTCTTTTGCCCAACCCTCCATTGCAACCAGACACTTCCTGGATGTTTCCAGGGTCTTCACGGTAGCTTATCCGGGAAGGGCTACACCTTGCTTTGTTGATTTGGTCTGAGTTGGAAAGACGTTCCTCTAGCTCCCTCCTAATTTCGCCTGTGGCTCTGTGTAGCTGCTTCCTTGCATTCAACAAATGTTCGCTGGCCCCTGCTTGGTACCGAGCTCTGAGCTAGGTGCCAGAATCACAGATACTGGGCTCCAGCCTCCTCCCCCACCCTTGAATGCAAATTTAAACCTCTTGAAGGGCAGACTTTCAGCATCCTGTGCCACCAAACTATGCTGTTCTTATCCTAGCCCCTTAGACCTCTACCCATGAGAGAGACTGGAGAGGGTGCTTCTCTAGGGTGCCAACTGACTAGCATCAGGTAAATCAGGACTGAGAAAACTCTCGGTAGCTTTTAAAGAATAACTTCTACAGAACCGTTTGAGAGGGAACTGGGGAGTGGGTATGGAAGTTGTCGTACACTTGAGGGGAAAAATAAGAATAACAAGAAATTAAAAGTCAATTTTTTTCGGTCCACTGTGTTAAGGTCATTTTTAACCTGCTTGCTTTCAACACCAAGAGCTCGTGTTTGTTTAATGGCTGGAATGGGAGTTTTGAGTTCAAGAAACCAATAAAGATGTATCTCTACAAAAGCTGATGAGTGGTAGAGTGGAAAGAGCATTGTCTGGGGAGTTTCGAGATCTTAGTTTGAGATCCAGAATATTACAAAGGTGATATGCGGACTTGGCTGATCTGGATCTCAGTTTCTCCTTCTGCACACGAGAGGGTTGGACTTGATTGTCCAGCTGAGGCCATTTCCTTGTCTGGGTAGAGTTAGACCATCTCTGAAAAGAATGGTGTCTTACATTATTTCTTCCTTAGGCAAGAACCTTACCAGCTATGAGGTTAACACAAATATTAAAGTTTGGGATGTGGGGAAGCCTCCTGAATCATTTTCTGACTTGCCCTTTAACCTGAACCTGTTTGCAAGCTCCTGGTTCACTCACAGGCCACATGGCCCAGAACAAAATGCAACAGATTGCAAACAATAAGGGGGGGTGGGGAGAGTGACTGACGGCAAGGCTCAGCCAATAGGGTCTAGGGGCTGGGTAAAACAGCATTCCAAACACAGCTTAGCCAGCCAATCACAGGCCTTGTGGCCAGGAGGGCTGAATGGTCAGGTTTTATTAATGGAGAAATAATGCGATTGTCCACACAATGGAAGCCTTCCTGACAAAGGGGCTCAAGCATCCTGATATTCAAAAGAGGCCGAGAACTGAGCTCTTATGTTGTCAGACTGGAATGCATTAAGGTGGCCTTCTATGCGGGGGCGGCAAAATGCGTGAAACAGGAAGGCTTTCCCCTATTTGCACCTCTCGGTGGTTGGGTAGCCAGGGAGACCTTTGAGGCAGGGAATGACGGGGGCATTTCCAGGCGTCTCCAGGTCCCTGGTGTTTTGGCCCCTTGTATTGGGACATTCTGCTGCTGCTCAGTTCCCTGTCCCCCTCAGAGGTCGCTTGGAAATGGTCGCTTGTACCTTTGTGAAGTTCCAGCAGCTTTTGCGGACATTCGATTACGAATCCAACCCTCTTCTGGTCCAGGGAGGGGGGTGGGGCGGACGACCTATAAATGATGGATGACTAGAAACCCATTGAAACCAGGAGCAAAATGCTCCTGAGGGAAACCCGTTCCCTCCCCTCTGTGGGTGAGGAGGGATGGGTTGTAGCCCCCCCGCCCTTCTCTGAATCTTCAGCTGAAAAGGATGGCAGAATAGAGAGGTGGGGGGATAATAGGATTTATAACTTGTGAAAAGTAACAATTCCCCAAGTGCAGACTGTGCTGGGCAGGAACAAAGGGCAGCTCTGCCCACAGACCCCTCATTTACAATTCTGATGGGGCATGAAAGAGCCCGACTGGGGGAGATCTTTAGAGCTAAACTTTGTCCCAGGCCGATAGCTCTTTCTCTCCATCCCCTCAGTGGGGGAGGGGAGCGCCTGGGCAGACTGGGGGCTGTTGGCTTGGGTCTGCCTTTTGTTCTTATCTAAGCCTTGCTGTGCAAAAGGAAATTGGAGAATATTTTCCTCCTTGCTTATTTCCCCTTCTTTCCTTCGCGCTGCCCTTACCCCCTTACAAACGAACCAGTTATCTTTCTCCTCACTTCAATCTGTTTATATCTAAATGGGGGGAAATGTCAGTTCCTTTCCCAAGCCCCAGCATAGGGGTGTGTGTGTGTGTGTGTGTGTGTTTCTCATGGGGTGTGTTTCTTCTCTGGATCTCTCTTCTTGGACAGAGGGTGAAGAAATTGACGTTGTGACAGTGGAGAAGAGACAGTCCCTGGGTGTACGGAAGCCAGTCACCATCACGGTGCGGGCAGACCCTTTGGACCCCTGCATGAAACACTTCCACATCTCCATCCATCAGCAACAGCACAACTACGCCGCCCGTTTTCCTCCGGAAAGCTGTTCCCAAGGAGGGGCTCCAGAGAGAGGTCCCCAAGAAGAGGCTCTGGAGAGAGATGTCCCAGAGGAAAAGGAAGAAGAGGCAGATGAAGAGATCGTGAGTCCCCCACCTGTAGAAAGCGAGGCTCCCCAGTCCTGCCACCCCAAACCCGTCAGTTCCGACACCGAGGATGTGACCAAGAGGAAGAACCACAACTTCCTGGAGCGCAAACGGCGGAATGACCTCCGTTCTCGGTTCTTGGCCCTGAGGGACCAGGTACCCACCTTGGCCAGCTGCTCCAAGGCCCCCAAAGTGGTGATCCTGAGCAAGGCCTTGGAGTACTTGCAAGCCCTGGTGGGGGCCGAGAAGAGGATGGCCACGGAGAAAAGGCAGCTCCGATGCCGGCAGCAGCAGCTGCAGAAGAGAATTGCGTACCTCAGCGGCTACTAAGTGACCAAAAAGGCCGACTGCTCTGTCTTACAGAGACCTGAGTTTATTTTTTCACCTTTCTTCTCCCCCTTAGTAATTTGCACATTTTGGTGATGGTGGGACAGTCCGAACAGTACCTTCCAGAATGCAGTGCAGCTGGCGCACACACTCCTAAGGGCTCGCATTCTCGGAAACCTGGAAGCCCAGCGCTCCCTCTTCCCCGACTCACAGGAGCGCTGGGTCTTCTCTGGCACCTCGGGCTTCTCAGGCAGGCAGCTGACCGAGGAGACTTGGGGGCTGCCTAGCTCACTAGCTCAGAAGAAAAGCCTGACAGATGCTATGCAACAGGTGGTGGACGTTGTTGGGGGTGGGGGGGCTCCAGCCGGCATGAAATCTCACACTCCGGATGAGCTTTAGGCTGGGAAAGGATGCTCCCGCTGGTGTCTCTGGGGTGATGCTAGGACAGCTGGGCCCGGACGCTCTCCCTGAGGCTCTTCTTTCCAGGAGACACACGAGCTGTCTTGGGTGAAGACAAGCTCACAGACTTGATCAGCATGGACCATTACCTCACTGTCAGACACTTTACAGTAGCTGAGGAGTTGGAAAATTTATATATACTATATACATATATATATGTGTGTGTATATACATATATATATGTAATGATATTAGCCAACACCCCTCCTCCCAGTCTAAATGCTGCGACCTTGAGAACATTTAAAGAGTTTGGCCTCTAGATTCTTTGTCTCAAAGCCCTCTGGGCCCTTTCCTCTGAGGGAGAAACCATTCTGTCCCCACAAGGGACTTTTTTGTTTCCTTCTGCCTTTGTTATGCAATGGGCTCCACAGCACCCCTTTCCCACAGGTCAGAAATACTTCCCCAAGACGCTGGGAAATGGGTCCTAGCCTGGGGCCTGGGGAAGGCTTGGAGTCCTGGCTGGGAACTGTTATCCACCCAGGTGTTTTCCATCTTAGAATCTTTTCTCAAGGCAGATGTCAGGCACCTGCGGAGGGGGAACTCTACCACTTCCTCTTTCCCACTTCCCTCTCCTCTCCATGCCCGCCCGGTAAGTCTGAAGTTCTACTAGAACTGTGCAAACTGGCCTTCTAGTGCAACTCCAAGGAGCTTGCTTGCTGGCTCCAGAGCCACCCTCGGGCCCCGTGCCAGCCTGCCATGAGTCAGATCTCTTTCCCAGCGCCTGGGCCTCACTGAAGTTCTTGCTAGGAGAGCTGCTGGGACTCATATAGTCCTCCAGAAGGTGGACTAGTCTCCTGGTGGGTTTTAAAGGAGCTTCCAGGAGCGCTGCTTAGCCGACCGTGGATTTGGCCCCAGGTGAACTTGGTACGTCCAAGTGGATTCTAGGTGCAGCATCCAGTCTGGAAAGGCATCCAACCCAACAGGTGTACTGTGGGCAAACTCAGGAGCCCCTAAGCCTGGCCTGGAAGAAAGATCAGCTCCTCCAGAACCCTGCCCAGGGCAGCAGGTGCCTACTGGCTGTGGTTTTGAAAGCGGGGGAGGGGAGGACGGTAGCGCACTCTCTCCGGCTCTGCAAAGCCAGCTGCTACTTCCAAACTTATTATGCACAGTGGTCTGTTTCTGAGGTTGCTTCCTGGCCTCAGAGAACCCCAGTGGAAGTCTGGGGAACCTCTCTACTTTCTGGAGTATGGTTTTCGGGAGCCAGCTGACTTCTGGAACTGTGTTTGGAGAACAGGTGGGATAAAGGTTACTGATGTATCACCTGAATAGCTTGTGTTTTATAAGCTGCTGTTGGGTATTAGGCTGGGAGCAGTGGTTTGTTTTGTTTTGTTTTGTTTTGTTTTGTTTTTAATACTGTATTTTTGTATGCCTTTTGCAAAGTGGTGTTAATTGTTTTTGTACAAGAAAAAAAAAAAAAGACAACTCTTGGGCAATTCTCCTGTTGCAAGAGTCTGATTTATTTTGAAAGGCAAGTTTACCTGAAATTTTGTATTTAGTTGTGATTATCAATTGCCTGATTTTAAAATGTTGCCTTGTGGGACTTCCGCTAATAAAAGATTTCTCAAACAT
Source organism: Martes martes (assembly GCF_963455335.1). Taxonomy (NCBI): domain Eukaryota; kingdom Metazoa; phylum Chordata; class Mammalia; order Carnivora; family Mustelidae; genus Martes; species Martes martes. Next base: position 161,100,295 of record NC_137891.1, read on the forward strand.
ATCAGAGTGGGGGCACCTTATGCCAGCCAAGTCCCCCTGAGCCATGGGAAAGGATTTCAGGGTAACCACCAGTGATCCAGAGGGTTGCATTTCTCTAAACCATGTTGCTAACCAGGTCATTCCACTTTGGGTTCCTGAAATGCCATTTCAGACAAGTCTAAACAATGTCGGTTCAGTACTTGGTGTACTTAGTGAACGGTAAATCCTCTTGTGAATTGCAAGGAGTGCTGAGTTTGTACTTTGGAAGGTTTGAAATCCCAGTTCCACTACCTGATTTGTTCTGTGCCTTTTAGCGTGTTACCTCTGTGACCCTTAGTTTCCTTATCTGTAAAATGGGGGTAAATACTACGGTGCGGGGGGGCGGGGGGGGCAGGTATTAATGAAGTAGTAGATTTTAAGCCTCTTTCTCTCTTTCTTTCTTTTTTTAAAAATTTTTAATTTTTTTAATTAACATATAATGTATTATTAGCCCCAGGGGTACAGGTCTGTGAATCGCCAGGTTACTCTTTCTTTCTTTCTATCTTTCTTTTAGATTTATTTATTTATGGGGGTGCAGGGCAGAGGGAGAGGGAGAGAGAGACCCAAGCAGACTCTGCACTGACTGCTGAGCCTGACTCGGAACTCGATCTCACGACACAGAGATCATGGCCCTGAGATCATACATGACCTGAGCCGAAACCAAGATTTGGATGTTTAACCCACGCACCACTCAGGCACCCCTAAACTCCTTTCTAGAGTATAAAGCCTTATATTCTTCAGGGTGGTACCATTCTTACCTTGATGATCTGATGACTTTGCAGGATGTCTTAAAGATCCTCAAATATTTTGTGATATAAATTTTTTTTTCCATCTCCCTCAATTAGTGAAAGAAAATGAAAACTCCCCTTCCCTCCCATCATTCTCATAAACTTGCCATTGATGCAAGAAGGGAGAATTTGAATAATCGCCATTCCCGACAGAATACCGCGTATGCCAAAGGACTCTGCTCCCTCTCTCATATGACATCACAACCAACTACTTGCCGGGGCCAGGGAGGAGGGAGACTGAGGTTCTAAGACTGAAAACAAAACTGCCCAAAGTGACAGGGCTAGTAAGTAATCGAGCTGGGACTGAAATCCGTTTTTTGTTTGTTTGTTTGTTTTTAATTTTATTTATTTATTTATTTATGTGACAGAGAGAAAGTGGGAGAGAGAGAAGCAGGCTTCCCGCTGAGCAGGGAGCCTGATGCAGGGGCTTGATCCCGGTACCCTGGGATCATGACCTGAGCCAATGCTCAATGACTGAGCCACCCAGGAGCCCCTGAAACCTGCTTTGCCTATCTCCACAGCCTGAGGTCTTAATCATGGCAATAATAACAACAGCTTGTTTTGTTAGCATGGGGTGTGTGGGGGAGGTAAATATGGAATTCCATCACTTAACTGCTTGTTGGAATTGTCTTTCCTTGGAGCCATTGTGCCTGCCACTTATTGAGAGGAAGTGGAGCAAATGTTCCATGACCAGTCACTGTGCTGCAGTTGTGGCCTGGGTGGGTTAGTCTTGCCCCAGAGAGGCCCCTCCTGGGACTGGAAAAGGCCAACAGTTGCTGTTTGGAAAGGCCATGAGCATCATGGTGGGGGGAGGCCATATTGCCTCAGCTAATCCTTCCTTACAGCTCAGACCTGGTTGGTATTGCCTGCCTGCTCGCCCTCTCTTATAGGGAGCCTGAGTAGAGCCCAAAAGCTCCTATAAATTCCTCACATTTGCAAAGTGACAAGGTCACATAACAAAATCAGAATCCCAAACCCAGTCTCCCGTCAGATAAACTTTCCACTCCATCCCTGCTGCGTCCAGGTCACCAAACCTAGTTTGTAAGTAGCTGTTTGACAAAAAAAAAAAAAAAAAAAAAAAAAGGCTTGCATTGCTGGGATTCTCTTCTTAAAACTCCAGTTCCCTCTTTCAGTTCTAGTCACTCTGCTCCCAGTACACTTATCCTGCGTCTTTGATGCCATTTATCAAGAGACTACTTTGTTGGACTTCTCTCCCTTTCCTAGCCTTGAAAGAATTCAGGGGCCCTCTGGAAAATCATAGGGACTCCTAGATACGGGTACTGGTGTTAGTTGTTTTACATATCTTACTTCTCACAATAACCTAGGGAACAGTGTGGCATCAACCCCATTTCACAGATGAGCAAACAGAAGCTCAGACGCATTGAAATCATTTGCCCAAGCCCACACTGCTAGTGCCAGCCGCCTGTCTCCAAGCTTCAGCTCTTCTGAGTCCAGCTCTGCTGAAAAAGGAGTGGGAATAAAGCCATCTCCTGGGGGGAAGGGAGGGTGTTTCTGGAATGTGAAGTATTTTAAGCTCCTTCCTAGCTCATTTCTACAGACTCCTACCTCTATCTTTGTCTGAAAATAACCAGGAGTTTATTCCTGGATTTCAGAGAACAATTTCTACAAATTAGGTTTGACTCTGAATAGTACACCTAAGGGACTGGGCACCCAACCCAAGGACATGCACGTGGACAATAAAGGGGCAGCTGAGAAGCCACACTTAGTGTAGAAAAGAAAGGTCACCCTCCCTGTTAGACAATAAAAGGCTAACACGTGTGCTAATTCCTGCCCCTGTGGGAAGCTATTTTGGGGGGACTGAGACAGGTTGAACTATCTTAGATGTGCTGAATTTGCGTAAAGTGCTCAGGGGTTGGGATATTCCAGAATATTCACTTGAGAAGGGGGAGGGGAGGATGGAGATGGCTTTGTTGCTCTGGAGGATGATAGGAGGGAACAGAAAGAGGTTCTTTCTGAGGATAAGATAGCCAGTTGGAAGATGATTGATGAGTGGGTGTCTGACTGGGGAGGCCTGGAGAGGAGGTGTCAGCCGAAGTTCCACTGGGGGGTGAGCATTTCTACTTTAAGCCCGGTGGGCTGCTCTTGTTAATGTCTTTATTTGGAACTGCTGCCAAAGGGATCAACTGTATTAACGTTACCATTCTTTGGGCCAGGAAATGTAAATATGTTCTTAAAGTCTCTAATCAGGTGAGTTATTAAATAATTAGACTCAGTGCCAGGGGCCCAGTAGGTGCTCAGGAAGTGTTGGATTGCCTTTAAACCTGTAGGAAGAGGTACAGTTCAGTGGTCTCCCACACCCAACAGGTCTTAGTTCCAAATCTGGCTCTGCATTTTCCAGCTGCACCTTTGCCACCACCTTGGGCAAATTATGACCTTCTCTGTGAAACAGGTCTTAATAATAGCATCCACTTCATGGGGCTGCTGTGAGCAGTAGTAAGTGTTCAGGAAATGATTAGTGTTTTTCCAAGCATTTAGCAAGCCACACCTAGAATACAGATTAGTCATATTTGAAAAGCGATGGAAGAGACTGGTAAAATAAGGAATCTTCCCAGAAGGAGTACTTAAAGTAATGTGGAGTGCACAGAGTGATGCCTCAAGAGTAGCCAGAGACTGGGGAGCCTGAGCTAGGCACAGGGGGAAAGTGAGGCACAAGACCTGAGCTTCCAGCTGGTCCATGGCATCCCACGACCCATGACAGGCAGAAGCTGTTGAGTCTGGAATGCTGTGGCACTTGTGGGCCCTCCCTGTGTCCTTATTGGGCACTGTGGTACCTTCGAACTGAGCTGGGGTTAACTGACCCCATTTCTCCAGTTAAACCCTCAAATGTCTGTTTTGTTCAGGCAGTGACTCTCAAACTTGAGCATGCATTAAGGAACCCCCACCTCCCGCCCCCTGCTCCCACCTGATGCAGTAGGTCAGAGCCAGGAATATCTATGCCACTGACAAGCAAGCAGGAAGGTGGAATCCTGAAGAACACTGGAATGAAGAGTTGGAGACAGGTCCTGTGGAGATTTAAAAATATATATATTTTTATCCATATATTTCTATGGATAGATATAGAGATATAGAGATATCTTGTAATTATATATATGTATATATATATATATCTTGTAATTATCTTGTAATTGATATATATATATCTTGTTTTATATATATATATATATATATCTTGTAATTGTAGTTAGATATGTATGTATATCTCTATATCTCTATATCTATCCATAGAAGTAGGTGTAGATGGTATAGTACGATGGTTGAAAATGGGGATTTGGAGTTACTACCTGTGTGATGTTGGGCAAATTCCTTAGCTTCTCTGAGCCCTAGAAGTTTCCTTCTTCCCTGAAATGGATATGATATTAATACCTGCCTCACAAGACTGTTGTAAAGATTCAACAGGTAATTCTACATAAAACGCTTAGAATAGTGCCCGCCACACAGTGAGGACAGTGGTCTATGAAGCTAGGCTCCTTGTGGAAGTTCATGAGCGTGTGAACACGATCATGAGATAAGGCAGTACACGTCTCAGACGAGGGCTACAGGCCTCAGAAGGGGAAGAAAGCACTTTATTAGGAGTCATCAAGAAAGTTCTTTGTGAAGATACTGTGACTATAACTGGAACTGGAAATCCCTGCAAGCATGTAGCCAAATGAAGAGGAGGACGGTGTTCTGGGCGGAGGGAATAGTTTGGGGGGAAGAGGGGATGGGGGAGGTTGTATGGAGTCTTGGGGAATGGGGAAGAATCTGGTTTGATGTGCCGGCTGGGTGGTCATATTTTTACAAAACAAGAGCTGCACCGGATTTCTGAGAGGACCCTTTTGATTGTCAACTTCCTCAGTGGTTCTTTGAAATAGGGAAGTCAGGGAAAGAAACGGACTGTAGTTTGGGACACCGTGAGGTTTGCGGTGATGGGTCATACAAAATAGAGGACCCAACGGGAAGTTGAGGATGTGGTACAAAAGCTTTAGGAAGAGGTTTGCAAGGAAGGTACAGATTTGAGACTCCTCAGGATATAAAGATGATGAAGGCCCAACCTGCCGAGCCAGGAGAAAGAAAAGGGGCCAAAGGAGATATAGAGGAGAGGGTTTGAAAGAGCTATGAGATCAGGACTAGACAGGAGCTCTTTATGGCTTTTTCCCTTTTGTACTTCCCCCACTCTGATCTTACAGCCTTTGGGGCTTCACTGTGGGTGTGCAGGCCCTCTTAGACAGCTGAGAAGACCAGAAGTGAGCCCCCTCTGAGGACATTCTGGTGGGCTCTGGAGAAAACCCTGTAACTCAACTTGAGGTATAACAGAAACCTACAACATGGTGAGCTCCACTCTGGTGAGGGGAACCTCGCTTGTTTTGAGCAATTCTGAGCTCCCAAATTTGGATCGACAATTCGCCGGTAGAAACAGCAACCAATGAAAAGTATTGTGATGACTCACAGGCACTCAGCTGGGTTGTATCTTGTCCTCCACCAAACTCGTGTCTATCCAGAACCCATGAATGTGACCTTGTTTGGAAATAGGGTGTCTGCAGATGTAATCAAGTTCAGATGATGTCATAGTGGATTAAGGTGGGCTCTAATTCAATGACTGGCATCCTAGGGAGGGAGAAATGTGGAAGAGATACACACAGAGAAGATGGCCATATGAAGACAGAGGCGGGATTGGAGTCATGCTGCCACAAACCAAGGAATGCCAGCAACCATTGGAAGCTAGAAGAGGCAAAGAAGGATTCTTCCCTAGAGGGAGGCTTGGGACCGTGGCCCTGCCAACCCCTTGATTTTGGGCTTCTGGGGTCGAGAACGGTGAGAAAATAAATTTCTGTTGTTTTAAGCCACACAGTTTGTGGCAATGTGTTATAATAGCCCTAAGAGACCAATACAGGCACCAAGTTCATCATGAAATAATCTCACAAGATATATATTTTATTTGGGGTACCTAATTAGCATGGGGATCAGGCTAAAAAGGCACCTAGGGTTGTATAAAAAGCTAGTGTTTGTCTTCAACTCAACGAAAACAGATGCTTCAGACCTCCCATGGCACATTCCTCCTTCTGTCCTATCACAGCATCCTCTCGATTTCCATGTTGAACATTTAAGCTTTCTGGATGCTTCACTTTGAATTGCGCTTCCATTCCAATGGCTTCACTTTTAGCCTCCTCTAAAAAATTTTAAGTAAATTATTTAAAATATACAGAGGACAAGAAATAATATAATGAACACTAGCAAGTCAGATATCCCCTCTACCTCTGTGCATTTCCCCCTTTCTCTTTTTTTGCCATGTTCCCATGCCATCCCACCCCATGTACTGCTCTCAATTTTCTTTTTATTTTTTTAAAGATTTTATTTATTTATTTGACAGAGAGAGATACAGCAAGAGAAGGAACACAAGCAGGGAGAGTAGGAGAGAGGGAGAAGAAGGCTTCCCGCTGAGCAGGGAGCCCAAGGTGGGGGTCTATCCCAGGGTCCTGGGATCAGGACCTGAGCAGAAGGCAGATGCTAAATGACTGAGCCACCCAGGCACCACTGCTCTCAATTTTCTTTCTTTCTTTCTTTTTTAGGTTTTATCTATTTATTTGACAGACAGAGATCACAAGTAGGCAGAGAGGCAGTCAGAGAGAGAGAGAGGAGGAAGCAGGCTCCCTGCTGAGCAGAGAGCCTGATGCATGGCTGGATCCCAGGACCCTGAGATCATGACCTGAGCTGAAGGTAGAGGCGTTAACCCACTGAGCCACCCAGGTGCCCCTGCTCTCAGTTTTCTAAAGACGGTAAGACTGGTGCAGAGATTGTCCAGCCTGACCATACGTCTGTCCTATAGACAGACACTGTACAACATGCACACACTAGAGATAATAATTAGGTGGCTGGCTGTGGACTATCAGTAGGGGAGGCAAAGAATTATTACCCTCCAAGTAATTTGAATTCCCTAGTTCCTTATTCTTAAATTTTAGATATGCTCTGGACTGAAGCCATCCCAGCATTTTTACCTTTTCAACTAGAATCTCTTTACCCCAAATAATCTGTGAGCAGTAGAGTATGGGAGATGGGCTTCTCATCCTCCACCTCTAGATATACAATATACCTTAAGCGAGAGACTCCCTTTCCTCTTTGGTTATCTTTCAGAATATATTGAGCTACTTCTCTTCAGGCCTCAGAGAATGGGGAGAGGGATCAGGGCTAATACTTGGGCATAACTACAAATAGCTTTCTTTTCTCTCTCTCTCTCTCTCTCTTTTTTGTAATGACATTTTATTTTTTTAAAAGATTTTATTTATTTATTTGACAGACAGAGATCACAAGTAGGCAGAGAGGCAGGCAGAGAGAGAGGAGGAAGCAGGCTCCCCGCTGAGCAGAGAGCCCAATATGGGGCTCGATCCCAGGATCCTGGGATCATGACCTGAGCCGAAGGCAGAGGCTTTAACCCACTGAGCCACCCAGGCGCCCCCCATAAGTGCATTTTATGTTTTTAAAATAAATTCTTATTAATTCTTGGTCCTAGACTACAATTTCCCAATTTTCCCTTGAACTTAAACATACCAATGAGGGTTTCAAGTTACAGATTATCTTGAAGAAACTATTCTTAGTATAATTTAGAGTTCAGAACATCATTAGGGAGACAAACAGAGGTACAAAGGAAATAGCCTAAAGGTATTTAAAAAATATGTTCCTATTCTCTTGGGGTAGGACTGGTAGAATTAAAGCAAATGGAAATGGTATGTTGTTTTTCTCACCTCTCCTGATTTGTTTTGGACCATGGGCTCCATTCCGATTTAGGAGTCTTTCCTGCTCAGCATTTCAGTGATAATTCTCCCCATGGTCTATAGGATCCCTGTTCTCTTTGTTTCTATAGCAACAGTCCCGTGTTGCTTGGCTAGAAGCAATTTGCTGCTGCTGTGGTGAAGCCCCATTTTTTCATTCCTTTCTCCCCAGTTGCCTTGGTAACCGGCTTCTCCCTCTTTGGGTCTCTCAGTGGTAAATTCCACTCCCCTCTTTTTTTCTCTCTCTAGTAACAGTCACCTGGTCATGACTTGGACAGTGCTTTACCATCTGTGAGTGAGCACACTCTGTCATGGTCAGATTGTCATCATGAAATTAGCCTCCCTTTTGCTTTATTTGCATCATTTCTCCTGCCTGCCATCTTTCTAGTGGTTGTCATGGTAACCGTACCCTCTGAAAGTCTCCAGGCAAAGGCTCTACAGTTAACAACCATCATGTGAGAGTGTCTGCCAATATACGGCCACACATCTCGATTTTAAAACCAGCCCCAGGCGGGTACCACAAATTGGAGAGAACAGGCTTTTGATCAAAGCAGACTGGATTGAGAAAAGGAGGGACAAGGTACCCTAGGTTCTGATGTTCTCCAAACAATACATGTGGCTACAAGGTTTAGGTTTAGGTTTAGGCTGGGTCTGCAAGAGTGGCCATTATGCCAGCAGTGATCCAAGCAATGGAGAAATGTATTGACAGTTATTCCAGGCAGGCCTATCATATGCTCTAAACTTCCAGGGGGTAATTCCTCTGACCCAAGGGATCCGGGTGATATGACCTGAGAGCTAGGCAGAGACAAGTGATCTCAGGCAGAAAAAAAATTAACCCTTAAATTGGCTAACAAGGGGTTAGTAGAAAGTGTATTTAGGTAATTTACATGGTCTGAAAATTTTTCTGGCCTTAGGTTGCTGCTCTTACCTCTTTAGTGAGGCAGATGGGGTGTTACCATTATAATAATACGAAGTGTTCAACAAATGGTGGTCATTCTGTGCTAGGGTATTGTAGCAGGTACTTTTCAGATATAACTTCAATTTATCCTTATGACAGTCCTGAGATGTATTTCATGATAAAACTGAGGCTAAAAGGTAAAGTTAATTGTGTGAGGTCACGCAGCAGCTGATAAGTAGCAAAACTGAGATTTGAACCGTGGTCTATGATTTCAAAGCTTGCTCTTTCTTTCTTGGATTTTATTTTATTTATTTGAGATAGAGAGAGAGAGAACATGAGTCGGGGAAGAGGGGCAGAGGGAGAGGAAGAGGGAGAAGCAGACTCCCCACTGAGCAGGGAGCCTATTGTGGGGCTCAATCCCAGGACCCTGGAATCATGACCTGAGCTGAAGGCAGATGTTTAATTGACTGAGCCACACAGGCGTCCCAGGTTGTAGGGTTTCCTGAATTTTGGTCCTCTGGTCTCCACTTTAATCTGAGGGTTACTACTCCTTTACCCTTTCTTCCTTCCTTATTTTTCCTCTTCATATTTTGTGGGTTGTTTACTTGCTGTTCTTAACCCATTTCTTGCTTCTTTTCACCAAAAAGGAGAAAACTTTTGTCCTGCCTTCTGATTGTGTCTGGCTTTGCGTTTTGGGATAAAAATGTTAGAGCAGCCTCCCTTGCCTGAGAGCTGGGCAGATCTGATCCTAGAGAACGCCACACATCTAGCTCACTGGCTCCAGCAGTAGATAGGCAAACCACTCTCCTTTCCATTTAACAATTATTGGGTATCTTTCTGTATCAGACACTGTGCTAGGCACTGGAGATACAGCAATGACCTAGGCAGAATCTGTTCCTTGCCTTTATGGAGCTAACAGCCTGGACTGGAAATCAGACAATACACAAGAAATCAGTATGTATTTTTATATTGTAATTAGTGGTATGAAGAAAAGAACTAGGTGCCGTGAAAGAAAAAATAACAGGGCTAGACTTGAGATAGGACCTCCATCCCTCATTTAAGAGAGGAGATAGTTTTTAAAAATCAATCTTTTTAATAAATTGATTATCAGTTATTAAAAAAAAAAAAAAAAGGAGAGAAGAGATTGTCGAGCCTCTGATACCACCAAGCTGATGGCAGGCATATCGGAAGCTTCTTAAGCTTGGAAACCTTGGTCTTGCCCCACCTACTCCTCCTCTGTTCCTCCTCACGGAACCCTAGGTATGCGCAGGCGCACTGACGGTTGCCATGGGGACAGCTGCTCCCGCGCAATCGCAGATATCTTCAAGATGGCGGCGGCTGCGGCTGCACGAGCAGTTTCTGTGGGCGCCGGGCTACGGGGTCTGCCACGGAAACTGCCTCTTGTAGTGATTCTCGGGGCCACGGGCACAGGCAAATCCACCCTGGCGTTGCAGCTAGGCCAGCGGCTCGGTGGCGAAATCGTTAGCGCTGACTCCATGCAGGTAAGAGTGCGGTTGGCCCCGGGCCTGCGAAACCCAGAGGCCGCCTGCGGGCCTCTGGTCGAGTGGATGCCCTGTCGCATGGTGGTAGTGGGTGAACCCCGAGGCTTGTGGGGCGGAGTGAAGGGAGCCCATGATTACTAGATGCCCACCATGTACCAGACGTAGTGTCAGGCGATTGAGTCAGTTTCCTCATTTGCTTCTACGACGTTGCTGTTGATAGATGCTATCTCCCTTGACGCTTGAGGGAATTCACCTAGGGGGATGAAACGGCTTTCTCCGTGTCACATAGCGAATAAGGGAAGGAGATGGCATTTGAACCTACAGGGTTGACAGGCGTCCAATAAATACCTGTTGAATGAAAATTGTTACAGCGCTTTTGCTAATTAGAGTACTCAGCGACAGCGGTATAAATCGGTTACCATCTATGAGTAACTCCTGAGGGAATGGAACAGGGTGGATATTCAGGAGACCTGCATTCTAGTTCCGAATCTGCCATCGACCGCGTGAGCTTAATGTATCTGTAAAGTAAAAAAAATGGCACCTACCTCCCAGGGCTGTGGTGGTTAATAAGTGAGAGCATGAGTTTTAGAATGGAGAGTAGGGTCCTGAAAAGGCCGGGGCCAGGCACCTGGTAAGTGTTTAAGTTGAGATTTTTAACTCCCTACTGGCTGATGGGAGTCAGGAGGCTTTGTCCTCTTCCTTGAGTTAGAGGGAAGCCGAGGAGGGTAATACACCTGGCCCCTGGGTGCATTTGGGCTTGGGTTGAGAGTGGGTGACATTTTGGGTAAATCTGTGATGGAGGAATTGTAAACCCTATTTATTGAAGGTAATTTGCAGTTAATGAATTTTTAAAGAGTAAATGAGATGCTTGATGTGAAATGCCTGCCACTGAGTCTGGTATCTACCTGATGGGTACTCAGCAAGGAAAGGCATTCCTTCTCCCTACTACACCCGATAAACCTCTGGGTATGGTTTCTACCTTTATTAATTCATTTGGAGTGACATGGCCATCAACACACAAATGATTAGGATAATTCAACAAATGTTAGTTTGCAGCCTTTATTTTGTGTCAACTTCGAGAGACAGACTTTACCCCAAATCCCAGCCCTGTCTTTTCTAAGATATGTGACTTCAGCCTGACCTCTTTGTGCCTTTGTTTCTTCTGTAAAATAGGAAGAAGAATACCAATAACACAACATAATTGTGATGATTGATGTGATAAAGTGCGTAAAGCATTTAATACAAGATATGGTGCATGGTGCTAAAAATATAAGTGCTATTTTCTGCAAGGCCCTTTGGAAAGAGAAAATCACAGTCCCCTTCCTCAGGGAGTTTTAGTCCAGCTAAACATGAAACAGAGCAATTAGAAAGTGTTTGAACTATGATATTAATGATGCTTTGCAAGGTGGATGGGGTAGGGAGGAGAGAAACTACAAATGTTAGATTTTATACTAAACCATATAGTTTCTGAGAAGGGAGAAATCCATGAAGGCTCATATAGTTAGTCATGTAAAGCTCTCTGAAAAGGGACTTGAAAGGTGAAGTTTAGATAGATAAGAAGAAAAGGCATGTCAAAGGAAGGAACATGAATGAAGATTTAGGTGAATATGTAGGACAGTGAATGTAGAACAGTGTGAATGTAGGACAGTGAAAGGAGGATGTTCATTAGGTATTGTAGATATTGTGGATGGAATGGAGAATGAGTAACATGATGAAGGCAGTGTGTAAGAAGCATTCATTTGTGAACAGTATGCACAATGAATTGGATGTGGGGGTGGGTGTTAGGAATGCAGGGGAAGGGAGAGGTGTACCTTAAAAAAATTTTTTTTTAAATTTATTTGACAGACAGAGATCACAAGTAGGCAGAGAGAAAGGGGGAAGCAGGCTCCCCGCCGAGCAGAGAGCCCGACGCAGGGCTCGATTCCAGGACCCCGAGATCATGACCCGAGCTGAAGGCAGAGGCTTTAACCTACTGAACCACCCAGGTGCCCTTAACTTTTTTTTTTTTAAAGATATATTTATTTGAGAGCGAGAGAGAGTGTACTTGAGCAAGCTGGGGGAGAGGGAGAGAATCTTAAAGCAGATTCCTCTCTGAGTGTGGAGCCTACCATGGGGCTCGATCCCAGGACCCTGAGATCATGACCTGAGATGAAATCAAGAGTTGGACACTTAACTTACTGAGACACTCAGGTGCCCCAAGATGTAATGTTTTTTTGAAGGTATTATCATGTTACAGTGAGCTGGTCACTGATTGAATTCTTCAAAGAAGAATGAAGGACATAATAGACTGAGGATTCAGGTTTGTATGCCTGGGAGAGTCTGGTGAGCCTTGGAATCAGGAAGATTTGGCAGGGCACAGTGGGAGTAGCAACAGGACATCAAAGGGGAAAGTCTGCTGGGTGGGTGGAGAGTGTGCAGCAGGTGTGACTCCACTTCAAGACTCTTGTACTTACTGCCTCTGCCTGGTGGCACTTATTCCTCTATTTAACCATGTGGCTTGCTTTCTCTTTTCATTCATGTCTTTACTGAGATGTCCTCTTACTGAGGGCTTCTCTGATCATCCCATTTAAAATAACACGTCACTGGGGCGCCTGGGTGGCCCAATCATTGGGCATTTGCCTTCTGCCCGGGTCATGATCCCAGCATCCTGGGATTGAGCCCCATGTTGGGCTCCCTGCTCCACGGGAAGCCTGCTTCTCACTCTCCCACTTCCCCTGCTTGTATTCCATCTCTCACTGTCTGTCTCTCTCTCTGTCAAATAAATAAATAAAATCTTTAAAAATAAAAAATAAAATAACACACCACCAATCCCTGTTCCCTATCTTTCTTATATAGCAAACAGTCCTTGTCAGGGGAATGTTCCCAGTAAATCATCTTAATTTTACATCTTCTTCTTCTTTTTTTTTTTTTTTTAAGATTTTACTTATTTATTTGAGAGAGAACACACAAGCATGAACGGTGGGGAGGGGCAGAAGGAGAGGGCAAAGCAGACTCCCTGTGAAGCGGGAGGCCTGACATGGGGCTCCATCCCAGGACCCTGGGATCATGACCTGAGCCAAAGGCAGATGCTTAACTGACTGAGATACCCAGGTGCCCCAATTTTACATCTGTTTTAAGTAAGTTAGTGTGTTCTGGCCATGAGTGCCGTATATAGCTCTGTAATAGCTGTTATCCATATCTCAGGAGTGTTTCTTTTCTCATAACTGTGTACCTTAAGGTTGAGGTTGCCAGAGGTGGTATTTGGTGTAAAATAGGTCATGTCAATGTGCCTTGTATAGTGCTGATGATATGGTAGACCCTTAATATTTGATGAAATATTTTAAAGAATATTTTATTTATTTATTTGACAGAGAGAGAAAGACAGCAAGAGAGGGAACACAAGCAGAAGGAGTGGGAGAGGGAGAAGCAGGCTTTCCGTTGAGCAGGGAGCCTGATGGGGGCTGGATCCCAAGACCCTGGGAGCATGACCCAAGCCGAAGGCAGATACCTAATGACTGAGCCACCCCGTGCCCTGGATGAAATATTTGTTGGCTTGCCTTATTAAAACAGCACATCTTGATCCATTCAGATTTTTTCCTGTGGTAATATAAGTAACTAAAATATAAGACTTAAATTTCTTTCATCCTAGGGATGCCATGAGGATTAATTAATGTATGAAAACACTTGGAACATTATCCAGCTTTCTGAACTGGCTATAGATTGTGTTTAGTTTTGATTATATCATGGATATTTGTAACATTTCCTCTTGGTCCCTATTGGAAAACTTTGACCTTTGATTTTACTTTTCAGTCTAAATAATGATATAAAGTATCACAGACCCATTTACGTGGCCATACACAATTCTTCATTTCTACCTTTGCTTACATGCCCCTGTTACCTGTTTCACTTGTTTTTTATCCAGAGAAGAGAGATGGCACTTTTTAGTGACTTGAGGTTGACTCAATTTTTGGTAAGCATGTGAATAAAATGATGTTTAAGGAAAGAATTGAAGTATAATGGACACACGTTGTATTTTCAGTTTCAGGTGTACAAAGTGATATTCTTTAAAAAAAAAAAAATGACATTCTTAGTGTTGGATTACCAGCTCCTTGAAAGAGCATTTTCAATTGCGAATAAATACACAGGCAGAATGATAATAATAACTTAAATTTGTATAGCAGATTTGTTTATAAAATACTTACAGATGCTTTATATTCTCACAATAACCTTGTAAGGTAGATACTGTCATTTCACAGGTAAGGAAACAGGCTTTGCAATAAGGTCTTACGGTAAGTAGCAAACCTGGAGTTGAACATCGTTGTTTATTTTCCATGCCCACCGCCTTGTCCACAGAAAACCATCCCCTGTAGATGAGGCAGGAGCAGTGGTGCTCAGTCATTAGAGAGTTATTTCTCCCCCCCCCAAATATTTTATTTATTTGACACAGAGAGAGAGAGACAGTGAGAGACGGAACCCAAGCAGGGGGAGTGGGAGAGGGAGAAGCAGGCCCCCAGCTAGGCAAGGAGCCTGATGCGAGGCTCGATCCCAGGTTGCTGGCATCATGACCTGAGCCGAAGGCAGATGCTTAATGACTGAGCCACCCAGGTGCCCCGAGAGTATTTCTTCTTCTTCTTCTTCTTTTTTTTTTTTTTAATTTATTTGACAGAGATTACAAGTAGGCAGAGAGGCAGGCAGAGAGAGAGAGGAGGAAGCAGGCTCCCTCGCGGGGCTCGATCCCAGGACCCTGGGATCACAACCCGAGCTGAAGGCAGAGGCTTTAACCCACTGAGCCACCCAGGCGCCCCCGGAGAGTATTTCTTAACTTGTGTGCCACTCTTCTTTCCCAGGAGTGTGCTACATTTTGATCAGGATTGAAAATGTATTTTAGGGTTCATATTGTGAGTTGTAGTGTGAATTCATGGTGATGTCTGTCTGGTGGAGTGTTTGGAGCTTAGTGGTGGCCATGTAATGGGCGGCTTAAGGGGATAAAACTTGCTGCAACTAAGAGATATAATTTAATGTCAGTAATTTAATGATACCTGGAGAGAATGTTTACTGAAACCAAAGAGAAACTTGGCCTTGTGGAGAGCCTAGATGGAGCAGTAAACTTTGTTATATAGCCACACAGACCAAAAAGTAACCAAATGGAAAGTGTGATAATTAGAATGTTCTTTCAAGGTTCCAAGTTGATTTTTTAAAAAACAAATATTTGCATTTTAATCCTTTTGGAATGATGTCTAGAATTTTGTATTTTGTAAGTGTAATAGTAATTCAAAAAGGATTGCAAGATACTGTCTTTTTTTTTTTTTTTTAAGATTTTATTTATTTATTTATTTGACAGAGAGGAGAGAGAGAGAGACACTCAGAGAGGGAACACAAGCAGGGGGAGTGGGAAAGGGAGAAGCAGGCTTTCCGCTGAGCAGGGAGCCTGACACAGGGCTCTATCCCAGGACCCTGGGATCAGGACCTGAGCCGAAGGCAGATGCTTAACGACTGAGCCACCCAGATGCCCCAAAACACTGTCTTAAAATTTAAATTGTCTTGCACCTCATACTTACTTTGTTATCCCTTTGTTCTACCTTATCTGTAGGGAGATCCCTTTGTCCTACCTTTACTGTAGGGCCATCCCTGTTGGGGCAGTTCCCTTCCAGGGAAAGCAATTATTTTTGTAAACATTGAATAAGTAAGTGCTTTAAGTATTGAGGTAGCTTCTTTGAGGGAAAATGACAGTGGAGTGTTAAGGGTAGTATATCTAGGATGATAAATGTTGTCCTGGAGCCTAATGGTGACTTGCCTCTGTAGCCATGTAGCATATGAAGGTCCTGCCTGGCTTTTTGCTCCCCATTCTCATGCACTTAATTTGTTGAGTGGGACGTCAGAAACACTCTGAGGAATTACTTAGGGACTACTGCTGGACTCTGCTTTGGATTTCTGCATGGCAGGTGTGACAAAAGTGAAAAACAACATTTGTGCTTAATTTCCTGAGTTTTCCAAACCCCAATTTCACAAATTATAGAAACTAAATATTGTTAATCAGTGGTAAGAGTCTGCTTTTAAGGAGGGACAGGTAATGCAATCCCTGTTTTCCAGGATGGAAAAACTGAGGCCCAGAAGATTAAAGAACACGCTAGAGATCTCGCTGCAAGACACTGGTACACCTGGGAATTGGATCTAGGTCTTCTGACTCCGGTGTAGTGTCTGATATATTGCAGGAAGATGATACTGAAGGTCTTCTTTTCAGTCTGAGTCTTTTTCTTGGCATGTAAATTCAAGGTACAATGCATCGCCTTCAGTCACTGGATGAAACATTGTACTGAGAAACATGAAGGCACTTGCCAAAAGATGTACAATGACTGCCTGGAAATACAGACTGCCAACTATATGCCAAGAGAAAAATAAACAAAGTGTTCTATTTGGGTTTATAGAGAGGAAGTATCTCTAATGCCTTAGTTCTTCAAGTCCTGTGGAGAAGCAGTAGTCATACATAGGAGCACAGTTCCCTTTGTGTTTGTCTAAACCTACAAGAGGAGAAGCAAATGATTTTTGGCAATCTGACTTGTGAGCAGGCTGTGTGTCATCTAATAGACGCAGAGTTCTGCGTTCTTTTTGTCTGCTTTGGGACATAATTTAGGACCAGTTTTTTTTTTTTTTTTAAACCAAAGGACTGTTTGTCTTATAGTGCTCAAGGGAGATCTGGGATGCATGGGGGAGGGATATGAAAGGAGAGATGGGAGGGTAGATCACAGTGGCTTAGTAGGACATGAAGTAAAAGTCACAAAAACCTGTTACCCAGGAGAGATGGGAGCTATCTGGAGGCTCTTTGCAGAGAAAGAGGGGGAAGCAGGCTCCCTGCTGAGCAGAGAGCCCGATGTTGGGGTTTGATCCCAGGACCCTGAGATCATGACCTGAGCTGAAGGCAGAGGCTTAACCCACTGAGACACCAGGCGCCCCCCAGAAGCGATCTTTAAAAAAAAAATATATCTTAGCCTGCCAGGAGGCTAAGAAGGAAATCTCAAAATTTTTGATTCATCTAAAAAATCTGTATGAGTTTCTAGATCCCTTAGATCACCTCCATTGTGACTGAATTTAGTTTTCCTTTGCCTACAGTATTAAACCTGGGTGGGTTGTTCATATACTGTATATTCACTTTTTTGCAGCTAAGGGAAGAACTCTGGAATCAAACATCCTATGTTATGTAAGGAAAGAGAAGTTGCCACTGGCCAAATGAGAAACCATAGGCGAGCATAGATGGGACTTGCAGGTTCCGATTTGTGAGGATGAAATGCTGCCCTGATGTTTCCGTGCCTGGGGCAAGGTGCTGAAACTGCTCTTATTCAAAAGGAGTATACATTCGAGACATGCAAGTTATTTGGGGTAAATAGGAATTCACCTATGTGATTTGTATGTGGCTTACCTAAGTTGGTTTTGGTTTCTTGTGTAGTTTGAATTCTTCAGATAAATTTGAATCAGACTGTGGTCTTGTTTGCCTCCTTGCTTACTTTTGGGGTTCTGGTTCTGAGCTAGAGCTTCACCACTGCTATTTCCTCATTGTGGGATCCAAAGTTCAAGGTCTTACCATGAATAATCATCATCATCATCACAACATAGAAGACAATTATAGTGTATATGCCAGGTACTGTTCTAAAAGTTTGACATATATTACCTAATTTAATCTCCTCACCACAGCCTTGTGAGGTAGGCACTATTATCATCTCAGGCCTACAGAAAATTACTTTCTTGAGCCCTCATCTCTGCTTTTCTATGTTTTTTCCTCCACCTCTTTGTATTTGTCCATCCTGTATCCCATTCTTTTTTTTTTTTTAAGATTTTATCCATTTATTTGAGAGAGAGCTTGTGAGTGAGAGAGCACAAGCAGAGGGAGAGGGAGAAGCAGACTTCCCACTGAGCAGGGAGCCCGACGTGGGTCTTGATCTCAGGACCCCGAGATCATGACCTGAGCCGAAGGCAGCCGCCTAACCTACTGAGCCACCCAGGCGCCCCCGCATCCTGTTCTTTTCCTCTGTGTCACTGTATACATTTTATCAGGCAGAGGAGAAAGACTGTTTCCTGACAAAAGAACAGCATGAGCAAAGCTTGTGTGTTTTCAAGGAGTGACGAGCAATTATCTGGCATAGAGGATGCTTGAGGGACAGTAGTTGGTGGTGAAACTAAAAATATAAGACCCTGTGAACAAATTGTAGAGGCCCTTGAAAGGAATGCCAGGAGGTGTGGGGTTTTAAACATGGAAGTGACAGTGAATCTGTTTCGTTGGGTAATTCTGATGGCGAAGTGAAGAGTGGGTTAGAGAGGGATAACAAGCTAAGGGTTTGGTTACATGAGCCTGGATGAGAGGGGCTGGTGTTGGACTGTGGCTAGGGAGAAGAGGTAACCATTTTGGCATTTTGGAGGCAGAATCTAGGATTTTGGTTATTAAACTGGAAGTATGAGAAAAAATGATAGAGAACAAAGCCTTTTAGATTTCGAAAAAAGAGACATGCTTCTTGAAAAAAATCCAGATTAACACAGAAAAGTACAAATACCATAGTCTTAGCATCCGGAGGTAACCTTAACCATGATTTTGACTGCTCTTATGTACCTCACATAAGTGGAATCAAAAATATTTCTTTTGTGACTGGCTTATTTCACTTAGCATAATGTCCTCAAGGTTCATCTAATTTTATATAAATTGACTCATACATTTCATATTCTGTATCTTGCTTGCCTTAACAATATGTTATGGATATTTTTATGTTTTTATGTTGGGTTTATGTATGTTATCTTTTTTTTTTTTTTTTGAAGATTTTATTTATTTATTTGACAGACAGAGATCACAAGTAGGCAGAGAGGCAGGCAGAGAGAGAGAGGGGAAAGCAAGCTCACCACTGAGCAGAGAGCCCAGTGTGGGTCTTGATCCCAGGATCCTGGGATCATGACCTGAGCCGAAGGCAGAGGCTTTAACCCACTGAGCCACCCAGGTGCCCCTGTGTATGTTATCTTTTTATTTTTTTAAAGATTTTATTTTTATTTAACAGAGAGATCACAAGTAGGCAGAGAGGCAGGCAGAGAGGGGGAAGCAGGCTCCCCGCTGAGCAGAGGGCCTGATGTGGAACTTGATCCCAGGACCCTGAGATCATGACCTGAGCCGAAGGCAGAGGCTTAACCCACTGAGCCACCCAGGCAGCCCTCTTTATGTGTTAATGTAACTGTACATCAGTGGTCTCAATCTGGGGTCATTTTGCCCCCTCAGGGCACCTTTGCAATTTCTGGAGACATTTTTGGTTGTAACAACTGGGGAGGTGGGTTCCTGACGTCTAATGAGTAGAGATCAGGAGTGCTGCTATAGATCCTACTATGCATGAAACAGCTCCTCACAACAAAGAATTATTTGGCCCAAAATATCAATATATTATACTGAAGTTTAGAAACTCTGTTCTACATTATTATTGTTGTTTGTTAAATTTTGATGTAATTATAGATTTACATAAGAGTTTCAAAGATAGCAGAGAGTTCTTGTATACCCTTTCCCCAACTTCTCCTAAAATTAGCATCATATATCATCTTGGTACATCTGCCAAAATTAAGAAATTGACATAGTTGTAGTACTTTCAACTGTAGAGTTTATTTGGATTTCACCAGTTTTTCTACTAATATCTTTCTTCTGTTTTGGGGATCCTATCTAGGGTCCCATGTTGCCTTTGGTCATCGTTCTCTTTTGGCTCCTCCAGTCTGTAGCAGTTTCTCAGGTGTTTCCAGTCTCTGACTTCTGAAGGGTACTACTGGCCAGCTCTTCTGTAGACTATTTCTCAATTTGGGTTTGTCTGATGGTTTCTAATGATTACACTAGCATTACAGATTTTGGGAAAGCATACCGCAGAGGTGAAGTACCCTTCTCATTACATCATATCAGGGCATGATGGCAATGTGACTTATTTCTGGTGATGTTAACCTTGATCATTTAGTTTGGGATGTGTCTGCCAGATTTCGCCACTGTGAAGTCCCTTTCTGTACTCTATTTGTTAGAAATGACTTGCTGGGGCGCCAGGGTGCCTTACTCGTTGTCTGCCTTCAGCTCAGGTCATGATCCCAGGACAGCCCTGCGTTGGGCTCCCTGCTCAGCGGGAAGCCTGCTTCTCCCTCTCCCACTCCCCCTGCTTCTGCCTTTTTTGCTGTCTCTCTCTCTGTCAAAAAAATAAATAAAATCTTCAAAAAAAAAAAAAAGAAAGAAAGAAATGAGGTGCTAAGTTTAGCCCACACTGAAGGGGAGAGGATTTAAGCTAGGAAACATATGTGCACTATTCCATGTGTACACAAATCTCTATGTTTATGTCAGTATCTGCGTATATATGAAAATAAACATGGGTTTATACCAGTATCTCTGACTCTACTGTGGCACCACAAGGTTCATTCTAATGTTTCTTTCCTTGCCCATTTGTGCCTTCTTTCTTAGAGAGTAAGAAATTTGGTTCTCATTGTCTATAATGTATTTACCAGTTTGTGCAACCTGTGTAGTAGTTTGCAGTAGTTACTTAGGTGAGAAACAAACTTCCCAGTTAGGTATAATGTTTGTGTGTAGTTCTTTTTGCTCATTTTAGCCTTATAGTATCCAGTCACAAGAACGTTTTACACAGTTACTTAGGTAAGCTCCTTTTCTCCCTTCCACTGCCCTTCAGTGAAGTCATTCTGTACATTTGTAATACAGGTAGATTCATTTGTTGCAGTCTGTATTCTATCCTGGGATCCCCAGACATTCTGTTTTTTTTTTTTTTTTTTTTTTTTTAATTGCCTATAGTAAAGTGCATTCTTTGTTGAGTACAGTTTTATGGTTTTTTTTTTTTTTAAGATTTTATTTATTTGACAGAGACACAGTGAGAGAAGGAACACAAGTGGGGGAGTGGGAGAGAGAGAAGCAGGCTTCCTGCCAAGCAGAGAGCCAGATGCCGGGCTTGATCCCAGGACCCTGGGATCATGACCTGAGCCGAAGGCAGATGCTTAATGACTGAGCTACCCAGGCGCCCCAGTTTTATGGGTTTTGATAAATACAGTCAGGTACCCACCTTTACAGTACCATATTGAAGTTCCATCACTCTAAAAATTGCCTTGTGTGGCCTCTGTAGTCAGCTCTTCTACCTATCTCGACTTTCAACCACCACTGATTTGTTTTCTATCCCCATCCTTTTGCCTTTTCCAGAATGTAGTGTACGTGGAGTCATACAATATGCAGCCCTTTGGGGTCCGACTTTTTCACTTAGCAGAGTATATTTTATTATTTATTTTTGTTTATTACTTTAAAATCTCTCATTTATTTATTTGTCATAGAGAGTGCAAGCAGGGGGAGCCACAGGCAGAAGGAGAGGGAGAAGCAGGCTCCCTGCTGAGCAAGGAGCCTGGTGCAGGACTCTATCCCAGGACCCTGGGATCATGACCTGAGCCAAAGGTAGATGCCCAGCCGACAGCCACCCAGGCGCCCCGCAAAGTACATTTATAAATTCTCCCATGTTGTTGCATGATTCCATTACACTTTATTGCTGAGTGTCATTCCATTGTACGGATGTGCCTACCCTAGTATGTCCATTCACCTATGAGAAGACATCAAGTTTTTAGCACTTTCTTTTTGCTGTTACAGACATCTGCTGATGGTTTAACTTTAAAAACTAAAGTTTGGGGGCACCTGGGTGGCTCAGTGGTTAAAGCCTCTGCCTTTGGCTCTGGTCATAATCTCAGGGTCCTGGGATCGAGCCCCGCATTGGGCTCACTGCTCAGCAGTGAGCCTGCTTCCCCCTCTCTCTCTGCCTGCCTCTCTGCCTACTTGTGATCTTTGTCTGTCAAATAAATAAATAAAATCTTAAAAAAAAAATAAAATAAAAACTAAAGTTTTTTCTAGAATGGCTATGCCATTTTGCTTTCCAACCGGCAGTGAATGAGAATTTCTGTTCTTCTGTATTCTCTCCAGGATTTTTTTTTTTTTTTTTAATTTTAGCAATTCTAATAGGTGTGTACTGGTATCTCTTGGTGGTCAATTTACATTTCCCTAAAGGCTAATGATGTTGAGCATCTTTTCATATGCTTATTTGCCATCTGTGTATCTTTGAAGTGTTTGTCAGATCTTTTGGGGATGTGTTTATCTTACTGACTTTTAAGAGTTCTTTGTATATCCTGGGTACAAATCCTTTATCAGATATGTTATTTGCAAATATTTTCTCCTGCTTTGTAGCTTATTTTTTCATTTTCTTCAGTGTCTTTCACAGAACAAAAGTTTTAAATTTTCACTAAGTCCAATTTATCTTGTTTCTTTTTAAATGGATTGTGTCTTTGATTTCCTATCCTAAAATTGCCAAACCCAAGGTCATGCAGATTTTCTCACCATTTTTTTAAAAAGTTTTATTTAAAAAAGAAAAGTTCTGTGGTTTTGTATTTTACATTTAGGTCTGTGAGCTATTTTGAATATATTATTCATATATTCATAAGATATTATGAATGTCCAGTTGTGCCAGCACTGTTTTTGAAAGGCTATCCTTTCTCCATTAAATTGCCTTTGTACTTTTGTCAAAAGTCAATTTATATTTGTGCAGGTCTATTGCTGGGCTGCATTCTTTTCCATTGATCTGTGTGTCTATTTTTTTTTTCCAATATCGCTTTGTCTTGATTACTGTGGCTTTATATTAAATCTTGAAATTGGATAGTGTAAGCTCTCCAACTTTCTACTTCTCTGTTTTTAATCTCTGTGTAGTCTATTTTATAGGTGTATTGTAATTAGCTAGGTTTCTACTGAAGGAGATTTAGAGGGTTGTTTTTTTGCTATAATAAATGATGTTGAGATGAACATCTTCACACATAAAACTTTTTGGACTGTGTGATTCTCTCTTCAGGATAAATTCCTAGAATAGGAATACTGGATGAGATGATGTACATATTACCCCCCCTTCTTTCAATTTTCTAAGATTATTAGAGGTTACTTACATTATTTTTCTTATTGAGGTGAAATTCACATAACATCAGCCATTTTAAAGTGAATGATTCAGGGACATCTGGCTGGCTCAATCAGTAGAACATGTGACTCTTGATCTCAGGGTTATAAGTTTGAACACCACGTTGGATGTAGAGATTACTTAAAAATGGAATGATTCAGTGTCATTTAGTATATCACGGTGGTGTACAACCACCACCTCTTTCTAGTTCCAAAATATTTCCACCACCCCAAAAGAAAACCCCATACCCATTAAGCATCTATTCTGCATTTCCCTAAGCAGTTACTCCCCCATTTTTCCTTCCCCCCAAGTCCCTGGCAACCACCAGTGTGCTTGCTGTCTTTGGAGATTTTATCTATTCTGGATATTTCATATAAAATGGGATCATATAATATGTTGTGTCTGGCTGGCTTCTCTCACTTACACTTATAGCACGAGTTGGTACTTTATTCCTTTTTATGGTTGAATAATTTTCCATTGTATGTATAGATCACAATTTGTCCCATCTCTTGATGGGCAGTAGTACCTTAGGCTGTTAAGAATAGTGCTCCTGTGAACATGTACACACTCGTTTTCACTTATTTTGAGTATATATTGTAGGAGTAGAATTTCTGGGTGATATGGTAATTCTATGTCTAACTTTTTGAGGAATTGCCAAACTGTTTTTACGCAATGGCTGTACTATTTTACATTCCCATCAGCAATGTATAAGGGTACCAGTTTCTCTACCTCTTCTCCAATATTACCCTCCCCCTTTATTTTTAATATAGCCATCCTACTGGGTATAAAAGTGGTACTGCTTTGTAGTTTTGATTTACAATTTCCTAGGGGCCATTTGTATATCTCTTTTGGAGAAATACCTATTTAGGTCTGTGCTCATTTTTATTTTTTTAAAACATTTTAAAGATTTTATTTATTTGAGATAGAGCGTGGGTGTGGGTGCACACACACGCACAAACAGGGGAGGTGGGCAGATAGCTGAGCAGACTCCCTGCTGATTGGGGATCCCAGGACCCCGAGAGTAACCAACTGAGCCACCCAGGCGCCCGGCCCGGTCCTATGCTCATTTTTTTTTTTTTTTTTTTTTTTTTTTTTTTCCTATGCTCATTTTTAAATTGGGTTGGTTGTCTTTCTGTTGTTGAGTGGGTGCCCATTGTATTTAGATGCATATTGTCAGACTGCTTTCAAGAAAGTTCACACCAGTGATATGTCTGTTTTCCTTCACTCTTGCAACTGTGTAGGTAACTGTCTAGGTAACTGTGTGTTACCTATCTTTTCATTGCTGTTAGTTTGGTAAATGAGAAGTGGATTTCATTTTAATTTCATTTCTTAGGTTAATTTTCTTTTCAAGGGTGCATTGGCCATTTGTGGTTTTTTTTTTTTTTTAAAGATTTTATTTATTTGACAGAAATCACAAGTAGGCAGAGAGAGAGGAAGGGAAACAGGCTCCCTGCTGAGCAGAGAGCCCGATGTGGGACTCGATCCCAGGACCTTGCGATCATGACCTGAGCTGAAGGCAGAGGCTTTAACCTACTGAGCCACCCAGGCACCCCCGTTTGTGTTTTTCTTTTTTGAATGTCTTGCTCATACCTGTGTGTGTCCACGTCTGTATAGTGATTTTCATTTTTGTGTTTATTGATTTGTAAGAGGCTTTGTGTATTGTAAGTTTTAATCTTTTGTGCAGACTCCTGTGTTGGAAGTATTTTTTCAATTGGTCATATTTGTCTTTTGCATGTTTTTTTTGGTCATAAATGTTTTGTTTTGTTATTTTTTTAAGGATTTTCTTTATTTATTTATCAGAGGGAGGTGGGGGAAGCAAAAGCAGGGGGAGAGACAGACAATAGGGAGGAGCAGGCTCCCAGCTGGGCAAGGACCCCCATGCAGAACTCTATCCCAGCACCCTGGGGTCATGACCTGAGCTGAAGGCAGATGCTTTACCAATGGAGCCACCCAGATGTCTTGTCATAAATGTTTTAAATTTCTATATTCTTGTGCACTTTTTTATTTTTTATTTTTTTATTTTTTAAAGATTTTATTTATTTATTTGACAGACAGAGATCACAAGTAGTCAGAGAGGAAGGCAGAGAGAGAGGTAGAAGCAGGCTCCCTGCTGAGCAGAGAGCCTGATGCGGGGCTCTATCCCAGGACCTGGGATCATGACCTGAGCGAAGGCAGAGGCTTTAACCCACTGAGCCACCCAGGCACCCCTCTTGTACACTTTTTTAGAAGTACAAGTTGGTTTTAACATTCTTTTAGAAAGAGAATGTTATAGGGGTGCCTGGCTGGCTCAGTTTGGTAGAGAGTGTGACTTTTGATCTTGAGGTTGTGAATTCAAGCCCCATGTTGGGCATAGAGCTTGTTTTTAAAAAGTGAGAATGTTGTAATAGATTTATAATTTATTGAACCGTTGGAACTTACAGATGTGGTTAAAAAATATTATTGACGTGCTAGTGTGAATGAAGGTATATCCAAGACGTCCTTGCCTTCACTGTGCCTGTTGCTCTTCTCTTGCAGTCCCCTACACATGATGTAGCGGAGGAAATAAGGGTTTCTACATTGTCGGGGCTGGTACTTTTGGTTAGCTCTCGAGCTATCCAGTCAGTTTCCTACTCTCCTTTTTTGGTTTACATCTTGCTAGTGCCTTGCACAATTCTTATAGCAGTGGTTCTCGCTCTCAAGTGCACATTGCAGTCACCTGGAGAGTACTAAAAAACATTGGTTCCCAGGCTTACAGTATTCAGTAAATGCCCATTGATTAGAATTAGATGATTTGCTTAACTCTTCAGGTGCGGATATTCTTTCCTAATTTTACAGCTTTACTCTGCGGTCTTCATTTAGCCTCTTTAGCCTGAGAAGCAGTTTTACTTACTGGGGAAACTGGGTTTTAGGCCCGCCCAGCTTTGCCCCTAACTCACTCCATAATGTGGGACAAGATACTGCCCTCCCTGGGCTTTAGTTTCCTCTTTGGCTATATTAGGGAGGGGAACTGATTAGATTACATCAGGGATGGGTAGCCTTTTTCTGTTAAGGTCCAGATAGTAAACATTTTAGGCTTTGTGGGTCATACAGTGTCTGTCTGTCACAGTGTCTAAGGCTCCTTTTAGCTCTGGCGTTTTATGGTTCCCTTCTTTCAAACCCTAGCCAGAGGTCTCACTTAGAAGAACCAAGGAAAATCTTGTTTAACCACCAGTTAAATACAGATAATATCAAGCACTTTATATAGTGCTTACCACTTGCCTGCCACCATTTTACATATTTTACCTGTATTAACTCTCATCTTCAGAATAACCCAGTGAGGAGTATAGGTGCTATTATTATCCTCATTTTATAAATTAGGAAACCTGAGGCAAAGAAAAATTAGAAACTTAAATAATCTGCAACATGAAATTGAGTAGTAGGGCCAGAATTTGAACCTAGGCATTCTGGCTCAATTTTACTCTACTACCTCTCTCTAACTTAGACCTAGACCTCCAGATAATATATGCTCTATCATAGGGATCTTGAAGGAAAATATCACTGAAACCCTCAAAAATGGGCCAATCTTGAGGCTGTAAAAAAGTGACCACAGAGAGGAACTTTATTAATTTTATTTTCTCAAAAGACCCCTTTTGTTTCTGTCCCAGCATTAGAGTCACATGGCATTGTCTTTGTGTATATTTTTAGCTTTCTATCACATTTACTCTTTAGAACCGTGAAGGGGTTCAGTGTATGAAAGCAGGCTGCTCCTCAGTTTCTGGAATTTAATTTCACCTTAGTAAGAATTCATTACTTCAAGCAAACAAACAGACCAGAGTCAAATGGGGATAAAAATTCTACTGGTAAGAGGCAGCAGAAACAGCTTGTGTTATAGGCAGAGCCTCAATGCTTTAGTTGTCTCTGCTCCCAGTCAGTTATATGTCCAGGGAAGCTTTCTGAGCCTCCATATTCTCAAGTATAAAATTTCAAGTGATTGGACTGGGTCCATGATCTCTGAATTTCCTTATATCCATTCTTTGCCAGGGTTTGCAGGTAGACCTCCAAGCAGCCACAGCAGAGGCTCTCCGTTGCAGAGTTTCTCATGCTTTAACTTAAAAGTACGTGCCAATTTTGCATCTCCACCCTGATCTATGTTTATTTAGATGTAAAAATGTTTCAGGTTCTTTTTACCATTTAGTTAGATTGGTACTCTTGAAGAATGCATAGTAAGTACTATGCATATACCTCTCAGTTTGAGAAGCATGACCTTCTGTTAAGATTCTAGTCCCCTTTCCTTTTTTTCTTTTTCTTTCTTTGTTTCTTTCTTTCTTTTTTTTTGTTTAGGTTTTATTTTTCAGTAATCTCTATGCCATTCATGGGGCTTGAACTTACAACCCTGAGTTCAAGAGTTGCATGCTTCACCAACTGAGCCAGCCAGGCACAACCCTCCCATCCCTTTTCTCTTAAATGGGGATAACAATTGGAAGAGTAGAAGTCATGATCTGGACTATAATTTCCAAACCACTTCTCTCACCAGGCTGACTGAACATATTAGATACAGGTTCTCCTGCTTTCTGAGCATCTTAATCTGCCTGATTTAGTCAGCATGTCTGCAGTTGAACTTTGGCCAAACAAAGGTAAAAGGAGTAGTTGCCTGCCATGATGTTCCTGCAGCTAGTTCATTCTTTCTTTAAAAAGTGTAAAAATTTTAAAAAGTCATCCTTTTATTAAGAAAGAAAAGTTAAGCAAGAGATTGACCTTTTTCCTACTTTCCCACATCTCTTCAGTTGAATTTCAAATTCAAATTCCTTCAATTGAAAAGGAAAATCATCTTTCTGGTGAGTGCCAACATCCTTTAAAAAAATAAGTTTTCCTTTTACCCTTCTATGCCAAGATTCTTTTTTCTTAAATTTGGGCTATTAGAATTAAAGGGGGTGTTAGAAATGAGGAGCTTGAGGTTCCAGGAAAGAAAGCTGACTTCCCAAAGTCACAGAGCTGATTTGTATAGAACGGAGATTAGGAACATGCTGGGAAAAGAACAATAAGAAGTCAGAAGACATGGATTAAAAGTTTGCCTCTGCCACTAACTTGCTGTGTGACTTTGGGAAGGTTACATAACATGTCTAAGTTTTCATTTCCTCATTGGTAAAATAGAGACCAACGTTAACATCATAGGGTGTGAAATTTTTAACATAGGATTTAGCACTCTACCTCAGGCATGGAATATTTATTGAGTATACTCCATTTATCATTAGGTACCGTGTTAGGTGTTGGGCCTAGGGATAAAATACCCAGTTTCTTCCCTTGGAACTTGTAGTCTAATGGATATAGAACTTACTGTACCTGACTTTAAAATACTTCTGTGATACAGGTAAAGGCAGCATACTGTGGGGGCACAGAGGACAGGCACACAAGGAGTAGGAATGAGAAGTGATCTCAAAGCAGGCTTTCATCAGGAGGTGGATGCTAAAGCGTTTGGGGCTGGATGAGATCAGATTTTCATTTTAGAAAGCTCCCCAGCTGCAGTGTGGGCATAAATTGGGGGGTTATAGTAAAGGTGGGAAGATCAACGAGGAAGCTGATGGAATGAACAGTCTAGTAGGGGAAATCACGAAGCCTTCAGATGGTGTAATGGCAGTGAAGTAAGAGGAAGTGGTGATGGTGAGCTTTGAGATCATTTTAGGAACTAGTATGGACAAAAGTTGAAGGATTGGAAATGTGGGGAGAGATTGGGATACAGAGATACAGGATCACTTCAGGGTTTTTGGTTTGATTATCTCATGGTTACTCAAATACACCTGGGAAGATAAGGAGTTCAGTTTTGGACATAGCAGGTTACAGGTGTCTGGAGTGCTGCTGCTGCTGCTGTGGATGATAGCTAACATTTATTGACTGCTTCCTGTAGGGCAGGCCCTAGTCCATATTCTTTGCATGTATTAATTATTTAATTTTTTTATTTTATTATTTTTTTTATTAAATTGTTAAAAAAAATTTTTTTTTTAAATTTATTTATTTGTTAGAGAGAGAGAGAGCGAGCGAGCACAGGCAGACAGAGTGGTAGGCAGAGGCAGAGGGAGAAGCAGGCTCCCCACCAAGCGAGGAGCCCGATGCGGGACTCGATCCCAGGACGCCGGGATCATGACCTGAGCCGAAGGCAGCTGCCCAACCAACTGAGCCACCCAGGTGTCCCTAATTATTTAATTTTCATCATAACCCTTTGAGGTTAGGTTTAAAATGAGCCTCACTTTATAAATAAAGCCTGAGGCACAGAGAAGTTCATTAACTTGTCCATGGTTACATAGCTAATAAGTAGTGGAGCCAGGACTTAAATCCAGGCAACATGGCTCCAGAGTCTTTACTGTTAACAACTTCACTATATTAAATGCCTCTCAACGATGATGAAAATGTCCACTAGACAGTTGAAAATACAGGTCTGGCATCAGGGGAGAACTAGATTGTAGATATGGATTTTGGGAGTTAGCACAAAAATGGTTATAGAAACCGTGATTGTCCAACAGTTCAGAGTGTAGAAATGGCAGGCAGACACCATAGGGTTGGACATTTCTCATTATTGTTACCATGACAGATGTTGCTAATACATCAGTGGTTGGCTTTAGTAGGGAAACTGAGGAAGGGCCAGTGAGATAGGGAGAAAAACTGGAGAGATTGCTGCCATTGAAACTCCAAAGGAGAATGATTTATGAGAGAGTCAAGTGGTATCAGATTGTTGGCTTTTCCATTAAACGTGTTTTGAAAGCTTAGTAGAAGAGTGTTAATATTTGACAGTCGGGGTTCATTAGTGATCTCAGAGAGTGAGATATCCATGGAGCAGTGGGGAGCAGCTAGCAGAGAAGATAGGTAATTGTATTGATTCATAATCTGTGATTGTGGTTTTCAAAGCAGATGTATTCTATAGAGGCAAGGAAGTGATTGAAGAACTTCAGGATCTAATTTGGATTGGGAAGGAAATGAAGTCGAAAGGGGGAAGGAAAGAAAAACAAATGGGAGGGTGGGCAACTTTTCCTCATGCTTTTAGACAACGGTGCTGGGCACTGTAGCCAACCTGCACTCAGACACAGCTCCATGATCTGCCCAGTGCTCAGGATTTTGCTGATTAACAAACCCAGTAGGACCACCCTACAGCATGACAACCTTAAAGGGATGGAGCCTTACATGAGTGACCTTTAGCTGTACGCTTAAAGATTTGGGGGAGTTTCTCCAAGGTAGAATTTCTTTGGATCAGTGTTTCTCAACCTCAGGACTGTTGACATTCTTTGGCTGGACAATTTTTTGTTGTGTGTGTTTCTGGTGGGGGGTGTTCCTTGCATTGTAGGATGTTTAGCATCATCCCTGACCTCTGCCCACTAGATACCAGCCACACCTCCACCCCTGCAGTTGTGACAGCCAAAAATGTTTCTTGACTTTGCCAGATGTCCCCTGGTGGACAATTTACTTCTGGTCGATAACACAGCTCTAGATTCTGCAGGTTTTCCTCTAGGTCTGTTGTAAATTTCACTCACTTTGATTAGTGCCTCTGGGTACTTTAGCTCCTTGATTTGGCGAGTCCGGGTTATTTCAGTTTTGTGGCCTTTTTCCCAGAACATTTTCATTCTGGAAATAAACTCTCAATAGAGGTGAAACAGAAGCATATTTCCTTCTAGTACCCAGTTAAATACCTAGAACATTAAATGCTTAGTGGTTATGAGATTTAAAGAAGATGATTACAGTCAAACTTTATTATCTCTCAAACTTTTATATCATTTATCTCTTTATAGTAGTTATTTGTATCTGTGTCTCTTGCTAGCCTGGACTCCTAGAGGACAGGGACCCTTTTTTAATCTTCTTTGAATGCTTAACATCTTGCAGAATATCTGGCACATAATAGGCTACACTCTCAGTAAATGTTTGCTGAAATAAGTCAGTTATGTTGATAACTGGCTAAGTAGGTGAAACCTGTAATTTTTCAGAGTATTTCAGTTATCAGACCTTACAAAGAGGTCAGAGTTCCCTTAGTATTGACAAAAATCTGATTTGTGCAGAGAGAAGCATTTTATCCAGTCATTTCTGTGTACACAGATCACAGGTGTCCTCTGGGAGAATAGGAAATAGAACAGAGTGACATGCTGGCTTTAGAAGATAAAACAGATCCTTTAAGCTCTTCCTAGCACCCAGGGCTGGCTGACTGATAGGTGGAGTCACACTGAAACTATAATTGAAGCTGGAAAATATAAGGCAATCAGCTACAAACCTGGTAGGGTAATGTTTTCTGACCAGGTAATAAGATAAGCCCAGTTGTGGGATTTACGATGTAAATACCTGTATGGACCAAATGTGACATTTACAAAATTGATTGGTTTCTGCATTTGTTTAGATATTTATTCTTACTGCAATTGTGTAGAATGTGTTGTGTTTTTGCTTTTTGTCTGGGTGGTATGATTTTAATTGATAAATAATGTATGTCATAAAATGCATAATTCATGGGGCTCCTGGCAAGCTCACTTGGTGGAGTGTGCAGCTCTTGTTCTTGGGGATATAGGTTCAAGCCCCATGTTGGGTGTAGAGATTACTTAAAAATAAAAGCTAAAATAATGCATAATTCGTAACTGTACAGTTCAGTAAGTTATCCAAAAAGTGAAAATACCTGTGTAATCAAAACTCAGTTCAAGAAATAGAACGTTACCAGTCCTCTCAGTAATTTTAAAAGTTATGATGTGATCCAGCAATTCCATTTCTGGGTATATACTAAAAAGAATTGAAAAATTCAGGGGGTGCCTTGGTGGCTCAATCCATTGAGTGTCTGCCTTTGGCTCAGGTCATGATCCCAGCAACCTGGAATCGAGTCCCGAATTGGGCTCCCTGCTCAGGCGGGTAGTCTGTTTCTCCCTCCCTCTTTCCTGCTCCCCCTGCTCATGCACTCTTTGTCTCTCTCAAATAAACAAATAAAACCTCTCAAAAAAGTTTAAAAAAGGGGCGCCTGGGTGGCTCAGTGGGTTAAAGCCTCTGCCTTCGGCTCAGGTCATGATTCCAGGGTCCTGGGATGGAGTCCCGCATCGGGCTCTCTGCTCAGCGGGGAGCCTGTTTCCCTTCCTCTCTCTGCTGCCTCTCTGCCTACTTGTCTGTCAAATAAATAAATAAAATCTTTTAAAAAAATTAAAAAGAAAAAGAATCGAAAAATTCAACAAATTTTTAAAAATTTAATTTCATTGGTAATATTCACTGGTTTCTTATTGTACCAAAAATCTGTCTTCCAGGTCTTTTGTTATGGTAAACTATATGTGGTAAAATATACATGACATAAAATTTACTATTTTACCATACATTATGCACATTTACATTGTTCTCCAACCATCATCACCCTCCATCTCTAGAAGTTTTTTGGTCTTCCCAAAGTGAAATTCTGTACCTATTTTATACTTCCCCATTCTTCTCTGCCCCAGCCCCTGGCAACCACCATTCTACTTTCTGCCTTAGAATTTAACTACTTTAGTTATGTCATATAAGTAGAATCCTACAATATTTGTCTTTTTGTTTCTGGGTTATTTCACTTAGTATGATGTCTTCAGGGTTCTTCCATGTTATAGTATGTGTCAGAATTTCCTTCCTTTTTAAGGCTGAATAATTTTCCATTATATGTATACAGCACATTTTGTTTATCCATTCATTCATGATGAACATGGATTGCTTCCACCTTTGGCTTCTATGAATAATGCTGCTATGAATATGGGTGCATAAATATCTGTTCAGCTCCCTGCTTTCAGTTCTTTTGGCTTTGTACCCAGAAGTGGAGTACTGAATCATATAGTAATTCTATTTTATTTGTATATATATAAATTATTTATTTATGAGAGACACAGAGAGAGAGGAAGAGGGAGAAGCAGGCTCCCCATGGAGCAGGGAGCCTGATGTGGGACTCAATCCCAGGACCCCAGGACCATGACCTGAGCTGAAGGCAGATGCTTCAACTGACTGAGCCACCCAGGTGCCCCTATTTTTTATATTTTTATGGGGCTTGAACTCTCAACCTTGAGATCAAGAGTCACATGCTCTACAAACTGAGTCAGCCAGGCACCCCACTATTCTCTATTTTTTATTTTTTACGTCTTGATGAATCATTGTACTGTTTTCCATCTATAGCTGCATCATTTTATATTCCCACCAACAAAGCACAGGGGTTCTAATGTCTCTACATCTGCACCAACATTTATTATTTTCTGTTTTTTGACAGTAGCCATCTTAGTGGGTGTGAAACACACCTAAATTATTTAAAAGAAACTTTTTGCTAGGGAAAATTTCCAGCATATAAAAAGATAGAGTGAATGCTAGTCGAACTGCTGTGCGTCTCACCTCACTTCAGTAGTTAGGAACACTTGGCCAATCTTATTTCAGTTAGTTTGCTCTTCCTACCCCATTATTGGAACATGGGTCCCAGTCTTCATATACTTTTTTCCCCCTATTGTGAAAAGCAGAAAATAAACATAAATTTTTTTAAAGATTTATTTATTTGAGAGAGAGAGAGAGAGAATGTGAGAGCAAGGGGAGGGGCAGAGGGAGAGGGAGAGAGAATCCTCAAGCAGACTCCCCACTGAGTACAGAGCCCAACATGAGGCTTGATCCCAGGATCCTGAGATCATGACCTGAGCCAAAATCAAGAGTCGGTTGCTTGACCGACTGAGCCACCCAGGTGCCCCTTATCCATAAAATTTTAATGTTATGAATGTTACAGCAAATTTTACTTGTACTGTTGTTCTGCCTTTCATTCAGTGATCATAATTCTTTTTTTTTTTTTTTCCCTAAAATAATCTCTACACCCAGCATGGGGCTTGAACTCACCATCCCAAAAGAGTCAGATGCTTGTCAGTCAGAGAAAGACAATCATCATATGGTTTCACTCATATATGGAATATAAGAAATAGCGCAGAGGACCACAGGAGAAGGGACGGAAAACAGAATGGGAAGAAATTAGACAGGGAGACAAACCATGAGAGACTGTTGACTCTGCGAAATTGAGGGTTGTAGAAGGGGATGTGGGTGGGGGGAATAGGGTAACTGGGTGATTAGCATTAAAGAGGGCACATGATGTGATGAGCACTGAGTGTTATATGCAACTAATGCATCAGTGAACACTACATCAAAAACTAATGATGTACTATGTGTTGGCTAAATGAATGGAAAAAAAAAGGAGTTAGATGCTCTACCGATTGAGCCAGCCAGTGATCATAATTCCTGTGTCATTATTAACAAATTCTTTGCAGCATCATTCTTGCTCTCATGCAATGCAGATATAGATGTACTTTACATATGCCCTTCATCTACCCTTGCCTTCTTGCTTGTTAAAAATTTATTCATGGGGGGACGCCTGGGTGGCTCAGTCGTTAAGCATCTGCCTTTGGCTCAGATCATGATCCCAGGCTCCTGGGATCGAATCTGCATCGGGCTCCTTGCTCAGTGTGGAGCCTGCTTTTCCTTCTGCCTGTGCTAGCTGCTGCTTCCCCTGTTTGTGCTCTCTCTCTCTCTCTCTGACAAATAAATAAATAAAATCTTTTGAAAAATTTATTCATGGGTAAAATGAAAAAATACACAGTAGCTCTGATCACAAGTTGCAGTCATTTGTAAGCTCAACTGTAACAGCACATCAGTAACTTTTTTTTTTTACATCAGTAACTATTGAAAGAAGTCATATTAGAATGGAAGACTGAAACAATATTATAGACATAACCTTGGATCGGTTCTAATTTCTTTAAAAAAATATTTTCATTCATGTGTACCTCAGTATAGTATATACCTCAAAGTTAAGGACTTTTTTTTTTTAAACATAACTATAAAACCATATGATACCTAAAAATAAACAATCCTTTTATCATCAGTTATCCACTTAGTATCACCCATATCTTTATGCCCAGTTTCTTTTAATTCAGTTGTACGGGAAATGAAAAGTTGACAAATCACTCAAAGAGGACAATTTACACTGGTAACCAGGATGTAGTACTTTTGTGTGTATTACAGTTTTTGTTAACTCTGTGAGCAAGACGTCTAGTTTTAATACTCCTTTCTTCTTTAAACCATTAATTACTTTTCCTTCTTTCTGATATTTGTTGGCATTTGTATATACCATAAACAGTACTGTAGGCCACTTCCTTTAATAAATAAGGTGAGCCTTGTTCTGGGCTTACCTTCTGTTTGATTTATGTTGATGTGTTTATTTAAACTTAGGAGTTCTAGAACATACACATAAAGGCAGGACTCAGGATGAAATTTTATCTACAAATTTATTTATCTGATAGGATTTACTGGTAGAGATATTTACATTTTGGCTTTTTGGAGGTGAGAATGGTAACTGGGCATTTTCAACTCTGCCTTTTCCTTTTATAAAAATTTTAAGATTTTCCATATTTATTTGAGAGAGAGATTGAAAGAACAAGTGGGATCAGGGGCAGAGACAGAAGCAGACTCCCTACGGAGCAGGGAGCCTGACATGGTATTCGATCCCAGGACCCTGGGATTGTGACCTGAGCTGAAGGCAGACACTTAACCAACTGAGCCACCTAGACACCCATAACACACAATTATTAACTTCTTTCCTTCCTTTAGTTTTCTTAATTTGTGCGAAAGACTGCAATGTACAGTATATGCTACAGCACTTTATAATGTCAGGAGGACATCTTGTTCAAGATACACAAAAAAGAACACCCTGTGATTTAAGATTCCATCAGTTTTCAGGTGTAAGAATGCAAGTCTTTTGTCAAATGCAGATTAAATGAGTTAAAGGCAGAGCTGGTTCTTTCCCTATGGCTCTTTATATTTCTTCTGTGAACTATTTTACTAATTAACAATTTTCTTTTACTTGAAGATAGTAAAATATTCTTGTTGGGTATTATATTATATTCTTGTTGGGTAAATAACCTTGGTCATTAAGAGCATAGAAGCTTCAGAGTGATAATGACATTAAACTTATTTCCCATTCTCCTTGCGTTGTGATAGTAGTAGTGGTTGTAATACAGGTAGTTATGTAATGATCCTGTATAGTGTATGCAGTGTGGTAGGCAAAAACAAGTGCTTTGCATGTATTAACTCACTTAATCCACACAACATCCCCATGAGATAGATACTGTTATCCTCATTTACTGATGAGGGATTGAGGTAGAGAGGTTAGTAACTGACTACTCCATAAGTACAAAGAACTGGGAAGCGGCAGAGCTAGGAATTGATCTGAGGCAGCCTGGCGCCAGCGTCCTTCCTCCTAACCATTATACTGTACTGTACTTAATCGACACTCATGTAAGTAAAGGGAAATGTGAGATAAAAAATGCTTTTAACATCTTTGTGGGCTCTATGGAACTTATTATTTGTTCATTCAATGCTCCCTGTAGAATCAGTGATTACAGAGAGAACATTTAATCTCAAAGCATTCATCCCTATTTCCAAACTAGTATTTTCAGATCTGTTCTCCATCTGAGACCTTGCATTTAGAAGAAGTACATTTGAACTTTTTAGTTGAATTGGCAGATCAAGAGCTTACAGACAGGATATTGCCTTTGAGTATTTAGACTGCATGCGCTGACCCCCTGAAGCAGTAATTTGGTTAGATCACAATGTTTCCATTAGAGTACAGCAGTATTAGGGGTTCTGACTTCAAAGTGTGTATGTGTATGTTTTATATGTATCTTTGTAAATAGGCCACTTCTCTACAAATGGAGCCAAGATTCTGAAAAATCTCTCAGAGCCATTTAAATCCAAGAAATACCTAACCATTTGAAGTAGAACTATGAGCAATGCAAAATGTTACCTTTCTGGAGACTTGTAATAAGTAAAATAAATAAAACAATCTGCCCATTTTTAAACCTAAAGAACCTCCAGTTAATCTTGCAGAATTAGTTCTCAGTTGAGCATTGATTTACATACACTTTTTATCTTGAAGTCTAAGCTAATAGCTACTATTTGATAAGAAAGTCAATGTTCTGTTTTCTTCTGCTTCCTTTGTCTTAGGTTTTTGTGGGTCTGCTGTGCTCTGAACACATAGGCTTAGAACACATCTGTCCTGTGGCTTTGGGTCAGTCACGTGTTTGGCTGGAGGGCAAGTGTGCCTTTTAAGGAGGCAGGTGACTTTCTCATGCTTATTTTCTTTCCCCTAGGTTTATGAAGGCCTAGACATCATCACCAACAAGGTTTCTGCCCAAGAGCAGAGGATGTGCCAGCACCACATGATCAGCTTTGTGGATCCTCTTGTGACAAATTACACAGTTGTGGATTTCAGGAACAAGGCAACTGCTCTGATATCCTTAGGAAAGACAGCAACTAGGTTTGGTGGGTGCAAGGCAGTCCAAGCCAAGAAAGAAGTTTTCGTTTCAGTGACAGTTTCTTCTAAGCCAAGACTTAAGAAGAACCAGTAGGCAGCACACCCATCAGAACTATATGGATCAAAAGATACAGTACCCTTGCTTCTCAGAGTGTTGTCAGACTGCAGCACCAGCCATCCCTTGGGCGCTTATTAGAAATGCTGAATTTGGGCCTCACTCCAGAACTACTGAATCAGAATCTGCATTTCACAAGAGTCCCAGGTGATTTATATGCATATTAAAATTTGAGAAGCTGTTTTAGTGTAGAGAACAGTGATTTAGGAACTAGAAAATCTGTGTTCTAGTCCCAGAACTGCCTTTTTGGACTAAGTGAATTTTACTGGGTAGAGCATTTACCTAACTCATCTTCAGTTTCCTACCCTTTAAATGGGGATACAAAATCAATTTACAAATATAGTGGAGTTATAGTTAGAATTTAATAGGGATTATTGGGTGGGGGAGGACTGCAAAAAGAAAAATTTTTTGTCTGTGATCAGTGATCTTTGATTGATTGATTGATTGATTAAGTAGATTGTACGCCCAGCTTGGAGCTCAACACAGGGCTTAAACTCACAACCCTGAAGTTAAGACCTGAGCTGAGATCATGTTAGACGCTTAACCAGCTGAGCCACCCAGGTGCCCCTTGTTATTTATTTTTTAAAAATTTAATTCCAGGGGCGCCTGGGTGGCTCAGTGGGTTAAAGCCTCTGCCTTCGGCTCAGGTCATGATCCCGGGGTCCTGGGATCGAGCCCCGCATCGGGCTCTCTGCTCGGCAGGGAGCCTGCTTCCCTTCCTCTCTCTCTGGCTGCCTTTCTGCCTACCTGTGATCTCTGTCAAATAAATAAATAAAATCTTTAAAAAAAAAATTAATTCCAGTATAGTTAACATATAGTGTTCTATTAGTTTCAACACCAGTATATTTTGAAAAAAGAATAATATAAAGGGGGGACTGTCCTTAGTTTTATTTATTTATTTATTTATTTATTATTTTTTTAAAGATTTTATTTATTTATTTGACAGAGAGAGATCACAAGT
This sequence comes from Martes martes, assembly GCF_963455335.1. Taxonomy (NCBI): domain Eukaryota; kingdom Metazoa; phylum Chordata; class Mammalia; order Carnivora; family Mustelidae; genus Martes; species Martes martes. The sequence continues at coordinate 161,138,533 of NC_137891.1, forward strand.
AGGCAGAGAGGCAGGCAGAGAGAGTGAGAGGGAAGCAGGCTCCCTGCCCGAGCAGAGAGCCCGATGCGGGACTCGATCCCAGGACCCTGAGATCATGACCCGAGCTGAAGGCAGCGGCCTAAACCACTGAGCCACCCAGGCGCCCCTGTCCTTAGTTTTAATTGTCCAGGCTTCCAGATGGGGTAGCTGGCTGGTTCATTTGGTAGAGTATGCAGCTCTTGATCACCAGTTTGTGAGCTCAAGCCCCACGTTGGTCATAGGGATTGCTTTAAAAAATTTGGACTGCCAGGGGGCCCCTGGGTGGCTCAGAGGGTTAAAGCCTCTGCCTTCAGCTCAGGTCATGATCCCAGGGTCCTGGGATCGAGCCCCACATCGGGCTCTTTCCTTGGCGGGGAGCCTGCTTCCTCCTCTCTCTCTCTCTGCCTGCCTCTCTGACTTCTTGTGATCTCTCTCTGTTGAAAAAATAAATAAAATATTAAAAAAAATCCTTTAAAAAAATTTGGACTGCCAGATATTAAGACATGAGGAAAATTCATAATAATTATAATAGTATGGAACTTATGCTGGGCAAATTTATGACACAGAATAGAAAACTCAGATACAAATTAAAATGTTTATATATATTTATCTTATGATCAAGGTGGCATTTAAAACAATAGAGAAATAATACAGTAGTTAATATTCCTGTGACAGCTAATCTTTTTGGAAAAAATAATATCATGACCTCATTATGTATGACATAAATTGCAGATGGATTTCAGAGTTAAATATATGTATTTTTAAAACTTTAAAACAAATGGGATAATAATTGAGTAGTTATGTGATTTTAGAGTAGGGAAGAACTCTGTAGATACAGTTTCTAAAAAAGTTATTTTTTAAATTTTTATTATTTATTTGATAGAGAGACACAGCGAGAGAGGGAACACAAGTAGGGGGAGTGGGAGAGGGAGAAGCAGGCTTCCCACCGAGCAGGGAGCCCAATGCGAGCTCGATCCCAGGACCCTGGGACCATGACCCCAGCCGAAGGTAGACGCCTAATGACTGAGCCACCCAGGCGTCCCTCTAAAAAGGTTACTTTAATGGATTTTTTTAACTCAATTTTTTCCTTTATTTTACTGTGTTAAATACACACAAAATTTACCACTTAACCATTTTTTAAGTGTACAGTTCAGTTGTATTGAATACATTCACATTGTCGTGCAACCATCACCACCATCCATCTCCATAACCTTCTGTTTTTTTTTGTTTTTTTTTTTAAGATTTTATTTATTTGACAGAGACCCAGTGAGAGAGGGAACACAAGCAGGGGGAGTGGAGAGGGAGGAGCAGGCTTCCTGCTGAGCAGAGAGCCCCACATGGGGCTCAATCCCAGGACCCTGGAACCATGACCCAAGCTGAAGGCAGATGCTTAATGACTGAACCACCCAGGCGCCCCTGGTTTTTTTTGTTGTTGTTGTTTTGTAAGATTTATTTATTTGAGAGAGAGAGAGAGCACGAGTGGGAGGGTCAGAGGAAGAGGTAGAGAGAATCCCAAGCTGACTCCGTGTCCTATATGGGGCTTGATCCCAGGACCCTGAGATCATGACCTAAGCCAAAACCAAGAGTCATGGATGTTCAACTGACTGTATACCTAAGCACCCCCTGCCCTTTTTTTTTTTTTAATTTTATTTATTTATTTGACAGAAATCACAAGTAGGCAGAGAGGCAGGCAGAGAGAGAGAGGGGAAAGCAGGCTCCCTGCTGAGCAGAGAGCCCGATGTGGGGCTCGATCCCAGGACCCTGGGATCATGACCTGAGCTGAAGGCAAAGGCTTTAACCCGCTGAGCCACCCAGGCGCCCCGCACCCCCTGCCTTTTTTAAACAAAAGTAGCTAGCTTCAAGTATATTCAAATTAAGAATTTGTGTCAGCAGGAGTATATATCAACCAGAACTAGGTATCTACTCTAGAGTAACCTTGCCATGCGTGTGAGATAGGTGATAGATCTCATTCATAGCAGCATTGCTTTTATTTATTTATTTATTTATTTTTTTAAAGATTTTATTTATTTATTTGACAGACAAGAGACCACAAGTAGACAGAGAGGCAGGCAGAGAGAGAGGGAAGCAGGCTCCCTGCTGAGCAGAGAGCCCGATGCGGGACTCGATCCCAGGACCCTGAGATCATGACCTGAGCCGAAGGCAGCGGCTTAACCCACTGAGCCACCCAGGCGCCCCAGCATTGCTTTTAATGACAAAAACAAACACCTAAATGCTTACTTACAGAAGAATGTATAAAATTTGCTTTGTTCATATAAGTACTTTTTCAGCCATGAAAATGAATAAATTTTACCTACATGCAGCAGTCAATGTGGAAGAATCTCAGAAACAATAAAATGTGAGAAATTAAGACATTCATATCATACACATTCATACCATTTATCATTAAAATGCAAGCAAAACAGGGGTGCCTGGGTGGTTTAGTCGGTTGAACCTCTGCCTTCAGCTCAGGTCATGATCCCAGGGTCTTGGGATCGAGCCCCACATCGGGCTCTCTGCTCCGCAGGGAGCCTGCTTCTCCCTCTCCCTCCGCTGCTCCCCCTGCCTGTGTGTGCACACGCTTGCTCTCTCTCTCTCTCTCTCTCTCTGTGTCAAGTAAGTAAATAAATATACAAACAAAATCTTTAAAAAAAAAAAAAAGCAAGCAAAACTAACCAATATATTTTTGAGGGAGTTATATACACATAAGGAATAATGTAAAGAAAAGCAAGGGAATGATAAGAAAACCAAACAATTCAGGATAACAAATCTCAGGTTTCCCCACAGAGAGGGGAAGTAGGGAGTTGGGATGGGAGTGAATACATAGAAGCTTCAAAAGAATTGGTAATACTCCTTTTTTACATTGGGCTCATGAGTATATGTTTATTATTAAGCTTCATAATTTACATATGTTCTTTTATTTGGATTGAATATTTTATAATTTAAAAAAAATTAGCCCACTATAAACAAAATTAAAAAACACTACAGGCCAGAGGAAAAAAAGTTTGTAACATAGGAAGGGCAAATGGTTAATATCCTTAATATATAAAGAACTCATATGAATCAATATGAAAAATACTTAAAGGGCCTGAATAGTAATTCACAAAGGAAGAAATACAAGTGATGGTAAACATGAAAAAGGGTTTTTAGCCTTGCTGTTAAGGCCATGCAAATCAAAATAATGAGATCATATTTTTTTGCCTATCAGATAGGCAGAGATTAAAATGCAGATAATTCTTGCCTTACCTGCTTTATGAGACAGTTGTATCAGGTGAGATAATATATATGAAAGCCCTTGGCAAATTAAAACATATCACTAAATGTATGTTGTTGCTTTAAGACAATTTGGTTGTTCAAAAAGAGCTGATAGAAAATGGTGTTTTCAGAGGGCAGTAAGGGATGACACATCCCTTACAGAATTGGAGATTTCTGAGTTTAGGTAAGAACTTAAAATCAGAATGTCAGAACTGAAAGCACCTTAAGAAGTATCCAGTTAACCTTCTTGATTTGATAGGCTAAGTAAGGTATTAGATACAGAGGCCCAGAGAGAAAGGTCTTGCCCAGGATCACAGTTGTTTCATGGATTAGGCAAACGAGTTAAACCTTTTCCCATCAAATATCTCCTATCCCATCTCCTTCCCTCTTTTCCACTCTCTCTCTTTTTGGCATCTCACCATTTTCCCTTCCCTTTTTACTTCCCTTGCTCCCTTTCCCTTTGTTAATCATAGTATATATTTGAATTTATGTTACATTTACCGTAATTGTATGCTCCCTGTACTTAAGAGGAGGAATATAGTATTTCTCTTTTTAAAAAACAAATTGAGAGGGGCGCCTGGGTGGCTCAATTGCTTAAGTGTCTGCCTTTGGCTTAGGTCATGGTCCCAGAATCCAGGGATGGAGCCCTGCATTGGGCTCTCTGCTCAGCGAGGAGTCTGCTTCTCCCTCTGCCCCTCACCAGGCTCTCTCTCGCTCTCTCCCTCTGTCTCTCTCAAATAAATAAATAAAATCTTAAAAAAAAAAAAACCAACAACAACAAATAGAGAAAGAATGTTTCTTCTTTAAGATCCTTGATTGGTAACAGCTTTCTTCTCATCCCACCCCAACCTCTTGGGGTCCGTGGGCTTCCTGTAGAAAAGAGGTCATCTATCTCTGTGCCCACAGACAGGCTGGCAAGGGAAGAAATGCATAAATGAGTCTTTGTCTAGGTTGAAAGTCTCTTTTTATCAATTATCCTTAGAAGCAAAGCCCTTCATAAAGCAGATAATTATCTGTTCAACAGGGATTCTAAAGAGAAGAATTCAAAATAGCTGGGATATAAAAACAATAGTGGCTCAAGTTAATTCAGTGCTTACTCAATTGAAAGCAAATATTTCAGGCATCGTGGTAGGGGATTTATATGCCTTGTCACATTTAATGCTCCTTAGAATTCAGGAGAATTTTACAGGTGAGAAAACTGAAGTTCAGGCTGGATAACTTGTCAGAGAGTTGGATCTGGTAATTGAAGATCTATTTGTCCTTGGAATCTGTGCTTCTCAGTTTATCTGGTGGAGTCTCAAGTGGGGCTGAAATGTGCAGTACTACCACATAATTGTGGGGACTGACTGAGTCAGTCAGTTCTGACTGAGAACCGTGGCACAGAGAAACCAACTTGTATTTTATCTCAGAAGGCAGTCCCACAATGGACATCACCGTGGTGGCTTCCTGAGCAGCTGACACTTGGTTCTCTGAGAGCCCTTGGGCTTGTGCTCATTAAACTGATTTGGAATACCAAGCAAGCTTTGAATTTTAGCAGCAAGGCCTAGAAATTTCTAGAACTGAAAGGAATTACCATCATGCATCTGTATATGGTTTGTGCAAGTCCCTCTAGAACAAATAGGAAATGCTTCTGAGAACTCATGGGAAACAGTGAAGACAGATATCAGTTCATCTTGGTTTCCACCCTTTCTCCTCTGTTCTCCAGACGAGAAAATGAATGTGGTTTCTTGCTAATACCTCCTTCCCAAGTGAGTCAAGATGTTCTTCTTGATATTAAATATTGTGATGTCTTTCTTAACATTCACATTGAAGATATATTTGCCCGAGACAAAATTCCTATTGTCGTGGGAGGAACCAATTATTACATTGAATCTCTGCTCTGGAAAGTTCTTGTCAATACTAAGGTATGTTTAGTTCACTTGTAAGTCACTGAGGAAATGGGTTCCTCTTTCTTGCCAGCTAATTTTAGTGGGAGGAAGGTTGACTCTTGTCTATTTCTTAAACTCAGCAACTGTAATTTTCTTACTTAATATTCTGAAGCAAATGCCACCTCCATATGTGAAGTGTGCTCCTCCAGGATGGCCTGAGGGCAGGGGCCGTGTGTGGGAAAAATGCTCCTCTGTGAATTAATTAGCATCTGCATGTAAGTTAACAGTACATCAGTCTGACTCAGCATTTCTTGGCTTTAACAATCTGTACATCAGTGAGATGTCTAACACGAACCCTTCTGACGGAGGTGCTATTGCATAGGGTGAGACTTTGCAGACTATAATGTGTGGGCAGTCCTGGTTCACCCTGGCCACTTGCTGAGAAGACTAGACTCCTGAATATGTTAATACAGAAGTGTTAGCCCTGGTTTGTGTTGGTACTTCTGACAAGGAAGCAGGTACCCGAGTACTTCCCTGAGCAGGAAGTCCTCCTTTGTGTGCTGTGGCCTCACCACACTACCACAGTATATCGGAATTTTCTACGGTCTTTCACTCTATGGCAGGACCTTCTGGTTTCTCTCTGTTCTGTATTCTGAACTCCTAGCAAAGTGCTTGACATATACACTGTTGCAGTACTTGTTGAACTGTTGAATTAAATTTACTTCTGAATCTTCTTTTAATAGCCCAAGGAGATGGGCACTGAGAAAGTGACTGACCGGAAAGAGCTTGAAAAGGAGGATGGCCACGTCCTCCACAAACGCCTAAGCCAAGTGGACCCAGAAATGGCTGCCAAGCTGCACCCCCATGACAAGCGCAAAGTGGCCAGGTAAGAAAGCCTGGGCCCACTGAGCCTGAGTCCCTCTGGAGTTGGGCAGTCAGTTCTTCAGTGCACCTGGGTAATGAGAGGAGTTTGGTAATAGCAGTTAGTGGAGACTGGTATGTTCCCAGCTCACAGGTTGCGAGGCCCTGAGGTACTGCCTCGGTCCAACTCCCTCAATGAATAATTGCACCCAACTTTGTTGTTAATTTAAAATGTGTAATACAATGGAGTTTTCCCTAGGGCCTAGGTAATTGTGCTTCATTTTCTATTTGATCTTTGCTTGTATAACAGTTTTCATATAAATTTTTTCTGGCATGCAGTTGGTTTACATTGTGATTTGAGTTTCATAATTGATGGTGCAATGCTGAGTGCTGCCCCAGCAGCTTTCCCAGTGGGAGGTAGATTTTATAAACTGTCTCAGACCAGCTCACCTTCACATGTGGAGGCTTTCTTGAAGGGAAGAGCGAGGTGGTGAATGAACTCATAAGGTCATGTTTTCTTAGGTTTGTTTTGAAATTGCAGCCTTGTGTGGTAAGTTTATTCTTGTGCAGTGTTGGGAGTGAAACCGTATCTAATGAAGTGGGGTAGAGGATCTGATGAAGGGCGGTTGATTACACAGATTAAATACTAGAGCACCATCTGGTATTGATAGGGATTATGAAGTAGTCCACTCAAATGAATAATCTAGATGAGTGTTTCTTAATCCTTTTTCACTATCTCCCACCACCCCATATACACCCAGAGCCTTTTTAGAAAATTTTGCGCTAATTCTGCCTCCCTGCCTCCCTGTCCATGGAATGTAGTACTAAAAAATAATGTTTCTTTGGGTATGGTTGCCCCTTGGAGTGTCACACACCATTGTACTGTCTAGGTATTTTTGCCCCCTTCAGAGCAATGTCACCTCAGGTGATAATGCACATTCTAGATACATGAAATTTATACTTCCAGTGTCCAAACATTTTATTTTAAAAAATGCTTTAATAGAGATATTTCAAAAATTTTTGGAGAACAAGAACATTAATGATGAACATTTTTGTGTTTTATGATGTAACTCTAGAGTTTGGTCTTAATTACCTTCTCTTTTTTTTTTTTTAAGATTTTTATTTATTTATTTGACAGACAGAGATCACAAGTAGGTAGAGAGTCAGGCAGAGAGAGGGGAGGGGAAGCAGGCTCCCCGCTGAGCAGAGAGCCCGATGTGGGGCTCGATCCCAGGATCCTGAGATCATGACCTGAGCTGAAGGCAGAGGCTTAACTCACTGAGCCACCCAGGCGCCCCTATTACCCTCTCTTTTTATTTATTTATTTATTTTTTAAAAGATTTTATTTATTTGTCAGAGCAAGAGAGAGCACAAGCAGGAGAGGCAGCAGCAGAGCAGACAGAGGGAGAGGAAAAGCAGGCTCCCCACTGCCCTCCCCACTGAGCAGGGAGCCCTATGCGGGGCTCAATCCCAGGACCCTGGGATCATGCCCTGATCATGGTGCTTAACTGACTGAGCTACCCAGGCTCCCCATCCTCTCTTTTTACTAATGAGTTTTATCTTATCACCTCTCTGCATTTTGCTACTTATAAACTAGTAATATGCCAAGAATTGTGTCTTAGAGTCAGTAGCCTCTGAACAAGCGTTTTAGAGTCCCTTCTTTGGAAAGGACTGGAAGACTTTATTCATCTTTCTTTTCTTTTCCTTTTTTTTTTTTTTTAAGGTTTTTTATTTATTCATTTGAGAGAGAAAGAGCACAAGCAAGGGGTGGGGGTGGAGGGGCTGAAGGAGAAGCAGACTGCCACAGAGCAGGGAGCCCAATGCAGGGCTCGATCCTAGGACCCCAGGATCACAACCTGAGATAAAGGCCAGCACTCAACTGACTGAGCCGACCAGGTGTTCCTCATTTTTCTTTTATTTTGAGACTGTTTCCTAACCTCCAGATAATTGAGATTATCTGTTACCACGATTTTTCCTCATAGGTCCTCTTTGAGTGACCAGTGGTATGGAAAGACAAGGGTCTCTACTCTTGTGTTAGGGTTTCAGGAAGTAGAATTGGGTCGGGAGGGAAAGATCACTTTCAAGCTGAATGAATAAGTTGCAGTCACCCAGAGTGGTGGTGTGTAGATTTGAGAGTTGCATTACCTAGGGCTGCATAACTAATAGAGGCAGACAGAGTTGAGGTGGCTGAAGAGTAAGTATGTGAGTTCTTTCTTCAATGGTCTTTGTGCTAGTAGAGGACCAAATCAGAAGTGTTCTTCGTTAATTCTAGACCTATGTAAAAAAAAGTTGATGAGCTGGATATACGACATACTTCTGTACTGTGGGAAAGGTGTTCCAGCGAGACTGGACTTGCTGGCTTGTAACAGTCTCCCAAATAAGCTCTTTTACTGCTTACCTGACGGTGAGTGAGTCCCATTCTGTTTGTGTGGAAGAAGCCTGCTGTTTTTGAACCTGAGTTTAGAAAAGTTAGTGTAGTTTAGTAGAATAGTATTCTTACTTGACCTAAAATTTTCTTTGGGACTGTTTTCCGAGTAGCTGTAGGATTGGAATAACCGCAGACCTTCATGGCTTCAGGACCTTATACAGTGTAAATGAGAAAGAGGTGTTCTGTAATAAATAGCCTCTCTCCTTGTTTCATTTGAGAATCAGTATTTTCTCATTGTTTTTATGGGTGTGTTCCCCCTCCCCCGCCCCTTTAAATGACTTAGGAGCTTGCAAGTGTTTGAAGAAACGGGAATCTCTCATAGTGAATTTCTTCATCGTCAACATGCAGAGGAAGGTGGTGGTCCCCTTGGAGGCCCTCTGAAGTTCCCTAACCTTTGCATCCTCTGGCTTCATGCTGACCAGACAGGTAAAAGACCTTTGCTGCCTTAGAGTCCATCTGAAATAGAGCTTATTATATATATATATACACACACACATATATATATATAATGCCCAGAACCATGAGTGGGTCTTAATAAGCACTAAACAAGAGTTAGCTCTTAATTTTATAATTACCATGATTCATTAACTTATTAAGGCACAGTGCCTTTCCCTTAGCTATCTGTCTGGAAAGGGAAGTAGGTGCCCCTGGCACTAGGATAAGATACCAAGGATGGGATAAGAGGAGATGGGTGGGATGGGTAAGAGACTGCCATCCAGGGAAGGCCTGAAGAAGAAGAGAAGGAAGGCTTTGAGGAAGGAGGTCTGACTCCCTGGTTGGCTGGGTGGAGGCTGCATCATTGATGATTCTAGAAGCAGCAGAAGCCCCAGACCTGAGAAATGGGTATGATGGTTAGCCTGATTATGGTTTTGTGGAGTTTTTTTCTTTTTTTTTGGTAAAGTATGATAATGCCTTGTGAGAGTACTAACTTCTCCATCCAGCTAACATTCAGTAAGCATTTGATGAAGTGCCGATATGCTGCATGGTTACTTGGATTTCAGAGACAAATGTGAGTCCGTGCCTGGTTTTTAGGAGCTCCTGGTCTAGTTGTGCAGCAAACAAAGATAGCTACTACATTGTGCTAAATGCTAGGCTAGAAAGTACCGTGAGGCCACAGAGAAGGGAGACCCATTTTTAAGGGTAACCTGTGGGCTGGTCTGTATGTGAACAGACAGCACAGTGTAGCGATTAAGAACACAGTCTTTGAGCCAAACTGCCTGGATTCAGATTCCTGCTCCACCATCTTCTAGCTGTGTGAGTTTCAAGGCAAGTTAGTTAACATTCCTGTGCCCCAATTTTCTCTTCTGTAAAGTGGAATTAATGATACTATTAATAATAATACATATATGTATTGAGGATTAGATGAATTACAACATACAAAGTGGTCAGATATGCATATATGTGATGAGTCCTTAATAAACAGACTTTTTAGGAATATAGAATAAGAGGTTACTGTTACTGCAGGCTGAGAAGTAGCAATGGCAGATAATGTAGAGCGTGGTTGAAATGGTGAAAATTTGTTAAATTGATCTCATGTGCAAGTTCATCAAAAGTAATTTTTTAAATGAAATTTTTGTGAATAAAAACATGTATTGCAGTTCAGCATAAAATAATGGAATCTGATTCATAATAAAGCTGACCACCACCTTTGGTCATAATAAAGTTTGACCATCACATCTGAATGATTATGACCCCTGACTCTTTGCTCCTTTGTCTGGCTCAGTAGTTCAAGATGTACCTAGGATGGCTTTGGATTAAAGTTCCTTGTTCCTATCCGTGGTGTCATATGAAAGTTCTTAAATGTAAAAGAACACGAAGCTAGAGTAACAAATATAATGGAAAAAAGTAAGAAGGATAACCAAGGGGTCTCTCAGCTACTTCTAAAGTAAACAATGAATATACATTCCATAATAAAATATTTGTCCTTCCTAATAGTTGTAACTGTATGTTTTCTCTTTAAATAATAAGACCTGTGGTTCATTTTGGCTGTTTTTATTGACGTGCGATCTTAAGTATGACATATATAGTATGAGTTATTCTATAATTTTTGGACTCTGAACCCTTTCTTCCATTTGAACAAATGTATTTCTTGTGGCAGCCTGTCCATTCATCGCATAAGTGTCTAGTGGGCCACCTATAACAGGCTTGCTGGTTGATGGGCTAATGTGATTGAAGTTCTAGATGAGCGCTTGGATAAGAGGGTGGATGACATGCTTGCTGCTGGGCTCTTGGATGAACTAAGAGATTTTCACAGACGCTATAATCAGAAGAAAGTTGCAGAAAATAGGTGAGGATTTGGCCATTTCTTTGGCCCACTCTCCCTCCCTTGCTTTCGGTCAAAAGACCATGAATGTAATACTGGCTTTGGATCTATTTGTAAATTAGCCTTTGTCCTTGGCATTGGCAAGGCTTGTTGGAAGGCAGTCTGGTGTACTTGTTACAGTTGCACTTTTCTAATCTGTCAGACATTCCTAGCAATGAATTTTCAAGAGAACTAACCAGGGAGCTGGTGGGGGGTGGTGGAAGAAGGAGTTTAGAGAAGCTGTAACTGTTGAGGATCTCAGTTTCTCATCTATGAGATGAAATGGCTCAGCTAGATCTTCTCTAAGCCCTCTCAGATGCAATGGCTCATCTGCTGATGCTCTCCTGTTCCCAGCCAGGACTATCAACACGGTATCTTCCAGTCCATTGGCTTCAAGGAATTTCACGAGTACCTGGTCACTGAGGGAAAATGCACACCAGAGATTAGTAACCAGCTACTAAAGAAAGGTGTGAATTCTTCCATCTAACCTAGTCTTGGACATCCTTGGGTGGCAGAGGTGCACCACTGGTATGGTCTGAGAAAGAGCTGAGGCCAGAAGAGTCCCAAATGGCCTTCAACTCAGAACTACCAAGTGTACTCCAGTGTGCTGCTATGGTTGATTTTCTCTTCTGCTGGGCTGGGAGGGCTTGCCTTTTGGCTGGGTCAGAACTTAGAGGTTCTTAGATCTACCTTGTCTTTCAGGTATTGAATCTCTGAAACAAGTGACTAAGAGATATGCCCGGAAGCAAAACCGATGGGTTAAAAACCGTTTTTTGAGCAGTAAGTCTCATGTTTTTCCTTATCCCATGGGTCCGTTTCCAGTAGAATATAGATCCTTAGCTCACCCAGAAAAGGAACTTTAGTTTCTGGACCTGTCGTAAGCTTTGGGGACCCGATCTGGGAGAGGGTCTACTGCATCAATGACTGTGCAGGATACTTCTTTGTAATGTCTCAGAAAACAAATGAAATCTTTCCAATGAGGAGTTGAACATCCGGGTGGTAGCTACAAACAGGTAAGAACATACTAGCAACACCTCCATAGAGTTGGTGCTCAAGGGTGACTTCAGCTTCAGATTTTGTTCTTGAAGTGCAGTCAGATTTCTTTAGGGAGGCTTTTCCTAATTCACATGGTTCTCGGGCATCTGGCTGGCTCAGTTGGAAGAGCATGTGACTCTTGATCTCAGGGGTCGTGAGTTTGGGCCCCATGCTGGATGTAGAGATTACTTAAAAAAAAAAAGAAAAAGAAAGAGTAAAGAGAGAAAGAAAGAAAATGGTTCTTAGAGTAGATGAGCAGTTGCAAAAGTCAAACCTACACCCGTGCTCCCAGCGTTGCCTTCCTTTCCTGTACGTGGTGCTTCCGAGTGCTGCAGCTTTGCCTTCAATTGAACAGCACTTTTAAGGAACAGGGAAGGAAATTCTCCTTCATTTGACCTTGTTCTGTGTCTTTGACACTAAATTTGGTGCTATATATATATTACTGAGCCTGTGAGGTAGGTGTTATTCTTTTATTTTTGCAGATAAGGCAAAGGAGGCTTTAGGAAGTTAAATATATTGCCAAAAATCTGCCAGCTGAATAAGCAGTATTGATTACAGGCCTGACACCCCCCCCCCACACACACATTGTACTTTTTAGTGCTCTTCTTGTTTCCTATAGCGATAACTTTAGCTAGACAGCATTGGTATTGGGCCTCAGGTAAGAAATTGTGCGGTTATGAGCTAAAATGAGATTACCTTAAAAGATAAACTGAATCACCAACTTTATCTTATGGACACTTCTTAAATATGCTTCTGAATCATCTCCTGTTTGCCTTTTGCTGTTAGATTTCTGCTTTCAGTTATAGATAAGGACAGCTGAGGCCTCCCCTCTGCTCTTCAGGGTCTCTGAACAGAAACATCTCGATCCATGTTGTTGACCACCGATAGCTGAAGTTCTCTCTCCCACACTTGCTTTCAGCCAGGCCTCTCTGGGGTAGTTCTGGCACCAAGGGGCTCTTTATACTTCCTTCTACTTACCCTGCTTTCTCTGCATGTCCTGTCAGATAGGAGAATTCTTGGCTTCAGCTAATACCGAAATCGAATTGCATCAACTGAAATTCACTACTACAGATTTCTAGTGCAGCTCTCTTCTCCCCAGGGCTAACAATTAGTCTGTAACAAAAGATGTTTTTTGTAATGATTTGAGACTTCCCCCTGTGGTAAAGCCACAATAACTCCCCCATCTCTGAGTCAGGAGGGATTGATGGCGCAGTGCATCATCTGCCCATTCCTCATTCATGTGTATGCCGGCTCAGTCCTAGTGCTAGAGTGAAAGGCACAGCTGCCTTGTAAACCAGGAGCTGTGTGTGATTGGCCAGGGCTAGTCTGCTGGGACATGGCTCTGGCAAGAAGCCAGAGGGACTTCCCCGCCCCAACTTGGCCTTGGACCCAAGCCAGAAATAGCAGCTGGGAGCCGAGAACTTGTTGAAAGGTGCTTAGACAGGGCACAGAAACCCAACAAAGGACTCAGAGGGGAAAGGAAAATATAGAGTGGCCTGGAAACAGGTGCAGAGCTTAGCCAAGGCCAGGTGTGCTGTGGATGCTGCTTGCACCCTCCCAGTCTCACCTTTCCGTGTGGTGGCAGGTGCAACGCAGTCCATTTTATGAAGAATCTTACTTGTGGTTGGCACAATCAAAAGGCCAGCACCTGCCAGCCGTTGGCATCCGAAGGACTTTGATGTTTTTGTCCATGTGGAGATGCTCTTTGCCTTTAGACAACTGACTTGACCTGGCTATGGAAGGCAATTTAGTGTGTCCATAGACAGGGGAAGTTACCAGCAGAGACTAAACAGTGTTGGCTGCAATGGACAGAATGCCTTTAGCTTTACTCTAGGCTATCCCTAGTCACCTCTCCATTCAGAAGTATTTACCAAAGGGTGTTTCTTGAATACTCTTCTAGATCTGTTTCCTGAAAGAAGGGGCTCAACTAGTTCAGTCAAGGCTTCTTTCTAGTTCTCAGATTTAGTGGCTCATTGATAGATATTCTTCTGTCTCAGTCCCTGAATATCCTTATGGTATCAACAAGTTTCATGAATGCCATACTGCTGAAGGGCTATATACAAACCTGAGACTAGTGTCTGCTCCTAAAGAAAGCTGTGAACTCTCACCACAAGAGGAACATCACTGTAAGATGATAGGCAACTTAGAACAGGCATTTACTTCAAACTGTTAGTTTATTTACTCCTTTGATATGCTATCTTCATATTGTAGCCCACATGGTTGTCACTAGAGCTGTTACTCTGTTCTGTTTTTCTGACTGATCTGGAAGATCCTATCTCTAGAATTCTCTGGATTATTCAGGTAGACTTGTTGGCTACAGATCAGTAAACCTTCTAGGTCATTCTTGGATTGTATGTAGTTGTTTGGTTCACGTTTCTGGCTAGAATGAATGGCATGATCAGAATGTTTATTCCTTTGGCCCCTTACATTTCCTTTGAGGATTTTGGAGTCCTGGGAGCAGAATTGAATGGGTCTTTGAGGCTGACTTCTCACAATTTCTCTTTGTCATCATTAGGACCTGGTCCCAGTGTCCCCCCAGTATATGGCTTAGAAGTATCTGATGTCTCGAAGTGGGAAGAGTCTGTTCTTGAACCTGCTCTTGAAATCGTGCAAAGTTTCATCCAGGTGATTATTAATCACAGTACTGCGTATTGTCTGGCTTTCAGAGACCTTTCCTTAGCTGGCACCTTTGTTGGCAGGAAACCAAGCTTTCTTTTCCAAGGGATAGAGCAGAAGAGCTGGCTGCTTTTAGATCCCTGGAGGCTGTGTTTCTACTTTCACATTTAGAAAGGTTGCTAAAATCTGTCTATAGTCCACCTGTTCTGTGGGATGAGAAAAAGGAATCTTGGGAAAATCCCACTTCCCTTAGTATCAGAGAATGAGATCCAAATCTCTCTGAGTTGATTGCTTCTCTCCCACCCTGCCACCCCCACCCCCCTTGTTCTTTCAGGGCCATGAGCCTACAGCTGCTCCAGTAAAGATGCCATGCAATGAAATGGAGAACAAGAGAAGTTACCACATGTGTGACCTCTGTGATCGAATCATCATTGGGGACCGTGAATGGGCAGGTGAGTCTGGGAAGGGCATGGAGAACTGTAAGGGTGACTCACAGCGACCTTGTGAAATTTAAGGTCTTTGATGGGTTGAATGCTAGAGTCTACTTATTTGTAAAGGGACGACCAGATTCCTCTAAGAGCCCCTAAGTACTCAAATTTCATAGAGACCTTCCCATTTTGGAGAGTTATCTTTGTATTCTGAATTTCAAAGGAAGATCGTATGCGCTCCATCTTCAGCTAGAGTAGATATTTTATTTATTTTTTAAGATTTTATTTATTTATTTGACAGAAGAGAGAGCAGAAGCACAAGCAGGGGGAGCAGCAGGCAGAGGGAGAGGGAGAAGCAGGCTCCGCACTGAGCAAGGACCACCCCGCAATGTGGGGCTCAGTCCCAGGACCCTGGGACCATGACCAGAGCTAAGGGCAGAGACTTAACTAAACTGAGTCACCCAGGGGCCCCTAGAGTAGATATTTTATACTGAGAGATCTGCAGTTAACTTTCCAGAGCTCCTTTGACTTTCCTGATCCTACCTTCTAGGAGTTTCTTGGCCTTTCATGTTTAGAACTCAGTGTGGATGAGGTGAGATTGTAAGGGAAACCAGCCAACTCACCCAAGAGACCAAGGAAGCAGAAACAGCTGGGAGAGTGGAGGTGGGGGGAGTTCAGTTACTCCTCCTGAGTACAGTCTTGAAAATGGGGTCTCTTTGGTAATTTTTAAGGTAATATATTGAAATGGTGGTGATTGCTAAAGCTATGATGAAAAGTGTTAAGCTGTGAAAGCAGGGGCACCTGGGTGGCTCAGTAGGTTAAGTGTCTGACTCTTGGTTTCAGCTCAGGTCATGAACTGTGCTCAGCGGGTAGTCTGCTTTGGGGATTCTCTCCCTCTGCTGCTACTCTGTCCCCACTCCCTTCCCCACGCATGCGTACACACTCTCTCTTTCAAATAAATAAATCTTTTAAAAAAAATCGTAAAAAAAATCGTAAAAAAAAAAAGATGCTATGAAAGTCAGACTTGTATAAAGGAGGTGGCCAAAGGGTGATGTCTTCTTTAAAGGTACTCCTGACTAAGCAGCATGGGCCCTGACCTTAGTCTCTTTTTTACTATTGTAGAGCCTGGATTCACCTCTGCCACAGAGTCACACTGAACTCCCCTGTCAGGTTCTTGCAGTCCTCTAGTCAAAGCCCAGAAAGGGCCAGGGCCTCCCAAGTCTTGAGTTTACATTCTGTTTGGAAATTTTTTTAAGGCTCACTCCTTTTGAGCACAGTAGGGCTTGTAGGGACCCAGTGGCTAGAATCCTGTTCAGAGCACTGCCTTGTGTGGGATTCTCCTAGAAATAGAGTTTTCTCCCCATACCAACCAATAGAATGATTAGTTCTGTTAACTGGTAATGCTGGCAAAATGAACTCCATTGTCAGAGATTGGGGATGGCGTGATTTGCCCAAGCAGCAGAAGAAGCCTCGATTGTCGTTGGTTTATAATGATGAAAGGGGAAGAGAAAGAGAGTGTCTGATTGTTTTTTTCTAAAGGAAACTTAGTGGTTCAGTTTGTCGAATGTCCTTCAGGGATAGCCTTAAAGAAACAACATTTGTGAGCCTTTGTGAGCTTAGCTTGTGTGAGCCCTTCTATAGTGCCATCTGTCAAGTCCTTGCTCCCATCTCCTGCTGCCATAGAGAGCCAGGCCAGAAGCCCTTTCTTGCCTTAGGCTCTAGCTGGAGAATAAAGCTGACTTTTTTCCCCCAAGTAAACTTTTCTTTGACTTCTAACCTCTTCCTTACTTGTTTTTTGCTTAGAAACCTTAAAATGATGTTTTTAATAGATATCAAAGATAATTTAATCTGGTTGTCTACGCCTTTAGAGACTTCCAAAGAAAATTTCCTTGAAAAAGAAAAAGTAGAAAGAAGCTAGTATGAGGATGGGAACAGTTTTCGTGGTGAGAGGTCAGAAATTGGTATCAGGCAGCAGTGACCTTTCAGTTTTACTGCTTATGTGGGCTCTCAACAAGGATTGGCAGAGAAGAATGCTTCCTGTTATCTCTCTGGAGCATTGTGTGCTTGGAGAATGGGAACCTTGTGGATTAGTCATTCAGATGGCTTGTCTAACCCAGGCAGAGGGATGTCAGATCAGCAGGGGTAACCTGTGTGAGCAGGAAAGAAGTGCAAGGACAGCTCTAGGTGTGATGTGGGACAGAGCATCTGTTCTGCAATATAGACAAGAATTTGGATTTGTAACTTTTTAGCTGAGTGAGTTGAAAGGTAATCTATCTGTCACAAGAAGCCACGTTCTGGAAAATTGAGTCTAGAGCCCTGATTCTGGAAAATTTGGTCTCTTTTTGGACTGTAGGTGAGCCGAAGAACTTACCTGCTATGTGTCCTTGGACAAAATCTAAGTCCTTGGTGAAATTCAGTTTCCTCCTGTATAAAATGAGCTGAATAATATTGTCCTGCAAGATGGCTGTGAGGATTAGTGATGTAAAGTACCCAGCAGGATACACTGACTGCTTGGTAGCTTGCTGGCCATGTAACTTCGCCTTCCCTTAAAAATGCTATGCAGCTCTACCAGTATGTGTTGATCCTGTTATTGTTAAAGAAAAGGATTATACAGTTAGTTTTGTTTGCTTCTAGGATTGATTCTAGAAAGTTCTAATGAGTTGTTTTTGTTTTGTTCTGTCTTAGCACATATAAAATCCAAATCCCACTTGCACCAACTGAGGAAGAGAAGAAGATTGGACTTGGATGCTCTTGCCACCATTGAGAGTCAGAGTATTTCTCCAGACTGTGACAAAGAACCCGAAGAGAAAGGGTCCCCAGGGCAGAAGGAGAAAGAGCTGAAATTGGGTGTTTAAAGAGAAATGTCCAGTAGCCTTTGCACAGGTAGGGACCCAGTTCAGGAGGGAGGGTTATGTCTGTGCCCCTGTCTGGACTGAGGAGTGCTACGCAGAAAGCCCCCACCATTTTCTTTCTGCAATGGTATAGTTTCAGTGTTCTTTGTCATGGAAACAGCAGGACTTGTTAGCTCCCGGTTTGGCTGATGTGCCTGGTAATGATGATTTTGGGAAGGAATTTTTTTTCTTTCAACCTAAAAGCTTCTATTTTTGAAAGAGGCACAGATTGCACTTTTTAATACTTGAGGATCTTTTTGGTAATGAATACCTGAATTTCCTATATCCCTTAAAAAAGAAGTTTTATGTCCCTGACTGTGGCTAAAAATATCTCATTTCCACTTTTATAAAAGATGACTGAAGTATTATGAGCCACAAATCAGGAGTTCTGGATTTGGGTGAATGGCAGGAAAGGCCCAGCCCCAGTGAGATGATTAAGTGAACTCAACCAGTTGTTGGATTCCACTGAGAAGGAGAGAAGGAGGTGGTCATGATGTGGCTTGAGAACTAAAGACTTTGACATTTGTTGAGCTCCTGTGTGATAATTACTATCACTGCTATCTTTTTACTGAGTTAAGAGTCTGTATTTTTATTAAAAGTTAAATAAAGAAAAAGTTTCTAGGAGTCTGTTTAGTCCTTAAGAAATATATATATTCCATGTCTAGTTTATACACAGTAGGCTCTGTAATCAGCATACGTGATAGCATTGGGGCACCAGGGGGCTCAGTTGGTTAAGCATCCTAAGGGCGCCTGGGTGGCTCAGTTGTTGGGCGTCTGCCTTCGACTCAGGTCATGATCCCAGGATCCTGGGATAGAGCCCCACATCGTGACTCCCTGCTCAGCAGGAAGCCTGCTTCTCCCTCTCGCACTCCCCCTGCTTGTGTTCCCTCTCTTGCTGTGTCTCTCTCTGTCAAATAAATAAAATCTTAAAAAAAAAAAGGGGGCAAAAAAAAAAAAGCATCCTATTCTTGATCTCAGCTCAGGTCTTGATCTTCACGTCCTACGTTGGGCTCCACACTGGGCTTAGATCCTACGTAAAAAACAAAACAAAACAAAAACATGATAGCCTTTTTTCATTCGTCTTATGATCGTACTGTCTAGTCATTATTTTTTTTTTAAGATTTTTATTTACTTGTTTGACAGAGAGACAGCAAGAGAGGGAACACAAGCAGGGGGAGTGGGAGAGGGAGAAGCAGGCTTCCCACTGAGCAGAAAGCCTGATGCGGGGCTCAATCCCAGGACCCTGGATTGAGTCGAAGGCAAACGCTTAACAACTGAGCCACCCAGGTGCCCCTGTCTAGTCATTAGTTAGCAAATATTTATTGAGCACTTACTATATTCCTGGGAGACATAGAGGGTTATTGGAGACATGTGATTTCTAGCAGTGTTGAGTATATGTATGTATTTAGCATAAAATTAAGCATTTTTGTGTTTACAGTTCAGCATTAATTATGTTCATAATGCTATGCAACTATCACCTCTATTTCCAAAATTTTTCATCACCCCAAACAAGGTGTATCCATTAAGCCATAACCTCATTCAAGTAATACTTTATTTGTTCAGAATCTACTAGATGAGAGGCTAGAGGGAAAATGGAGATAAAATGAGATGTCGGGGCGCCTGGGTGGCTCAGCGGGTTAAGCCTCTGCCTTCGGCTCGGGTCATGATCTCGGGGTCCTGGGATCGAGCCCCGCATCGGGCTCTCTGCTCGGTGGGGAGCCTGCTTCCCTTCCTCTCTCTCTGCCTGCCTCTCAGCCTACTTGTGATCTCTGTCAAATAAATAAAATCTTTAAAAAAAAAAATAAAATGAGATGTCATTCTTGTTTTCAGGGAGCTTTGTTCATTACTGTACCAACAGCCAGTCTAGGGAAGAGAATATCTAAAGGCCATAAGAGGTGTGTATATACTTTGTGTATTAAACTTTGGAGGGGAGGGAAGAGAGGGGAAGGGGATCATGGAAGAAGGAGCATTTCTGCTGGACCTTAAAAAGCAGTTCTTGGTTAGTTCTTGGTTAGTAGGAGGAGAGGGTAAAGAACTATCAATCCTGGCTGACCTTTTTAAAAACAGTGCTGAATTCCATAGCCTTACCTTTTTTTTCTTTTTCCTTCTAACATTTTTTAAAAGTCATTTTTTCCACTAAATTTGTTTACATAGTTCAAAATCAAAATGATATCAGAAGACATTCATTGAGGGGCCCCTAGGTGGCTCTCCGCTCTATCTCTGAAATAAATAAAATCTTTATTTAAAAGAAAGGTGTTTTGTATTTGAAAGAGCACAAGCAAGGAGTGGTGGGGGGGACGGGGCAGAGGGAGATGCAGATTCCCCACCCAGCAGGGAGCCTGACGTGGGGCTCCATGCCAGGACCCTGAGAGGATCTTGACCTGAGTGGAAGGCAGACGCCCAACCAACTGACCCACCTGGGTGCCCCTAAATAAAATCTTTAAAAAAAAAAGACATTCTTTGAGAAATGTCACTCCCATCTCTAGCCCCTTCTCCCCAAGTAGATACTTACTAGATTTTAATCTCTCTCAAGAGTATTTATTTATTTATTTAAAAGATTTTATTTATTTATTTGACAGAGAAGCAAGCTCCATGCTGAGCAGAGACCTCGATGCGGGGCTCAGTCCCAGGACCCTGGGATCATGACCTGAGCCAAAGGCAGACGCTTATGGACTGAGCCGCCCAGGGGGCCCTCAAGAGTTTTTTTGTTTTTGTTTTTTGTTTTTTTTTAAAGATTTTATTTATTTACTTGACAGACAGAGATCACAAGTAGGCAGAGGCAAGCAGAGAGAGAGGGGGAAGCAGGCTCCCTGCTGAGCAGAGAGCCCGATGTGGGGCTTGATCCCAGGACCCTGAGACATGACCCGAGCTGAATGCAGAGGCTTTAACCCATTGAGCCACCCAGGCACCCCACCTCAAGAGTTTTTTAATGCAAAAATGAACAAATAGAAATATGTATCCACACCCCACCCCTACCTCTTACCCAAAAGATAGCCTTTAGCACATACTCTCTTCATCTGTCACCTCCCCTGTAAGCAGCATCTGGGTGTGCGTGGATTTCTCCTGCCACCTCTGTCAGGTCTCTTGTGTTGGGCCTTAACCATTTACGCTAGATTCCCCAGTTAACTCCAGCAGGGTTCACTTACCTCATACACTGAACTTCATTCAGATGCTAGGGTTTAGGCCCAAACCAGTCTCTGACAAATTCTTAAGCTATGGCCAGCCCATTCGTTCAGCCAGCAGATACCTCAGAACTTACCATACACTTGGTGCTTTGCCAGACTCAGAGGCTACAGTGGTGGTCCAGAAAGTCCACACTGATTAAATAATTACCGAATTAGGGGGCACCTGGGTGGCTCAGTGGGTTAAGCCTCTGCCTTCAGCTCAGGGAGTGATCTCGGGGTCCTGGGATTGAACCCCGCATCGGGCTCTCTGCTCAGCAGGGAGCCTGCTTTCCCCTCTCTCTTTCTGCCTGCCTCTCTGCCTACTTGTGATCTCTCTGTGTTAAATAAGTAAAAAAAAAAAAAAAAAAAAATCTTTAAAATAATTACCGAATTATAGCTGTAATAACGCTGCAAAGAAATCACACTTGCTGTAAGAGCAAGTAATCCAAAGCCCTGCGCCCCATCCCCTTCGTGTGTGGGAGTGTGTGCATGCGTTGGGGGAAGGCGCGCGTGACACAACAGGGCACAGCGTGATGCTAGCTCGGGGTTTGGAGCCAGGTCTGCAGATATGGTACGGCATGACCTGGAAAGCTGAGGTTCTCAACATGACTTCAGTGGCTTCTCCTTCCTTCTGCACTCTGTGGGTGGAATATCCCGGACCCCTTGAGTTTTATTGAGCTTTACCCATTTTTAATGACTTTGAATTTCAAGAATACATTTTTCTAAGCTAAAGAAGAAATTATCTTTGTATCCACCCCATGTTGTTCTTTACATGGAACATAATACAGTGTTCCCAGTCAGTTTTACATTAACTACTTCTGGAGCTAAGAGAGCAGAGGTCACATCTTCCCACTGGAAGTGGGGATGGATACTTAACTGTGAGTCAAACAGGACCGAGTGTGTTATATACTCTCTTCTCACATAGTCCTGGGAGGGAGAGGCAGTTTCTCTCCCCAGTAACCAGCGGGCAGAGGGACTGGGCCCAGGAGCACATCACGGAACAGCTGGCCCCAGCTGAGGCACTATTAAGCTGCCTGTAATTTTAGGAGGAGCCTTGTCTCTGAAATGCTCTTCACTTAAGTCACTAGATGTATTTTAAAGCTTTAAAAAAAGTTTCAGTGGAGAAGCAGGAAAAACTAGTTCTAATAATCCCACCTCCAAAAGCCTTTAATCCTTTCACCTGAAATACCTGGAGCAGCAGCTTCTCATTGAATCACTGCTATCTCTGTGGCAATTGGAAATCAGGAACTTCCTGAAAGAAGGAAATCCAAATGCCCCATATTTATGAAGTACCTACGAAATTTAAGGCATTGTCGTTGGGCCCACTGCCTCTGTTCTTAGAAACTGTAAATTCAACAAGATTAATTCCTTCACCATCAGCAGGGAGTGTAGGGAAGAGGAACACTCACTAGAAATCAGCTTGGTGCCCCAATCTGAGGCCCTGCATTGAGGTAGATTTCCCCTTCTCTGCCTGCTGCCTTCTGAATGACCTTGCTGTTGAGTGTAAGGAAGGAAAGTAGTTCTTCCTAGTGATTGTCATAAATAAAGGGATGAAAGGATCCTCAGCACCTTCTTGTGCAGATGGGAAATCAAGCCCCAAACATGGATGTTCCATAGCCCTAGAGCAGGTTATGGCAAAGCCAGGACAAAGCTCCGCTTCCCTCTGTTTACTGTTACTAAATATCTCATTCCAGATTTCATTTGAGAGCTGGAAAGGACCAGGGAGACCAGCTCTGGGCTATCTGTTCAGCCTGGATTGAGGGTGAGGAGTGCCATTTTGTACCATCTGGCCTCAGCTAATCCCCAGACAAGCCAATCCCTTTGGTCCAGGTGCTCAGAGTCTCCAGTCCACAACAGTGCTCTCTAAATGGCTTTGGTAATTAATTCCAGCACTCAGCAAGCTATCTGGTCCACCTACCTTTGTCAGTAAAAAAATTTTTGCCCCAGTTTTATTGAGATAAGGTCAAAAAAGAAAGTAAAAATCTTAACTAGGCTCTACACTTCTTGTAGTTAAGGCAATGCTGTTTTTAAGTGGGTAGGAAGTACTTTGACTCTGAATATCAGAGAGCTGGATTCTTAGTTTTTAAAATATTTTGCTTGATTTTTAGGGCCAAGCAGGAAAACAGTTCCATCTGTAGGCTAGGTACGTGGTTTGATCCTTTGTAATCCTCAGTAACTGTATTCTTAGCCTCAGTTCCTACAGAGAGGTTTTTTTGCTTAAAACATGACGTTAAAAACACCACCAACAAAGAAACACTAGAAGGCAAGCTTTTATGAATGCAGTAACCTGTCTGTATATCCCCAACATGTGGAAAATCAAGTATTTGTTGAAGTAATTACATGAAAGCATAAAAGCTAAGTAGGTCTCTACATAAATGATGTGTTTTAATCATTAAATAATTACCTTAACCAGGATGAAGAAAATCTTGAGATAGCAGCCAGAGGAAGGAATTTCAGTATTTATCAAGTGCTTGGGCAGTTAGGGCTATTTTCTAAAAAGATGACTAACGGGTCACTTGTAAAGCTATTCTGAATACGTACAAAGGAAGCTGCATGGTTTTATTAGTTAGGATAAAAGGCTAAGCTGCTATAACAAAGAAGCTCAACAATACAGTGGCTTAGGAACAAAGAAGTTTGTTTCTTTCTCACATAACAACTCTGGGGAGGGAGTTAACTTTTCTGAAGTGAGCGGTCCAGGTCAGTGGGGCAGCTGTGCTCCAAGCAGTCATTCAGGGACATGGACGGGTTCCTTATATCATGTTGCTTTTCCAGCCTCTGGGTGGGCATTGTCATTTTATCATCTGCATGAGTGAAGCTAGGTCATCACTGGTGGGAAGGGGAAATGGGAAGGGGAAACAGCACAGAGGAGACACCAGAAGCCTTAAGGCCTGGACCCTGCAGTAGCACACATACCTCGCACTTTCCTTTGGCAAGAACTTAGTCATGGCTGTCCGCACCTACCTGCAGAGGAGGCTGAGAAATGCAGTCAAGCCATGTGCCAAGAAAAAATGGGAGAACAGATTTTGGTGGGCAACTTGCAGTCTCCACTAAATACTTGTATCCCGGAAAGAGCCCCGGACTCCAGGCTGGTGTAACTAATTAGCTTTGCTATCTTGCTAGGGGCAGATCTATTTCCCCATCTGTGAAATCAGTGAGCTGTATGCGCTGACTGCTGAAATACTTCAAAAAGTAAAGCTGGACAAAATCTTGGCTGGTGAGATTTTTAAAGATGGGTTTGAAAAGTGTCCTAAGGAACGAGAGACTGCATGAGCCACAGGGCCAAATGGCGAACGCTCTTGAGATGGTGGGGAGGAGTGAGAGGTATTTTGGTGGCATTGCAGAGTAACTGAACTAAGGGCTGCAACTACCTACCTGTGGACTTCTATTTATGTGGGGAGAAAAGAAAGGAAACAACCAAAACTGTATTTGATAGGAATACTTTCCTATTCAGTATACTGTCTCTGTGACCTTGGGAAAATTGCTCAAGCGACCTGAGTTTCCTTATATATAAAATGGAGTTATTGCCTCCATTCCAGAGGACATCCTAAGGATTAAATGAGGTCCTTTTGAAAACATCATAGTTGTTGCCATTTACTGGCAATGCAGTGCCCAGTAAATGGTGGGTATAAATTGGATTTATTTGCTTCGTGTGGAAAAATTGTTAATACTCCTGAAGTGTTGGTTTATGGTGTCATGTCAGTTCCCAGAAGTTACCAGGTCAAGCTCTAAGTTAAAACTGATTAGGTTGGTGATCTACAACGCTCATGGCCTAAAATGGTGCCTCTTGTATAGTCTACCATTTACTAGATGTTGTTACTGGTTTTTTTTAATTTAAAAATTTTTTATTAAAAATTTTTTATTAAAAAATTTTTATTAAAATTTTTATTTAAAAAATTTAATTAAAGAATTTTTATTAAAAAATTCTAATAAAAATTTTTTTATTAAAAATTATTTTATTAGAATACCCAATTGGAGCTTGAACTCATGACCCTGAGATCAAGAGTCATATGTCCAGTGGATGAACCAGCCAGGGCCCTTGTTTTTTTTTAACGATACGATTTCTTCATGGCTTAGCTCATTTGCTTAAACTGTTTTCTTCATCTGGAATGCTTTCTGCTACTTTTTACCTAGTGAACTCCTATATATCCTTGAAGGCCCAAATCTAATGTCCTCTCCTTAGACAAAGCTTCGTTGGCACCTCTAAGGAAGCTTAGTGTCTCCTTCCTATGTGTTCCCATAGTAGTTTTTTGTTTTTGTTTTTAAGTAATCTCTGGCCACTGTGGGGCTTGAACTCAAGACCCCGAGATCAGGTCCATCCAGGTGCCCCTCCATAGCAGTTTATAAGTAACATTAGGAAGTACTTAAATAGCAGTATGTGCCAGACAGGTTTTAAGTACTTTACGTATAATAACTCATTTAATTCTCACAACAGCTCTGTGAGGTAGTATCATCATCGTTGTTATTAGTCCTATTTTTTAGCTGAGGAAACTGGAAGAGTTAAGTCATTTCCCTGAGCGCAAGCTGGGGTTTGAAACTAGGCGGGTGGCTCCAAAGTCTGTGTTCTCACCCACCATATTCTTTTGCCTCGTTATTCTGCTAACGCTCATATTACCTATAGCTATCTCTGCCTCCAGTTGGAGAGAAAATTCTGTCAAGATGTCAGTCCTATTTTGAGACATATGTAGGACTTACATTGGACACCCAACATATACTGAGGCTAGTTCCTGCAAGGCATGCCGCTGTGTCTAAACATAAACGTGACTGCTTCTCATTGAGTGCTTGCTGTGTGTCAGGCAGGCCTTGTGTGTTAAGCACCTGCATACCTTATAATGATTCCTTTAAACAAACGGACAAGGTAATTTATTATCCCCACCTTATATTCAGAGTGCTTTCTGGTGACTGGCGCATAGTCAACACACAGATATTTTTTGAGTACTAGAAAGAAAGCTCTGTGAGGGCAGGGGGTTTTGTCATTGTTAACTGCTTTATCCCTGGCACCTGCTGGGGGCCTGCAGCTTGCAAGGCACTCACTAAATATTTGTTGAGCTAGGATATGAAGCCAGGTTGGGCTGACTCCAAACCCATGCTCTAACCGTTATGCTGCTTCATTAAGGACATTCCTTTAGGGCGTTTTCAATGTACAAATTATTTATATCCCAACTACTTGTAAGAAGGAATCAAGAAAAGAAAAAGCAAAAAAGATTCCCAAAGAACTAACCCTTTACTAAGATGTTTATTTTAGTTAAGACTCATGGTTACCAATGAAATAAGCCAAACTCTGGGGCGCCCGGGTGGCTCCGTTGGCTAAGCGTCCGACTCTTGATCTCAGGTCTTGCTCTCAGGGTTGTGAGATCGAGCCCCACACTGGGGCACCCAGCATGGAGCCTACTTTAAAAAAAATGAAATAAGCCAGACTCTAACTGAAGCAAAAAGGTGAGTTTATGATAGGATTACTTAGGTGTCTCATCAGATTCAAGGACGGAAAAGCCCCAGGCACAACCAGTACTACCTAATCTGATGCTGTTGGAGACGCTGCTCTCTCCTCTCTTTGCAAACAGGCTTTTTCTACATGATGCAGACCAGGCTGCCAGTAGCACCTAAGCTTTACTGCTTAGAGCTCTTACAGCAGAGAGATTGTGCTGATTCTTTCTCTAAAGTTCTGAAGTGCCAGGATATCTTAAAACCATTAGGATGGCTCCTATCAAAAACCAGGAAATAACACGTTGATGAGGATGTGGAGAAACTGAAACCCTTGTGCAATGTTGGTGGGAATGCAAAATGGTACAGCAGCTACAGAAAACAGTACAGTGGTTCCTCCAGAAATCAAAAATAGAATTGCTGAATGACCTAGCAGTTCCACTTCTGGGTGTGTACCCAAAAGAACTGAAAGCAGGGTCTTGAAGAGATTTTTGTACACCCGTGTTCATTGTAGCATTATTCACAGTAGACAAAAAATGGAAATAACCCTCAAGTGCCCATGGCCAGATAAATGGATAAGCAAAATGTGGTATATACATACAATGGAATATTACTCAGTCTTAAGGAGGCAGGAAATTTCTGACAGTGGTCCAACATGGATGAACCTTGAGGATGTTATGCTAAATAAAATAATCCAGGCACAAAAAGGACAAATAGTGTATGATTCCACCTATATGAGGGATCTAAAGTAGTCAAATTCATAGAGATAGAAAGTTGAATGGTACTTGCCAAGGCCTGGAGAGCAGAGGAAATGGGGAGTTGTTCAATGGGTATAGAATTTCAAGTTTGCAAGATGAAAAAGTTTTGGAGATTGGTCGTGCAACAGTGTGAAATGCTCAACACTACTGAACTATACATTTGAAAATGGTTTAAGATCATAGATTTTAGGGGCGCCTTGGCGACTCAGTCAGTTAAGTGTCCGACTCTGGGTTTCAGCTCAGGTCATGATCTCTGGGTCTTGGGGTCAAGCTCTGCATTGGGCTCCACGCTGAGCGGGTAGTCTGCCTCTGCCCCTTGCCCTGCTCTCTCTCTCTCTCTCAAATAAAATAAAGTCTTTAAAAAAAATAATAGATTTTACGTTATGTATATTTTGCCACAGTTTGAAAAAAGAGTCCCAAGGGTGCCTGGGTGGCTCAGTTGGTTAAGCATCTGCCTTCGGCTCGGGTCATGATCCCAGAGTCCTGGTATCAAGCCCTGCATCGGGCTCCCTGCTCAGCAGAGAGCCTGCTTCTCCCTCTCCCTCTGCTTGCCACTCTGCCTACTTGTGCTCTCTATCTCTCTGTCAGATAAATAAATAAAATCTTAAAAAAAAAAAAAAAGAGTCCAAAGAAAGGGATTCATTAGCCTTAATTGGGTCTGGTGCTTATCCTGAGGCCCCTCAATCAGCCAGGCTAGGGATGGAATTTTGAAAGAATAGGGCAGTTCCCATGGAAACCAAATGGACGGAATGGAGGTGGAGTGACACCCAGAAGTAGTGTGTGTGAGTGGGGAGGGGAGGCCAATTGGACAGACGAACAGTGGGTGTCCACTGCTGAGTTCCTGCCTTCTAGTCAACAACACCCTTGTCTTTCTAGCAGCAAGGGTCATTTGTGCTACCTCCACCTGGGTAGCACTTGCCATCATATTCATCATCAGACAGGTCATAGTCACTCCTTACATATTTACAACTTAGTACATTTTTAACAAAGTTACATATCTCCTTAGTCCTTGCCAAAAATCTTTCAAATGGGTTCTGCAGGTAAGGAAACAGACTCCTACTAGTTGAGTGACTTAATGTAGAATTGGGGTCAGTTCTGTTGTAAGGGACTAAAAGCCAATTTGAATTAATTTAGGTAGAAAGATCTGATCCAAGGACACCTTGAACAGCCGATCCCCCCTGAAGAGCAGGTAAGATACAGTTGGGCAGCGGGCATAACTGCCTTCAGGGGCTCCACACAACCAGCACTGTCTCTGTCCCTTCCTCTTCTCTGCCTGATGACTTTGCTTTTTTCTCCATGCAAACAAGTTTTCCTCAGAGGGTTACTGGAAGCTTCCACACCTCACATCTTAAAGCTTTGCTCCCCTGCAAAGAAGTACACCTGACTTGCAAACTTCAAAATCCCAAGGAAAGAGGAAGGACTCCCAGTAGAGCTGAATGCTGTTCTTCCCCTGGGATGAAGCAGGAGAGCCAGTCACCTAAGAATATGGCCACTCCGGGGGCACCTGGGTGGCTCTGTGGGTTAAGCCTCTGCCTTGGGCTCAGGTCATGATCCCAGCGTTCTGGGATCAAACCCCACATCGGGCTCTCTGCTCAGCTGGGAGCCTGCTTCCTCCTCTCTCTCTGCCTGCCTCTCTGCCTACTTGTGATCTCTGTCTGTCAAATAAATTAAAAAATAAAAAAAAAAGAATATGGCCACTCCCCATAGAAATATATGACTAGTGGGGCACCTGGCTGGCTTGGTTGGTAAAGCGCACGGCTCTTGATCTCAGGGTTGTAAGTTTGAGCCCCATGTCGGGTATAGGGATTACTTAAAAATAAAATCTTAAAAAAAAAAAAAAAGAACTATATGATTAGAAGGAATGGGACTGTGGAAAAATAGTTTTTAAGAAAAGGGTGCATGTGGGATTGATGCTGATAAACCAAACAATAGGGTGTCCCCCACAGAGACCTAGGCAAGCAAGTGACGCCCAGGTCTGAATATAGTCAGTGGCCCATGCTGACCACTGAGTACTTCCCACACAAAAGGAAGGCCCTGTCTATGCAAGGCCCCAGGACAATGCATTCTTGGGTGTGAGTGGATCAGCCTCTGAGTCACCAGACGTGGGCTGATGAGCCACCTGAAGCGAGACTTAAAACCATTTAGGGGCACCTGGGTGGCTCAGTCATTAGGCTTCTGCCTTCCGCTCAGGCGATGATCCCAGGGTCCTGGGATCGAGCCCCATATCAGGCTCCCTGCTCGGCAGGAAGCCTGCGTCTCCCTCTCCCACTCCCTCTGCTTGTGTTCCCCCTCTCACTCTCTCTCTCTGTCAAAATAAATAAAATCTTAAAAAAACACACCATTTAGGCCTCTGCCTTCTTTCTGAGCTTCCTTGTTAATATCAGGGGATTGAGGGATAAAGACCTTTATCTAACTCATTTTTGTGGATTCAGAAATGCCTCTGTGTCCTCCCAGATGTGCATAATGGGGTAGAGTTACATGAAAACCAGTGGTTTCTTGACAGCGGATGGAAGGGCCAGCCCACCCTCTCCAAACTTCCTTAGAATCTTCACATGCTTTTAGAAACTATCTTCTTGATACTGACGCCCATGGCTTTCAGTTGTTTTAAATGTCAGCATGTAAAGGGTGCACAGAATTCAGCAGTCATCTGGTACAGTTGTTTTCAAATTAGCTTTGGCTGTGGACCCTTTTTTATGCCCCAAGTGAAAACCTTACCAAAACTCCTAACACATAATACAGATTGAAGCAGTGTGGCTTGGGTCTTGGTGGATCACAGGGGCCTCTGGACCCTCCGATTCAAGTCTCTTCCCCTATGGAGCACACTTTGAAAATCACTGATCTACATTAGCCATTTTATTTTGCAGATGGAGAAATTTAGGCCCAGAAAGGTTAAGTGGGTCACCCACAAGAGCACCAAGAGTAGCAGAGCTGACTGACGCCCTGGTCTTCTAGCTCACGAGTGGGGCTCTTGCCACTGTGTCATGCTGCTTCTAGCTATTTTGAGAGAGAAATTCTTCAGGTGCACAATACTTTCTTCAGGTGCAGGGACTGGACTAGCACGAAGGCAAGTAGAGGACTTCGGGAGCCTAATCTAATAAACAGATAAGAGCTTTATAATTAGGAACTTCTCTTTGTTAATTTATTCAACAGACTTAATGAGTGCTTACTACGCACCATTCCAGGTGCTAGAGATGTATCAGTGAACAAGACAACTGCTGTCTTCAGAGAGTTTGAGTCTTCCATGCTGTTTCAGGGGATTTGATAAATACCGTTAATAAAGATGTTCAGGAAACACTCATGATTGTGCCTGACCTGGTTCAGAGGCATCTGGGAAGGCTTTCAGAGGAAATAGCATCTAAGAAAACACCAGAAAAAACAATAGGAGTGGGCTAGGTAGGGAAGTGTTAGGGGGGAAAAAAGGCTGGAGAATTCTGCAGGAACCAGGTCGTAGAAGGCCCCCTTGTAAACCTTCAACCCCAGGATAACAATATCACATATGTTTACTGGAGAGATGATTCTGATGCAATTTGGAGAATGAATTGGCTGGAGACAGCCAAGAGGCGGGGGATGGTAAAGTAGAGCATTCTAGAGTCCTAGAATTCACAGGACTTGATGGTTGATTGAATATGTGTGGTGAAGGAGAGGGAAGGGGTTGGAAAGGAGGCTTTCTCACCCAGGCAATTGATTGATGGTGATTCCTTTGGTCAAGATGGAGAGCACCAGAGGAAGAGCAGGATTGGGCCCAGGGCAGAGGATGAGTTCACTTTGGGATTTGAGATGGAAGTGTCTGCGGAGAAGCCTAATGGAAAGTTGTGAGGAACTGGATATTCAGGTTGAGCCCAGTGAGCATTCTGGGCAGGAGATAGAGATCTCAAAGTCAACAGGTTTGGTTGTATTTGAGGATGAGGTCACTGGGTGTGTAGTGAGAAGAGAGAGCTCTAGAACAGAGCTTGCGGAATAGCAACAATTAGGGAAGGGGAGCTTGTATCAGAAATGGAAGCATAGTGAGAGAGCAGGGAGAAACCAGGAGTCTGGGGTGGTGGAGGCCAAGTGGAAAGAACTTTGAGAGGGGAGTAGTCAGCAGGGCAGAATGTGTAGAAAAGCCATGTCCAATAAGGAATAAGCATTCAGTGGCTTTTAGTCATGAGGACATCATGGTAACCTTAGTAAGAGAAGGCTCAGCCGATGGTTAGAACATGGAAGCCACATCTCCGTGGTTTGAGGAGTGAATGGGAGGAGAGTGGCCGTAGTGAGGGAGGTTCACTCCTTAAGTAATGAATGGAAGGGGAAGGGGTGGCTAGAGGTTTAGCGTTGAAGGAATTTTTTTTCTTTTATTGCTGAGAGACTTGTGCATGCTTAGGATCTCAGGATCGTGCAGTCGAACCCCAAACTGGGTGTAGAGATTACTTTAAAAAAAAAAAGATCGTAAGTGAGTAAAAAATAAGTAAGTAAAGTAGATTTGGCGGAATGTCTGTACCAATACAACAGAGCTCCTTCTTGATGCTCTCTGCAGCTGGAGGTCTGGTGACCCACTCGGCTGGTTCTTCTGGGATTTTCCTGGTGTTATCACTGAAAGCCCCATGTCCTGGGAAATCCCTCACTCTGGGCAAACCAGGATGCTCCATGAGGATAAATAAGAAATATTCAGTGGTTGCTGAGAGCATGATCTATCATTTCTCTGAAGAGTTAGAGGAGCTACCTACCTTAGAAAAAGACCTATTGCAAGGAACAGCAGAAAAGGTAGGAAGGGAAGGCAGTACCTGAATGATACTTCAATTGGTTTCAAAAAGAAAAGTATACCTTGAACTTGGAAACAGCGGTCCTGCAAATGGAATGATCTGAGATAAGGAAGGAAGACTAGGAGATTATAACTGTGGCTTTTGAGTTAAAAACTGCATGGAAGCAGTGGATGCCAGCTTGAGCACAGTAGGTCTACTGAATATAGGAAATGGGCTTCAGATGATCTCCCGGAACACAGATGAAACTGATGAAGTTAGGAAAATAAAAGATGAGACCCAGAAGGCAGAACAATGAAAGATGAATTTTAAGAATTCAAATGAATGTAAAAATTTATTGAAAAATTAAAAATTTAAAAATAAATATTTCAAAAATAAATAAAATTTCAAAGAATTTTAAATGATGAACGGACTAATGATTAATAATGAGTAAAAGCAGTGAAAATGCATTGAGTGCTTATTCTATGACAATCACTTTGTAAGTCCTTCACATGTGTGAATACACTGCTCAACACCATAGGCACCATTATCCTCCCCATTTTGCATATGGGGAAACTTATGTATGGGTAGGTTCAACCACTTGTGCAAGTTTACAGCAGTGGGAAGTGAGGGAGCTGGTGAACCCAGGCAGTCCAGCTTCAAAGCTGTCACTCTAAAGCACTGAGCCACAGGCCTGCAAGGCCGAACATCAAAACCAAGTGATTCAGGGTTTTTTTTAATTTGTTTTTTGTTTTTTGGTGGTTTTTTTTTTTTTTTTTTTTTTTTTTTTTTTTTTTTTTGGTGTCTCCTGAAAGCTGGCTAAGTTCTGCTGCTGAGAAAATATCAAAGACCAAGACGGAGTAGATCCCTCCTCAAATAGAGCTTGCATTCGAAGAAACTAACAAATAATTAAGAGAATGTCTATAAGTGTTAAGTCCTATAAAGAAACAGCTGAAAAACAAGGTAGAGTCACTAATTATGTGTGTTGAGGTAGGCATTACTACTTTAGGAGTGATGACCAGGGAAGACCCTCTGAAGATGTGACATCACCTGAGTCCAGAATGATGTGGAGTCAGCTGTGGAGCAAGAGGGAATAGCAAGTGCAAAGATCCTGAGGTGGGATTGCATTTGGCGTATTCGAAGACTAACAAGAAGGCCATTGTACGGGTAGCAGAGTGAATGAGTATAAAAGAAATAGCTAGGGGCTAGATCAGGTGGGTCATGGTAAGGATTTGGCATTTTATTTTAATTGCAGGTGAAGGAATTGAAGAGGGTTTTTTATTGTGTTTTAGGTTTTGGGTTTTGTTTTATTTTGTCTGTTTTTAGCGAGGGAAGAATATAGCCTGATGTGCGTGTTAAAGGATTAGCCTGGCTGCTCTGCGGAGAATAGACGGTAAGGTGATAACGATGTGGAATGAGGAAGCAGGAAAAAGTTTAACCGATGTTCTGGCTGGAAGAAG
This sequence comes from Martes martes, assembly GCF_963455335.1. Lineage (NCBI taxonomy): Eukaryota > Metazoa > Chordata > Mammalia > Carnivora > Mustelidae > Martes > Martes martes. The sequence goes on from NC_137891.1 coordinate 161,171,747, forward strand.
GGTGGAGAGCTCAGAATTTTTGGTACCTTAATGGTTAATGCTAGCTGTCTCTCTGCCCTGGGGCATCCCCTCCCCAGTTTATCTAATCACATTCACTAACTTACAGAGAGATGAAGGATCCTCTGGTGGAAAAAAAGATCAGAGACCCCAACACCCTTAGTGCGTAGCAATAGCCCAGTGGAGGACCCCCAGGCTGGGCCAATCAGACACCTGAGAATTTCAAACTGCAATTCCGTCTTTGCTGGGTACCCTTGAACACGGAAATGTAATGTTTGGGCACGTACACAAAATAAATATTTGTTGTATGAATGGGTGCATGGCCAAAAAGATCTGCAGAGAAGGAGAAAGGATGCAGGTGTATGAGGGGAGATAATTTCCTGCTGACTGCCTGGTTCCCAGGTTGGCTCCTGGTTTCTCATCCTCCCCAGGCCTAGGGTGCTTCCTTGGGTTCCTGGAGACCTTGTTTCCTCAATAAAACGGAGGTATTATTTTTGCCTCTGTGGATTTCTTTTATGTGCAACTCAAGGATCCCTGGTCCAGGGTGAGCACATCGTTAAAGCTCCTGTCCTTCACGGTGGCCTTGGTCAGATTTGTGGCTAGCGCGTGCCCCCCTGGTCTCACTGCCTCATCTGCTCAGGGCTTGGTTGCCTCTTTCTGTTTTTTTCTAGTTTTAATATTATCTTAAAGTAATTGAATTTGCTTTTATTTTATTCACTGGTAAGACTCAGCATTTTCCTCAGATAACTCCATATTCGTATAGTTTGCGTATTAAGGCCTTTCTGACTGGATGCCAGTGTTACCCTTAATGTAGTTGCTTGGTTAGTCAGATGCTCAGTGTGTATCTGGGTGTTTTTTTGGTCTGGACTACATAGTTTCCCTGTCCTTTCTATAGTCTATGGAGGATAAAATACAAATTCATCCATTTACCAAGCAGCCTCTGAATTCCCACTACATAGGTATGTCCTGAGTATGTCAGGGTCCCCCTGCACCCCCGCCCTTCTTTGCCCACCCTCTAGAAGCTGGTTTCCCTGGCCCTCCTCTCTCTTAGGACACAGGCCCTCCCTGAATGATTTCATCTGCTCTCAGGCCTTAGCTCACACCCGTTCTGCAGGACGAGCAGGCTTTTCTTTTTCTTTTTTTTGACTGATATGTGATTTCTGCCCCCATGGACTTTGTATTTGGTGTTTGAATGTTTAGTTTGACCCATGGGAAACTCCACTGAGATATTTCTGTCACTGTCGGAAACACATTGGTGCTGTCCACAGGTATACCTCGAGTTAAACTAGCCATTAAACTGCATCTTCGAATGGACAGTGGGATAGGGGTCCCCCCAGGAACCAGCAGAGCTCACCTAGAAGCAGCTCAGCAGAGTGGCCCTGCTTGGACCTTTGCCCCGTGGCTGCCCTGCAAGGCCCTGGTGGCCGTGAGGACACACAGGGCACCTCCTTGGAAGAGTCCATTTGGCCTGTCCCATCTCGAGTCCAGCTGCCACCCAGTCCAAACTGGGGTGTGAGGAGGATATGCGGACAGGTGTGGCAGTGCTCCACAAATGCATTTAGGAGACTTTCTTCTTCTTTTTTTTTTTATTTGTCGGAGAGAGCAAGAGAGAGGGCACGCACTAGCAGGGGCTATGGCAGGCTGAGGGAGAAGCAGGTTCCCCACTGACCAAGGAGCCCAATGCAGGGCTCATCCCAGGACCCTGGGATCATGACAAAGACAGATGCTTAACGGACCGAGCCACCCAGGTGTCTCTAGGAGTGACTTTCAACCCCATGGCACAGGGTATGAGCTGGAAAGGGAAACCCAGGTCTGTGGCTGCTAGGGTCTCCCTGAAAGTGTCAGGCCGGTGCACACGGATGGCTGTCAGCTCTGTCCGAGGCTCTGGACCTTCCTCCTGGACGTCTCCCCAGGGCATCCCACGGGCACTTTAAACATACATTCCACACTGAACATGCCACCCTTCTTCCAATCTTCCCCAAACTGCCCTTTCCTTGCTAGTCTCCATTCTGACTGTAATGCTCTTGCCACCAGCCCCATTACCCAAGCCAGGATCCTGGCTGTCATCCTCCACCCTTTCGTGACCCCTCCTGTTCCTTCTTTTGGAACTGTAGGGCAAGGCAGCAGGCCCCCAGCGACCACTGAGCTCAATGCAAACAGACTCACGAAGTGACCCACCTCTAAATAACCATAGGGGGGCGCGGCTCGGGTCATAATCTCAGGGTCCTGGGATTGAGCCCCTCATCGGGCTCTCTGCTTGGCAGGGAGCCTGCTTCCCCCTCTCTCTCTGCTTGCCTCTCTGCCTACTTGTGATCCTGCTCTCTGTCAAATAAATAAAATCTTTAAAAATAAATAAATAAATAACCATAGGCCCTCACTGACCAGTTACAACTGGGCTCAGTTCTTAAGATCACCAAAAAGGGAAAAATTCCATATGTCCCCATATTCTTTCACTCTGTCCTACAACTGTGGCCCCTCCCCACCGCCTCGTGGCAGATAGTCTCTCCTCTGCTGGCCTGCCACTGCTTCCTTGCAGTGTATTCAATAAACTTCTCTTTTGTTCTGTGTTGGGTGAATTGGTTGATCTGCACCATCAACCTCCACCCGATCAGGGCACCCCACATTTGGTGGCCCCTCCATCTAATCGGGACACCCCACAGTAACTACCTGGTCACCAGGTTTTATCATCTGTATTTATTTCCTATTTCTGGTAAATAACTACAAACTTATTGGCTTAAAGCAACACAGATTTATTATCCTGACAGTTTGAAATGAGTTTTATGAGGCTAATATCCAGGTGTCAGCAGGGCTGTTTCCTTCTGGAGCTTCTAAAGGAAAATCTCTTCCTTGTCTCAGCCTCTAGAGGCCACCCACATTCCTTGGCTTAGAGCTGCACCACCTCGGTCTCTGCCTTCCTGTCACATTGCCTTCTTTCCAAACCTCTGATCTCTCTCCTTCTCTAATAGGGACCCTTGAGATCTACATAGGGCCCATTCAGATAACCAAGATAATCCCAGTAAGGTGACATTCACAGGTTCCTGGCATCAGGATGTGGATGCCTTACACACCACCCAACCATGCACCGTTCCTGGAACCCATGTGTTCCAACTGTTGCTCTTCAGAGCACTTGTCTCTCATCTAGGTTGTTAAAACTACCAGTCGAAGGTCTACTGATTCGTGATCCAGGTTGTGTGGTGGTTTCTCTGCTTCTGGTCCTGCCCCCCTCCAATCCATTATGCTTCTTCTTCCTTTTTTTTTTTTTTAAGACTTTTATTTATTTATTTATTTGAGAGAGAGAGAGAGAGCGCATGACCAGGGGGTGGGGCATAGGGAGAGGGACAAGTAGACTTTGCACTGAGTGGGGAAACTGATGTGGGGCTCGATCTCATGACTCTGAGATCATGATCTGAGTCGAAATCAAGAGTTAGATGCTCAACTGACTGAACCACCCAAGTGCCCCTAAAATAAAATCTTAAAAAAAAAAAGTACTTATAAGAACAGTGCTTGGCACACGGTTAGGGTTTCCTCCATCATTCCATGTTCTCAGTCCTATTGATACTGTCTGGAAGGCTCTCCTCATGACCCTGTTTCCCTGGAAATTCTTAGTCATCCCTTTAAGGCTCCCCTCAGTGTCACCTCCTGGGCGCAGGCCTTCCTGCTGTCTCCTTCCACCACATGCTGGCACTCTGGGGCTCTGCGACCTGAACCAGAGGCCCTATCACGTATTTACAGTCATTTCATGATGTGTGTGAGAGGGAACATCCTGAAATACTAATATTTGTGTTTTTCTTTTCCACACTTCCTCGTATGTGACCCTCCCAGTCTGTCAGAGGCATTCATATCACCTTCAAGAATTAGTCCTTATAACAGAAAGGCAAGGAGAAAGGAAAAGATTATATTTAGTTTTTCAGCTTCCAAAGCTTTCCACGCTTCAATGTGGACACCCACATGAATGGTTTTGAAAGCCGAGCTGTGGGCTTGATGGAGAGGAGAGATTTTGAGAACCCAGAGAAGTGGGCAGCACTGAATAGCGTGCGCTTCGGTCATGGATAAAACGAACCAAGTGCCTGGCCCATCCCACTCATGGAAACGCTGGGTGGGGGTCACCCAGTCAGTGAATGGGGACAGGAGTTGAACTTGGAGATCAGAGAGGAGCAGAGTCAGCACCAACCAACTGTCCAGCGGCAGAGCCGGGTGGCGTGGTGGCAGCCAGGCCCACATGGTACTGGTCCGTGGCCCCTGTTTGTGGCCCCCCGTGTCAGTGCTGTGGTCCCCTGTGCTGAGGGGCCACAGTCACCGTTCTGCCCTCTTGTCAGCCGCCTGCTGCTGCCCTTGAGTCACTCAGCAGAAATGGGCCCCACCCATGCCATGCCTCATGTGAGCCATTTCCTGTGGACCCCACTTTTCCTAACAGCTTAGGAACCTTGTAAGCCTCATAGAACAAAAAAGCAGAATCTCCTTCTCTCTTTGTCTGTTTTTAGTAAGCTCTATACCCAGCGTTGGGCTTGAACTCACAACCCCAAGATCGAGATTTGCATGCTCTACTGACTGAGTCAGCCAGGCACCCAGGAGGGTAGGAGTTTGACACTGAGTATCAATGGTGTGAGAAAGAAAGGTCCCAGAGCCCGAACTTGGGAGGAGTTGGACAATGAGGCTGACCTGTTTCATGTGACTCTGTGCCTCTGGAGTATAGACCAAACCTCCCAGAGGGCAGCAAGCATTGCTGGATTCCTCTCTCTGTCCCTAACACATGGCTGGTGCTGGCAGATTTTTTTTTTATAGATTTTATTTGGGGTGCCTGGGTGGCTCAGTCAGTTAAGCGTCTGCCTTTGACTTAGGTCATGATCTCAGGGTCCTGGGATAGAGCCCCGCATCAGGCTCCCTGCTCGGCGGTGAGTCTGCTTTTCCCTCTCCGTGATCTCTCTTACTTACCCTCTTTCATAAATAAATAAATAAACAAACAAACAAATAAATAAAATCCTTATTTATTTGTTTGAGAGAGAACGTGTGCTTGGGAGAGCATGAGCAGGGGCAGGGGGAGAAGCAGGCTCTCTGCTGAGCAGGGGAGCCTGACATGGGGCTTGATCCCAGGACCAGAGATCATGACCTGAGTGGAAGGCAGACACTTAGCTGACTGAGCCACCCAGGTGCCCCTTGGTAGATATTTATTACATTGAAAGAATGAATGAAAATCACTGTCTAGTGAGGGAGAGAGAGACATAAACAAATAAATATAATACAACCTACGTTCTGTGATAAAGGACTGCAGAAAGCACTGAATGAACAGAAGAGGGAAAGGGTCCAGAGGCATAGAGGATTTTCTGAGGCCACAGCAGGATTGGTGCACAAGTCTTATGACCTTTACTCCAGAGCACCCTTGAAGTGGAGAGATGCTCGTAGGAATCTCTGCCCATGGGACCCCTGGGTGGCTCAGTTGGTTAAGCATCTGCCTTTGGCTCAGGTCATGATCCCAGGATCCTGGGATTGAGTCCTGCATTGGTCTCCTTGCTCAGCCTGATTCCTGCCCCTCCCCCTACTTGTGCTCCCTCCCTCTCTCTCTCTGACAAATAAATACATAAAATCTTTAAAAAAAAAAAAGAAGTTAAAAAAAAAAAAAAGGTAATGTCTGCCCAACCTATGTTGCTGTCTCTGGGCACTAGACTCCCCACAGGACTGAGTCCCTGGCAGTGCCCTTGGCCATAGCTGATGGACTTGGTACATGACCCAAATAGAGCAATGGGTTCTCCCTCCCATGATTTTGCTGTTGGGATCCAGAGATGCCAGTCCATTTCTGCTGCGCCCCTACCAGGAGACTGAGAGCTGGTTATATTTGGCCATGTGTTCGGAGAAGCAGACAAAGGTGAGGCTCAGAGACAGACCCAGCTTTCTGGCAGCCAATGACCTGTAAGATCCTGGTTCTTGTTGCTGTTGAGGCCTGGTTGTCCCCTACCCTTTGGCTCCGTGTGACACCTCCGAGGACTTGTAGTAAATTCTTCTCTTGCTTAAGCTTGCCCGAGTGGTTTCCATTCCATGCAGCCAAGCATCTTGACTAACTTTATCCCCACTGATGTCACACCACCATCACAGCAAATACCTGTGCGGTGCATACAATGCCCCAGACTCTATTCTGAGAGCTTTACATGTAAGAACTTGTTAAATCCTCATAACATTCCTATGAGGTTGGTACAATGATCACCCTTAGTTTTTAGATGAAGAAACAGGCGCAGAGAGGCTCCATAACTTGCCATGATCGTACAGCTGGTGGGATTCAAATCCAGACCAAGTGTATATCCAGCATGGCAGTTTTTACCATATTTTGTCGAGCAAAAGTTTGCATTTGTATATTTTTAACCCGTTGTCTTAGAAGAATGTAGTTCTACATGCCAAACACTGGAGAAACCCTGGATGAATCCCTTTTCCTGAAATGAGGCTGGGTGGGCTGGGAGGCTGGCCCCTTGGTCTGCTCCACCGGTCCTGCCTTTTGCTTGCCGGGCCTGGCAGGGGAAGCGCGGGAAGGAGCTGCGGAGCCAGGCACAGGGCTTGGCGGGCAAAGCTGCTTGTGGGGCGGGAGGCCAAAGCCGTGCCCTGGCACCTGGCAGGCAGCCCAGCCTCACCGTTGAGAAAATACCTGCAACAAAGGAGTCCTCCCGCCACGACTGGCCTCCTCTCTCTGCTCCTGCAGCTCTTCGTTGAAGAATCTGACCTCCAGGGCAGGCTGGGTCGGGTCCTTACATGGCCTCAGGAGGCTGCAGAGGGGCCTCAGGGCCCAGCCTGGAACACCTCCCTGGCTGCCCCTGAGTTGGGGGGATGTGCGTCCCAGAGGCTTCCAGGCTGATTTCCACCCAGGGGCTTGGCTGGGCTCCCCAAACTTTCCCTTCGGGCTGCCCTCCTCCATGGCATCCAGAGCCGGTGGTGGCTGCAGAGTGCTGGGCCTTGAATCCCCCTGCCAGGAGGCCTGTCTCACAGCAATGGCTTGTCAGGTGCAGAGTGAATGGATGTGTGTCTCTGCTGAACCAGGGACCCAGAAGGGAATTGGGGCATTATCAACAGCAGGCATCTGGGGATGTGGATCTGGACTGGAGGCCTGGGAGAATGAAAAGTGAAGACTGAGACCCCAAGGGTCGTGGTGTAGTTTTCCTTGGACACCTGGGTTTTTTTGTTTTTGTTTTTAAATGTAATCTCTACACCCACCATCGACCTTGAACTCACAGTCCCGAGACTGAGAGTCACGTGTTCCACCAACTGAGCGAGCCAGGCACCCTCTACTCTGGGTACACCTCTTGAATGAAGCACTAGCAGCTCCTCAGAGGTGAGGGCTGGCCTCTGGAAGGGGTGGTCAGCCTATAACCAGTTCCTTCTCCTTCCTTCTCCCCTTCTCGTGAGCAAGACCAGAGGTGCGTGGATCTGGACAAGAGACTGCATCCCTTCAGCTCTTTTGTTCAAAGAGGGATGGGCCTGAGATCTGCAGGCCCAGCTCCCAGCCCCAGGCCAGCCTTAAGCGCCCCCCCCCCCCAATCATAATCTGTAGTGACTGCTGTGGTCAGGGCCCCTTCCAGCCTGTGTCGTGCCCTAAGGTGATTCAGAAAAAGAGTGTTTCCTGCAGGCGGACACCACCCTCCTCCAGGGTCCCCAGCCGTGCTAAGTGGAACTGGATGTCAGCCCACACTTGCTCTGCCTCTCCATGAGCGGATGCAGACCCAACCTATGCTGTCATTTGCAGGGGCAGGGCCAGTTAGAGTATGCCCCAAACCGTGACCCTGGACCCCTGATTCCCAGGCCAAATCCTGTCCCCGTGGTCGGGATCTTTCCTGGGCTGGGCAAAAAGACACCATTCCAGAGATGGCTTCTCTTCACCGGCTCAAACCCACTTCAGACAATGGGACAGGGACTCAGGAGGGGGTCCTTAGAAGCAGCTCCAATAATCACTAGAGGGAGGCATCTTTCCAGCAGACCCTCTGGCCTTGGGGCAGCCCCTGGATGAAGGGGCTGTGGGTATAACCTTGAGGCTATTCTGAGGACAGCAAGATGCTGTCCAGCCCATGCTCTGACCCCCATGTGTGGTTCTGTGTGGAAGAGAAACAAGTCCTGGGCAGGCAGAGGTGGCAGGGAGCTGCACCCTCCAGCTGGCTTTCTGTCCCCCGGGCCCACACTCAGTGCCCAGACCCAGGGAGCCTGAAGGCTCTGGGCTCAGGGCATGGCACCCTGCGCCCAGCTCAGGACCAGGCTCACAGAGCACCCTACACACTCAGGTGAATGAATGAGTATTAGTCCAAAGAAAGAGACCCTTTTGAGGCAAGTGTGGGCACCAGGGCCTGGAGTCCCAGGAGCCCCAGCTCTGGACCCTTGATGCCCCACTTCCTCTCCTGCAGGATGGGCATCAGAGACACCTGCTTCCTTTGGTTGCTGGGCAACATGCTATTGATAATGAAATAGGAACAGCAGTCAGAGAGCCACCACTTCTTGAGAGCTTGCTCTGGGTTAAGTGCTTTGCATAAACCCTCACAGTAGTCCTTCGAGGGAGGTGCTTTCCTCACATTACAAGAACTTGGGAATGACTTCATGATTTGAGCCTTGCTCAGGAAAGGGCAGCTAGCTGTATCCTTTCTGTGTGCAGCCACAGGCAGCTGGGGTCAGAGCCCTGTCCACTGTGCAGAATTCGGGCCCAGCCTCTCTCCCCCCAGGTGCTCAGGGTCACCTGAGTCTAGAGTAGGGGTCCAAGCTGCTGGGAGGCAGGGGTCTTGGGCTCTGGTGCTACTTCTGCTCCTGATCGACTCTGTCCCCCCACTCCCACTTCCCCAGGTGGGTCCCTATCCTTCCCTGGCCTCAGTTTATCTCAGTTGTAAAGTGATAAAGAGGGGTTAGATCCCTTGATCACCCAGGGCTCTGACCACAAAGGCAGGAAAAGGGAAGTTCAGGAAAACAGGGCGCCTCTGTCTGAATTCCTGGCTTCTCTCTGCCCCCCGGTGGACGCCAGCAGCCTAGCACCCAGGGGAAAAACTTGCTTTGTGACCTCTTCCAAGGAGCCCAGCCCAGGGAGCCCCAGTCCCCATCTGTTCAATAATAAGAGTACCTACCTCTTTGGACTGGTGTGAGGATGCAAAGAGATAATACATGAGAACTGCATGGACAGAGGCGAGGGCTGGCAGGACTGCTGAGGGAGCAGTGGACCAGGGTCCTTGAGCCTGTATGGAAAGCAGGGGAAGCCCATGACTGGGAGGCACTCAGCAGTCTTCCAGGCCACTCAGGGAAACTGAGATCAGGATCAAGGGAAATAAATTTCTTAGTGTTATACTGAGCATTCAGTACTTCAACACATTTAAAAAAATATTTTATTTATTTGAGAGAGAGCACAAGTGAGAGAAAGAGAGCATGAGAGAGAGAGCAATAAAGAGAGAGAGCACAAGCAGGGGAAGGCAGAGGGGCAGAGAGATGCAGACATCCTCCCTGAGCAGGGAGCCCATCGTGGGGCTCGATCGCAGGATCCCAGGATCATGACCTGAGCTGATGGTGGATGCTTCACCAACTGAGCCCCCCAGGCGCCCCAACACATTTTGATTGTATTCAATGTTTTGGCTAAGTAATATATTCACAACATCCAAGAAACCATATATGAAATGATAAGTATTCAATTTTAATCATTTCTTATGTACCCTTTTCATGTGACTAAATATAATCAAATGTAAATATGCATTCCTACTCATTCACACTCCATTTTTACTCAAAGGAGGGCATACAGTGCTCTATATCTCACCTGTTTTGTTTTGTTTTTTAAGATTTTATTTATTTATTTTAAATTTTTTAAGATTTTACTTCTTTGACAGAGAGAGATCACAAATAGGCAGAGAGGCAGGATGGAGAGAGATGGGGAAGCAGGCTCCCCATGGAGCAGAGAGCCCAATGCGGGGCTCGATCCCAGGACCCTGAGATCATGACCTGAGCCGAAGGCAGAGGCTTTAACCCACTGAGCCACCCAGGCGCCCCTGTTTTCATTCTTATTAACAAGTAGGACGAATGGAGTGCTTTGATATTTAAAAATTAAAGATTTATAGTAAAATGTTAGAAATAAACAGAGGTGCTAAAATTTGGTGTTCTTAAGGTTTCTTTTAACTACCTTAAACATGACTCTTCTTTTCCTGGGAGGAAGAAAAAAGAAAAGATAAAAATAATAGTCAATAACAGCCTGGAATATCCTTTTATTACTGTGTGAAAATCGGAAGACAGTAGAATATTTACTAGCGTGAGAGAAGCAGTACGGGGGCGCCTGGGTGACTCAGTCGTTTAAGCGTCTGCCTTTGGCTCAAGTCAGGATCCCAGGGTGCTGGGGTCAAGTCCTGCATCGGGCTCCTCACTCAGTGGGGAGTCTGCTTCTTCCTTGGCCTGCCACTTCCTCTGACTGTCCTCTCTCTCTCTCTCTCTGACGAATAAATAAATAAAATATTTTAAAATAGGCTGCTTTCTTCTTTAAAAAAAAAAAGAATCAGCGCAAAATAAGACAAATAATTTGTATTTCTAGAATAAAAAACAAATTTATAGTCTTGTACTTCAGGTTATGATGAACTAGGTAATTTTCATCGTATTTCCAAGGACAACTAGAAAAGCTGAACAAAATCACTTAAAAATCCTACTTAACAGCTGTGACGGATTTTAAATGTGTCCTTTTAGTCCTCAGTACTCCTCTTTTCAAGAGGTAGAGCCCAATTCCCCTTGCCTTGCTTGTGAATTGGACCTCATGACTCGTTTCTGATGAGTAGAATAAAGTGGAAATGACATTAAGCAGCTAGGTCATTAAAGAGATTGTGGTTTCCTCCTTGATCTCTCTCCTGGATTACTCAGTCTGGGAGAAGCCAACTGCCATGTCACAAGGACACCCAAGCCTCCATATGGAGAGGTCTACAAGGTGAAGACACTGAGGCCTCCTGCCAGCAAGCAGCACTATCTTGCCAGGAGCGAGTGCGCCATCTTGAAAGTGGGTCCTCCAGCCCCAGTCAAGCTTTCAGATGAACAGTCCCAGCTGACCACTTTACTGCAAACTTGTGAAGCCAGAACCATCCAGCAAAGCCACTCCTGGATCCTGACTCTCAGAAACTATGTAAGATAATAAATGGTTCTACTTTGCAGAGGCTACATTTAGTATTTAATGTAGTATATAATTTGTTATTAGAATATAATTTGTAGGGGCGCCTGAGTGGTTCAGTGGGTTAAGCCTCTGTCTTCAGCTCTGGTCATGATCTCAGGGTTCTGGGATCGGGCCCTGCATCGGGCTCTCTGCTCGGCGGGAGGCCTGCTTCTCCTTCTCTGCCTGCCTCTCTGCCTACTTGTGATCTCTGTCAAATAAATAAATAAAATCTTAAAAAATATATATATATAATTTGTTATTCAACAATGGATAACTCACATAAAGGCAGTGGAGTGCTCACAAGTTAGTGAAGAATTACCAACTGGACCAGGACCCTTGGGAGCTTAAAAGCTCAGGGAGGTGAGCCTTATGTTTGGGGCTGAGAGAGGGCAGCCGGGAGGCTCAGTTGCACTCCCACAAACTAGCGGGGCCAGTGGAACAGGATTTGGAGTTGAGAACCATTAAGGAGAGTTCCTTAGTGAACTCCCCCGGTTTTGAGTTAGAACCCTGAGAGGCTAAACTCTAGGAATAAGTGAGGGTGAATGGGGAGCAGATAGAGCTTCACAAAGAATGGACGAAGCTCTGTACCATCACAGTCCCTGACATTGTATTGAGGTGACCTCAGGTTGCAAGTCCCTCAGGTGCTGGGCAGAAGCAAAGTAGGTCCTCTCTGGACTCACCTTCTGGAGGAAGATAACACAACACTCAGCCTGAAATTGTTCCTGCAAAGAACTTTGCAAATATAATGCCCAGCACATGCATGCAACAAGCACATGAACAGTTAGCATGAACCAAACAAGTACGATTTTTGTTTGTTTTGTTTTGTTTTGTTTTTAAAGACTTTATTTATTTATTTGACAGAGAGAGAGAAAGTGAGAGCAGGAACACAAGCAGTGGGAGTGGGAAAGCGAAAGGCAGGGAAGCCTTTGGGGCTTGATCCCAGGACTCTGGGATCATGACCTGAGCAGAAAGCAGACGCTTAACTGACTGAGCCACCCAGGTGCCCCTCAAACAAGTACAATTAACAGACAAGAAAAATAAGCCCTCAGAGGCTTTAGATAATTGAAATTATAGACACCTTTAAATAACTTCCTACATTAAAAAATACAAATGGCAAGGCTCCTGGGTGGTACAGTCGGTTAAGCAATGGACTCTTGGTTTCAGCTCCGTCGTGATCTTGGGGTCCTGGGCTCCAGCCTGTTTAGGGCTCCATGCTGAGTGTGGAGTCAGCTTGGGAAACTCTCTCTCCCTCTGCCCCTCCCCCCTGTGCATGCTTTCTCTTCCAAATAAATAAATAAATAAATAAATAAATAAAAAGGCAAGCTTGAGTCTCAGCAGAGAATGCAAAACTATAAAAGGAACCCAAGGGGAGGCACCTGTGTGGCTCAGTTAGTTGAGTGACCAACTCTTGGTTTCAGCCTGGATCATGATCTTGGGGTCGGGCTTTGAGCTCAGAGTGGAGTCTGCTTGGGATTCTTTCTCCCTCTCTCTCTGCCCCTCCTCCCGCTCACACACGTGCGCTCGCTCGCTCTCTCACTCTCTCTCTAAATAAGTAAATAAAATCTTAAAAAAGAAGGCCAAAAGGAAAGTGGTATGGGTTGAGTTGTGTCCTCCAAAAGGATATGTTGAAGTCCTACCCCCCGCGCACCTCAGAATGGGGACTTATTTGGCAATAGGGTCATTGTAGTTAGAATTAGTTAAGTTCAGATGAGGTCATACTGGAGTAGCATGGGCGCCTCGTCCAGTATGACTGGCATCCTTACACAAGATGATGTGAAGACACAGCAGAAGAGAAGGCCATGTGATGATCATAGTGACACATACAAGCCAAGACATACCAAGGATTGCTGGCAGCAACCAGAAGTCTCCAGAAACTTGAGCGGGTACCTTTCTGTCATTTTAAGCCACCCAGTTTGTGATACCCTGTTCCTGCAGCCCTAAGAAATGAATCCAGAGAGCATAGAGTTGAAAGATACAATAACTGAAAGCAAAAACTCGGTAGATGAGAATGAGTGAACCAGAAGACTGGTCAGAGAATAGTACCCAGAATGAAGCATGGAGAGACACACGATGGAGAACACTCAAGAGGGAGTAAAGGACTATCAGGGAAGAACTCTAACCTCATAGAGGACAGCAGGTAGTCAGCCTGCCACAAGTCCATAGATGCTCAACATAGACAACAGGCCCTGGTAGGTGTGAGCAAGACAGGTTGTTACTCACGGCACGGCCAACGGCAGGAACATCAGCACAGTGGTGTCTGCTCCTTTGCCTCCAAGTCCCATGGGGGGGGGGTGACACAATGGAAATGGCATATGAAATGCGTTGTGCCCCAGCCACAGCTGAGGAACCCAGAGCCAAGGGCCTAGCGCTTTATTTGTTATTTTTATTTTTATTTAAGTAGGCCCCATGCCTTGTGTGGAGCCCAGTGCAGGGCTTGAACTCATGACCCTGAGATCAAGACCTGAGCTGAGATCAAGAGTTGGTCGTTTAAAAAAAAAAAAAGAGTTGGTCGTTTAACTGACAGAGCCACCTAGGTGTCCCAAGGGCCTAGCACTTTCTGCAGCAAGTGGCAAACCAGCACCCCTCCTTCCCCCTCCCTGGAGAGTGAACAGGTGCCTGCAGTCCCCTGTGGTCTCCTTGACCTGCCCAGTCACCTTTGTGATAAGATACTGCTCAGTATCAGGTAGTTTAGTCTAGCTCAAGAAGGACATAGGGCTCTCAGGGCAGGCCCATGACAGCCTGCCTTTCTTTCTTTTTTTTTTTTTTTTAAGATTTTATTTATTTATTTGACAGAGATCACAAGTAGGCAGAGAGGCAGGCAGAGAGAAAGGAGGAAGCAGGCTCCCCGCTGAGCAGAGAGCCCAACGCGGGGCTCGATCCCAGGACCCCGGGATCATGACCTAAGCAGAAGGCAGAGGCTTTAACCCACTGAGCCACCCAGGCGCCCCATGGCCTGCCTTTCCAACAATCCACCCTGCACCCTGCGTGTTTGTAAGTGAATTTGAATCTTCTCATGACTACACCATCCTATCAGAAACTCAGATTGGACATGCTGACTGGGCCTGGGAACAAATCCATTCTGTTTGCCTCATATAACATTTGATTAGACTATTATGAATAGAATCCCAATCAGCAGCACGAGGCAGCATTGACCTCATTCATGTACCTCAGGATCTCTGACTCAGCCAAATGAATGAGTCCCAGGGGGACACCAGTAGGAATTATTTCAGATGACCTTTTAGCTTCTTTTCTGGCGGTGTGTTTGGACTGCTTTGCTTGAACTGTGCCCTTAGCCCAAACAGAACAGGAGGGTTGACACCCATACATGCTTTCCCTGTTCATTCAGGATGCAGTGTCAAGACAGACCCTGACCTACTCCAGCCACACGAGAGAGTTTAGACTGACCTGCTTATCTGGGACTTGTGCCATCTCCTCGGCTATGTAGCTAAAGCAAAGGGTAGGTTTCTGATCATTGTATCTGGAGCATGGTCTCTGTTGGGAGACACCAAGACTCATACAGCTATACAGAACCAGAAGACAGTGTCTGCTCCAGGAAGGACTACCCTCTTTACCTGGGGACCTGACAAGGGAAACATGACCCAAGGGGCAGTGTAGTTGTCAATAATTACAGAAGATGATGGGTAAGCCAGAAAGCAACCCCCATCTCTAATGGAAATTCCATGGCCTGCCCTTCTCCCCTCCAAACCTCTTTCCCATGGGGTGACATAGTGGACCAATTTGGAAGCTATACAGGCAGAGGGTCACACCAAAGCTGATCCTCTATGACTTGCTGCAGTAACCGCTCAGTGTCGGAATAATGAACCTTGAAGTGTGACACCCTCGGCAAGGACATGCAGGTGCTAAGGGCCCATGGCAGACTGCCTTTCCAGCCGAGAGAGGTTCTGCGAGAAGTTCTCACCCACACATGCTTGTATTCCCAGGGCGGAGAGCAGGAATGGGGCGGAAGTCATATTTTGGAGAGAATGGTGAATAGTTTAAAACCATCAAGACACAGTTAAACCTCAAGCCACATTCAAGATTTACAAACTCTGTGTTACTTTGCTGCCACAGCAGTAGGGCCACAGACTGGGGGCGGGGGCGCTTAAACAACAGCACATACTTTCTCACCGCTCTGGATACTGGAAGTCCAAGACCAAGGTGCCGGCAGGTTTGGTTCCCTCCCTGCCCCCCACCCCCGAGGCCTTTCTCCATGGCTCGCAGATGCTACCTTCTGGCTGTGCCTCATGTGGCCTTTTCTGTCCACGTGTGAGCATCCCGGGTAGCCCTCCTCTTATAAGCTCATCGGTCATATTGGATGAGAGCCCCAGCCCGATCACCTCACTTGATTTTAATCACCTCCTTATAGGCCCTGTCTTCAAATAGAGTCACATTGGGGGTTTGGACTTTTTTTTTTTTAAGATTTTATTTATTTATTTGACAGACAGGGACGCCTGGGTGGCTCAGTTGGTTGAGCAGCTGCCTTTGGCTCAGGTCATGATCCCAGCGTCCTTGGATCGAGTCCCACGTCGGGCTCCTTGCTCAGCGGGGAGCCTGCTTCTCCCTCTGCCTCTGCCTGCCTGTGCTTGCTCTCTCATTCTCTCTCTTTCTGACAAATAAATAAACAAATCCTTAAAAAAAATTATTTATTTGACAGACAGAGATCACAAGTAGGCAGAGAGGTAGGCAGCGAGAGAGGAGGAAGGAGGCTCCCTGCTGAGCAGAGAGCCAGATGCAGGGCTTGATCCCAGGACCCTGGGATCATGACTCAAGCCGAGCAGAAGGCAGAGGCCTTAACCCACTGAGCCACCCAGGCAGCCCGGGGGTTTAGACTTTAACATAAGAATCCAAACACTATAAAAAGAAATCAGTGGAGCATCTGGGTGGCTCAGTCTGTTCATCGGGCTGACTCCTGATTTCAGTTCCCAGTGATCTCCACTCGTTGATCTCAGGGTCTTAGGATCGAGCTCCCCCCCCCCCCCGCCCCGTGGGGCTCTGTGCTCAGTGGGGGGTCAGCTTGGGATTCTAGCTCTCCCTCTCCCCTGCTCTCTCTCTCCAAAATAAATAAATAAATATTTTTAAAAAAAAGAAAGAAAAGAAAAGAAAAAAAGAAAAGCTCATGAGGCACCTTGCTGGCTCAGTTGGAAGAGCATGTAACTCTTGATCTCAGGGTTCTGAGTTTGAGCCCCACATTGGGTGTAGAGATTACTTAAAAATTAAATATTTAGGGGCATCTTAAGTGATGGCCTTTGGCTCAGGCATGACCCTGGAGTCCCAGGATGGAGCCCTGCATCATCAGTCTCCCTGCTCAACGGGGAGTCTATTTCTCCCTCTGACCCTCCCCTCTCTCATGCTTTCATAGTAAAAAATTCAATTTACCAGAAAGATAAAAAAATTCTAAATTTATATTCTCTGATAACATAACCTCAAAGTATTTATAGCAAAAATTGGCAGAATGTGAATAAGAAATAGACAAATTTAAAATTACAGTGGAAAATTTTGACATACTTCTCAATAATGGATAGAATAAAGCCGACAAAAAATAAGAAAAATGTTCTTTTGAGAGTACAAGTCACACTAGGATTATCAATTTAATGGACATGGCACTGGAAGAGTTTAATGTCAAAACGTGGCTCAGACAAGGTTATCATTTAGCTAGTGATGATTGTGCAAAGGATATGCCAACAGTTTCTAAAAACCAACATAACATAGGATTTGGAAATCATTAGAATAATTTGGTGAATGGATTAGCACCCATAATTTGCATCACTTGTTAGACAGTCATATAAGTATAATTTAGATAAATCAGAGAATAAAAGGAAACATTTAAAAGCTATTACATAATTATAAAATTTTTGATATACAAACACATACACATACCTATACTTTTTTTTTAAAGACTTTATTTATTTATTTGACAGAGATCACAAGTAGGCAGAGAGGAAGGCAGAGAGAGAGGAGGAAGCAGGCTCCCTGCTGAGCAGAGAGCCCGATGTGGGGCTTGATCCCAGGAACTTGGGATCATGATCCGAGCCAAAGGCAGAGGCTTTAACCCACTAAGCCACCCAGGCGCCCCTACCTGTACATTTTAATGATATCCACCTACATATTTTGAATATCACCTTTGTACATATATGTCATTTCCTAGTACAGAGATACAACTATACAATAAATTCTCAGAAGAGGGATTGCTGGGTCAGAGTGTAAATGCATTTGAAATTTTGGCTGATGTTGTTAAATTGCCCTCCATAGGGCCTGTACTATGTTTGCACTCCCTTCAGGAAGTTATGGGTGCTGTTTCCTCACAGCCTCACCATCAGTTTGTGTTGTCAAACTTTTTAATTTCTGGGCACCTGGGTGACTCCTGGGATCATGTCCCAGGTTGGGTTCCCTGCTCAGCAGGGAGCCTGCTTCTCACTCTCTGCCTGTCCCTCCTCCCTGCTCGTGGTCTCTCTCTCTGTAAAATAAATAAATAAAATCTTTTAAAAAGACCCTTTTAACTGTTTGCTCTTTTGATAGGTGAGAAATATCAGCTCTGTGTAATTTAAATTTGTACTTTTATTATAAGTGAAATTGGTATATATATATATATTTTAGATTTTATTTATTTATTTGACAGACAGATCACAAGTAGGCAGAGAGGCAGGCAGAGAGAGAGGAAGGGAAGCAGGCTCCTTGCTGATCTAGGACCCCGGGATCATGACCTTAGCCAAAGGCAGAGGCTTTAACTGACCCACCCAGGCACCCCAGATTTGCATTTTAAAACAAGCATCTCTGCAACTACCTCCTGATTTTTCTCCCTCCACACTGTTTCACTTCCATCCAGTGCATAGTGTGAAGTTCCTGTGAGGCCAGCAGGGGTGGAATTCAGAGCACAGAAGGAGTGTCCTTGGACAGGAGGGGAGGAAGGGAAGGTCAGGCAGCTGTGCAATAGCTTCGGTTTTCTCCGTCAGGGAGAGCATTAGGTCATCTGCTGAGAGGAAGGGGGTAGAAGGAAAGATAGAAGTCTGAGAACAGTGTATCTGAACAACCAAACCCAGAAGTATTTAGCAACATTGATGTTGGTGACTGTGAATTTATGGTGTCACTTATGCCCTGTGGTTTACGCTCTTCAGTGATGCTTGCCACCTGGATGTAGGCATGAAGGAGCTAGATAGTTGGGCTCATCTAGGGGTTGGGGTTTTGGTAGGGGTAATGGAAGACAGTGGAGTTCAGGGTGTTTGCAAGGAAGTGTTCGAAATGATGGAACATGACATTGACATTGGTCGAAGTCCAAAATGAAGGCAGATAAGAGTTGGTGGATAGGGAGAAGTTGGATGGTTCAGTGGATCGGAGGTCTTGAGGAGATCCAAGAAGAGGAGGGGCTTGACTGGTGGAGCAAGCAGGTTGGAAAGACATGCGTTGTAGGGCTATACGATCCTGGGCTTTGATGGGGTACACAAGGTTGTCCCAGACATCAGGGGCGCCGTCAAGTGCAGAAGGAGGTCACTGGGCAGGAGGAGATTAAGGAACAAGAAGCCGGGGGAATGGAGTCATGGCTGATGGTGGTGTGCCTTTCTCTGCAGGCAGGAACTTCTCAGAGGACCTTGGTGGCACTTGTGTGGGGGAGTGCGTAGACGAACAAGATCTCACATTGTGTTCAGGTTAGAATCTTTTTTACAGAACCCCCTGGTTTCAAGCCATTACCAGGGAACACAGATGGAGTGTTTACAAAAATAGAGCATGTATTTTAAGGTCATAATGGAAGTCTCAAAAAATTCTGAAGGATTAATGTCATACAGTCTCTGTTTCTCAACCATGATTCAGTGAAATTACGAATTGTAATAGGTTTATATGTCTGGGAACTATTGTATTGACAACTTTTGGTAGAAAAGGAAATCATAAAGAAATCTGAGAAGTATTTAGCTCTGAATAATAATGACAAAAGCCATATGGCAAAGTTTGTGAGACACAGCTAAAGCATCACTTAGAGGCAAATTTATATCTTAAATACATTTATTAAGAAGCAGTACACGTATAAAAATAACCCCGAAGAGACATGAAAACATACATCCACACAAATACTCGTAAGCAAATGTTCATAGCAACAACTCTTTAAAATAGCTCCCAAATGGAAGCAATACAAATGCTCATCAACTGGTAAATGGGTAAACAAAACATGGCTGTGCCCATACAAGGGAATATTATTCGACAATAAAAAAAAAAAAGAACAAAGTACTACTACGTGCTACAACATGGATGAATCTCGAAAACATTAAGTTAGGGAAAGAACCAGACACAAAATAGTTGGCATTGTATGCTTGTATTTTTGTGACGTGTCCAGAAAAGGCCAGTCTATAAAGAAAGAGTGTAGGTGGTTGGTTGCCTAGGGCTGGGAGTGGAATTAGGGATATACTGCCAATGGGTATGACCTTTCTTACTTTTGGTGGTGATGGAAACATTCTAAAATTATATTGTGGCGGTGGTTGTGCAACTCTGTAACTATACTAAAGATCATTCAATTGTACACTTAAAACAGGTGAATTTCATGGTGTGGAAATTATACCTCAACCAAATGTTAAAAATAAACAAAGCAAGCATTCAATTTAAGATGGTGAAAAAAGAGCAGTGAAGCAAACCTCTATAAACAGGAAGGAAGGGGGCCCCTGGCTGGCTCCTTTGGAGGAGCATGCAATTCTTGATCTCTGGGTGGTGAGTTCGAGCCCCATGTTGGGTGTAGAGATTACTTAAATCAATAAACATAAAAAAAAAAAACAGGAAGGAAGGAAACAATAATAAATCAGAAACCGAGGGAGGAAAACAAACAAAAGAAGAAAAAATAAATTTGGTATTTGGAAAAAATTAATAAAAAACATAAGTAAAAAATATAAAAATATATAAACATACATAATAAAATATATGTAATATAATACCCAGAGGCGGATTAATTATCACAGTGAACTCACTTACAACTTAAGTAAACAACTTCAGTTTCCAATAACAAACAAGTCTTATAATCTTATAGTCATTGCGTTCATCAGTGGATGAACTTGCCAACTTAATGGTAGGGTCTGGCTTCTGTTGATTGACTAGGCTGTACTCACCTCTGTCCAAGCACTTCTCCTGTACTATCTCTTTGTATCCTCACACCAGTCTGAAGAGGTAAGTACTCTTTTTTTTTTTTTTTTTAAGATTTTATTTATTTATTTATTTATTTGACACAGAGAGAGAGATCACAAGTAGGCAGAGAAGCAGGCAGAGAGAGAGGGGGAAGCCGGCTCCCCGCTGAACAGAGAGCCCGATGCAGGGCTTGATCCCAAGACCCTGGGATCATGACCTGAGCCAAAGGCAGAGGCTTAACCCACTGAGCCACCCAGGCACCCCGAGGTAGGTACTCTTAGTATCCCCATTGAACAGATGGGGACTGGGTCTCCCAGGGCTGGACTCCTTGGAAGAGGTCACAAAGCAAGTTTTTCCCCTGGGTGCTAGGCTGCTGGTGTCCACTAGGGGGCAGAGAGAAGCCAGGAATTCAGACAGAGGCTCCCTGTTTTCCTGAACTTCCTTTGCCTGCCTTTGTGGTCAGAGCCCTGGGTGATCAAGGGATCTAACCCCTCTTTATCACTTTACAACTGAGATAAACTGAGGCCAGGGAAGGATAGGGACCCACCTGGGGAAGTGGGAGTGGGGCGACAGAGTCGATCAGGAGCAGAAGCAGCACCAGAGCCCAAGACCCCTGCCTCCCAGCAGCTTGGACCCCTACCCTAGACTCAGGTGACCCTCAGCACCTGGAGGGAGACAGACTGGGCCCGGATTCTGGACGGTGGCCGGGTCTCTGACCCCAGCTGGGAACTCCACAGGTGCTCATGGCTGCAAACAGAAAGGATACAGCTGCCCTTTCCTGAACAAGACTCATCATCACGGAGTCATTCCTGAGTTCCTTGTAACGTGGGGAGAGCGCCTCCCTCACAGGACCTTTGTGAGAATTCACAAAAGTGCTTAACCCAGAGCAAGCTCTCAAGAAGTGGTGGCTCTCTGACTGTTGTTCCTATTTCATTATCAACAGCACGTTGCCTGGCAACCAAGGGAAGCAGGTGTCTCTGATGTCTGTTCTGCAGGAGAGGGAGTGAGGCCCTGAGGGTCCGCAGCGGGGGCTCCTGGGACTCCATGATCCCATCTTGCACACGAGAAGTCAGAGGTTGAGAGAGGTTAAGGGTCACACGGCCGGTGTGGAGCTCTGATAGGATCGTCTGTCTGTCTGATTCCAGAGCCTGAGTTCTAAACTGCTACCTTGCCCTCAACCACTACCCTCTACTGTGGGAGCCTATGATCAGTACCAGCTTCCGTCCTTAGCGCATGTCTGGGGACCCAGTCCTTGGACAGTAAGGAGCCAGACGGACTCTATACCTGTTCCCTGCACTCTGCTTGCTCCGTTCTAGAGTGTGGTGTGGGTAAAAATGTCTAGATATTACTTTTGGTCACTTTTTAAATTGTGGTAAAATATATATAGCATTAAAATGACGGTTTTAATGATTTTTGGGTGTACAGTTCCGTGACCTTAAGCACATTCACACTGTTGTACGACCATCACCACCGTCCATCTCCTGAACTTTCTCATCAACCCAAAATGAAACTCTGCCTGGGGCGCCTGGGTGGCTCACTGGATTAAGCCTCTGCCTTCAGCTCAGGTCATGATCCCAGGGTCCTGCGATTGAGCCCCCCCATCAGGCTCTCTGCTCAGCAGGGAGCCTGCTTCCCCACCCTCCCCCACCGCCTGCCTCTCTGCCTACTTGTGATCTCTCTCTCTCTGTCAATTAAATAAATAAAATCTAAAAAAAACCCCAAAAACCTATGTGCCTGTTAAAAAATAACTCTTCACCGCCCCCCAATCCCTCACAACCACCCTTTGACTTTCTGTCTCTGAATTTAACTACACTGTGTATGTCAGTTAGGTGGAGTCAGACAATTTCTGTCCTTTTGCATCTGGGTTCTTTCACTTCGCATAAATGTCCTGCAGGTTTATCCATGTTGTAGCCTGTGTCAGAGTTTCCTTCCTTTTTAAAGCTGAATAACATTCCATTGCCTGTATATTCCACATTGTGTTTATCATTCATCTGTTGATGGACATTTGGCTTGTTTCCATCTTTCGGCTCTTGTGAATAATGCTGCTGTGAATGCCGGCTCACAAATATCTATTCAACTCCCGCCTTCTGTTCTTCGGAGTGTATGTCCAGTGGTGGAACAGCTGGATGTTACGATAATTCTGTGTTTAACTCTTGGAGGACCTGCTGTACTGGGCCACAGCAGCTCGCCATTTCCATTCCCACTGGCAGCAGGCTCCAATTTCTCCACATCCTCACCAACACTGGTGATTTTTGGTTTTGTTTTGTTTGTTTTGTAGTAGTTATCTTTGGGTTCTGCTTTTGTTTTTTTATAATAAACATCCTAATGGATGTAAAGTATCTCATCGTGGCTTTGATTTGCATTTTCCTAGTGATTAGGAATATTGAACACTTTTTTAAAGACCTATTTTATTTTTTTTAAAAGATTTTATTTATTTATTTAGCACAAAGAGAGACATCACAAGTAGGCAGAGAGGCAGGCAGAGAAAGAGGGGGAAGCAGGCTCCCCGCCGAGCAGAGAGCCTGATGCAGGGCTTGATCTCAGGACCCTGAGATTATGACCTGAGCTGAAGGCAGAGGCTTTAACCCACTGAGCCACCCAGGCGCCCCTTATTTTATTTTTTAAAGTAAGCTCTACACCTAGCATGGGGCTTGAACTGATGACCCCGTGATCAAGAGTTGTGCACTCCACCAACTGAGCCAGCCAGGCACCCCTGGACATCTTTTCTTGTGCTTATTGGCCATCTCTACATCTTCTTTGGATAAATATTTAAGTCCTTTGGCCATTTCTAAATTGGTTGTCTGTTTTATTGTTGTTGAGATGTAAGAGTTCTTTATATATTCTGGATATTGTTGGATATATGATTTGCAAATATTTTCCCACATTCTCTACATTGTCTTTTTGCTCTATCGATAGTGTCCTTTGATGCACAAGTTTTAAATTTTGATGAAGTTCCAAAGTCCAATTGATCTATTTTTTCTTTGGTTACCTGTGCTTTGGATATCATCTTGATGACTTTTTCCTTTTTTTTTTTTTTTAAGATTTTATTTATTTATTTGATAGCACAAGCGGGGGAGTGGCAGGCAGAGGCAGAGGGAGAAGCAGGCTCCCCACAGAGCAGGAAACCCCATGCAGGACTGGATGCCAGGACCCCGGGGTCATGACCTGAGCCGAAGGCAGAGGCTTTAACCCACTGAGCCACCCAGATGCCCAACTTTTTGCTCTATTTCAAACCAGTCCAGTGTGGAGGGCCCTCTCTCTCTGGAGTTCAAGGAGTATTCCTTTTCCAATCAGCGGTCAGAACTGTGAGCCAGCCAAAGAGACGGGATCTCTAAAAACGGTGAGGGTTGTGTGCTTTTCTCAGGTGGACCTGCAGCTGGCCGAGGACCAGCCCGTGCACGGGGACCTCGACCTCATCATGAACCTCATGGACACCCATAAGGTGAGGGGTGGGAGCTGCGCCGCAGGGGGCACAGCCACTGGGTCCTCGGCCTCCGCAGGCCTTCTGCTCACGCTCCCCACCCAGGGGAGAAAGGAAGTCTCAATGAGCCTTTGTCTCCGCTTGTTGGAGAGACCACTCCTCGCTCTGTGTCCTTAAACTATTGCTGGGATTCCGTGTCAGTCACAGAGAATTTACCCAGATTGCTTTGATTCAGATTTGGCAATGTGTAAATTTCACCTTGAGAGGTTCCCCCATCGCACCCCCACCCATCCCCAGTCCTTTCATCCACTGGGTCGCATCCCTCATTTGGGTCACAAATGGCGTTAATTTCAGGTGGAAATTCCAAACATACCCATTTCCAGGACTCCCAAAATAAATGTGAGAACTTTGTAACCACATAGAACCACTCACATCAGTATCTGGGGTTAGCCTGAGCCTATCATCGTGAGATGCATCATACCCTCCTATTTTGGTAGGTTGGATTTGGATGAAGGGGTGCTTTTATCACAGTCTCTGTTAATATTCTTTATCTTTTTTTTTTTTTTTAGATTTTTTTTCTTTAAGTAATCTCTACACCCATCATGGAGCTGAAACACACAACCCCCAGATCCAGAGTCACCAGCACACATGACTGAGCCAGCCAGGTGCCCCAATAGTCTTTATCTTGAGACTAGTTCTCCTGATATTAATAAGCCACTGCAGCCTTCTCTTTTATTTGCATAACAGAGTGTTTTTCCATCCATTTACTTTCAACCTGTATTTTTTTTTTTTTATTTGACAGACAGAGATCACAAGTAGGCAGAGAGGCAGGCAGAGAGAGAGGAGGAAGTAGGCTCCCTGCAGAGCAGAGAGCCCGATGCGGGGCTCGATCCCAGGACCCTGGGATCACGACCCGAGCTAAAGGCAGAGGATTTAATCCACTGAGCCACCCAGGCGCCCCTCAACCTATATTGTTATATATAGGTTGCATCTCCTAGAGATGACTTGTCCTTTGCTCTTTTGCTTTTTTTTTTTTTTCTCCCTTAAGGCATCTGACAATCTTTGACTTATAATTGGACCCTTTAGCCCATTAATAGGAGGTGACCTGACACACTGGCTGGAGATTCCCCAGGAAGACAGGAACTGTGTCATTACGGTTTGTTTGTTTGTTCGTGGCAGGTGAGCACACCTTGGGAACACGATGAGCTGGCTTTTCCCAGCCTCTGAGATGCAGCCAACCAGAAGGGGGAGGGAGGCACACTCTGGGCCCCTTAGAGGTCATTTAGTGAGGCAGGATAGTGCACTTAGCCCCTGGCAGCCTCTGGGTCTGACACAGTCATGACATAGGAGCTCTGGGCAGGATCCTGTGATAGGATTAAACAGTTCCTCAGATCACAAAATGCAAAGGTTAAATTTGTTGGTAGAACACTGGGCAATCTCCATTCCTGTAATATCTTTCTTATGGAAAACAGTTCTGATCTTTTTTTGTGAAGATTTTATTTATTTATTTGTCAGAGAGAGAGTGCACAAGGAGGCAGAGTGGAGGGCAGAGGCAGAGAGAGAAGCAGGCTCCCCGCTGAGCAAGGAGTCCAATGTGGGACTCGATCCCAGGACCCTAAGATCATGACCCGAGCCGAAGGCAATGGCTTAACCCACTGAGCCACTCAGGCTTCCCCCCCCGCCTTTTTTTTTTTTTTTTTAAGATTTTATTTATTTGGCAGAGCACAGGTGCAGGTGAATGTTTGCAACAGGACAGGTGAAGGGACCATAGGTAGTCCAGCGTGACTGTAGCAAAGCATACCCATTGTTGGCTAGGTAAGACTATAAAGAGGGAACAGCAGCAGAGACCCAGCAATACAGACCAGACCACCAGTGCTGGGCACTCGATCACATGATCACATGGTGCCCCCCTGGCCCCCAAGATGTGGCCTTCAAGCCCTCAGCCCCCAAACATGGCCAAGTGCATTTGGAAGACAATGCATTAAAGCTAAGTAGTTTCTTCCCTATAGGACTTCCCAGAGCTTACTGCAGGTTACAGGAGGACTCCTCTGGGGGAAGGGAGAAATGTAGTGTGCAGCCTTTACCAAAGTCCTTTCTGTAGGAACCCCTTCACAAACCTCAGTATGGATAATCCTGCTGTAAGAAGCGAAAGGCCATGGGAGGATTGGAGCCATTTACAGGTATCAGATTTTCATTTAGAAATTCATTCTGGGGGGCGCCTAGGTCGCTCAGTTGTTAAGTGTCTGCCTTCGGCTCAGGTCATGATCCCGAGGTTCTGGGATCGAGCCCTGATTCAGGCTCCCTGCTCCATGGGGAACATGCTTTTCCCTCTCCCACTCCTCCTGTTTGTGTTCCCTCTCTCACTGTGTTTCTGTCAAATAAATAAAATCTTAAAAAAAAAAAAAAGAAATTCATTCTGCGGAATGAAGAGTGCAGAAGGGATGGGAAATGAGAAACAAGGAGACAAGTAAAAAGGAAGCCTGTTACAGCCATGCAGAGTAGAGAAGACACTCCATGAACCACACAGGAGGGGGGTGTGGAAAGGCTCTGGGGATTCAAGAAGCATGGGAAGGTAGAATCAATGGATTGAACTGCCTTTGGAGGGAGGGACACACATCTGCTCCCCGGTTTCTGGCTTTGACCATATCTGATCACTTGTTGGGTGTTAACTCCTGGTGTTCAGGAGAGGGTCTGTGCAGGGGATATATTTGGAGTCAGGCATGACCGTGTGATGGCAATGAAGTCTCGGGTGGGTGAGCTTATCAACACCAGGTTCAAAGTCCAAGAGGGAGACCAGGACTGTGGACGGAAGCAGGGGAACATCAGTGTTTAGGAATGGGCTGGAAAGAGTAATGGAGGAAGGAAAGAAACAGGAGAGCAGGTGTCCTGGGAGCCAAGGGAGGAAAGTGCTTCAAGAAGAGAGCACTTAGTAACCCCCCTACATGCAAATTACAACAGCAGAGAGCTGTATTTCCTTGTCACAGCAGCAGAAATGTGTTGATTCACGTGTTTAACAATAATACATGGTATTGGCAAGGGTGAAAGAAAAAGAGCACCACCCTCATATGATTTGGGTAACAGACAATATGTAGCAAAAACTTTATAAATCAAATATGCCCTTTGATCCAAATATTCCATCTCTAGAAACTTACCCTAAGGAAATCATCATGGAGGGTGATGAACAAGATTGTTTGTAACAGCATTGCATGTAATATTAAAAAAGAAATGTATTATTCAATAACATAGGACTGGTTAAATACATTAGGATAGTCAGATGATAAAAAAAATCATGAAACCAGTAAAATACTACATGTGAAACAAATAATGGCATTGTGAAATATTGCAATAAATTATGAAATCAATAAAGCATGATTCTGTAGGGTTTTTTGGTACTAAAAATATACAGATGTATATAAGAAAAAGACATACCACATATTAAGCAGTATTTCTCTCGGAAATATGGGTTTGGGTGATTTTTGTTCTCCGTTTTACCTCTCTATATTTTCAAAAGATTCCACAATAAGCAAGTTATTTTTTTTAGTACTTTGAATAGTGTAATAATAATATTTTAATAATAACAACTACCATTGTTATGGTAGCTACCATTTACTGACTGCTTGCCATAGGCCAGTCACTGTGCTGAGTGCTCTATCTACAACCCTACCATCCTGACCCCATTCACAGATGAGCAACAGCCTGAGAGGTTCAGAAACTGCCCCAGGTCACAGTGCACCAGGCGGCTAGGGAAAGCCCTTGTTTGACACTACTTTCTCCAAGACCTTCCCACCTCACTTCCCTTTCCAGTTCCGGAGTTAGAGGATTCCATTCACATCCCCGCCCCCAAGTCCCAGCTCCTTGTCCTCTGTCCTTCCAGGCGCCTTGCCAGCCCTCAGGTTGGAGCACAGCCTTGTTTCTGCCTTCTGTGAAGACTATGTTCACCTGACTGTCACCCCTGTTGGGGGCCTGGGTCACTCCGGGGCAGGGACTGGTCAGCTTCATCTCCGGCTCAGGGCAAGGACCGAGCGGCCCATGGTGTTTGCTGTTGAACTGAGTTGTGGGGTGCCATCCTTTGGAATGGCTAAAACCTGATGTTTAGTTTTACAAAAATGGGAGGCCCATTGTTGGAAGAACGCAGCTATCTCTACTCACCCTAAATTGAGCTAAACTATTTCTGCTCTGAAGAATCAGCCCCACACTGAGCTGGCTTACAGTCTAGCTGGAAGCCCAGTGTCGCACCATAGGCTCCAGATGATGTGGTGCAGACTCCAAGTGGAGTACAGAGGGCTGCCCAGAGAAGGACAGTGAAGAGGACAGGAGATTCAGAGGCTGTGAACAAGCCTGACATGGGGATGCCCCCTTGACTCTGCCCCCATCTCTGCATGCAGACACCAAGCCCTGGGGATGCAGCCTCCCCAACTGCTTTCTCCTCCTCCCTCCCTCCATCACCAAAAAGGATCATGGTCATGTCCACACACCCTCATTACTGTACCTGCCTCCAGCTGTGGGCCCTGACTCTAACCTTCGTCCCTCTGATCCATGGTCGCCCCTGCAGCAGACTGTCTTAGGCACGTTCAGTGGCTGAGCTGCAACATCTTTTTTTTTTTCTTTCCCTTTTTAACATATAATGTATTATTTGTTTCAGGGGTACAGGTCTGTGATACATCAGTCTTACACAATTCACAGCTCTCACCACAATACATACCCTCCTCCATGTCCATCACCCAGCCACCCCCCTCTCCAGCAACCTTCAGTTTGTTTCCTGAGATTGAAACTCTCTCATGGTTTGTCTCCCTCTCTGATTTTGTCTTGTTTCATTTTTCCCTCCCTTCCCTTATGATCCTCTGTCTTGTTTCTCAAATTCCTCACATCAGTGAGATCATATGATACTTGTCTTTCTCTGATTGACTTATTTTGCTTACAAGCTGCAACATCCTTAAGAGGTTTATAAGCAGTGTGGAAATTCGCCCATTGGATAAAAGGCAGACTAAGCATGGGCTTAAGGCACCAACAAATGATTGTTTGCTTAATTAACTAATTTATGTACAGTAGGCTCCATACGCAATGTGGAGCTTGAACTCACAACTCCAGATCAAGAGTCCCACATTCTACCGACAGAGCCAGCCAGGCATCCCAGTTCTGATACTTCCTAAAAGTTTGAAGTGATCAAGGGAAATTCTTAATTTTGGTGGACTTCTTAATTTATTTTAAAGTTTAATATTGAATCCACACTGGGGCCGCATAACCATCTATTGTCCAGTCCCCTCATCTAGTCTCCCTGCAAGGCCCTTTGGGTCCATCCTTTCCCAGCCCCTCAGCCTCAGCCTCACCTGGGCCATTTGCCCCCCAGGCTCTCCAGGTTTCACTGAACAGCTCACCTGCCCAAGCCCAGCTCCACGGTTGTGTGAAAGGGGAAGTCCCTTAACTTCTGCGGGCATCAGTTTTCTTGTTTGTTAAAAGAGGGGGTTGAAATGGCGTCTACCCTCTATGTGCGAGCCTTAAAGCAATAATGCAGAGCACGCAGAGCACACGGTAAGTGCGGAGTGGTTGGTGCCAGCATTACGCTCCCTGGCGTCGCACACCTGCAGTTTCCTCTGCCCATTGACCTTTCCTCTCATCCCAGGCCCGTTCCTTCCAGCCTTTCAAGCTTAGTCTAGGTGTCACTTCCTCCCAGTGCAGCGTCTTAGCCATAAACGAATAAATGCAGCCAGAGAGCGTCCAGGAAGAGCAGAGTGTGCAGGAGGGGGCTGAGTTAATGGAGGGGTTTCCGTGTAGAGCCTTCTCTTGCAAGCCCTTGGGGGCCCTGACAATTAAGATGCGCAAAGGGAGCTTCCCTGGACACTTCGGAAGGGCCCCAGAGCTCCCTGGCCCAGCTGGAGACGGGTGTGCATCTCCCTTGCGCGGCTGGATCAGCTTGGGGGCTGCAGGGTGCAGATCGAGAGCCGGAGGTGACGATGCGGTTGCGGGATCATCGGGGAGCGTGGGGAGCCCGCCCGGGACGCGGGCCAGGAGCTCGCTGGAGCCAGGAAAATGGAAACCCCGGAGCAAGAGACCGAGCAGTAGTCAGGGAAGGAGAAACCGCCAACAGCGCGCGCAAGCGGACAGCTGGAGAGGCTCAGGGTGGCCAGCGAGGAACTGCGGAGGCGGCGGCCGGAAGAGAAACGCGTCCCACTCTCCCGCCGCAACTGGCACCAGCGGGGTCCCTCTACCTCTAGACCCCACTGAGGCCTTTCAGGTCCTGGAGCAACCCTCTGCGCACCAGACGAGGCTGCCGGGTCACTACGCTGGCGGGACGGCGCTCGAGGACACGTCCCGCGGGAGCGCAAGTCCCGGATTTCCCCGGACGGGGCCGCTATCCTGGGAACCCCAGGACAAGGCCCCGCGCTCGTCCGACGGCGCCCCCAGCGGCTGGGAGAGGAGCCCAGCAGGGTCGCGAAGACCCGACGGCTGGACAGGGGACCCCTCACCCGACCCGTCCAGCACCAACGGCGGCACACATCTCGGGGAAGCCAGCACTCGCGACACTGACCGAGATCCACAGCCCCTTCCCGGGCGTCGGTTCTGCGACTTTGGCTCCGCCCCGCGCCGCCATTGGTCGGGGTCGGAGGGGGCGGGGCCTAACGGCCGCGCGCCGGCCCCACAGGCGGCGGAGGCGGGGCGCGCGGCGCAGACGGCGGGTCCCACTGAAGAGGCGCCCGCGGGTCCGCGCCGCCCTCAGGGCCAACGGGAGCTCGCCCGTCGCTCCTGCCTCGGAAGCGGCCTCGGCAGTAGCCGACCGACCGCACAGCGACCACAGACAGATTGGCCGCCAGTCCCCAGTCCCCGGCCCCCGGAGGAGCGCCTACCGCGAGGCGGCGGAGGCCTCGTCGACGCTGCCGGGAGCCCAGCAGGTGCGGCGCTGGAGGCGGGCTGAGGTAGCGTCGCGGCCGCCGGCGACCCCGACCGGAGGCGCCGACCCCGAGCCTCGCCCGCCGCTCGCCGTCGGGGCGGCCCCGGCCCCCTCTCGGCCGCGGAGCGGATGCGCACCCGCTGAGCGCCCTCCCGGCCCGCCATGGCCGCGCGCCCCGGGCCGCTGTGGCTCGTGGGTCTGGCGCTGTGCGCGCTGAGCGGCGGTGGCCCCGGCCCGCGCCCCCCGGCCGGCTGCCCGGCCCGCCGCCTGGGCCCGCGCGAGCGCCGCGACATGCAGCGCGAGATCCTGGCGGTGCTGGGGCTGCCCGGGCGGCCCCGGCCCCGCGCGCCGCCCGCCGCCGCCCGGCTGCCCGCGTCGGCGCCGCTCTTCATGCTGGACCTGTACCACGCCATGGCCGACGACGACGACGAGGACGGCGGCCCCCCGGAGTGGCCCCCGGGCCGCGCCGACCTGGTCATGAGCTTCGTCAACATGGGTGAGTGCGGCCGCCGTCTGGGCGTCTGGGGCCCAGACGACCGTGCGGCCTCCGCGTGGAGGCGCGGGTGCGGACGGGGCCGGGGACCCCTCGCAGGCGGCAGGGGCGAGTGCACCGCCTTGGCCAGTGCTCGCCCCCGCCGCGAACAGGTGCCCCCTGGTCGTGGCCACGCCCCCAAGGAGGGGTGAGAAGTGCGGAGCTCAGGGCCAAGTCCACGGCGGGCAGAGGAGCGAATGTGAGTCCCAGGGATGTGCGCGTTCGTCCCGCCCCCGAACACACCCAAGGGTAGGAATCATCTCCTGTCGGGTGGACCGGACAGTGCCAGGAAGACAGTCTGGTCCCGGGGAGACAGATGAGTAAACAGGCCGGGATGCTGTCACAGTGATAAGGGCGGTACTGGAGAGAAGGACAAAGTTCAGTGTGGAAAGCCCCGGTCACATCATCAAAGTGACCGGAGCTGAGAACCCAGATGTCCTGAGTGCACAGCTGCCTGTTCCCTGGCCAGAGCCCCAGCTCCTGCAGGTGAGGGTGTGGCTGCCACGGCAGCAGGCGGGAAGGAGTAGACTCTGAGCTCAATGGGGCTGTCAGTAGTCTTGTCACCCTGGGCCTAGCACCTGGGACATGGCTGGCATGCAGTGAGTGTCCAGGCCTGTGGAAGGACCCAGTAGGCCCCTTGGGCCCTCCTCGTTCTCCCACACAAAGCCCAGCCTTTCCTTTCTACAGAAATTTTTCTCCAAGTCGTGGACCCATTTGTGGTTAGAGTACTCGAAGGTGTCTCCCCATTACTAAATGCTCTTTAATCTACAGTCGTGAATGTCCCCTATCTGCTTTGCCTCCTGTCTGTGGCCAGTGAGGGCCAGGGTTCTGGGCTGGAGCAGACACCAGACTGGATGTGGGGATTGAAGGACTGCAGCTCAGGCTGAGGTGGAGACAGAACCCTTGCCAAGGCCATCAGCATCCCTTCACGTACAGCGTCACGCTTACCCCTCCCCACAACCCCGGGAACAGACATGATATTCATCCCCATCTCCCAGATGAGGACAGTGAGGCTCAGAGAGGCAATGGCATGCTCAGGACGGCACAGCCTCTCCATGGCCCAGTCAGGACAGGCCCAGGTTGTTTGGCCCTACATCGGGTCCTCAAGGAGATGATATTTCTACTGTCAGGAGGGCAGGCTTTCAAGGTGGAGAGAGCTTCCAGAGGGGTTTAGACAGAGAAACCCAGGGGATGGAGCAGCAGCAGCAGGTTTTGTGGGGTTTTCAGCCATTCGCTTCCTCTATAAGGGCAGGCAGAGTGGACAGCCAAGGAGACCTCTGTCCACCACACCCCAGAGCTGGTGGGGGTGGCTGAGGTGGGGAGTGAGCACCAGGAAGTGGCTGTTAACCTCTGCTGAGAGCCGGGTGCCAGGCATAGGACTTGGTGAGTGGGTTCTGAATGCCACCTTCTTGGTTAAGGGCAGGGTGGGGGACTCAGGACGAAAGAGACCATGTGTGGAACTGGAACTAGAGCCCTTTCCTCAGGACAAGCTGACCTGGGGCCAGAACCAAGAGGGGTTGTGGATACAGTCATCCTGAGAATGTCCCTAAGGACAACATCCATTAGAGTGAGTCTCTGCCCAGCCAGTGTCCTGCTTCCCCAGCATCCCCTGGGTGAAGGCGTGCACAGCCTTGGTGGGAGCTCTTACTGTGAATCAAGCAGTACCCTTAGCTCAGACAAACCTGATTTCTCTCCTGCCTCTGCTGTGTGACCTCAGGCAAGCCCCTTGCCCTCTTGGAGCCACAGATCCCTTCTTGTAAAATGGGGCTCATTGAGATCAGTGCATCGTCAGGGGTATTGTGAGATGGGTTGATAGATGGGAGGGTGCACCTGGACTGGTCCCTGCTGCCCCAGGTCCCTTCCAGCTGCTGCCCAGCCTTGGTTGGGTATGTTGGGAATGTCCCGCACTTCTTTTTTTTTTTTTTTAAGATTTTATTTATTTATTTGACAGAGATCACAAGTAGGCAGAGAGGCAGGCAGAGAGAGGAGGAAGCAGGCTCCCTGCTGAGCAGAGAGCCCGATGAGGGGCTCGATCCCAGGACCCTGGGATCATGACCTGAGCTGAAAGCAGAGGCTGTAACCCACTGAGCCACCCAGGCGCCCCTTGTCCCACACTTCTTTTTTTTTTTTTTTTAAAGATTTTATTTATTTATTTGACAGACAGAGATTACAAGGAGGCAGAGAGGCAGGCAGAGAGAGAGGAGGAAGCAGGCTCCCTGCTGAGCAGAGAGCCCGATGAGGGGCTCGATCCCAGGACCCTGGGATCATGACCTGAGCTGAAAGCAGAGGCTGTAACCCACTGAGCCACCCAGGCGCCCCTTGTCCCACACTTCTTTTTTTTTTTTTTTTAAAGATTTTATTTATTTATTTGACAGACAGAGATTACAAGGAGGCAGAGAGGCAGGCAGAGAGAGAGGAGGAAGCAGGCTCCCTGCTGAGCAGAGAGCCCGATGCGGGACTTGATCCCAGGACCCTGAGACCGTGACCTGAGCCGAAGGCAGAGGCTTTAACCCACTGAGCTACCCAGGCGCCCCTGTCCCACACTTCTTATGTGCAACCCAGAAACAGATTTTAAAAGCCAACCAAAAGGTGCCTGTACCTATTTTTAGAATAAAAACGAGCACCTGAAGAGCCTTTGTTGCATCCATCTAGCAACATGTAAGCTGTTTTACCAGCCCCCTTTGCATGGGCTCAGAGAGGTTAAATGGCCAGCCCAGGGCCACACAGCTCATCCATGGCATCATCCAGGGCCTGTGGATTCCTGATGCCAGCTTCTTCCCACGCTGTCTGTGTGTGTTTCATTAAGATCTAAGGCCTCTGACGCTGTGGGATTAACAAGCAGATCTTTGTTTGGTGGAAGCCCAGTCTGTGGGTAGGCCCAGCCAGCTGTCAGAGGGCCTCTTTATTCTGATGTAATAATTGCACTAGTAGAACTCCTGCAGTGTGAGTGGTTTAACTGGTAATTACCTAGGATGTGGGGGTGGGAGGGTTAGACACCTAGCAGGAGTCTTTGCTTCTTTGGAGGCCCAGGCCCCAGGCCCCTGAACTGCCACAGAGCTTGATGGCGGAGTCACGGCGATATCCACGCCCACACCTGGGCACCTGTACCTGCACCTCCAGCTCCACCTCTCCTACTGGCCTCATCTGCTCCTGAGAAGCCAGACCCGGTGCCTGGTAGGCCCCTGACCATCCACAGCAGCCTGTGGGACCAGGGGCCTCGGGCCTGTCACAGGCCTCCAGCCCATGGGTCAGGCATCTGTGCCGAAGCAGATGCTTTAGGACACCCGTGTAATGGCTGACAGCGTCTCTGGAGGGAGGCTGGGGCTGTGGTCAGAGCTGGGGCCCCTGCCTGGCCTGTCTGTCTCAGACTGTACCCTCTTGGCTCCCCTTGGTCAGGACATGCTGATGGGGGCTGATGCCCATGTGGAACAGATGGGGTCTGTCCCGAGTGTCTCCTGTGCTCAGGGAGAGGAGAGCCCTGAGCTGGGAGGCAACATTCACATTCTTACACTGCCTGGACCCACCACTGATTCCTTCCTGTCCCGAGTCACCTCCCTTCCCTCCCTGGGCCTCTGCTTTCTCGTCCAGTCCACAGCGATGGTGTCAGGAAGCGAGGGGCCTCCCAGCCCTGACCCCCGTGGCCCTGTGCTGGAGACAGCTCCTCACCGCACCACCCCATCCCCTGGGCTGGAGGGTGGGTCTGACCGGCTGTACCTTAGGCACCTGGCACTGGCCCTGCGGCTGGTGAGGGAGGAATGAGGAGGGAAGGACCGACTCTGTGTGTTCCTCCTGGTCCTTCTCCACCTTGAGTCAGAGGAGTAGCAGATACCAAGTTCCAGGTTGAGAAACTGAGGCACAAATAGCCCTGCAGGCAGAGGTCTAGCCAGAAATGCATGGAGCCATCTTCACTGTTGTCCCAGCCCTTCTCTGAGCAGACTTACTCCCATGCCTTGGGCAGCCGAGGACGGGGGTGTTGACCTGAGGTGTTTGATTTGGGGGCAGCAGGGCTGTGGAAATGAGGAATCTGGTCCACGTCCTCCTCAGCCCTGTGACCTTGAAGGGGCAGTGCTTGGTCTGCATGACCCCAGGGTCACTTTCTTTGGTTCTTTATTAGGAAATTCTTTCATTTTTCATGAATTCACTCAACAAATAGTCGTGTGATAACCGCTGTGTGCCAGGCACAGTTCTGGTTACTGGGATGTGACAGTGAGCCTAACCAAGTTCAGCCCTCATGGACCTGGCCTTCGGGGTGGAGGTGGGGTGTGTAAATAATAAACGCATAAACCACAGAGATGGTTGTCAAGTGGTGTAGACAGTGACACCGCCCCCCCTCCCCAATCTGGAAACCAGGAGCTGAGGAGCAGGGGAAGGCAGATGGGACCTGGATGGGGGGTTCTGACCGTGGACTCAGACAGAATCTGCATCTCAATGCCACCACCTGCTGTGAGTGTGCTCTGGGTCTTCTAGTCCACCTCCAGGAGCCTCAGTCTCTTTTTCTGTAAAATGGAGGCACTCAGGGTACCCACCCACTGGAGCTGTTCCGGGAGCATGTGAGATGATGCCTGGTGAGGACCTCATGCCCAGAACGTCCAAGTCTGTGCCTTCATTTACATCACAATTACAGTCACATCTATGTTTTGGAAAAGAGGAGAGTGAAGCTCAGAGAAGTTAGGTGATTTTCCCAAGGCCACCCAGCAGGTCCGCTCCCTGCTCCTCTGCTCTTCTGCTCTTCTCCTGTATAGAAGCCGCCTCTCCACCCCCGTGGGGCCCTGGCCCATCATTAGGTGCATTAAGTGTGGCGGAATTGGACTGTGTGGAATGTAGGTTGTAAACTGAGATTCTTATTTTAAAAATATCTTCATTTGGGGGTTTTATAGAACTAATGAATGTTCACCGTAAAAAATTCATACCATATGGATTAATTGTAGAATTTCATTATAGAAAATCAGACCATATGTTCAGAAACATAAAATATGGGGGTGCCTGGGTGGCTCAGTGGGTTAAAGCCTCTGCCTTCGGCTCAGGTCTTGATCCCAGGGTCCTGGGATCGAGCCCCTCATCAGGCTCTCTGCTCAGCAGGGAGTCTGCTTCCCTTCCTTCTGTCTGTCTGCCTCTCTGTCTACCTGTGATCTCTGTCTGTCAAATAAATAAGTAAAATATTTTTAAAAAAGAAACATAAAATATGGAAGCCCTTTGCAACCCTCTCTCCACTTCAGAGAAAACCAACATTTTAATCCTTTGCTCTAGTCTCCCCAATCAGCCCTGACATTTTATCAATACAGATATTAATATTTTATTATTTTTTATAAAATGGGACATGTCTACTGTCTTGCTACTTCATCTGTCATTTAACAGTAAATCCTTTGTCCATCTTAAAAGCTGTTAATGTGACCATATGCCCAAAGGTGGCATCTCTTACTAAAAATTAACTTAGCTTTATCGATGTGTAATTGACATATAAAATTATAAGATATCCGAAGTATACTACGTGGTGACTTGTTACACAGAGGCATTGTATCAGGATTCTCTGCAGCTAGTTAATCACCACATTGGTCACCTCACAGATTTCAATTACACACTATTGTGTCATCAGCTCTAGTCCTTATATTTTACATTAGGTCCTCAGACCTTATCTTTTTTTTTAAATTTTTAAATTTTTTTATGAACATGTAATGTATTATTAGCCCCAGGGGTACAAGACCTTATTCCTCTTACAGCTGGACGTTTGTACCCTTTTAAATCTCTCCAATATCCCCCACCCTTAAGCCCCTTTCTACTCTCTCTCTCTATGATTCTGACTTTTTTTCCTAAGATTTCACTTAGCATAGCATGATTTCACCATGCAGTATTTGTCTTCTCCGTCTGGCTTATTTCACTTTGCGTAATGCCCTCAAAGTCCAGCCCATCTTGTCACAAATGACAGGATTGCCTTCTTTTTCATGACTGAATGATACTCTGTCGTATGTACACACCACATCTTTTTTGTCCATTTACCTGTTGATGCACACTTAGTTTGTTTCTATATCGTATCTGTTGTGAATAATGTGCAGTGAACATGGGAGTGCCGAGATCACTTCGGGATCCTGTTTTCATTTCCTTTGGATCTATTCTCCGAAGTATGTGTGCTGGATCATAAGGTAGTTCTGTTTTCAGTTTTTCAAGGAACCTCTGTAATGATTTCCACAATGGCTGCACCAGTTTACATTCTTACCAACAGTGGACAAGTGTTCCCTTTTCTCCACATCCTTACCAACACTTGTTATCTCTTGTCTTCTTGAGGATAGCCATTGTAACAGGTGTGAGGTGTAGCTTTTTGTGGTTTTGATTTGCATTTCTCTGATGCCGAGTGATGTTGAGCACTTTTTCATGTGTCTCTTGGCCATCTGGATGTCTTCTTTGGAAGAATGTCTATTCAGTTCCTCTGCCCATTTTTAAAGATTTTTAAAAAAATTATTTATTTGGCAGAGAGAGAGTGAGAGAGAGCACAAGCAGAGGGAGAGGCAGGCAGAGGGAGAGGGAGAAGCAGGCTCCTGGCTGAGCAGGGAACCCTATCTAGGGCTTGATCCCAGGACCCTGGGATTATGACCTAAGCCAAAGGCAGACACTTAACCAACTGAGCCACCCAGGTGCCCCTCTCTGCCCATTTTTAATTGGATTATTATTATTGTTTTTGCTATTGAGTTGTATGCTATTGAGTTCCTTATCTATTTCGGATATTAGTTCCTTATCAGATAAGTGGTTTGCAAATATTGTCTTTCATTTCACAGATCACTTTCCAAGAGTTGAAGGTGGTTCTCTTTTCTCTAAAACCCTGTCAGTCCACCAGGATGGTGTCCCCTGTGAATTCCTGATAACTGCCTCCTTCCCCACATCCATCTCCTCAGTGTTTCTTACCCTTCTGGGGTAAATGTCTACTACCACCCCCTGTAGGCAGGGGAGGAAATGGAGTCTCAAGGACTATAAGTGACTGGCCCAGTTCCTGGGTACCCAGGTCCACAGGGGCGGATGTGAAAAGTGGATCACAGCAGTGAGGAGGCTTGCCCCTGCCACTGGGAGGCCAGAGGGGTGGGCTACTTTGGAGGAGGACACGCCAGGTTTTAATCCTGGGTCTGCCACTTGAGAGCTGTGAGATGTTGCACAAGTTACTAGGAGCTTCCACATCTGTTTCCTCAACTTTAACATCAGGCTAATGTCCCTATATCCTGGTGCAACACTTAAATAGGTTAAGGCATATAAACCCTTAGCAAGTGCCTGGCAGTGCTCCGTAAGAGTGGCCTGCGATCCGAGGGAAGGGCTTGCCCTGTTTATCTACACCCTCCCCCGAGCCCAACCATCCCTTTAGGGACCTGCAGCTGAGTGGGTTTCAGGATCCATTTCAGGATCAGGCTGCCTGGGTTCAGATCCCCATTCTGCCACTTGCTGTTTGTGGTGGCTGCTGCGGTATTTGCCATGTCTTCTCTTCAGGAGTGAGCTGCCTGGAGGGTGGGCTTCTGACCAGCGGCGAGTCCTTCTCTAGGCGCTAAGAGGCCAGGTACACAGGAGCTGCTTACCCAAGGTCAGCCACCCTCCTTGGCAGCACCCCACATTTAATGGCTGGTTTATGGGGGTGTAAATGTCCAGCCCCCTTGTCTCAAGGAGGACTGCTCTGAATGGCCCCCAGCCCCAGAGCTCCCTCTGCAGGAGTAATGGGCTGAGGCCTTTGTGGATCCACATCACTGTTCAGCTGAGCTCAGTCCTGCTGCCTCCATTCCTTACAGAAAGTACTCTCCACCAAATCTCCTGACTCAGGGACTTTTTCCCAGGAAACCTGACCTAAGATACTGTTTATATGATTTTTGTGTAAATTATTTAATGCTCTGTGCCTCGGTTTCCTCCTCTGTAAAATGGGAGAGATAATAGTTCCTGTGTCACAGGATTGCTGTGTTAAATGAGATAATCTGTGCCAAGTGCTGAAACAGTGCCTGGTAAATACTCAATAAATGTTAGCTTTATCTGTTTTTAGCCCAAGGCCAGCTAGTTAGTAACAAGACCAGAAGTAAAATCCGGTTATTTTCTTTAGCTGCTGGCTCTGTGCTCTGAGCAACAGCCATTTATTCTGAGCAGCCAGGGGCTCTGAATACAGTGAGTTCTGGGGAAGCTGAAGGCTGCAAGACCTGGGTATGGAGGATGTTGGATTGTTCGGTCTGTGGCCATTCCTTAACACTACTAGGAACTCACTGTGTGCCATTCCCCTTCCTGATTATCTTGGGGCCTATTCCAAAGTACAGCCCCAGCCCAAGGTCTGCTTGTTATAGCTATAAATTGTGGCAAAATGGGAGGAATGACCATTTGTGCACTCAGCAAACAGGAGCAGAACGGTTCAGCACAGCAGAAGACAGACCAGGTCTTCCTCTCATTTTGTGGGAGACAAAGAGGCCAGAAGAAGAAGGTTCTCCTGGCTGGAGGACAGAGAAAGCTCGGCAGGAGGTAACATTCGTGCTGGACCTTGAAGAAGGGTAGAATTTAGTCAGAAGGGGGTGGGAGGAGAAGGTGTTCAGGTGGAGGGGAGGCATGAAGGTGAAAGCTCTCGGCATGTTTTAGAACTCCAGTTCCTCCAGTGAAAATCCACTCAAGACAATTTCTATGCTCAGGTTCCCTCTGTGTGTCCCTTCATGCCGGCATTCAAGTTTCTTGAGTCTCGTACTCTGTGCCCAGTGTTCTAGTCCAGCTTAACCACATGGTGTTCCCTTGATATGTCCCCAGTGTGCTGAGGCTTTGAATGAGGGGAAAATACAAACTTTGGAGTCAGATACACCTAGACTCTGATCCCACTTTGGGTGCTCCTGTGAACCCATGCAAATCAGTTACCTTCCCTGACCATCCATGTTCTCATCTATAAAACTGGGCAAATAATGCCTCTTCCACTGAGTTCTTGTGTCCTCTGGTCTGGTTCTCAGTGATCCTGTCTCCTGGTATTCATGCCCTTGTGCAGGTCCCTGCCACACTGTGCCAGCAGTGGTCTGTGTGACCAATAGAACATGAGAGTGGTGATGGTATGTCACTTCTGAGACTAGGTATAAAAGACTACAGCTTCCATCTTGGGTCCAACACTCTGCCACTCCCCGCACCCCCACCAGATTGCTGATTCTGAGGGAAGTCATAGTGTGAATGCCGTGAGCAACCCCAGGGAGAGGTGGACACAGTGAGAAACAGAAGCCTGCAACCAGCAGCCACATGAGTGAGCTTAGTAGATTTGTTCGTCCCAGCCAGGAGGGACCCCGAGCCAGACCCACTGGGCTAAGTGCCTAGATTCCTGACCCTCAGAAATATGTGAAATAATAAATGTTTCTTGTTCTAAGCTTCTACAATTGGGTTACTGTGTTACACAGCAACAAATGTTAGGTAAGCATTAACAGAAGTGGTGTGTGTAATGTGCCCAGTGTGATGCCTGACACAGTTGGGTGCTTAAAAAATGGGAGCTGGCACATTATTTCCCAACCCTGTGCCTTTGCCTCAAATACTCTCTTGCATTTCTGCTTGTTAGAAGTCTCCCACCACTCTCAAATCTGTTTTCTAGGAAAGTGTCACTGACCCATCTCCCCACAGCACCCTCCATGATTAGAGCCATGATACCCCATCCTATGTATTTTTCTTAGGATTTGAGTCTCTTTCTGCCAGCCTCATTCAGAGCCATGTCTTGCCCCTTTCTCCTGCTCCCTGAGAAACCATGAACAACCTGAAAACGGGGGCCAGATCTGACTCTTCATGACATCCCCCGTCCCATTGTGCACCCCAGCCCCTGTGTGGCAGGTGCATGGGGCAGACCGGCAAGGTGAAGGGAGGAAGAACACAGCGGGAGGCAGGGGCTGAGAGCAGGGGCAGGAGCCCGGGCCCCGTCGGCTGGGGCAGAGCAGGGCCTGCCCTCCCTGTCTTTGTGGAGGCCGACCCTGGGTGCAACATTCTCCCTAGACACTTCCCTGGGATCTCCAGTCCTCCCAGGGCCCTGCCTGGAGGAAGGTGGCTTCAGCAGACATTCTCAGGGGACTGGGGTGCTCCCTTTGACAGCAGAACCTCATTGACAGGTGACCCTCCCATCCTAATTTCGCCACCTGCAGGGAATCTGGTACCACGCATCTCACATCATCTTTAAGTCTGAAAGAATGTGCCCTGCCCACTGATGGGGTTCCTCCAGCACTGGGGCCCGGGACAGGGAGGTACACCCACTCCACCTCCTCATGGGAACCCATTCCCCACGGGAGAGAAGGATGTGTCACTGTGACCACATCTTTCTGGAAAACTCCCACAGTTCATTTCTTTCCCCGGAATTG
The DNA here is from genome assembly GCF_963455335.1 of Martes martes. Classification (NCBI taxonomy): domain Eukaryota; kingdom Metazoa; phylum Chordata; class Mammalia; order Carnivora; family Mustelidae; genus Martes; species Martes martes. The sequence continues at coordinate 161,213,102 of NC_137891.1, forward strand.
CACTGGGGAATCATATACTTGCTCAATCTCGTTGGATCTATTTTTGGCCTTGACTGACTTGATGTGGTGGAGTGTGCGGGTGTTCCCTTTTAATTTGGGGTCAAAAGCTGTCTGAGGTCTGGACTGGCAATCATGAGTGCAGAGCCATTTATGGAAGTAGCTCTTGAAAAAAGTCGGTAATGAAAACTGACTAAAAATACCTTAGAAATGAAGCCTCCTTGGCCTCCTCTGGGTAGCACTGAGATTTCTGGGTGGGAGGGAGAAGCCTTTCAGATGCAGAACTGGTAGGTGATCAGTGCTGCAGCTCCTCCCTGGGCCCCCACCAGGCACAGAGACCCGGGTTTTGCTTTAGGTCTAAAGGGGGCACCTCAGCCTTGTCACTAGCAGGACTAGCTGGACAGGACCAGTGCCTCTGCCTCTGGGACCCTCTGGAGCCTGCCCTCCACCTCAGCAGCCTGGCTGTGGGAAGGAGGGCCAGTTCCGCAGCAAAGTGAAGATGTGAGCGGCTTCTGACGGAGACCCACTGTGCTGTGGAAGCCATTCCTAGACCAGCAGCTGCCCCACTGTTCTGCGGAGCTTGGGAAGAACCTGCAGACACATGCCCTCTCTGGGACCCCTGAACAAAGGGAGCTCAGTGACATCCACTGAGAGCCTCCCGTTTCTGCCCCACATGGTACAGTCCTGCCCTTAATTGCTCACCGTCCAGAGGGGCACGGGAACCAGAGAGGGGGACCCCTGGGACAGGGGAAAGAGAGAGGCCAGCAGGCTGATCTGTGTGAGGTCAGAGGAGGACGAGGGGCCTTGAAAGCTGGACTGAGAGGAAAAGCATCCTTTAGTCAGGGCAGAATGGGGGCGACTCAGGAGAGGGTGCTTTGGGGAGGGCCTTCAGGGGAGGGAAGAGGTATCTGTAGCCGGAAGGCCCAGGAGGCCATGAGGTTGGGCCGGGCCAGCTTGGGGGTGGGGTGGGGGGAGCAGAACCAGAGCTTGGTCTCCTCCTGGGGACCCTGTGGGGTTGGGGAAGGGTTTGAGGGCACACAGGTCAGGCGATTCTATGTTCTTAACAGCCACTCTGGGTGGCTTACTTTTAGTCAGAAGCAAGACAGATTTAGGTCCTGAGTGACTCTAAATTTTGTCCAGGGCACAAAAATAGCCAAAGCTTTTGTTGGTGTAGGACTGGTGGACTCAGGGTGTGGCATCTGGAGATCTAGCCCTTGAGTGGTGCAGGGCCTCAGACACAGAAACGTAGAATGTGGATGGCGGTCACAGAGGGTGGAGGACATCACGTCCCCACAGCGGGCCTTTCCCAAATATGGGATCTGGAGGTTGGTTTATCAGAGACTAAAGAAGGCTGAGAGTCCTAACAGCACACGTTGATGATTCATAATTATTTCTTGTTCCGGAAGCCACATTATGGTGATTCAGAAAGTAAATTCGTTTGCTCCTTCCCCAGACAGAAGCTGGTTCAGTGTTTGATCATTTGGGGCAGCTTTTATAATTATGTAGAAAATAAACATTTAGAAGTGCCTTTTGAGCCAGGTGTAGCTTTGTCTGTTCCCTAGGCCCACTGAGTAATTTGTGTGGGGCCTTTCATATCTCGCCAGTATATCTTGGGGTTGTTGTGTTAAAGAGTATTTGTATGTAATTTTGCCAGGGTACTGCAAAAGGATATTGCCAAATTGCTCTCCAACACATTCCTACCAGCGATGTGGGAGAATGTTCTTGTCTGCTCTCACCTACTTCTCAAAGGCCACACTGAGCACCCTATAAAATATCCTCTTCCTTTCCGCATTACTGTTGACCCCATAACCCTCCATATTCCACTCAACAATGTAAATGTCATCCCTTGTCTTACTTGTTTTGTTGTTGGTAGTGTTCATATTGTATCTCCCCCATTAGACCATAAACTCCATCAAAACAGAGACCTGACTTATTCACTGTACTCCCAGTGCTCAGGCGGTCTCTACCTTACCATAGTAAGAACTTAATACATTTGTTTATAAATAGAACTTGATAAACCAATGAAAATTAAATGAGCAAAGTGATACATTTATTTAGAAAAAGATCATTCCAAATCTCCCCTTCCTCTCCTTCCCATGGCTTTGAAATTTCTGACATGGCCTCTTGAGGGCATCACATCTTGGCACAGATAGGGAGATTGCAAGTCAGGCTCCTCAGAACTCATGTTGAAAGGCTACTCCTCCCAGGCCATTCCTGACTGTTTACAAAGCCCTTCCATGGCCCTGTGAGGAAAGCTGGACTGCACCCTTACTCCCCGTTCATGGAGGAGATGAGGCTCTGGCCTGACCATTGCCACAGTTCCCTGTGCTGCCCTGAGCTGCCTCTGGCTAAAGTAGTCTCGGCCTGCACTTGGTTAACAAAGGGACGTAGAGGTGCCAGAAAATGATTTCCCAGAACATCAGCTTTTAGAAAATCTTTCTCCTAGCTCAGAGCAACAGCCACTGAAAAGGAGGCAAATCTTTAGATTACCTCTTCCCATCCTCCCAACTGACTGTCAGATGAAGAATCTTTCTTTACCTAGTCCCACACTGCAGGAAATATCACTAATTTCTGATGAAAAGCGTCACTTTCCTCACAACGTCCTGGCTTCTGGTGCTTGCCTGGAACAGCCAGGGGGGCAGTTTCCTGTGCTGAGCTGCTGGGTAGTTCATGGATTTCACAAACACACAAGGTAGAAGCTTGGAACCGGGTTCACTTCAGGTGCACAAGGCTCCCCTGACCCTGCACCCGTGGGCCCCCAGGTCAGCAAAGGAGGGAGGCCCCAGAGCGTGGTCCTCCCATGGAGCTGGCAGATTTGTGGGTTGTCCCCTCGGCCCTCAGATCCGACAGGAAATCAGCTGCAGGCCTGCAGACTGAGATCGCCTGCAGCCCCACCTGCACGCCAGCGCCACGGTCTTGGGAGCAGATATGTGTTCACGGATCCGGGTTCAAGGCTCTGTGAGGAGTCAGGTGAAGGGTGGGACAGAGCCACCCTCCTTCCTGCTCTGGGCCATACCCTGTCACAGCCAGCAGCCTCAACCTGGGGCATCCTGCACATCCACGATTCTTACACAGCCACAGAACAGAGGTGGTCTGTGTGGTCCCTGAATCCACAGAAATTGTCCCCAAAGCTGTGCGTGTGGGAGTGTCCATAGGGAGGAGGGGACGCGTGTGGTAGTATTCGTGGCCCACATCCCCAGGTGCGGGACCAGAGCCCTGCAGTCCTCGCTCTCCACATGTGTGGGAGGACAAGGGTCCCTCCTGGGGTCACCGCCCCCAAAGCATCCTGGCTCCCGGCTGCACATGTGCCTCGTGTTCGCCAACCTGGTGGAGCCTGGCCGTTGTCTTTCTTTGCCACCGTGGTCTCGGGAGAAAAAGCCCACCTTGTCCCGTCACTGTGTGTGTCCACCGGCCCCGCCCAGCCCAGCTGTTGGCCTGTCTCTCGCTGGACCCAGTCCCTACCGCAAGGACAGGAAGCGTTCCCCACATCCACCTCCGCCCCAGCTTGGTGACTTGTGGTCATGGACCCCGGTAGCGAGAGAGAGTTTTTAAAAAGACTCACAGACGTGTCATTAAAATCTCAGTGTTGGGTTTGGGGGAAGGTGCTGGGTGGCTCCCGCCCCTGCTTTCTGGAAACACAGATTTGTGGCGTTTGACAGTGACAGGAGACTAAAGTGGGATGGTACTAAATATACCGTCCTGGGCATTTCCGGGCACCGGGGGATGTGGGATTGACTCGACACCCCAGCCTCCGGCCCAGACAGACCAGCCCCGCTTCGGCTCCCCTCCAGCCTCTGCATCCCTTTCCCCTCCGTGCCTTTCACCCGCACTTCAAACCACATTGCCCCCCCTGCTGCCCAGAACCCTAAACCCCGCTGGCCAGATGCACACTGGTCAGATGCACAGCCGGTGCTCCCAGGCCGGAATTCCAGCCCTCCAGAGTCAGACCACAGCTAGACTCAGGGCCGGTCCTCTACAGCGCTGACCTGTGGACACCACTGCCCTGCACACCTGTGCCTCTGAGGTCTTCTCTGCCTAGAACGGCTTCCCCACCACCTTCTCCACCCCACAGGACGCCATCCCATCCTTCAAGGCCAGTTCAGGTGGCACCTCCCCTGGGAAGCCTGCTCAGATCCCACCCATCATGGGACCGTCCAGCTTCCCTGGGACCTGACCAGATGTCACCAGGCACTGTCACTCCTACTTTGCTCCTTCTTGTTCCTTTCCAGGTCTCCCTCTGACCCTCCTTCTTCCCTCACCTTGTCACCAAACAGAAACTGCCATCCTTTGTCTTTCGCTGTGTTTGTGGCTGTTGTTATCCCTGCCTGTGCTATCTCTTCCTCAACCCTAGGCCTTTGTTCAGGCTGGGCCCTTCCTCTGCAGTGTCCTCCCTTGACATGGGGGCACATCCACTCTCAGCCCTTGAGGCCCAGCTCCAGGGTCAGCTGCAAACACTCCCTCTCCCCCAGGCTCCCGTGCACACACATCGGCAGACTCTGCTCAGTCCCAACCTCAAAAACATGCTCAGCTCTGTCCCTGCCCACCCCGTGGCCTGTTTCTGCCTTGGGTCTGATGTCAGTCTTCCCAGAGGAGGGACGTGCCCTCAGGTCCCATCCTTGGGTCCCAGAGCCAGCAGGGGATGGGTGGGGCAGGCTGGGTTTGCGGCTTGGGGGTCAGAAGCAGAGGCAGCTCTTGCTGGCACCACGGTGTGCTGGGCCCTGTGCCGGACACCTCAGCGCATGGCCCGCCATGCCCTCTCAGCACCAGGAGGCAGAGCTTGGGAGCAAGTCCCCTTGCAGAGGAGGGAGCCGTCCCCACCTAGGCTGCCCGGGGCCCCATCTCCCCCCGCCCCCAGCTCTGTTCAGAGCACAAGTGACGGATGGCCCCACTCTGTCTCGCAGTGGAGCGTGACCACACCCTGGGCTACCAGGAGCCCCACTGGAAAGAGTTCCGCTTCGACCTGACCCAGATCCCAGAGGGCGAGGCGGTCACAGCCGCCGAGTTCCGGATTTACAAGCTGGCCAGCACCCACCTGCTCAACAGGACCCTGCACATCAGCATGTTCCAGGTGGTCAGGGAGCAGTCCAACAGGTGCCTACCCTCACACCGCCTCCTGATGGAGCCTGGCCGGGCAGGGGACACTTCCCAGAGGACAGAAGGGGAGCTCCCTGGGGAGTACACCCTCAAAGGCAGAAGGATATTTGGCCAAGGCCTCGTGTCACTGTGGGGAGAGGCCCAGCATAGGTCCTGCTTCACATCCCTGCCATGCTGTCCCGGCTGTGGGACCATGGGCAGGTCATGAGCTCCCGAGCCTCGGTTTCCATACCCCTGCTGGGCCCAGTAGCATTTCGTGCAGTACATACAGTGAGAGAAGGCACACGGGCCGCCCACCCCGAGCCAGGCAGGATAGGTGCCCCATACACCGTCCCCCAGGTGGGCACTGGAAATGCAAAGGCAGCTGTGCCGGCCCTCAGTTAATTGTTTTTTCATGTCCACAGGGAGTCTGACTTGTTGTTTTTGGATCTTCAGACGCTCCAAGCTGGGGACGAGGGCTGGCTGGTGCTGGACGTGACAGCAGCCAGTGACCGCTGGTTGTTGAGCCGGAACAAGGACCTGGCGCTCCGCCTCTATGTGGAAACGGATGACGGTAAGGCTCAGGGTTGGGCAGCAGACCTTCTCCTGGGGGCTTTCGAGGCTGTTGGCACAGAGCCAGCTGCAACCACCTCCTTTGGCCCTGGAGGCCTGGCCTCTTTCAGCCCAGCGGCTGGGGTGATAATCCCCTAACCACTTTGGGGGCTCATTGGGGTGCAGAAGCCAAGGTTCCCACAGCGGGAGTCCCCTACCACGGTGGTCTCCCTCCTCTCCTTTTGCAGAACCAACATTTCAGTCACTAAGAGAGAGTCCATGTTGTCCCTCCCCAAGAGCAGCCATGTATGTGGGGCGTGTCCATACTGGGGAGGGCCGAAGGGAGATAGTTACACCCTCAGACTCGGAGCAGAGAGGCCTGGGTTTGAATCCCAGCTCTTCAGCACTCTAACCCCGTGACCTTGGCAGGGTACTTACCTTCAGGGTCTCGGTGTCCTCCTCTGTAGAACGAGGGTTCACATCTTCATTCATTCCCCAGGCAGCTGGGGGAGAACCTCCTTCATCGCAGGCAGTGGAGTGGGGGAGGGAGAGGCAGAAAGTGGGCACAGGATGGTGAATCTGGGTTACAGCAAGGGGCCGCCATGGCTGGAGCTGGGCGGGCGGGGGCGAGGTGGGAGAGGAGACTGAGAGCTGCAGGGCACATCCTGAGTGTGGGTGAACCCGGGCCCCGTGTCAGAGTGTTGAGGGTGGCTCCCTGTATTTCATAGCAACAGAGGATGATGGGATCTGAGTCAGGTTTTTAGAAAAGAGCCCTCTGAGACAGCCCCTGGAGGAGGGCATCACTTACCCCGGTGCTTAGTGAATTAGACTTCCCAAAAGTACAGTGGGGACGGGGCGAGGGAAGTGAGTTCACAGAGGAGAAAGCTGACGGCACTAACTTAGCAGGTGACCAAGGCTCATAGGAATGTCCTGCGCCTGCTGTGTCCCCTTGACGTGATGGAATGGGAAGGGCCCTTCATCTCGTGGTCGTCCCCCAGAACACAGAACCCCACCTGACCATGGGAAAAACATCAGACAAACCCAAATTGAAGGACCTGCTACAGATTCCTGACAAGTGCTTCTCAAAACTGTCCAGGTCGTCAAACAAAGAAAGTCTGAGAGATTGTAACAGCCTGGGGAGCCTTTGCAGTTGTAGCAATGGAATGCCATGTGGGATCTGGGACGGGACCCTGGAGGAGAGAAAGGACACTGGGGAAGACCAGTGAGGTTCGACTACATCGTGTTTAGTTTATCCTCAGACTTAGTGTTGGTCGTTTAGTTGTGACAAGTGCACAGTGCTAATGTCAATGTTGGCATTTCCCGGAGAAACGGGCCTAAGTATCTGGGAACTGTACTGTCCTTGCGGTTTTTCTGTAAATGTCAACTGTTGTAAAATAAAAACTTAGCATGTGTGTCCAACAAAGGCCCTGCCCCCTACGTCTGCAGGGGCCGTAGTCTGGGGGGGACAAGAGCAAAGTCAGAGCAACAGGAGCCACGAGCTGCAGGGGAGAGCGGAGATGTGCTTGTTGGTTGGTAGCAGCAGAAATGGAGAAGAGGGGATAGAGGAGGAATGATGGAAAACGTGGATTGAGCCAGTGGCCATTTTTAATAGAATCTTTATATTTTCCTGCCTGAGTAAAAGTAGTGGACGGGCAGGCTTGAGGGAGCAAACCAGGAGGCCTTTTTCGGCAGCGATGTTATTGAGAGCCCTGGTTGACGTCCAGATGGAGTGTCAGCTAGCACAGGTGAGAGCTGGGGCACAGGTGGGAAGCGCCCACATCTAAGTGGCTTGAGAGGCCTGGGACCGGAGCAGGTCTCCTGGGCAGGGGTATGGATGGAGAAGGAAAGGGACGGTCCAGAACCCTGGGGCCTCCCACATGGAGATGGCTGCCCCGAAGGGGTGATGCGGAGGATCTTTCCTTCCCATGGGGGTTCTGGGGCGGAGAAGGTGGCCTTCCGGCCAACCTGAGGGCTCAGGGTCAGTCTTCCCCTCACAGACACCACCATGGGGCCTCTGCAGGCATGGCTCCCTCCCCATCGGGTGCAGGGTCCTGGGTTTGGGTCCTGCGGACTAAGAAGCACGATGCTTCCCGAACCTCTTGGAGTGTGGAGGGGCCAGGATGTCGGGGGTCACCTTGTCCCCGCATAAACACCCCGTGTGCCCTCCCTGCTCTGTGATGCGGCAGCTGCAGCAGTCAGTCGGTCCCCACCAGGTCCAGAGCCCGGAGGCGGAGGGCATGATGGCAGCCCTCCAATGGTTCACCAGATTGTACACAGACCCCGTGGAGCTTGGGAAAGACATCTCCGAGAGCCCCAATCTCTGGGTCATGGCTTTGGGCTCTGCAGGATTCCAGAGAACCTTATAAAGGCGCTGCTCAAGACACAGGTCAAGGAAGTAGCAACGTGGGGGTGGACGACTTTGGGCTGGGCCTTCTCCTGGAGACCAAGCAGGTCCCCCATATCATCGGCTCCAATGCAGGGGAGAACTTGCTGTGGGAGCACCAGTACCTGTCCCGCTGGGGCTGGAGCTACCTTCCCAGGGCTCCCCGAGGGAGTGCATCTGCAAGGGGGGTGCAGGGGCGGGGCCCTGTTCTACAGGCCCACAGCCTGCAGGACCCTGGTGCAGGAGGGAGGCGCCCCCATCAGGTAGTCGGGAGGCAGTACCAGTGCAGAGAGGTGAGGGACTTTCTCGGGGATCTCCGTCTTCCTGAGCGTCCATCTCGGTGGGGTTTGCTTTGGTGAAAGGGTGGAAGGCCCCCCGCGGAGGAAACATTATCTTCAGAAGAAACACCAGGAGTTGCAACGTGCCCACGAGCAAAGCTGCAGAAACCTCCGTGGTGGGGGCGGACGAAGCTGCGGGTGTGGGCACGTCTGCCCCCGAAGAGGTCCAGGTTCCTAACGCTGATGCGACCCCGTCATCCGGAGGGAAAAATACAAGAAATGAATTGAACATCTCATGGTGCAGACAGAGGAAGGTGAAAAAGCCAAGTGTGTGGGTGACCCCAGGGCCTGGATCAGCACACGGGCAGCTCTTGAACATGAGGGTGGCATGTGTGCCACCTGGGGCGTAGGAATCCCGCTCCTGCCCAGTAACTACATCAGCCCAGATGTAACTGTTCATCCTCACCATGAAAATAGGATCCTGGGCTTGGGTCCATTTCCATTAAAAGAGGAGGCAGATGCAGATCTCATCACTGCGGGTGAGCAGATGGTCAGCATTTCCCCCAGGGGGGCTGTTTTTTCTCCTGCGAAGACTCGTCTGCAGTAATTCGAGGGGACACCTCCACCTCACTGTGCTGGGAGCCGTGCTGGTTTCCTGTCCAGTGACAGCTAACCGGGTCACCCCCGGAAAGAAGGGGAGAGGCCCGGAGGGAGCCATGGATTTGGTGTCTGGTGCCAAGGCCAGAACAGTGGTCACCATGCAACACTGCACCAAGGACAAGGAGCCCCATGTCTTGGAGAAATGCACCGTGCCACTGACCAGGGCGCTGTGTGGACCGAACCATCCCTAAGAAGGCCGTATTTGACATGAACGGGAAGAAAGGCCCCACGTGGATCGAGCTCTGGGATGGCCTGATGGTGGATGACGTCAAAAAGAGCTTGGGCAGCCCTTTGCCCTGTCCCCAAACCTCAGACCCACACAGCAGGTGGCAGCCTGAGCTGGGAAGGAAGCCCTGGTCACAGAGGGTGGGTTTCATTGGAAATCAGAGGACGGCCGGTCACCTCTGTCCGTGGTGCTGGTTGTCTGACCAGCTTTCCCACGGCCAGACAGACTATTCTGCCAAGAGGGATATGGCTTTAATTAAAAACCAAAGGAGAACGTAGCCCTTTATCTTGTATGTTCTGTGCATCCTGAGATGGTCTGGTACCGTCGTCGGGCACTTGGAACACCCTCCTCACTGTGCTGTTTACGTGACACTGTGTGCAGCTCGAATGAGCCCACAGGACGGCTTTCATGGAAGGGCCTCCCCTTGTGAATGAGTCAGAAAATGTGGGGGGATGATGAGGAAGGTGTGACCACCCCCATACCCCCAAGGACCCACTTTGCCAGCACCGTATGCCCCATGACCTGGGGGATGCTGTCTGCGTGATCTTGTCTTCCTGCAGCCCCTCTGACTTTTCCTCTGGGGCCTTCCGTCCTCTGGCTAAATTCTGTGTCCCTGTAGCCTCCCCTCTTCCTCCCTGCATGTCCTCCTCCTTGTGGCTAAATAGATGTGTCTGGAAGGACAGCAAGGCTGTCTTGCTGGGCCAGAGCACTGGCAACGCAGTGACAAGGTTCCCCTGCCGATCAGCCGTCCCCCGTGTGCTGTCGAAGGCCACGGCTTGTGGTAGGAGGGGTTCTAGAAACCTAAGACGGACTTCTGGGTTTTCTCATCCTCAGACATGGGGTTCCTGTGTCACCCAGGACACTCAGACCCTTTCTGCCTATTGTGGAGCCCTAGACCGGCCTTTTGTCACTACTCCCTTATAACACAAGAGAGGCCGTGGGGTGTTTCCTCCTGAACATAACGGGTTCATACACATGCCTGTGCAGCCATGTGCAAGTCCAGATGTGTACGTGTGTGTGAGGTAAAAAAGCCTGACACAGAGTACAACGCACATTCTCAGCGTAGCTCTCAAGGGCACACAACCATCAGAGCAGGTGGGCGAGAACTGGAGATTCTAGCTGGTGAAGGAAGGCCTTTCAGGGAGGCCTCCTTGGAGCCTCGCCCCGAAGGAAGGGCCAGTTCCTGGAATGGAGGGATGGGGACACTGCTCCTGAGGGGCAGCCTGGAGGGTGGGGGGTTAGTGGCCAGGGACCATGACTGGGTTGGGGGTGGAATGGAAGGGCAACAAGTGGATGGATAGTGGGGCACCTTTTGGGGCTTCTGGGGAGGGAATCTGATCGGCCCTGGGTGTCAGTTTTCCAGCATCAGTGTGGACAGGCAGAGCTCCCCAGGAGCAGTGAGACGTGTGAAGATGGTAGGAAGGAGGAGGAGGGTTGAGTTCCTCGTTCTCCTGTGATGAAGTAAGCAGGGGGACAAAAGTAGACTGGATCCATAGCTGGGATTCTCCGAGGGTTCAGACAGGCACCCCGGTTGTCCTTCAGCCTGGCACAGGGTCACCTCCGTGACCACAGGGTCTGTGGAAAAGAGCCAGATGGTGCCCAGAGCGGGAGGCCTGGGGGAGAGGCGGGAGTGATCTAGGCCTGGCACAGTTTGGGAGGGTGTGAATGAGGCCTTGAGCACCTGCCCCGGGACAGGATGGGGCAGATGAGCTGGCAAGACTGAGAAGTGGGGAGAGGCTGGAGGACTCATGGGTGCCCCGCGGCCCAGAGAAGTAGCGTGTTCCATCGGGCCGAAGGGGAAAGGCCACAATGTGGCCCACGCTCTCAAGCATGGCTGCACACACCTGTCAAGTGCAAAGCAGCCTGCCAGCACCCTCACAAGGTCAGGTATAGAGGCGGGGACCCTGGGCCCCAGAGGCTCCCACCACTGCCTTTCTAGAAAGCAGCCTTCCAGTGCCGGGCAGCCTAGGGCATCACCAGCTAGATAGCTCAGGCCTTCCCTGCAGCCCATTCTCTGCCCCCGGGAAACCCCAAGAAGATCCTTGATCAGACAGGCGCACAAGGAAAGTGAATAGTGAACACAGCCTCAGACGACAGATCACCCTCCCTGGCTCCTCGGTGGGCAGTTCTCTCCAGGGAACAGGGACAGGACAGTGGCACCCGCAGGGGCAGAGTGCTGCCCAACCCAGGGTCATGGAGTTACACTCCAGTGCCATGCTGACGACAGTCACCCTCCTGCTCCCATCCACTCTGGGCTCCTCGTGGCCTCTGGCATTGCCCCTCTGCTCACAGGCCTTGTATGTGTCTCGTGGCTCCGTGTCCTTGTGGTTCTGCTGCTTCCTCGTGGCTGACTTGCTGTGACCCAAACTCTTCCAAATGGCTTCTCTCTGGGCTCCTTCCTGGGTCAGCTCCTGCTGCTGACGACCTCCTGTCCAGCAGGATCGTTCCCAAGTGAGCCTCTAATGGGTCTAGGGCATTTGTGTGTGGCAGGTGATGTCATAGGTCAAAGTTCAGTCACTGGATTGATTTGCTGTTCAGTCAACTTGGCCCAAGGACATGGGCCTCCAGCACAGCTATTGAAGGGCTGACCTTTACCAGCTGAGCAGGACTGTGGGTGGGGCAGGCAGTGCCCTTGACCTGTGGTGTATCCCAGTGACTCATAATAGACCCACTAATGGAGCAAACATAGGTATTTGTACATGTGGACGTCTGTATACTCTATGATAAACGCATGTGTTTCTATACATATGTGTGTGTGTGTCAGGGTGGCCACATTGAGGGGACAGGGACACGGAAGGGGAACAGTTGCCTCTGCATGTTATGAAGCATAAAACTGAGTTAGTAATCCTCTCCTGTTGTTTAAGAAAATTCCAAAGGAAGAGAAAATGAAGAAGGGGTCTGTGGCACTCTCGTCTTCACAGTGTAAGCCAGGAAATAACTGATGTGTTTAAAGTGAAGCTAATATCTAAATATTATGGTGTATTTTCTCAAAGGATTTTATACATTTGAAATGCTCATCGTGGAGACATTTTAACAGTAGTGAACGTGTTTATATGAAAAAGTTGGAAAAAATACAGACACTCATGGTCACCATTGTGTAAAACTTCAATTGACATGAAAATATTCCAGAAATATGAAAATGCTGTGTTGGAGTGTGGAGAGATTTCATAGGGATTTTTTTTTTTTTTCTCAAAGGTTACCTTATAGTTGCTATTGTATTACTTGGACAATTAAAAAATCAGGAGGCAGGGAGCCTGGTGGCTCAGTCAGTTGAGCAGCCTGGCTAACTCTTTTGGCCCAGGTCATGATCTCAAGGTTATGAGATCAAGCCCCGCATGGGTCTCTATTCTAAGCTGGGAGTCAGCTTGAGACTCTCTCTCCCTTGTCCTCTGCCCCTCCCCAGTCAAAATAAATACATAAATCTTTTAAAAAATCGGGAGGTCCTTTGGAAATACAAAGAGGTACAGGAAGTTAGTTTTATTGGTGGAGTCGACATTTCCAGGGATCATGTGTGTGTTTCTTAAGTCATCTTCCATCTTTAAGCAGCTTTGGGACCAAATCCCATTTTCATGGGTAACCCTCTTCCTAGCCAGAGGCCCCCGTATTTCCCTGCCCACAGTCTTTTCTCTTCTTTTTGACCCAAAAACCTGGGGTTAACTCTTAAGTGAATAAGAACTTGGGGTCTGGAATTAGACATGGGCTGAACCCCAGCTCTGGGACTTTGGCCTGATGTTGCTGCCCTGCTGTCCCCGGTGTCCCGTTTGTGGGCATCAGGGGACACTTAAGGCCCTGCTCTTGGGAGCAGCAGGCAGAACAAGCCCTCGCTATGTCCTGGCAGCTGCTCCCATCTGCTGGGGCACAATTCTTCGAGTCCTCCAAAAGTATGGGGTAGGCAGGAGAACTCGGGCCTTGGAGCTCTCAGACGGCAGTGGGAACCACGGTTCTGTGCTCCCCTGGCCATTGGGCTCCAAAGTTTCTCCGTGAAGCATGTGGTCCAGGTTACTGTGGAGACACATGAGGTCACGAGTGGGAGTCGCTCAAACCTGTAAAGGGCTTCACAGATGGCAGTGTTGACCACTGTCACAAATGACAACCCTGTGTTGGCAAGGCCCCCCTCCCCTGTCTTCCTTGGACCATCTCCCTTGGGTCTCCAGATGAGGAAACTAAGGCCCTCCGCCTCCATGCACCAGAGCCCATGCAGTCTCTAATGGAAGGGTCCCCGCTGTCCCCCGTGCCCGGCCCTGCCTGTGAGTGACCACCCTCTCTCCTGTCTCCATCCTAGGGCACAGCGTGGATCCTGGCCTGGCCGGTCTGCTGGGGCGACAGGCACCACGCTCCAAGCAGCCTTTCCTGGTCACCTTTTTCAGGGCAAACCCCAGTCCCGTCCGAGCCCCTCGGGCAGCCAGGCCCCTGAAGAGGAGGCTGCCGAAGAAAACCAACGAGCTGCCACATGCAAACAGACTTCCAGGGATTTTTGGTGAGGTCCAGGGCAGGCCTGGGGCTGGGCCCCAGAACTGCTCTGGGGGACAGAACCCTCCAGGCCTGCCATAGGTTCAAGCCTGTGCTTACCCTCCAGCACTTTCCTGACACCCTCCTTTGTCCTGTGTGCCTTAAAGACCAGCCACTGCCCTCTCTGTCCCTGCCACCCAGAAGCACCTTCTCAGACCTCCCCTGGCTCACCAGGGCTTTTTTCAGAAGTCTCTGTCAGCACCAGCTGCCCCTTCCTTCAGGCACTGGTGGCTCTCAGGTCTCCCCTGGGGACCCTGAGGACCCACAGTTGTTTTCTCCCCACCTGACCAAGTTCCTTGGGATCAAGGTGGGCCTGTCCTGACCTCCTGCCCTCCTTTCCTCCACCGGGAGTCAGCCCTTTGGCCTCCATGGAGCCATTCAACCCAGTGGAACAGGTGCAGCAGAAGAGGTGGGGGGAGGTCAGGAGGTATCTCTGCAGAGGAGGAGCTGCCTGATGGTCCGGGCCCCCTTGGCCTCTTTATTGGCGCCTTCGGGGCCACAGGTTGGAAGTCAAAGGAGGCTGGGCTCTGTGCAGGGTTACTCCGTAGCTATTGGGAGCCACCTGGAGCCATGGAAGTTTCTCGAGCTGGGTCAGGGCACCAGCAGAGCAGCAGGATGGGCTTTATGACACCATATTCCTTAGTTCCTCTTCATTCATTTATTCAACAAATGTGCCCAGTGGGGTGTCCCCGCCCTGGGAGCCACCAGGGGTAGCTGCGTGAGCAGGAACCCCAGAAAAGACCCGTGCTTCTGTCCCTGCAGATGATGTTCACGGGGCCCACGGCAGGCAGGTTTGCCGGCGGCATGAGCTCTACGTCAGCTTCCAGGACCTCGGCTGGCTGGTAATTTCTGACTCTCCTCCTCCTTAAATGACAGTCCCCACCCCAAGATCCTAAGTGTAGCTCCAGGAGGAGGTAGAATTATGGGTGGTTTTCATTTTCTCATGCATTAGGTTCTTCTGTGTTTTCTGAAGGGAGAAAGAATATCTTACTTTTATTGTGAGAAGTGCTTTTTTGTAAAAACCATGAAAAGAGGGATAGTCTGAATCCTCAGCCTTAACAGGTCAGATCTGCAACAGGGAAATGGAGGCTGTGGTGGGCAGTGCGCCTGCGCACCTGCTGGGACTGCAGCTCTAGGAGGCGTGGGCGGTGGGGGCAGGTGGGGAGGACAAGGCCCGGGCTGACTGCACATGAGGGGGACAGAGCTGTGCCCAGCCCCCCCTGCTGAGAGTCTCCTGGTGGTGCCCAGCCTCTTGGGGGAGCCTGTCTGAAGGGACCCTGGGGTTGGCTGGCTGGCCTGGGGCTGGGGGCTGGGTGTGGGGCAGCCCCGAGCCGTCCTGTGCCAGGTGCTAGATTCAGGAGCTCAGGAGGGGGCATCTGGATGGGACTCACCTTCTCCCCTTACACCCCCAGGATTGGGTCATTGCCCCCCAAGGCTACTCGGCCTATTACTGTGAGGGGGAGTGCTCGTTCCCACTGGATTCGTGCATGAACGCCACCAACCACGCCATCCTGCAGTCCCTGGTCAGTACTGCGTCTGTCTGGTCCGGCTCCCGGGGAGGGGGGTTGGCACAGCCGGGTGAGTGGAAGCCCCTGCCAGGGGGTCAGGGGGCTGTCTCTGCCCAGAAGCTTCCCTGCACACATGAGCAGTGCCGGCCCGCGCCTGCTGGGAAACGGTTGCCTGTATGGCTGTGCTGGCCGTGTAGACGCCTATGCACCTCAACCTGCATATACCTGACTTACCCTGACTGCTGGTGCACACCAACCTCTGTGTACTGCACACACACATGTGAGGATTCCACAGACAGTATGTGGGTACCTGGATTTACAAGACATGCTTGCTCATGGTCAGACACATGGCACCTGCGTAACAGACGTGCATCCCTCCTGGGGCCCATGTGCTCCAAACACACACATCACTGTGTGCACATGAGTGACACGCATGTGCGCTCAGCCGCCTGCTGCATGTGTGTGCAGGGAGGGGTGTGGGTGTGCCCCGCTGAGCTGCTGGGCTCCGGCCTCCCCTGTTCACCTCCCCGCTGGCACTTTTTCCCTTTGTGCTTTTTTTTTTTTTAATATTTTATTTATTTTATCTGGCAGAGAGAGGTCACAAGTAGGCAGATAGGTAGGCAGAGAGAGAGAAGGAGGAAGCAGGCTCCCCGCGGAGCGGAGAACCCAATGCGGGACTCGATCCCAGGACCCCGGGATCATGACCTGAGCCGAAGGCAGCGGCTTAACCCACTGAGCCACCCAGGCGTCCCTCCCTTTGTGCTTTCTGCAGACGGTATGGCTTCGGGAGCTGTGGCCAGGGTACCTTCACAAGCTGCCATTGATTGCTAAGTGTTTTAAATGTTTGTTGGTTCTAGGGTTGAGATTTCTTTCTAGAACATTTAGGTAGAATCCACCCCATGATAATCTAGTAATAGGTGATGTGATATTTCTGAGCAAAAGTAAACGTTTCGGCAACAGCAGCTTTGACCCTGTGGTGACACTGCCTTTCGCAGACCCAGTGGGACTTGCTGCACCCAGGAGCCCTTTTCCTGGTAGAAGCTCGGGAGTGATGAGATGTGTGTGCTTCCTCCGGCCCACGGAGGCGAGTAGGTGATGGTCACCCACGTCAGGATGGCAGGGTGGACTCAAGCTGCAGGGCATTGGGGGGGGGCAGCTGGGAAGGTGATGCTGGGGTTGGGCAGGGGCTGGCGCACAGGGGCTTATGGTCCCACCTAGGATGCTGGGTGGGTGGATTGATTTCCAAGGAAACTGAGAAGCTGGTGCAGGGTTTTAGCAACACTAGGTCAATGATCTGACTTACTCTAGAAGTAACTGGCAGCATCACGCAGATGAATGGGGTCGAGGGTGGGGCAGGCGGGGAGCCGAGTGAGGGGCTGCTGTGGTCACCGGACAAGGGGTGGGGGCAGCTGGTGGAGGGTGGAGGTAAGGCTGCTTGCTCATGGGCATGGGTGTGGGGTGGGAGGAACCCAGGAGCCTACAGGTGAGGGCCATGTGAAGACGGGGGTGGGGAGCCTTGTCAGGGGCAGAGTTGTTGCTGGGGGACTAGGTGGAGGGGGGACAGCAGTTCTGCACCAGCTGCACCGTAAGATTGGGGTCCAATTAGATCTCAAGCAGGGCTGCCGGTGGGAAACCAAACCGACAGATCTGAGTTCAGAGAGGCGGCCAGGCCGAAGCTCTCTGAGAGAGGGGCATGTGGCCGAGCTTCAAGTCCTCGGAACAGATGAGCTTCTCTGGGGAGACCGCAGACACTGGAGAGGTGGCTAGGACTGGCCTCCTCTGTGGGGATGCCAGGGCAGTGATGAGGGTCTTGGGGTGTCCTGGGGGCCAAGAGAAGAAAGCATTTCCCCCTGGGCTCATCCTCCCAGCCCTTCTCCACACAGCAGCCAGGGGCCCCACTAAAGCACAGCTGAGCACCTTGTTCTCAGCTGAGAAACTCGCCTTGCCTCTCATCATTCCCCGGGGGAAGGCTGAGCCCTTGCCCTGGGACACAGAGCTCCTCACTAGCCACCCAGCTGACCTCGCCAGCATCCCCACATGCCCCAGTGTCCTTATCTCCCTGCACAGGCCTAGTGCCAGGATGGCCTGAGTTTCCCACCTTTCTGGCTTTGCACTTGCTGTTCCCTCCACCTCGAAGGCCACCTCCCCCACTCTGGGCCCAGCTACCACCTGCTTACCTGCACACCTCATGTCTGTGGCCCTTCCCTGTGGGGGGCAGTCACCATGCTTATGTTCCCAGTGCTGAGGACCTGTGTGCTGTGCCAACCCCCGTGGGTCCTGTTTGTCCACTGGAATGTTCCCTGTCTCCCCTTCCTCCCCACTGAGTCTGTGAGAGTAGCGACCATGTCTGGGACATTTCTGTGCCCCATCCTGGCAGAGATGGCACAGGATACATGTTCTAGATACGTTCATGTTGGAAATGAGAAAAGAACCATTATATTCATTTGGCAGAGAAGAAAATGAGCCCCATAGATGCGTGATTTGTACCCAAAAATGCACAGCCAGTAAGTGACCCTCCAATTTGGTCTCCCAGAGGCTCAAAGAGATGCTGAATGGAATGGCACATTAGCCTCCACAGATCATTCTGTTTGGTGCCAGACAGGGTAAAAGGCCTTCTTTCTGTCACTTAGCTAACAAAGCTCTTGTCTGGGGGGGAGTCTCAGGAAGGCCGCACCCCTGCAGTGCCTGACTTCTCCCCAGTACCCCAGTGCAGGAAAGGCCTTCCCTGGTTTCCAGACATGTGGAGCTCCATGGCTGGTGCAGGTGGGCTGGTGTCCCCCGGTTTCTTCTACATGGACCCACGAACACCAAGCCCCGTCCCTGCACCTGGAGCTGCCAAACAGGTTGCCCCCAGCTAGCTTTGTCTGGGTCCCGCTAGGCAGGCTCCGAGAGGCCCAAAGTCCTGGGCTGCAGGGTGGCCACCACCCCTGGGTGTGGTAGGCTTCATCTTCTCTCCTGCCCACCTCCCCACCTTGGCCACCTCCCTGTGGGGTCCCCGGACCAGAGTCACGGGTAGTGCAGCCTATCCTGCCACTGCTCAGGAGAACTATTTTTAAGAGGCTGAGAACAGGCTGCTCCCTCAGGCAGGCTCTTTGCTGGCAGTCAGGCTGTTAGGAGGGTCACAAGTCCCCACACCTGGTCCCCGTCCCGCCACCGAGAGCCACGTGGCTCGGCACCATGTGCAGCTTCCACACGCTCGGTCTCCGTCTGCCCAGAACAGAGCTGCCTTGGAGGTTATTGTCAGGGCTGGGACGTGCTTTGAGGAGCAAGAGCGCCGGACACTCCAGGGGTGGACCAAGGATTCTGGGCTTTGTTTGGTTCTGGGAACATTCACTGGCCCACATTTGGGAGGGGAGACAGACGGCAAACAGCTAATGGGGACGAGAGACAATGCAGACACATCATGAAAGCACAGAGAGAGGAGCAGAGGCGTCCCCGGAGGGCTCCTGGGCACCCCATGTGCTGGGGTGTCCTGTCTGAAGGGAGTGGGCGGGCCAGGGCAGGGGTGCAGGGGCACGGGGTGGGGCGGGTCCCCACGTGAGCACCTGCCTACACTGCAGGCAGAGGACGGAGCAGGGGAGGGTGAGTGGCCAGAGACTCTGGGGCCAGCGAGGGTGGGGGTGCCGGGGCAAGGCCGCCGTGTTCATGTCTCTGCCTGTGCCCCGCTCCGGCCAGGTGCACCTGATGAAGCCAGATGCAGTCCCCAAGGCGTGCTGCGCCCCCACCAAGCTGAGCTCCACCTCCGTGCTCTACTACGACAGCAGCAACAATGTCATCCTGCGCAAGCACCGCAACATGGTGGTCCGGGCCTGCGGCTGCCACTGAGACCAGTGCCCGCCGTGGGGGGCCCCCCCGCCCAGGACAGGCCCCTCTTCAGAGCCAGGAAACCCCCAAACCCAGCCAGACTTCCGGCGGGTTGGCCCTCACAGATCAACGTATCTGTGCTCCTCTCTCCTTCCTGCCAGGGCTGGATCTTCTCCAGGCCCTTCTGCCCTCTTCTCTGCCTGAGGTTTGTGACGGTGTCTTGGCCTCCAGGCCTGGTGGTCTGAGTCATCAAGCAGGTTCTCTCCCAGCCTCCTCCTCCAAAAGCAGGTGCTGCCCAACATTTTGCATTTGGAACAAAAGTCTGAGGACCTATTCTTGTCCATTGCTGGCCCAGGCTTGGGGTAATATGGGGTGAACTGAGAAGCACCTGGGGCCCCAAATGGCTACCTCGGGCTCTTCATGGTTCATTTCAGGGCATGGATACACGTAGACATGGTCTAGTCCACCTCCGGTTGCCTGCCCCTCCCAGGCATTTTCTGGGCACTTTTGTTAGAATGTGGACTCGCCCTCATTGTTGTGTCGTTGTGGATCTGAATTATCAGCCTGCTGGGAGGCATGTGGGTCAACTCAAGAATGAGCTGGATGAACAACATGATGTAGGGCATAGGCCAATGGCATCTGTCTCCCCACATCTTCCTGCCTTGATCTGCCTCTGCTGTCTGGGGAAGAAGTGCCAGGCATGGACATTTGACCTTTGTAGAAACAAAAAATTTGGAGGGCCTCATTTGCCTATCTGTCTGTCACCACGCTGAATCATGAGGAGCTCAGCTCCCTGGAAAAGTTACCTTTTTATTGAGCCTAGCAGGTAGATACATTGGGTGGTCCAGGAGGACAACGCTCAGCACAGATGACATCATTTCGCTTTCCCTTTGGCATGGCAAACGTCAATCACCAAACTTGATATTTTTTCTTTCCAAACCTGTATAGAATTTCAAAATGATCCATATTAAAACTCCACACAGCCACTGCCAAGAGATCAGAGTTGACACGTGAAGTGAAAACTGTCTGCCATCTTCTGGCGTGCTAAGGAGCGATCCCCTTCATCCACAGCCATACCTCTGTGACCCTGGGCAGCCTGTGGCCGGGGCTAGGGCCTCCCAGCACCTGCTTATGTCCAGAAGTTGTCAGAAACAGGCTGTTTCTGCACCACCCTGTGCACCCTGGAGCACCATCCTGTTTCTCAAGACCTGTGAGCCAAAGAAAAGGCCCCCGTCCCAGGGGAGTGACGGCAGTAATGCGGCTGGCCCCGGGTGGGGAGGTTCCCGGAAACCACTGTTCTCCTTGGAGCAGCTGCCACAGGCAGCTGGGCTGTTTATTTGATTTCTGACTTGCTAAGCCTGTAATTTACCTGCTGGCACAGAGTCCAGCTGCCCGAACCGTAAAATACTGTCATTAAAAGCAGTTCGTGGGGACGCCCCACCCCACAGGCACAGCCCAGCTGAGGTGGAGCCCCCCCCGCCATGTGCCCAGGGATGAGTACTTCAGCAGTCATTCCACACCCCGAGGAGGGGCCTGGGCCAGCAGGTGGGACAGCAGGTGTGGACGCTGGGGCCCTGCTGCAGGACAGCGGCCCCTCCACAGGGACCGGGAGGCGAGTCTGGAGTGAGCACAGAGGGAGACCCTCCCTGTACACAGAGGTTGGGCCCAGACTCTTGACAAAGTGGTGAGTTCCCCATCAGTGCAGGGATCTAAACTCTGACCTAGAGGTTAGGAGACCAGACTCATAGGTGGCTTCTCCCTCTGGGCCTCATTTTCCATCTGTACCTGAAGGCGGTGGGCTTTTTGGGTCTCCAAAGGGCCTCCTGCCAGGAATCTGTCTGCCAGCCCTTTCTCACACTGTGCCCAGAAACAGCCTCATGATCCTGAACTTGGGGGTCTGGTGGTAGTCAGATCAGAGTTGGTATATAATAGGGAACCTGTTTGCCATTCTAGTCCTTTGATGCTTCTGTCTTCCTAACATCAAGGACTGTCCTTTAGGCAAATATAAATTTAACATTAGCCAATTATTTTAACTATTTTTTACTGCCCTGAGCAGAGAAACAATTGTGAATGGATATAAGGCCCATGCATTTTATCCCGTTTATTGCAGGATACTGCACGCACTCACTGCATGCTATGTATTCCCAGTTACCCGTTTGCTGAGCCACGCACGGCAGCTGCAGGGAGCGGCCCACATGCCACCGTTTCCCTCTCTCTTGCTCAAGTCATGGCTTATCTGGGTGCACGGGACCAGAAGGATAAATACGGGCGGTTAGTTAGACGCTCTGAGGAGTCAGCGACTGCTGCCAGGAAAGGGGGGGGGGGATGCTGTGGGAAAAGGCTGAGAAGAAACGCAGCGGTCAGTCTTGGTTTGGGCAGTGTGAGGCTGGCCTCGAGGCCAAGTCAGCGCATCAGTGTTCACAGTTTTCTAAGGTGGGGAGGTGACCCATTATGGAAAAATCCCTAAGAAATAGAAAAAGGCAGCATAGCAAGAGGACAGAATTTTGAAGTCAAATGGGTTTGAATCCGTTTTTCTTTTGCGGAGCAAGGTATTGGTTCTTTCCTTCCAGGCTATTACAAACCTATGGACATTCACATTTAGGACAATGTTTGCCATCTGAACACTTAGCAACAGGCGCCTGTTGGCATCATTACAAAAGGATTTACTGACTTGCTTAGCCCTTTCCATGTTTGCCCACTAAACCTCCTCCCAGAAAGTGTGCTGTAGGTAAAGGAATATTTATTTCAGAGTTGTGCTTTTTCCTGGAAAATCTAGACCCTGCAATTTGTGGAGGGAAGGCCTTGTGTTCCCACTTGCTTTCAAGGCCTAAGGAAAATGCCTGGATATGGCCAAGGCTGTGAATATTTCCCTGTGTTCTCAGAGGCAAGGGGATCCCACCAGCCTGCTGAAGGTACAAAGCTTGACCCACTTTTTAAAAAAATGGGTTTTTCATTTATTACAAAAATAATGCAGTTTTGGAGGAAAAACTGGAAAAAAAATGCAACTGAAATCACAATTGTATGACTCAGATAAACACAACTTAATATTTTGGTGAATTTATTTCTAGGCTTTTTTCTTAGCATATACACATACAGATGTTTATATATTATAGACAGATATTTTTACAAAATTGGGATCATACCGTCTTCTATAAATTGTTCTGAAATATGCTTTTCCCACTTTATTATGCAGTAAAAAAAATTTTCCTGTTAATAAATGTTTTTTGAAAACATGGCTTTTTAGATTTTTAACCCCCGAAGCCTACGAGACTCAGTGTTCACAACTAAAAAGTAGGTCCCTAATGCCTTCCTGGGAGGGTTGCTGCAGGCTGTCATGACTGGCACCTAGAGCCCACAGCGCCTGAAGGCAGACACGCTGTCTGAGAGGGAGCTCCAGCAGCCGCAGGCCCGATCTCAGGGCCACAGCCAAAGGAGTCTGCGCACTGGCAAAACCCAGCCCTGTTTGCCACAATGGAGCAACGTGCACACCGACCAGGCCACCCTGGATGGGAGCCAAGCAGACCAAGGAAGGCACTCTGCCCTTTGGGCCATAGCAAATGCTGCATGGCACCTTCAGATCCACTTCTGTCAGTGTAGAGACTTCCAACGGAACAGGCTGGTGCTGGGCTGTGACAGCCGAACCAGGCTGTGGGGCCACTCTTCCCCGGGCCTCAGGCCCCTCCTACCTGGCAGAGAAGAGCGTGGTTTCCTTGGGTCTCCCCAGAGGGTCCAGACTAATTACAGGGACCATGACTGTGTCTTCCCCCAGGGCCTTGGGCCCTTGCCATAGCCTGAGGCTAGAGCCCAGTAAACCTCCCAGGACCACATTAAACTATGGGGAGGCAGGCCAAGCTTCCTATCCCAGCTCTGCCATATTCTGGGTGATCTTTGCAGCATGTCACCCAAGCCTTGGTTTCCCTCTGTATAGAGTTCCACTGTGGACACGATGATAATACCTGTGGATACTCTGGAGCACACCGGGAGGGGCAGTGGTGCCCAGTGGGTGCTAACAGAGAAGAAGAGAAAGCAACAAGGTCATTGTCACAGAAGTTAGTCCCCTCTTGGGAGGTGGCCATGCCATGCCCTTTAAACACAAACTTTCCTAGTGACTGACCTGTGATGGCCAACGCTTGCCCTCACAGTGGAGGCCTGTGCTTTGGGGGAAGGTCTCCTTTGGGAGCCCCGCAGGGCCAAGGGTAACCATGTGGTACATCCTGGCCACAAGGAGACAGAAACCCCGAGCAGGAGCTCAGCTAAGGGCTGGCAGTCTGTTGAGCCCAGAGAAGCCAGAGGCAGGGTGAGAATGCCATCATCCCTCACAGGAGCACTCCTGGGGCCACTAGGGCCAGGAGGCATCAGGCCTCTCCTGCACCTGGCTTGTCCAGATCTCAAGATGAAAAAGCCCAGCCCAGTGGATTCTGAATGGTCCTAGTAACCCAATCACAGAGAGGTGTCTAGTGGCCATGGGGCTCAGTCCCTGCTTGAGGCCTTCAGCAGGTAAGGGATTCTCGAAAACCACCTGACTGAGCAGGGAGGGAAGTATGTGGAGAGGGAAGGGAGAGAGAAGCCAGCCTGACATGAGCAGTGGCTGCATTAGAAGGAGCAGAGCGCAGCACGGGGTGGGGCCACATCTTTCAGCCATTAGCAAGCTCTTCCTGTAAAGGTTCGAGTAGTCAATATTTTAGGCTTTGAAGCTGTGTTGGTTCATTTTATGTGTCAGCTTGGCTAGGCCACGATAGCCGGTTTTTGGTCAAACACCGGTCTAGATGTTGCTGAGAAGGTACTTTTCAGATGCGATCAATGCCTAAATCAGCAGACTGGAAGTAGCACAGATTACCCTCCATAATGTGGGTGGGCCTCATCTAATCAGTGGGAAGCTGTTAAGAGAGAGAAGACAGAGACCGCATGAGGGAGGAGGAATTCTGCCTCCAGCCAGCCTTTGGACTCGAATTGTAACATCAGCTCTTTCCTGGGTCTCCAGCCTGCCAGTCCTGCAGAATTCCGACTTGCTACCCCCCACAATCATGGAGCCCAGTCCTTAAAATAAATCAATCTCTATAAGCATATCTACACCTATCCTACTGGTTCTGTTTCTCTGGAAAGTTCTAACCTAGGGACCATACAGTATCTGTCTCTGCAGCAGGGACGCAGCCACAGATAATATGTAAATGGATGGATATGGCTGGATTCCAGTAACTTTATGCACAAAAGCAGCAGCAGGCTAGATTCGGCCCACAGAGTTGGGTGACCTCCTGCCTCCAGACAAATAAGCAAAATACCTGGCACAGAGAAGGCACTTTGAGTTATAAAATAGCATTTACAAATTCCGTAGAATGGGGGTGCCTGGCTGGCTCAGTCAGTAGAGCAGGCGACTCTCAATCTCAGGGTCACAAGTTCAAGCCCCACACTGGGTGTAGAGCTTACTTAAAAAAACCTCTGTAGACTGACTATGAAGAAACAAATGAATTGTTGAGAATCGTAACGTACCCTTGCTGCCTCAAGGACTGGCCAGGAGGAGTTCAGGAGTGGAGGTAGTAGGACACAGGGACGTCTTTGGTATTTCTGATTTCCATTGTCCTGACCATGGTCTGACAAGGGTACGGGGCTTCAGATCTCCCACCTGGCATCTCCGGGAATCCACCCAAGGGAGGAAGAAAAGCTAAGCCCTACCCCTCTGGCAGCCTAACTCAGCAGGACCGCTCAGCCACAGACACAATCCCTGTCAACCCCTACGAACTAGCTGGACTCGGCAGTACAAGAACAAGGGTTTATTTTACCAGAAGCGATGTCCAGGAGCCACACCGGTGGGCCCAGGAGAAGCCGTGGCAGCAAAGGCCTGGAAAAGGCCACGCGCAGCCCGTCCCCAGTGGGGAAGGCAGTGCCTCTGTGTGCTCCTAGGCACAGAGCCACACCTGGGAGGGAGCCAGAGGGAGTCCGGGCCGAGACTGCAGAGGAGCCGCTCCAAGCTGACCCCAAGAAGGGCCAGAACACACACCCCTGCTCGCCGCAGAGGGGACAGGCGACCTCACGTGCTGGTTCCCAGGCGGATGGATCCTGGACAGGCAGGGGCGGCACAGAGATGGTGAGCGCAGACTCATACGTACTCCCCGCAGTCGGCAATGATCACTTTCTGCTTTGGCTTCCCGTCCTTGCTGCCCTGGGCCTTTGTGGAGACAGAAGAGGGAGAGAAACCAGGGAGGCTGGAGAGTAAGGAGCAGCTCAGGGATGCCCTCTCCAGGTGCCTGCTGCCACCTGAGCAGAAGCAGCCCTCCCTGGGAGCAGCCGTGGCCCCCCTCTCCAGCTGTCCCACTGGGCCCAGGGCCTGGGCAGCCACCCACCTCAATCTGCCGCAGGACATCCAGGCCTTCTGTGACCTCCCCAAACACCACGTGCTTGCCATCCAGCCAGTCCGTCTTGTCACATGTCAGGAAGAACTGGGAGCCGTTGGTGTTTGGGCCAGAGTTGGCCATGGAGAGCAGTCCTGGGGGAGAGAAGGAGCACGTCACCCCCTTCCCCCGGCCCCCAACCCCCAGAAGGACGTCTGTGCGGGAGGTGGGGCAGTGGAAATGCGGCCGGAAGCCGGCCCAGGATGTGGGCCGAGAACTGGCCACGGGCAAGATGGATGCTGTTGGCATCTGTGGTAAGAGTGGTTTCAGAGACAGGGTGGGGCTCGAAGTCTGGCTGAAGCGGGAGAGACAGAACAAAAGGCAGGGAGACTGCACTTGCCCAACAAGTTTTCCTTACCAGGGCGTTGGAGGCATGGACAACAGCTCGCACAAGTCAAAGGAGGACTCTTTTTAAAGATCGATACCACATACTTTCACATTGCTGGGCTGATCCCAGCAGAGCAGGGGACGCGGCCACAAGGCAGCAGGGGGACAACTACAGAAGCCACACTCCTTGGTGGGAGAGAGGGGATGGGGTCCAGGCCACGAGCAGAGGGGCCGCCCGCAGGAGACAGCTCATGCCCCCTCCTCGGAGGGAAGGCAGAGCGGGTGCATTGGGAGGGATGCAGGAGGCCATGTATCCACTTGGAGGGTGCTGTGGAGGCTTCGGGAATGAGGGGAAGGGGCAACGGTGGTCTCTGACAGGGACTGAGCGTGATTCCCTGAGGGGCTCTAGCAGCGCAGCTCAGGCCCCTGAAGTGTGGTCCTGAATTTCAAGATGCTCACGCAGCATAGTAGCTGTCTTTCCCCAGCTGCTGGGGGACCAGCCGCTCGCAGAGAGCTATGTCGGACAGAGAGACGGGGCTGCGGGGCTGATGGACCCAGCTCATCACGGCAGGCCCGAGCCGGAGCTAGACCACAGCGGGTGTGCACAGCGGGGAGCAGACAGATGGACGCCACTTCCCTGACCCTGGCCAGGCCGCACACTGGCGCTGGGTCACCGCTGGCTCGCCTGCAGACCTCAGCCCCCCGCACCCCATCAGCTCCCACCTGGTCCCGTGTGTTTGAGGATAAAGTTCTCATCGTCGAACTTCTTCCCGAAGATGGACTTGCCCCCTGTGCCGTTGTGGTTCGTGAAGTCGCCGCCCTGGCACATGAACTGGGGGATAATCCGGTGGAAGCTGCTTCCCTTAAAGCCAAAGCCCTTCTCGTGGGTGCACAGGCATCGGAAATTCTCTGGTGCAGAGAAAGGAAAAGGCATAGAAGTCAGGAAACAAAAGAGAGCCGTTCGTCGGGCCGTGGGGGCACTGTGCCTCACGTTCCATGGGAGACGTAGAAGGGGCCACCGAAGCTGCCAGCAAGATGCTAGGGGCCGTGCGGCCCACAGACAGTCCCAGCCGAGCTGCTGCAACCACGTGAAGATGGACTCTGGGCTTGGGGGCCAGGCGCAGGATGCAGGGCTAGGAGCTGTGGGCAGCACCGGCAGGAAAACCATGAGGCAGGGCAGCATGGCAGGACCTGTGGCACATTCGTGGCCATTGGGATGGGCATCTGATATGACTCAGGGCTGCCCATGACAGCTGTCCCCTTCCCATCACTCCTAGCCCATGTACTCTAATAACACCAAAGTTTCTGAGGAAACAACAAAACACAACAACCCCCCCAAAACAAAACCTCTGTAGCTAGATTCTAATAACTATATTTGTTTAGTATTTGTATTTTCATTAAAAAATATGCTGTGGATTCCAAACCTTTGTGATCCTCACACTGTAAAGGACTAGAGAGACTCCAGTTAAAAAGGAAAATTGAATACCTGTGTTCCAGCTCTGCTCTACTCTGAATGGAGGGCAACTCATTTTTTTTTTTTTTGAAGATTTTATTTATTTGTCAGAGAGAGAGAGCACAAGCAGGGGGAGCAGCAGGCAGGAGGAGAAGCCGTCTCCCCATTGAGCAGGGAGTACAATGTGGGACTCAATCCCAGGATGCTGGGATCGTGACCTAAGCTGAAGGCAGATGCTTAACCAACTGGGCCACCCAGGCATCCCGGTTTCTTTTTACTTTTCTTTCTTTCTTTTTTAAAGAAAAACTAAACAGAATCTTACCAGAAAACATAGGGGCAAATCTTTGTGACTCTGGATTTGGCAAGTTTCTTAAACATGACACCCAAAGCACAAATAATAAAAGAGAAAAAATAAAATGACCTCGTCAAAACTAAAAACCTTTGTGGATCAGATGACACTCAATAGAAAAGGCAACCCACAGAATGGGAGAAAGTATCTGTAAATCTTATCTGGTGAGAGTTCAATACCCAGAAAATATAATGAACTCCTACAACTCAGTAACAGAAAGACGAACAACGCAGTTGATAAATGGGTAAAAAACGTGAACAGACATTTCTCCAAAGAAGATCTACAAATGACCCATAAGACCAAGAAAAGATGCTCAACACCATTAGCAAATGCGGGAAATGCCAATCAAAACCACAATGAGATACCGCTTCGCACTCACTAGGATGGCCGTAATCAACAGAAAATAATGAGTGTCAGTAGGAATATGGAGAAACTGAGAGCTTCATACATTGGAGATGGGAATGTAAAGTGGTACAGCCACTGTAGAAAAGAGTCTGGCAATTTCTCAAAAAGGTAAACACGGAATTGCCATGTGAGTACATTTCCACCCCAGTTATATATGCAAAAGAGCTGGACATCCTGGCACACGAATGTCCATGGCAGAATTATTCACGAGAGCCAGAAAGTAGAAACAATGCTCATATCCATCAATAAATGAACGAACAACATGTCACATATCCAGAAAACGGGATATTATTCAGCCATAAAAAAAGGGACAGAACGCCAACACATAACGTGGATGAACCCTGAACACATACTAAGTGAAAAAAAGCCAGTTATAAGGAAAGGACCACATAGTGTATGATTCTATTTACAGGAAATGTCTAGAGCAGGCAAATCCAGAGATGCGGGGTAGAGGAGAGGCCCCCAGGGGCGGGAGGGAGACCATGAGGAGTGGGCTAATGGGATCAGCAGTTCGGTGCGGGCTGAACAAAGTTTGGAGACAGTGGGGATGGTTATACAACACCATGAATGCAATCAATGCCCCTGAACTGTACACTTAAAAATGGTTTAAAAAGGGGGCGCCTGGGTGGCTCCGTGGGTTAAAGCCTCTGCCTTCGGCTCAGGTTGTGATCCCAGGGCCCTGGGGGATTGAGCCCCGCATCGGGTTCTCTGCTTGGCGGGGAGCCTGCTTCCCCCTCTCCCTGCTTCCCTCTCTGCCTGCTTGTGATCTCTATCTGTCAAATAAACAAAATCTTTAAAAAAAATGGTTTAAAAGGCCAGAGAGAGAGAGAGAGAGAAAGGAGACCAAGCAACATAAAAGTTTTGAAAGCTAGGAAACAGACAGATGAATCATACCAGATGTAGCAGACCTCAGAAAGCTGAATCTCAGCACCTACACCCTGATGTTTTTAGCAATATTATCAGCAACAGCCAAATGATGGATGGAGCCCAAATGTCCACTGACTGAGGAATGGATAAAGAAGATGCAGTGTATATACACAAGGGAGTAGCACTCATTCACAGAAAGGAATGAAATCTTGCCATTTGCAATGATGTGGATGGAACTAGAGGGTATTATGCTGAGCGGAGTAAGCCGGTCAGAGAAAGACAATTATCGTGATTTCACTCATACGTGGAGTTTAAGAAATGAAGCAGACGAGCAGAGGAGAAAAAAAAAAGAGAGGGAGGCAAACCGTAAGTGATGAATCACTGAATTCTACTCCCAAAACTATTATTATACGCTATGTTAACAAACTGGACTTTAAATAAAAACTTGAAACATTTAAAACAAAAAAGAAAAGAAAAGAAAGTTGAATCTTAAAAGCTGGCAGAGCTGAGAACCAACTCACTCTATGCTATAGAAATGCCGAAAGCTCAGGTCCAAGGTGAAGGTAGTTCTAAAAACAGTAAAGTCGGCTATTTAAGAAAACAGCTAACCCCCGGATCCTCCCCCCATCCCGCAGGCAGCCGGCTGGAGGCTGCTTTCTGGTGGGTAAAACCGAAGTCTCTGGCCAGGAATACACTAGACGTAGCTGGGGGCTGAGGGACCCTAGCAACAAACGGGTATTAGGTGAAGGTTTCTACACTAGCCCCACTTCCCACCACCATGATGCCTAGTAACTGGATGTAGAGCCTCCAGCAGGAGACTAGACTCTTCTCAGGGGACTCCCAGCTGTCCAAGAGAATATGTCAGGGAAATGGACATCCGGGGTCTGACAGAAGAAGACCCCAACCGAATCACCCCACAGTGGAAGCCGCAGCCAGCAAGCCTTAGCAATGCCTAGGAAGTTCTCCTAGGAAGTTCTGCAAGCACATAGTTAGGGACCCATTCTTACATATGAGGGAGGCATCTGATGTGAAAAGCAAAGACCAAAACAAACAGACCAAACACAAAGCAAAACATAATACTCAGGAAAAAGCGACTTAAGACATAAAATATAGGAAGAAAAAACTCAGTAATGTCCTCAAAAAGATGAAATGATCTTACCTCTGGGAAATAAGCACAGAGTGCTATAGAGAAAGAACACTTAGGAAGGCTCCAGAAAGAGAGAAATCAGAGGGGACAAAAGCAAAGAATTGAAAGAAAATTTCCCTAACCAGAGGATAAAACACTGTCCTGTGGGTGCGGTACACAGAGTAACAGCCACCTAAACACGTCCACGCCAGTCCCTGGAAGCTGAGAACATGTTATGGCAAGAGAGCCTTTGCAGACACGATTAGGGTTATGGATGGACCTCGAAATGGGGAAAACAACCCCAATTATCCGGATGGGCCTAATATGATCATGAGCCTGTGACAGAACTTTCCCCAGGTGGGGTTAGAAAGATTCAAAACGTGGGAAGGACTGGATCCGCCATTGCTGGCTCCGAAGATGGAGGAAGGGGGGTGGGTGCTGCGAGCCTCCAGAAGCTGGGAATAGCCCTCAGCTGACAGTAGCAAGGAAATGGGGTACCTCAGTCCTACAGACGCAGGGAACTGAATTCTGCCAACAACCTGAACATGCCTGGAAACGTCCCCCCCAGCACTTCCAGTACGGAAGGCAGCGACCCAGCCATCTTCATTGTAGCCTACAGAACTTCTGGCCTACAGAATGGGAGATAATTTAAATTTGTGTTGTCATAAGCCACTAAGTTTGTGGTCATCTGTGACAACAGCAAGAGAAAACTAATACAGTGGGGCCCACTGAATATCCAGATTCATGTAAGATCTAGCCAAAGGCACATGGTTTTAGAACACAGGACATGGGGCACCTGGGTGGCTCAGTGGGTTAAAGCCTCTGCCTCCGGCTCAGGTCATGGTCTCAGGGTCCTGGGATCAAGCCCCGCATCGGGCTCTCTGCTCGGCAGAGTCTGGTTCCTCCCTCTCTCTCTGCCTGCCTCTCTGCCTACGTGTGATCTCCGTCTGTCAAATAAATAAATAAAATCTTTAAAAAAAAAAAAAAAAAGAACACAGGACAGACAGCCTACAAGCCTCTAGACAGGGCTATTGAACAGCTCTTAAGCGCCTGGCTAATGCAACCAAGTAAATGAATTTTAATTTTATTTAATTTAAATTTCAACAGTCAGATACGGCTAGTGGCTACTACATCGGACAGCTCAGCACTAG
Organism: Martes martes; assembly: GCF_963455335.1. NCBI lineage: Eukaryota > Metazoa > Chordata > Mammalia > Carnivora > Mustelidae > Martes > Martes martes. The sequence continues at coordinate 161,244,156 of NC_137891.1, forward strand.
ACAGAAAAGAAGTTTTATGTAAAGGATCTAGAATCGGAACAACATTAGACTTCTCTAGAAATCTATACCCTAACTGTCCATTAAGTGGGAAGGTACATGTATTTCGCCTTCAATCTCCAAAAACGGACTTCCCAAGCTTTTTGCTGCAGAAGCTTACAGAAGGATGTCTTCTACTAAAATGAGGGAATACACCAAAAAAGAAGACAGAAGAGAGTCCAACCAAAGAGGTGAACACAGGAGACCCCACGACACTCGCTGTGCAGTGGGCCTGGGCAGGGGAGAGTCAGAAGGCTCCAAGGAGGAACTTCTGCAGGGGAGGGAAACTGACAGAATATCTGCTGTGTGTGAACATGAGGAGAGATTTACACAGAGAGCAGAATTAGGGGGAGCATCAGGAATAAACGCACAGAAGACTAAGCTTGTGTGAAAACTGGACAATTACGAATCCCAGGAAAACAAAATGCTCTGCATGAAAGGAGGTTACCCTAGTATGATGCTTACATAGTGAGAATAACCTGCGGCCTAACCAAACTTAAGGTAACTATATAAGGAAGATGAAGGGGCAGCGAGAGGGATAAGCTGATTCCTTATCTCCTGAAGTAGGAAGCCAACAGAGGTCAAAAACAAAAAACCAGGAAGTAGCAACATAAATCTCTTCTCTACCAATACGGAGGTAAACAGGTAAATGCTGAGAACCAGCTGGAAGTTGAAACCACTGCCTCTGATGAGCAGCAGATGGTGTTGGTGGGGCGCCAGGGTCAGGGCCAGGGTCAGGGTCAAGGGCCTGCTGTTTTTCAAAACAAGCTTTGTGAAATTGACTTTTTAAACTATGTGTCTACATAACAAAATTAAGATTAAAAAAAAAATGAGTTGGAAGTCGGTATTTACACTAGAAAGACTCAAGAAACTGTTAGTTAACAGCAGTTACTTTTGGGGGCCTAGGTGGCTCAGTGGGTTAAAGCCTCTGCCTTCTGCTCAAGTCATGATCTCAGGGTCCTGGGATCAAGCCCCATATTAGGCTCTCTGCTCAGCAAGAGGCCTGCTTCCCCCTCCCCCTGTCTCTCTGTCTACTTGTGATCTCTCTCTCTCTGTCAAAATAAAATAATAATAATTAATTAAAACAAAACAAAACACCAAACAGTTACAGTTTTGGAGAATAAAACCGGATATGGAGAGGGGAGGAAAAAAACGGACGTTTTCTACTTACTGCCTTCAGTATTGTTCGAATACGTGTGTCCGATTTTTTGTTTTGTTTTGTTTTGTTTTACCATAAATGTATTTAAAAAGAAAATACTAAAGCAGCACCTATAAAGCTTCAAAAGTGCCTGGCTGGACTCATTTGTTACTAGAACCCAGGGTCTGAGATGCCTCAAAGGAACTCAGGTCAGCAACAGTGTCAAGGGCACAAGAAGGGAGGCAGTGAGACCCAGGGGAAGGCCCCCTGCTCGGCCTCCAGTGTCCTGCCCAGAGTCCCGCTCACCTGCTGTCATGGGGACAACGTCCGAACGCAGCAGCATCTGGATGCGGCCGGCTGGCTTGTTCCCAATCTTGATGTCCATGTACACCTGAGGGTTTGAGCGGGCCTTTTTTGCCTTGGGCTCCCCCTGGGTGCAGAAGAAATGGTTAGGTTGGAGAGCACCCCGCCTCCGCAAGTCAGAGAATGAGTCTTCCGCATCCACACCAAGAACTCAGGTGCGGGGAGCGGGTTGCAGCCTGGTGCCACCAGGGAAGGCCTGGAGCCGCAGAAGGCAGCCGCCAGCCAGACCCCCAGTGACATTGCTGGGGCACCCCCCCATCCTTGCCACCCAGCACCGGCTAACTCAGCCCTGCCCCACAGGCTTGGGACCCCGTGGCACTCGCCCTCAGACATGCCAGCTCCCAGCTCGCCGCACCCTGCCCCACGGTGAAAGAACCCCACCTCCCTGGCCCACAATAGGTGGCTCTCCACACCCACAAACACATCTCATGCCAGTCAGGCAGACAGCACGTCCTCACCTCTGCTAGGCCTCCTCGGACCCCCAGGCTGGCTACAATGGAGGCCAGGAGGGCAGCCCTCTGGCCTGCTCAGAAGACAGTGGGAGAGGGAGGGAGCCTGTTTTCCACCCCATGGAGACAAGGCTAAGAAGGGGATAAGAGACACTTGCAGGCATCGCGTGTTCCAAAGAGAAAAATCCAAAGTTCCTAACTGGTTTGGGGCTCAGTTTAGCGGCCGTGTGCTGAGACCCGGCAAAGGCATGGAGGACATGGCTGCTGTGATCAGCTGCCCTGCATAGAGCACTTGCCAGGAGCAGGGCGCTATTCTCGATGTTCACATCTGTTAGCTCATCAACTCTTTACTACCATCCTGACGATCCAGCCGTATCACTATTTATCCCCATTTTATAGGTGGGGAAACGGAGGTCCAAGGAAGTGCAGTCACTTGTCCAAACCAAGAGGCTGGTAAGTGGTGAAGGCCCACACTCTTAACCACGTTCCTCTACCTCACTCGTTAGTTAGTAAGAGGCTGACTACAAGGCCCCTAACCTCACAGAATCCCTGTCTAGAAAGGGACAGGCAATAAACACTTGTGTAGGCTGCACAAGAGTAAAGACATACACGGAAACAGACTGGTTTTCCAGAGGATGGAAGTGAGACAGCGAGGTTGGGGGACAGGAACTGGGGCACGCCCCCCCAACTTTATCCCTCAGGATGGGTGGTAGGAGCCACTGAGAAGTTCTTGGCAGGAGTCAGGGCAGCAGTCTGTGCCTTAAACAGATCATTCTAGCTGTCCTGATGAAGGGCTAGGGAGTACTGCACCAGAGACCAGCTAGGGAGCTTCTGCTGTTATGTGCAGAAGAGGCTGCAGGGGGCAGTGGGACAAACAGGGGAGGGGGACTCAGGAAGGCCTGCGAGAGAACTCAGCAGCATCCGAAGACACGCAGGCTCTGTTTTGCAGATGGCGTCTCCGACTGTGAAGGCCACAGGTGTGCTCTGCTTTGCAACCCAGTTTCTGGCTTGGGTCAGTGTGTGTGTGGATGGATGGTGGCAAATCGACAAGATGGAGAACAAGATTAGAGAGAGGCCACCCATTCTGGGCAACTCAACGTTGCCTGTGACACTTGGTGGCCGAAACGTCTGCAGCTTGACATTAGAACAGAGACCAGGAAAGGCAAAAGCACAGGAGAGGCTGCAAAGATCCGTGACTGCTACTGTTTTGGCCAAGACAAGAAGGGAAGAGGGATGCCCCAAGCCCAGAAAGAAGTCTAGAGAACACCACTCACAGGGAGCGCTGGGAAAGCCCAAGGAGCCAGCCAGAGAGGAACGCCCAGAGTCGGGAGAGAGTGCCCGCAGGCTGCTCCCAGGGAGGAAGAGCCTCGAACCCACATGCAGACTGAAGGCAGGTACCACACCCCAGCCTGCCTCTCCTGCAGGGACAGGGAGGCCGTAAGCCTGGGCAAAGCGCTTCAGTGAAGGAGGGACTGGGCAGGAGGGGTGAAGAGGAGCCCTCACTCGCCTTCCTCACCTCAGGCGTCCTCCTTATCAGCAGGCAATCCCAACCCGGGACTGGGCAGGGCTGGGCAGAGCGGAGTAGCTCATCACACAGAGCACAAGGTGAGGGACCTACCGCTTGTCTCTTTCACTCACTCAATACCCCCTTTACCACAATACTAAGACCTTATTTTTTATTCTCTCAGCTTTTAAATATGTTTTGCAAATTTCCACAAAAAGTTGAAAAAAAAAAAAAAAAGTCTCTTCTGGAAAGTGCCAGCCCCCCCGGGGAGGCGCATGCCTTCGAACTCACCTCCTGGGTTTCCACTTTGGGAGGCTCTGACCCTTCCTCCTCCTTATTTTCTTCAAGAGTCTTCCCAGAAAACTTCTTCAGCCAGTCATCATCTGACCACACTGCAAGGAAAAGAATCAAACAAATGCTCAGAAATTCAAGCCGTCAGCCCACGGCTCGCCAGCTGTTTGTCTGCAAACTGGAACATACTCAGTGGCCCTCTCAGCCAGAGGCTTCGGCTGAGAGAACTCCCAAGTATAAAGTTTCCACTGGGAATGTCAGCCCTGGAGTCCAGCTCTTACAAGGCCAAGTAAAAAAAAGTACGCCAAGGGGCGCCTAGGTGGCTCAGTTGTTAAGCGTCTGCCTTCAGCTCAGGTCATGATCCCAGGGTCCTGGGATCAAGCCCCACATCAGGCTCCCTGCTCAGCGGGGAGCCTGCTTCTCCCTCTCCTGCTCCCCCTGCTTGTGTTCCTTCTCTCACTGTTTCTCTCTCTGTCAAATAAATAAATAAAATCTAAAACAAAACAAAACTATGCCAAGATGGAAGGTGTAGCCTTGCCAGTTCCAGCCCTTGATGGGAACATCTCAGGAACTAAGTGGAGGAAACTGGGAAAGATGGGAGATCAAGCAGGGTTTCTCTCCTAATGCAAACAATAACTCTGAGAAGCTCAACCTCTTTTTTATTTCCCACAAAGGTGGCTCATGCCCTCTGCCAACACGAACCATCCAGAGCGGCGTTCAGCACCTACTTCCAAGTAAATCGGGATAAAAATGCAACCAGGGCCACAGTGGAGGGCACACTGGGGAACCTACATTGCCCCCACTCACCTGGTCTGGAAGAGCCCTCCTTAATCCTCATTGGTTTTGCCAGATTGACACGAATTGTCCGTCCGAAGAGCTCAGATTCATTCTGAAAAGATTGAAAACCTAGCTGCTTAAACTCCGTCAGGTTACGGGAGTCAGACGGCTTTGCATTTGCTCCTGCTACATGTGAGACACGCTCATGACTCGTTCTCCCTTAATCCGTGAGCCACTAGCAGCAAGCTCTGTGCCCACCGCCCAGCAGCCCAGGTGCTGCAGGCAATTTCCCTCCATCACACACCTTTCTTTCATACTAGCAAAGGCCTGTGCTCCTGAAAGTGACTCCAGGTCCAGAGTGCCCTGGGATTACAAGGATACACGTAGTTTCCATGTACTTGAGCTCACCTTCAAAAGCCAAGATCCGCTTTGAAATGGTGAGAAATGATCTCTAGGAGTTGAGGAATATGTTCGGTGAGTGGGTAACAGAAGAGGAATAAAGAACTTTATCATCCAAAGATAACTGGTACCAGGAATGGTCACTTCACGTAAATCCATTTAGAGCAGTGAAGAAATTTTCTCAGTAAAAAGTTAAGGGGGAAAAAAAAAGGAATGGGACTTTATTGTGATTAAACTAAAAATAAGGGAAATAAATTTATTATAAATTTCAGGTTTAACTACACACTAATTTGTAGGGCAAAGATAGAATGGGTGCTGGTTAATTTGCAGTGTTTTTTCCAACAAGATTCTATCGACAGTATGCTGTGACATCACTGCACCCTATCTGATAGGAAAATCACGAATACTCCAGCATTAAAGGATATTAAAATCATCGGCATCAGGAGCACGCCCTGCCATTATCCTTACTGGAATTTCTCACTTGTAATTGGTCTGAAGCTTCAGGAAATTCTGCCTCTTCTGCAACATATGCGGTTTCACTGTGCAATCAATTTACATAGTGTTTGCAATTTATTATCCTAGACATGGGGCGGCTGGTGAGAGACTGGCCAATAACAAGGATTCGAATTTGTATCACTGTTGAATGGGGAAGGATGTTTGAGTAAGGACAGATTTTATAAGTGATTAATTCACAGTGAATCTTCTCACATGACCACAGCTTTTTGCTTCCCCGTGCAACCTTGTAACTTTGACAGTTCAGCAAACCAACAGATGCACAAGGCCCCTCTGTACCACCCAAAAGCAACTTCAGTAAGAATGAAGATTCTCAGCCATACCATGTTGTCAATAGCTGCTGCGGCATCCTGTTGAGGAAAGACAAGGTCAAATTTAGCCTCCTGTGGTGTCTAAACACATACTCGTAGCAACAGAAAAACAGAGTAAAACAAAACAAAACAGGAAAAAGTCCCATCTATACCTCCTGGGTGGGCTGTGTGTCCGTCTAACAAAGAGTGCGTCCTGGCTGAGTTTAGAGCTGCTGGTGCAGCAATGTGCCATCTCGAGGAAGGCATAAGAAATATTCACCAGCGATGCCAGGCAAGAACGCTCAGTGAGCAGAGCTGCAGGAGCTCGGCAGAGCAAGAGGGGCACGTCAGTGTTGTTAACAGTCTACAATTTAATTAACTGAGGGAAGCTTTCCATCAAGCGGCACTTCCTGCCTCTATGGAAGCATCAGTTAGAGGCCTAGAAACCCAACCAAGTGGGAGATCAGCTGTCTTTGTAATCAGTAATGACACTAAGAGAAGCCAAAGACTAAACACAGGTAACACAGAATTTTCTCACCTCTGCCAACTCAAATTCAACAAAAGCAAATCCTCGGTGTTTTTCTGGAAAAAAAAAAGGGGGGGGGGACAAAAATAAGTAATTACCCCGGGGGTCAATGGGAAGAAACAGGGTTACAAGGAAAGTGAAGTCAGTCACGTACCATATCCTGACACTGGAAATTCCACCCAATCATTGTTTTGGAAGAAGGAATCTCCTTCTTTAATTCTTCCCAGTTTAAACATTTCAAGCCATACTGAACTTTGTCTTTTAGAAGACATGGCTAAGTAATGAATTATACTTCTAATCTTCCAGGCAGTCAATTCTTCTACCAAAGCCAAATTAAAACCTTAACCTCAGCATACAAGGCAAGCAGAAAAATGAAGTTATTTAACTTCTCAATTACTGATCCCACATTTTGAGCATCAACGGTGCATAAAGCACGAATCCTAAAACCTTGAGTAGGATCCTCACTCTTTATCCTCAGAAAAATGCTGCTATAACAAGAAAGATCACTGTCCTGCTGCCCTAATGAGGCACTCTCTTGAACTTTCCTACACATCAACCATACTAGAATGCACATTTAGAATTTTTTCAAATTCTTTTCCTCTTAGGATTCTGAACAAGACATGAAAAGGACTCACCTGTTTCATAATCCAGAGGAATCTGAATATCTGTGATGTCTCCAAAAGGGATAAAAGCAGCATGAAGAACTTTGTCGTCCACCTCCTCTGCCAACCCACCTGCAAAGATGCCAAATGCCTTCTGAGCCACTGTCCTCCATTCTCTTGAGAAGTTCCCGCAGCCCAGTTAGCACGTGACAGCCAAGGAGAGGGGTTGTTCCATTCAGTCCTTTGGGTACATAAGCACGTTTCTCATTTGCTCCCTCAACCATCCTTATGAAACACACCTCTTCACCTTTTCTTGCAGGCGCTCATCTTAGCGCCAGGATTACTGCAATAGCTTCTTAACTGGCCTCCCTCTCCTCCACACAGGCAACTAGAGCGATCCCGGGAACACGCAGATTTTAATCCATCACTTCCCTGCTTAAACTCCTTCAAAGATTTCCCACTGTCCTCAGGATAAAGTACAAACTCCTTAGCAGCGAACACAAGGCTCTTTACAACCTGGGCCCTGTCAATCACTTCACCCTCTTTCCCTCTGCTTCCTCAATTTCTCTGGGTTTCCCGCAAGAGGACCCCTTTGCTCCATGGGTAAGGCTAATTCACACCTTCGGGTTTTTGCTCTTGCTGCTCCCTTTCAGTAAACACAGCTGCCCCTACTTAGGCTACAAAGCCCTCATCAAACTTCGCTACGGAGGTTTTTCTCACTTCTACTGTGTTAGTCTGGGAACTCCGTTCTTTAGGGCAGGGGCCAGGACTGAGCCATCGCTGCAGTGAGGATCTGGAGCCTCATAATATTCCTCTACCAATACTCCCGGCCCAGCAGGTGAAGGGGTTCCCGTTAGATCTCAGCCGGCTTGGAAAGGAGCCGGAAAGACTGCAGAAGTCTAGGGCTAACTCCCGGAAGCAAAGCAATACCGCCACCGATCCGGCCTAGACAAAGGCTCGCTACCCTCCGCAACCGTAAACGCGTTCCTGCCCCACGCCGAGACCCACTCCGGCCGGGTTAGCCCCGATACCGCCTAGCTCCGCGCTTGCTCACCCACGTACAGCACACGCTTGGTAGTGGCCATCTTGCTCCCGCGCACACCCGCCGGAAGTCGGCATTCATCCCGCCCCCTGCCCCTGCCCCGCCCCCTTTCCCCTGCCGCGCCCCTGCGGCTCCACCCCCGTGACTAGGCGCCCGCAGACCCCGCCCCCGGCTGTCAGTAAGCGTCGAGGGTGGTGGGAGGTGTGTCGGGATGAGTGAACCGCAGCGCCCAGACCAGGTCCGTCGGTGTCCCGGGGTTTGGAAACCTGCCTGGGCGGAATCCGCCAATCCGCCAGTGAGAAAGGGAGCACAAGCAGGGGGAGTGGGGAGAGAGAAGCAGGCTTCCCGCTGAGCAGGGAGCCCATTGCAGGGCTCGATCCCAGGACCCTGGCTGATGACCTGAGCCAGCCAGGTGCCCAGGTTTTTACATTTTTAAATAGATGGGGAGAGTTTTTAAAACAAGAGTATCTTGTCACAGGTGAAGATTAATTGTTTATAAAGTGTTATTGGAACGCAGGCATGCTCATCTCTTTTAGTATGGTAGGTGGCCTCTTTCACACAAGATCAGGAGACCTACCTGAAATATCTACCACCTGACTCCTTAGGAAAAAAGTATGCGGCTCTTGGAATAAACCAGTACATAAATCACAGATTGCCATTTGTGGTAGAAAATAATGGGACCACCTATTTTTCATAGAGCTGTGGGTTAAGACCTCTTTGAGGTCACATTTAAGCCGAAGCCTTGGGCCACCTGGGTGGCTCAGTCAGTTAAGTGGGGGACTTAGGATCAAGTCACGATCTCAGTGTGAGCAGACTGAGTTCTGCTCTCCACCTCCTGTTCCTAGCTGGGTGCAGCCTGCTTAAGATTCTCTCTCTCCCTCTGCCCCCACTTCACATGCGTGCACTCATGCTCTCTCTCTCTCTCTCTCTCGCTCGCTCTTAAATAAATAAATAAATAAAGTTTCCTCTCACCTGAAACCTAAAGGAAGAAGCAGCAGGGAGAGGAGGAAGCAGGGAGAAGATTTGAGGGAGAGACACTTGCACACACTCAAGGAATGAAAAGGTCAGAGGGTGCAGAGGAGGGCCATGAGATCAGGCAGGAAAAGTGGGCAGCGGCCACACCAAGCAGGGCCCCATAAGCCACGTGAGGGATTTGGCAGCTTGGAGAAGCTAATGGAGGTTATCCTGGGGGAGTTCATGGTCACATTTTATGTTTTAAGATAGTGCTCTGACCACTATGTCCAGAGAGGACTGGGTGGAATCCTGGAGACCAGAAGGTTAATGCAGTTGACTAGGAAAGAGTTGGTGGCTTTTCCCCCTTCAATCCAAGCTCCAGCTTTTTCCTCGGGTGATCTCTCTTCAAAATAAACGTAAACTCTCCAGAGCTCCCTTCTTAAACACTGATGAATGCTAGTAACAAGGCTCCTAGAGCCCTTGACAAGGGGCCATGGCTGTGTCAAGTCAACCCCAACCTCCATATTAACTGTGGCCCTTACCACATGCCCTTTTCCCTCACCTCTGCCCCTGCTCGTCTGGTTCTCCCCTTCTTCCATCAGGAGCTACCCGCCAGTCCTTGTCAGAGGTCTTAGTTCAGCTTCTGCAGATGGGAGGCCACAGATTTCAAACCCGGAAGCCAATCAAAAACACACCCTGTAACTATAGTCAGGTGTGTCTCTCTGTCCCACTTGGACACCAAAGCCTGTGCCTGTTGTGTTCCCAGAGCCAAGCGGTAGCTGACCGCACCAACCTCAGGCCAAACCATGGAGATGCTCATAGAAATAAGGCTCTGAGATCTGACTCTGGCATCTCCTTGGGTCCCTGGCACGATTCCAGGCCCACAAGGTCACTCTCAAGAAGAATCTGACCAGGTATCCTTTAAGTGGGTATGGAATAATGAAAAATACATATGTTCGATCTTTGTCTCTAGTACCTGGCACAGTTGCTCCTGAGCCCCCTGTGCCTCAGCCACGTAACAAATTGAGGAGTATTTATTCATGAAAACCTGGTGGACTTTAGGTAAGAACCGTGGGACTCTGTGGTGTTTTGCCTGGGGCTACTGTCCCGGCTTCCATCTTCCCCTCCAGTTCAAGGAGCCTCAAGGCCATTTCAGCTCAAGTGGAGTGAGCCGTGGGAGAGCAGTAGGAGGTGAGGCCAGAAAAACCGCTGGGAGATCAGATCATGTAAAGCTTTGCAGGTGGTTGTAAGAACTTGAACTTTTATTCTGAATTCAATGGGAAGACACCAGAGGTTTGCCCAGAGGAGTGAAAAGACCTGATGTGTTTTAGTGGAACCATTCTGGCTTCTGTGGAGAGATTTCTTTTTTTTTTTTTTTTTTTTTTTAAAGATTTTATTTATTTATTTGACAGAGAGAGATCACAAGTAGACAGAGAGGCAGACAGAGAGAGAGAGAGGGAAGCAGGCTCCCTGCCGAGCAGAGAGCCCGATGCGGGACTCGATCCCAGGACCCTGAGATCATGACCTGAGCCGAAGGCAGCGGCTTAACCCACTGAGCCACCCAGGCGCCCCATGTGGAGAGATTTCTAACTATTACAAAAATTCAGTTGAGAGATGGTGATGTGGATGGGGGACAAATGGCACTGGAGGTCGTAAAAAGTGGTGGGATTATATATTGGATATATTTTGGATATATTTTGAAAGTAGAGGGCAAAGAATGGGAGAGAAGGAGTCATGTTATGTGTTTGTTTGTTTTATACCCTGCTGTGTTTTACTTTAGGAGTTTTCCAAATATTTTAACAAGTTTGTGTTAAATTTTCTTTTCTCATACCAGCCTTCTGATTTGTTTGGCATCCATTAATAGGCCCAGAGTCTTTATCTGCAATTCTAAAATTCAGAAAGTTCTGAGAGCTAACAATAGGGGCTTTTATTTATTTTTTTTTTAAAGGGAGAGTACTTCTTCAGCAAACTCATTTGGCAGCAAAACCTGATCTGAATTGAGGTGAGCCTATTTATAGTTTTAAAAAAATTTTTTTAAAAAGATTTTATTTATTTATCTGACAGAGAGAGAGTGAGAGAGGGAACACAAGCAGGGGGAGCAGGAGAAGGAGAAGCAGGCTTCCCGCTGAGCTGGGAGCCAGATGCGGAGCTCAATCCCAGGACCCTGGGACCATGACCTGAGCCGAAGGCAGATGCTTACCGTCTGAGCCACCCAGGCACCCCAATTTTTATTTTTTTTAAAAGATTTTATTTATTTATTTGACACAGAGAGAGATCACTAGTAAGCAGAGAGGGAGGCAGAGAGAGAGGGGGAAGCAGGCTCCCTGCCGAGCAGAGAGCCCGATGCCGGGCTCGATCCTAGGACCGAGACCGTGACCTGAGCGGAAGGCAGAGGCTTATGCCACTGAGCCATCCAAGTGCCCCATATCCCATTTAGTATGTTATGCTACGAAGATATTAACATATTTGATTGTCAGAGTTGGTCCAGACTTTGCTGGAGGTGTTATACACAACTTGTACATTGTACTATCTTTTTAAACTCCCAAACCCCAAAGAATTTAAGATAAAGGATTGCACACTTAGTTTAACCTAATAAAATGAATTGGCTAGGTTTCTTCTCTCTCCTTCTGTTGTTATTTGAAGTCGTTTGTATAAGAGAGGGGATCATTTCTTTCTCTGACCCGGGAACACTCTGGGTTTCATGCTGCTGTTATTGCTGATAGCAGGTCACTTACGTTTCATGCAAATCCCTTCTCTGGTGCCAGCGTGCCCTGTGGTACCCACCTGGGCCGAGCCTTGCTGATTGCGTTTGAGGAAGCCTAATCTTGCAATTCAAAGACATCAGAGACACTATAGACCAGTGGTTATTGGGCCATTTGTTTTGCAGAAACTACTGGCTTTTTCACTGAACAGTTGGGGAAGTTTACGGCTTTTCGGAACTGTATTTTGTGTAATGATAGAGCGCAAATTTTAATTTTTACCTCTAGGGGGCAGTCATGGACCACAAATTGGTATGCTTTTAAAAAACTGATACAAAATAGATTAAACTGACTGCTGTTTTAGGTATGTATGTATTGTTTTCCCCACTTTACAGATGAGTAAACTGAGCTTTAGAAAAGCTAAGTAACCCAATGAGTTCATAAGGTAAATCTGGGGTTTTAGCCTAGATTTATGGAGCACTAGAGCCCGTGCTCTTAACAATACTATATTCTTGGTCTCTTTCTCTCTCTCTCTCTCTCTATTGCCCCCTCCCGTTAGAAAGAGTGTACCAAAGTGGTTAAATATACCAACTCTGAGGTCAACATGCCTGACCAGGAAGGCTTGGCCCGTATGAGGACCTGTAGGGAAGGAAACATGGCCTCAGGAAACCGATTCCCATGAAAAGCCACCTGCCGTACCTACCAATGTCCGGCTCTATCACTGACCTGCCGTGGGACCGACAGGAGGCTGCTTAACTGCTCTGTGGCTCAGGTTCCTCGTGGTAAGAATGAGATGATAAGGAGATGTATGTTTAAATCAACCAATCCCCCTTCTGCTGAAACTGGGGCTGTCGCCCTTAGAAGCTCACCCTCTGTTTCCACAGGGTGTGTTCAGCCCTTGTACATTACCTACCCTTGTACATTACCTATACCTGCATCCCGAGGTATTTGCTAACACTTAATCTGAAGATGCGATCTCCCATGGCCTCACTTGGGTATTGGATCCAGTTCCCCTGCTTTCCCTGGCTGGGTGTTCAATTGAATACTCACTACAGATCAGGACTTATTTTTCCTTTTATTAGGGATAACAGTTCCTATCTCATCAGATTACTTTGACAATGAAATGAGGAAAAGCCTGTAGGGCACTTAGAACAAATCCCAAGGCGGTAAGGCTCATAAGTGTTATTGCCATTAGTTCGACAAATATTTTTTTCAGTGCTATGATGTCCCGCACTAAGGTGTATGTATCGGGAAGGGTCTGATCAGGAGATAGAAACTGCATGATTTATTTGAGCAGAGAGAATTTAACCTCAGTGATTGTTCCCTAGGTCTAAAGTTACTGAGTGGTTAGCTGTGGGTATCTTGGAGGTGGCAATTACTGGAAGCAATACCACCATCTGGGGTGGGAGAACAAAGGAAAGATATTTAAATTTTTTTAAAAACTCAAGCTTAGCTGAGAAGCAGGCCGCGCAGAGCGGAGACTGAGATCTCTGAGGGGTACTGCTCAGCTGTGGTTGGAGTTTCTGAGCGAAGCGCAATAAGGTTGGTGTCCAGTGTTGGGAAAACCCCAAATGGAATCAGCAAGCCTCACAGGAGGGTCCGTTGTGACCGTGGTGAAGTGTTGCTGGATGATACAAGTTTGGGAAGTGCAGGGGAAGAAGCCAGTTCCTCCTTCCGGCAATCTTGTTGTCCCTTGTACCACGTGTAGACAGAGCCTATAGGGAGCCTGCTTTTGGCAGAGCAGAGAAGTGATTGGCGGAGTCCCTGCCCTCTAATCGCAAGGCAAAGTGTGGAAGGGCAGGTTGGGGCTAACAGATGACAGTTTAATGAATGACACCCTCCCTCCCTTTGGCTATTCAGCATCCCTGTGCACAAGTCTTCACATATTTGAACTTCCATAAGACAATAAAAACAACCCCATCTTTCTACCTAACAAAATAAAACTGTCCTTCATACAAATGGAGACATCTAATCTTCTCCCCCCAAATGAGAAGATGCCAAGTTTGCAGTAATGGTTGTATCCATTTTTAAGACATCCATTTCTAAGATATGTTAATGACTCCTCAAATTCAGAATCCCAACTGACTATTCATGTGAGCTCATCCGTCTTCTTTCCACAAGCACTCTGGGGCATTCAAAAGGATTCACGCCACACCAAGGTCCTTGTAGTTATGATCACCACCATAATGACCAAGGGAAACAGCCGCTTTGTCCCCTGGCACTTCCAATAGACATTTCATCACGGTCAGCCAGGGGTGATAGTTTGATCGATTGTGAAGTCTTTGTATGCCACCACTGCTATCATCCCATTGTCCGCGGGCAAGGAGGTCAGCACCAACTTCAACTCCAAGAACACAACCAAAGCAATGTCAAAAAAATTCCTTCCTGTCACATTGTCTAAGTCAGCCGGAGCCCAGTCAGGAGACAGAAGCCCACCAATGATTGCAACAGAGAGAACTGACTATCAGGAATTGCTAACTAGCTATAAAGGTGTTAACGGACTCAATAAAAGTCACTGAAGGAGATCAGAGATGAGACCTGAGCGATCCAGACTCCGAGTGAGTTTGGAGGAAGGCAAAGCAGAACAGGTACACAGGCCTCTAAAGATGGGCACTGCTTGGAGGATGCTGGTGTCTGAATCTGGAAGAAGGTTCCATGGGGCTGAGACCCTTGTTTGGGAACAGGGCATGGGCTGGCTGAGATGGGCACAATGGGGCTGGCTTTGCAAGCGTTAGGAAATTGGACCCTGGACTCCGGGGCTGTAGCGGGAAGGTGCTGCTGTTACTAGGGAGTCAGAGCATTCCTGGAGTGACACAGAAAGTGTCAGCCATCTCGAGAGCCCACGGGAAGTTCACAGGGCACGGGCAAGGGAGTTAGTTTCTTCTTTCACTCCTGTCCTTGCATGCTCCCTCCCTGTCTAGGCACACCTGGGAGATACGGCAAATTTCCTTCCAGACCACTGCAATAAAGCAAATATCATAATAAAGCAAGTCCGATGAAGTTTTTGGTTTCCCAGTGCATATAAAAGTTAGTTCACACTGTACTGTGGTCTAAGAAAATGTACATACCTTAATTTAAAAATGCTTCATTGCTAAAAAAGAATGCTAACCATCACTTAGCTTTCAGCCGGTCATAATCACGGATCAACAGATCACCATAACTAATATAACTGTAATGAAATATTGTGAGAATTAGCAAAATGTGACACAGAGACACGAAGTGAGCAAATGTTGTTGAAAAAATGGTGTCAATATGGGCGCCTGGGTGGCTCAGTGGGTTGGGCCTCTGCCTTTGGCTCAGGTCATGATCTCAGGGTCCTGGGATCAAGCCCTGCATCAGGCTTTCTCCTCAGCGGGAAGCCTGCTTCCCCCTTTCTCTCTCTGCCTGCCTCTCTGCCTACCTGTGATCTCTCTCTGTGTTAAATGAATAAATAAAATCTTTAAAAAAAAAAGAAAAAGAAAAATGGTGTCAATAGATTTGGTTGACACAGAGTTGCTACATTTGTTTAAAAAAAAAAAACCCACATTATCTGTGAAGCACAATAAAGTGAACTTCCATAAAACAAGGTATGCCTCTAGTAATTATGCCTTTTGATTTCCTTTTATTTGATGCTTTGGCACCTTGGGGACTTACTGGCTCTGGAGGGACTGTTTATACCATCACCTTTAGAGGTAGGGGGCTCCTGGCTGGCTCACTGAGTTGGGCATCCAGACTCTTGATTTTGGCTCAAGTCATGATCTCAGGGTTGTAAGATTGAGCCCTATGTCAGGCTCTGTGCTCAGCTGGGGAGTCTGCTTGAGATTCTCTGCTTCTCCCTCTGCCCCTTCCCCTGCTCTCTCTCTCTCTCTCTCTCTCTCAAATAAATAAATAAAACCTTAAAAAATATAGAGGTGTAGGCACCTGGGTGGCTCGGACATTAAGCGTCTGCCTTAGGCTCAGGTCGGGTTCGAGCCTTGCATCGGGGTCCCTGCTTGGTGGGAAGCCTGCTTCTCCCTCTCCCACTCCCCCTGCTTGTATTCCTCTTGCGCTGTCTCTCTCTCTGTCAAAAAAGTAAATAAATAAAATCTTTAAAAAAACCCCAAAAAACTAGAGGTAGCACACAATTTGCCCTAGAGCTTGCCTTTCATATGCAACCAGCCACCTCCTCTAGTGGCTTTCACACTCAGGGTCACTATTCACTTGCTCTAGGCACCCCAGGGCCACTTACCAGACAACTAAGGACAGCCTCTATACCCCAGAGCCCACTGAAATTACTCAACCTAGTCAATTCAGGACCTGCTAACTCTGCCCTGCCTGTTCCTTCCAGTGGAAGCTGCAACCAGTCAGTTCTCTTCCCACATTTTCCCCTCACTCCCTCTCCCTCCTGACCCATCCTGGCGCTTCCCCAAGCAGCCCTGCACAGTGAGCTCTGCCTTTCTGATTCCGGGACTGTGCGTGAGCAGCCTCCTTCAAGACTGTCATTTCCGTGTGTGCGCGTCCCACCACATCTGATTAAACAAACCCCAAGTTCCCCTAGAGCATTCTGTGGCAGCCCCAGGAGGAGAGCCCGACAGGGAGCCGACTAGCAAAGCCCAGTGTGGGCCCCAGAGTCCCAGCTCCAGCCTCACAAAGTCCGTATAGGAAGGGGGTGGGGTTTGCAAAATTAGGGAGTTTCTAGTCCAGAGCACAACTGGTCACAATGAGACCCCACGAGCAGAAAACCGTGCCTCTGAGACACGCCTCACCTGAGACCGCGTCACAGGGAAGCCCAGCAGAGGGGCGACTGGGTGTGCTGGGTCTGTCCGAAAAGGTGTCACAAAGTGATATCCAGCAACACCCACAGGAAGTGAGCAGAGACCTTCTGGATATCCAGGAGTCACATGGAGCAGAACACTGGGGCAGAGAGAAGAGTGAGGGTGAGGGCCTGAGACAGGACGACGCTGCCTTCAAGAACGGCAAAAGGGACCACATGATGCCAATTTTATGTGCCAGCGTGGCCAGGCCGTGGTGCCTGGTGCTTTGGTCAAACTAGCTGTTTCTATGAAGGCACTTTTTGGGTGGGATAGATGTTTTCATGGGCAGACTTTGGGCCAGGCGGGTTACCCTCTATGTGCGGGTGGGCCTCATGCAACCAGCTGAAGGCCTGGAGAGCCCGGACTGAAGTCCCCTTGGGGAAGAAGGAAATGCTGCCCCCACGCGGCACCACAGAACTCCTGCTGGACCCCAGACCACACCAAGGCCTGCCTGAGTTTCCAGACTGCTGGCCAGCCCTGCGGAGTTCAGACTGGCCTGCCCTGACGTGATGTGGAGAACTCTCTCTCCATACATATGTACGCCTCCTCTTGGTCCTGTTTCTCTGAAATAGTCTGCCGAATGCAGGCCAGGGGCGCAGAAGAGAGTGGACGCCATGGGCTTGATGGGAGGCCTGGGGCAGGGAGCTCGTGAGGTGCGGCCTTGTGGCCAAGGGGAGGGTGGTGGCCTTTCCGTGGCTGGGGAGTCGTCAGAGGGTGCTGAGCAAACGGGTGGCCTCATCTGGCTTGCGCTCAAGGCCGCTCTGGTTACTTCGAGGATCACGGACTGCAGGGGGAGGGCAGAGCTGGGGGTCCCCACGAGGAGGCTGCTGCAGGGATGCGGAGGACAGATGGACACATGCTGCTGGCCTGGATTGGTGGACAGAGGCGCTGCGGTGAGAAGTGGCTGAAGACAGGGCTGTGCCTCATGGGATTTGCCCACGGACCCGGTACGGGCTGTGGGGGAGAGAGGTGTCAGGGACGACCTCGGGGCTTTGGGACGGAGCAGCCAGAAGGACAGAGCAGTCACTTGCTGAGACCAGGAGGAGCTGGAGTGGACGGCATCAGGGACGGGGTGGCAATCCGGAGTTCGGTTTTAGACACGCTAATTGGGTGTCTCTTAGAGACTTGGCCGTGGGGTGTCCACACCCGGACTTCCAGGGCTTGGGCGGCGCTGTGCATTTGGCCGCTTGGAGCCGTGGGCCGGTGGCCGCGCAGAGAGGCGGGCGGTGCTCCTCCCGGGACTCGGGCCTGCGTGTTCCCGTCTGCGCCTCGCAGTGGGCAGCGCCCTTCGGCCCCGCTCCGCGCCCAACAGAAGCCCCGAGCTCCGGGCCAAGGCTGGGCGGGCGACGCGCACACTGGCTCCCCCCTGTTCCCTGCACGGGGTCACCACCCCGCGGATCACGGTTTTCACAGAAAACAGGGACAAACCCCAAACCCGGTTACCCATTAACCCAGCCCTGAGTGAGGGTCAGGGGACAGGCCTAGGGTTTTTGTTTGTTTTTGTGTTTTGTTTGTTTTTTGAAGACTTCCTTCCTTCCTTCCTCTCTCTTTCTTCCTTATTTCCTTTTCTTTCTTTCTGAGAGAGAGCACGCTTGTGCGCTTGTGCGGGAGGGAGCACAACGGGGGTGGGAGGAGCAGAGAGGGAGGGAGAGGAAGGGACAATCTCAGGTAGACTCGGCACTGCTCAGTGGAGACTGATGGGGGGCTCCTTCCCAGGACCCAGAGATCATGACCCGAGCCAAAACCAGGAGTCGGAAGCCACCCAGATGCCCCCGAGACCTCATTTTTTCACCAGAGCTGGTTACATTTAGTCCCGGGAAGGCCACCAGGTTTCATCTCATGTGGCAATCTTGAATAGGTAAATTCTGGATAAAGTGTCCTCACAAGTCGGAAGGGGTGCAGTCATCTATCAGTAATGTTACCAGTAATCAGGAAAGGGGCAGGAGAAAGGAAAAGCTGCTCTTTAAATTCCTGTGACATGGTCCTCACATTTAGGGAAGTTGAAGACTGGCACGGGAGTAGCATATATAGCTGAAAGGGTAGGACAAGCAGCTTGTGTGGAGCCCATTCATTCATTCAGCGAATAATTTTTGCATGCCTACTATGTGCAGATCACCATGCTAAGTGCAAGGGATAAAAAAGTAGAGACAAGCAGACTTTGCAAATCTGCTGTCTTAGTGTGGACAGCTGTAACAAAATACCACAGCCTGGGGGGCTTACGCAGAAATGTATTTTCTCACAGTTCTAGAGGCTGGGAAATGTCAGATTAAATCCAGTTCCTAGTGTGGGTGCTCTTCCTGGCTTGTAGACAGCCACCTTCTCACTACGTTCTTCCATGGCCTTTCCCTAGTGGGTATACTTGGGGTGGAGGAAGGGGGAAGAAAGATTAAGAGAGAGAGGGAGGGAGGGAAGGAGAACTCTGCCTCTTCTAAGTCCATCAGTCCTATTAGATTTGCACCCCATCCTTATGACTTCATTTAATCTTTTTTTTTTTTTTTAGAGAGAGAGAGAGAGAGAGAGGGCATGGAAATGTGTGTGGGGGGAAGGGCAGAGGGAGAGAGAATCCTAAGCAGGCTCCACAACCAGAACAAAGCCCAAGATGGAACTCGATCTCACCATCCTGGGATCGTGACCTGAGCTGACACCAAGCATTGGACGCTTAACCAACTGAGCCACCCTGGGCGGCCCATGACTTCATTTAATCTTAATTACCTCCTAAAGACCATATCTTCAAGCACACTGGGGGTTAGAGCAACTTATGAATTTTGGTGTAGGGGGACACACAATTCAGTCCATAGCACTCACCCTTATGGAGATTATCATCTCATGAAGATCAACATTTCAACAATATAAACAGGTAAACAAAAATATAATTATGAGTCCTACTGAAAAATAAATAGGGTGCTGTGACAGAGAACAGCAAGAGAAGGAGAACCTAATTCATACAGGGTGTCAAGTGCTTTCTGAGGATATGCCATATGGGTTGGGATCTGAAGCATAAAGAATAGCCATTCAGGATCGCCTGGTTGGGTCAGTCTGTTAAGTGTGCCTTTGGCTCAGGTTGTGATCACAGGGTCCTGGGATCGAGCCCCGCATTGGGCTCCTCAATCAGCGGGGGGCATGCTTCTCCCTCTGCCCGCCTCTCCCCCTGCTTGTGCACACACTCTTCTTTGAGAAAGAAAGAAAGAAAGAAAGAAAGAAAGAAAGAAAGAAAAGAAAAGAAAAGAAAAGAAAAGAAATAGTCATTCAATGTTCCAGGAAAAGAGACCCACAAGTGCAAAGGCCCTGAGGTAGGAAAGTGTTTGGTATGTTTGGGGGACTGAAAAGACAGTTTTTGCTTTTAAAAGATCACTCTGGTTTCTTTGTGGAGAATAAACAATGTAGGAACAAGCATGGAGGAGAGTTGACCAATTCCAAGGCTATTCTATCATCCAGGCACAAGAAGATGGTGGTTGGAACTAGAACAGTAAAAGCAAGGATGGCAAGAAGTTGATTGATCCTGGTGTATATCATTTGAAGTTGGATTTGGTAGGATTTATCGATTGATTAGAGTTTGGGGGTATGAGAAGGAGGCGAAAAGCATGATTTCTGGGTGACTGGCCTGAACAACTAGGTGAAGCTTGGTGCCAAGCGTTGATGTGTGGATGCGTGCACGGGGTCTGGATCTGGAGGGGTTGATCAGAGTTTCTAATTTGGACTTGTTTGATTTGAGATATTATTAGATATACAACCAGGGACGCCTGGGTGGCTCAGTGGGTTAAGCCTCTGCCTTCGGCTCAGGTCATGATCTCAGGGTCCTGGGATCAAGCCCCGCATCGGGCTCTCTGCTCAGCAGGGAGCCTGCTTCTCCCTCTCTCTCTGCCTGCCTCTCTGCCTACTTGTGATCTCTCTCTCTCTCTCTCTGTGTCAAATAAATAAATAATAAAATCTTAAAAAAAAAATACAACCAAAGAGCCTGCAAAAGGGACTATGGTGAAGCCAGCATGTTACAGGAAAGGTGTGTTATAGGAGTCCAATGAAGAAAGAGTCTCAAGGAGGAATTTGTTCAACTGCATTGTTGATGGGATTAAGAGGGACAATAACATAGAAATACTATGGGATTCGGTCAGGGGGAAGATATTTGTACCCTCGACTGCCTCTAGGTAGGAGATGAACACTCCTCCAAGTTCATGGGGGCAGAAGAGATGGATCCAGATCCGAGCTCTTTCATGAACTTGGTGATAGACAGACAATGGAGTTTGCCCTTTTCCTTAACAAAATGCCAACAAAACGAACTCATGTGTTGTGACCATTAGTCAGAAAGAGGTGTATGAGATCATCAAAATTCGATCAAACACATGTTAGCTGGTCAGAGCTGCAAGACCAACCCTTTGACACGGTGCCTATACGAAGGGTTCTTGTCACAGTGCGATGCTGAGCGCAACCCCCAGAGATGTTCACGGCTCATCAGATCCCACCAGATGAAAGCCTCCAGTCACGTGTAATGTCAGTAAATGAGCAGAGATGGTTATTAGTCAAGGTAGTGAATGTCAGCCACTGTAGCACACAGCTCCTAACTGTAAATGGCTTAGTAGCAAGTTATTCTCATTCATGTCCCAGCCCGGGGTAAGGCAATGAGGGCTTTGCTCTACATGGTTCCTCAGAAACCCAGACTTCTTCTACGTTTTGGTTTTCCCTTCTTCTAGATCTTTGAACTCCTGTCTGTTGAGCTGATAGATGGAAAAGAGAAAGGATCATACAGGAAGTTTGTATGGGCCAGGCCTGGAGGAGATCGTACCACTTCCACTCATATTCCATTGGCCAGAGCTCAGTCCCATGTCTACACAACAGCTCCGGCTGAGGTCCCCGACTGACACCAGCATCAAGTCCCTGATGTGCGTGTGAAGATGGCCCCAGATGACGTTAGCCCTCAGTCTCTGATTTTCCCAGTTGAGGCCCCAGATGTTGAGGAACAGAGAGAAGCTGCCCCTGCCAACTATGCCTTTAAGGAAACCCTACAATTGCATAAACTCTAATCCCTTCATAAATTCCTGTTTCTATATTGTTCATACTGTTTCTGCTTATCTGCTGTAACCCTGATTCATGCAAGCCATGAACTTTGGCAGAACAGATTTGCCATTCCAAATAGTACAAGCACCAAGGGGCTCGAGCACCTTCTACTTTTAAGAACACTGGGGTAGGCTTTGATCCAATATTTCTATGCCTAGCAATTATTAATACGTTTTTGAATATTTCTCCCTTAGATCCAGAAGATTTTTCTTTCTGATATTTAAAAGAAACATTTACCCAAACACCACCGTCTTTCTCCTGGATGTTCATCTTTAAATTTTTTTCTGTAAGTTCTGGATCTTCCAAGAAAACGTTAACACCCTGCCCACCTACTACTTATACAAGCATAATGGGCCACCAATTAAAGCCGATGGAAAGGGTAAACTATTTAGAGCCCCTAACACGTGAGTAATTTGAAGATAAAGATAAACTGATGATTCCCCTAGAGCACAGAGCGCTTTATAAAGAATGAGCAAGGCACCCGGGCGCTGGGTGCAGAGACGTGGGCGGAGTAGCTGAGAGCGCCATGGGTGTTTCTCAGCGGTGGCTATTTTAGGAGGACATTTATCAATGTTCATGAGGGTATCCAATGAACTAATGAATCTAGAACTTATATTTATATATAATTAACTTTACCATTTAGTGAGGTTCTGACTAGTATGTCAGCTGGCAATATTTCCTCACCTGTCCCAGTTGTAATGGCGCGTACCCGCTCAGCGGTCCTCAGCCGATTTAACCCTGTCCTGCCACGATGGGGGATGGGGGTGGGGCAGACCCGGGTTATTTACTTAGAAATCTCTCCCCACTTGCAAATTCTCCTTTCAGAATTCACATCACAGAAGTGTTTTGTTTGTTCTTTTTAAACAGGAAGAACATTTCCCTAATCCAGTCAAGCCCTGTGTGTTCACCCTTTGCCTATCTCATTCATTCCGGGGTTGGGGGGGGGGTCTTGTCTTTCCCATCCAGCCTCCTCACCCAAGCGCACCCACTACCCTGCCTTTAGTTCTCCTCCTTTGGTCTCGAGTCTTCATGAACCCAAAATAAATAAAATAAATAAAATGGACAAGACAGTAGTTCTCAAACTTCGGTGTACAGAGAATGTCGATTCCCAGAAGTCACCCCAGAGTTTCCAATTTTATTCTCTGGGTCACTTCGAGCTCTGCCTTTTCTTGCCTCTGGCTGCCTCCCCACCTTCCAGATCTGGAGGGAGATTATCCAGCCCCATGTAAGCGGGCTCCATCAGCAAACAGAGGATAAGTGAGGCTTCAGCGCCAGCCCAGACCATATGACCTAGCCCCAGATGGCCCTTTAGTCTCAGCCAGAAATTAGAGTTTCTCTGGGCATGGGGAAGCAGCTTCCCTGTGTTGACTCCCTGCTCTGTGCCTGACATCGTGCTGGGTATTTTTTCATGCATTGCCTCACCCAATGCAGATCACAAACCCTGTGAGCCCGGGACCATTATCAATCTTGCTTACACCAAGTAATCACTGAAGGGGAAGTCCCAGCAGGTAGTATAGCGCGGAGCTGGGATGGAATCAGACTTGTACTGAGCCCTCCTCTTTCCCTTCCCACCTGCTCACCCAAGAGCAGGAGCTAGAACTCGGATCTGGAATTGACCCCTGAGTTCAGTCTAGCTAGCCGCGGTCTACTAGGAAGAGGGAATAAGTTCAGTGCTTCCCTTTCCATGGGCTGGCTACTGTTGGGGTTCCCCTTCCCCAGCACCCTAAAGCGTAGACACCTACCCACCTAGCACCCAGAGGCCCCCAATATTCAGAACAGGGAGTTAGGCTTCCAGTCACCTTCCATGGTATTGGTGTGGGAGGCCAGGGGAACAGGCGTAGAGACCCTTACCCCAAGTTTTATCTGTCACCCCTTTCCATCAGGCTGCTGGTGCTCTCCTCAGGATCCAGGCTTCAACCCCTCCAGCTTGGCCACCTCCACTTGCAGCCCCCTCCAACCCAGAAGCCTAGAAGCCTGAATAACACCAAACAATGCGATTCAGAGAACTCACATAACCCACCACCCACGCACAAAACAGTCTGGTAGCCCTTGGGATAAAACCCCAGCTCCTGGCTATAGTCTTCTCTCAGTGAACTCCCTTCTCTTTCAGCTACAGAGTTCTTCTTCGAGCTCATGTGATAAACCACCCTTCATCACCAGAACATTCTTCCTCTTCTTTCCCCTGGCTGGCCACTGCCAATCCTTGACATGTCATCTTCTTGGAGATGCTCCCCTAAACCTCCAATCTGCATTCAGTTCGGTGCCCCTTTATTTGATCAGAGACCCTGCTCATTTCTCTCATGGCATATTGTGACAGTATGGAATTACATACCCATTGTTTTACTTTTGGGGTCTGTTGTTCCTGTTGGACCATAAACTGCAGGAGAGGAGTTGCCGTATTGGTCTTTGTAATTGTTAATTTCACACATCAACATGGCAGGGCCATGGGGTGCCCAGACGTTGTTCTGGGGTGTGCCTGTGGGGTGTTTCTGGATGAGATTAGCATTTGGACCACTGGACTCAGTAAAGCAGACTGCCCTCCACAATGTGGGTGGGCAGCATCCAACCATTCAGGCCCTAATAGAACAAAAGGTGAGGAAGAATTTGCTCCTTCTGCCTGACCATCGCCGAGTTAGGACATCCTTTGGATGGATGAAGACTAGAATTTATAGCATCAGCTCTCCTGAGTCCCCAGCTGGCTGACTGCAGATCTTGGGATTTCCCAGCCTCCGTAAGTGCATAAACCTTTCGTTATTATCTATTATCTATCTATCCATCTACCTACCCATCCATCTCTATCATCTTTTGGTTCTGTTTCTCTTGAGAACCCAGACCAATATAGACTCTTTTATATTTATATTCCCAGAGCTTAATACTTAATAGGCATCCAATAAATATGTATTCAGTAGATGAATGGTGAAAACTTAAAGAAGACAGACATAGGGCTCACATGATAAAGAAGGTCTGGGGCGGTGACAGTGGAGAATGCTGGGCCTCCCCAGCCACGCCCACCCCCTCACTCTCTGCTAAGCACATGGTGTGCTTTACAAAGACTTGACCTCCAAATCTGTACCTAATTTTTCCGGTGTTTGCCTGATTGCCTTTCCTCTCGCCCCAAAGGAAAAAGTGCTCCCATTTCCCTTTTCCAGACCATTCCACCAATCTTTGCCCTTAAAATCTTCCTTCTATCCCTTCTCCTCTTCTTCCTCTGCACCAAGAGCCTCCTGATAACACTCCTGTTCTTTGGAAACATCTGAAGTCTGTGGCTACTGTTCAGTGGTCTTTTTTTTTCCCTGTGCCTTGCTATTTTCTGGTTCTTTCTCTGACCCTTTGATTATGTGCTTAATGAAATGAGAATAATAATAATAACTAAAATGTATTAATAGTGTATTTGCTGGACAATGTTTTGTTTTGTTTTTGTTTTTTAGAGACCGAGAGAGAGAGTACACAAGCATGGATTGGGGGGCAGAGGGAGAGGGAGAAAGAAAATCTTAAGCAGGCTCTTCACCCAGCGTGGAGCTCAACATGGGCCTGGGATCTCACAACCCTGAGGTCATGATCTAAACTGAAACCATGAGTGTGATGCTCAACTAGCTGAGCCACTCGGGTGCCCCTGGCCAGACAATGTTCTAAGCACTTAAGAGGCATTGTTGGATTTAATCTTCACAACAGCCTCATAAGGTAGGTTCTAGTCTTATCCCAGTTTTATGAATGAGGAAACCAAAGAAGTGACATGACTTGCCAAAGGTCACACGGTGAGTAAAATGATAGATACAGTTGCAACAAAGATCCTGACTTTCCATCTCACCATCTCCTGGTGTGCCCTCCCTACTGCAAGGAAAAGCCTTCTCCCCACTGCCTGGCTCCTCCACCCAACTTTCCTTCAAAGGCCTCTAGAACCTTTGGGGCCCACTCAGAAGCCCCTTTAGAATGAGTCCACAGTGCCCTCTGCTGGCCTCTACCTCTCACTGCATCTCCTGTCTCTGACCTTAAATGGCCTTTATTAGTTCAGTCATTTGACTGAAAGTCAGAGAAAACAGCTCTGGCTAACTTAAGGGGGAAAAGGTGTGGGGGGGGGAGTGAGGAGAGCAGAGGATGAACGTTAGAAGAGGCATGGAGTAGCTCATGGATTCCAAGACGGGGTTGAACAACCAAGACAATTCACAGAAGGGCAGACCTAGAGCCCCCACAACCCCCCATAGGAGACCAGAGGACTTTCTCCCGAGAGTGCTGCCATCAATGTGCTTCTGCTCTAATGACACTGGGGTTTCTGTGGCTCTCCATTCAAAATTCCAAATGCCCAGGAAACAACATCTGACTGGCCCCAGTTGAGCCAGGCGTTTTCCGCAAGAGCAGACTGAGGTTATGAGGTCTCTCTGGTGAGTCTCCCCCTCTAACGGCCAGACTGGCCCTCGAATGCCTGCTCCTGTATTCCCAAAAGGCCTTGGAAGTCTTCAGAGCAGACAGGTGTGCTGGGGTGTGTGTGCATGTAGGTGGCCAAAGGACCAAGCAGGCATTCCCTGGGCTCAGTGGCTGACATCCCAGAGCCAGGGTAAGGAAAGAGCTGTGCCTGGGACTGGTGATGGCAGATGGGAGAAGGAGGTCCCTAAGGAGATCAGCACTTGAATCAAGGGAGTTGATTCCTTTCACTGGGCCACTCATCCCTACTCCAACCCTGAGCCCAACACCTCAGTCACTTTTGATTCTTGAAATTCAATTAAAGTTTCCATTTCACATTTGATTCAAAGCTCTTTCCCAGCCCCACCTTATGAAGCACAGACTTAAGGCTCCAGCAGCTGGAGGCAGCGGGGGAGCTCTTAGACACTCACTCCCTTCCTTGTGATTGCTTCTCTGGTCTGGGTTTGAGGGTGGAGGGAGACAGGAAAAAACAGGTTCTCATGTGACTGCCCCGAGTGAGTTGGGGCAGGCCTCTTCCTTTGGGTCATAACCGCTATTCGCCTGCACAAGGAACCACGTGTTGGTTGCTGGGCTTTTAGGGTCCAACAGCAGCAACAAGTGACTTCAGGCTTCCCGCAGGCAGCAGCGGTGGTGTTCTGATGGTGGTGGTTCTGATGGTGGTGGTTCTGATGGTGATGGCAGCAGGCATTCCACTCGACTTAGCCATGCAGTGAGCAGGGGCTCTGGCTAATATCATTTTCCCCTTTGCCCCTTCAGCCTAGCGGTGGTAGTATCTTCCTCCAATTCGAAATCTCTGGGTCACCTCACTGTCTGCCTCCTTCACTCTCTCTTCACCTTTCCACTCGCTGGAGACCCCAGGGAATGGTGGAACCACACAGGAGATGGAAACTTGCTCCCAAATCCCTGTAAAAGGGAGAGCCACCCATCCACCTGACAGTGACCTTAGACAGTATGTAAATGAAAAATAAACTGCTGGGGCGCCTGAGTGGCTCAGTGGGTTAAAGCCTTTGCCTTCGGCTCAGGTCATGATCCCAGGGTCCTGGGATCGAGCCCCGCATCGGTCTCTCTGCTTGGCAGGGAGCCTGCTTCCTCCTCTCTCTCTGCCTGCCTCTCTGCCTACTTGTGATCTCTGTCTGTCAAATAAATAAATAAATAAATAAATAAATAAATTACATAAAATAAAATTTTAAAAAATTTAAAAAAAGAAGAAGAAATCTCTCCTTAAAAAAAAAAGAAAAGAAAAGAAAAATAAACTGCTATTGCATTTGAGTTATTGTAGGTTGGGGTCTATCTGTTACAGCGGCTTTGCCTTTGCCTCAACTAATAGGGCACATTCACAGCCATGGTCGGCATATTTATGTGAATGTCAGGCACTTTGCTAAGCACTCTGTCCTCACTGGAGCCTCACGCAACAAGCACTTCTTTTTATCATTCCCATTTGCAGACTAGGGAACTGAGTTGCCGAGAGGTTAAGAACCTTGGCCAAGGCTGTCTCATTCGGAACCCTATGCACTTAGGTACACATATAGAGAGATATTTTATATGCAAATACATAACATGTGTATCCAGACATTCTTTTTTCCCATTAGGTTTGTTTTCTGCTCGTCTCCACTCTCTCCACTCACAAGGTTTCTGTGGGGACCGCATCAGTCGGAGCTTCTTTGCCCTCCGGCTTCCAGTTGGGTTTGGCCAATAGGAGTCATAAGTAGGAGACTCATGTGCTGTGGGAGTAGAAGGAGGTCAAGGTCGTTATTCCACCCACTCTCAGTCTCTCTGTACCAGGCCATGTGTTGGCAGTGCTGTATTCCCTTACCAAAGGCTACAACTCCTTCTAGAAGACTCTCTCCTACAACAATAGTTCTGCTCCCTCCCCTTGCCCCTTGACGCCTGGAGTTGGTAATGGCTCTCCATTGGCCCTAGCCCCAGCGTTTCAGGATACCTTCTGGATTTCTCTCCCCACAGCCCAAAACTGTACTAATAGTTCCCTCCCTGACCTATCTTCAGTCATCTCTTTGAGCGCCATCTGTTTCCTGCTTGCACCCTGATAGTACAGCTTGTATGTGTTTTTATAATTTAGGAACTTCTGCTGTCCTTGGTAAGAACACCCACCTGCCCTAATCTGTGGACACAAGCTTTGGGAGGAGTTGACTTTACCTAGGGGTAGGTATGCGCCTCAGCTCTGGCCAATCCAAGCACTGTATCCCCTGTTTTCAGTGACTGGTTCAGAGCACAGCATGGATCCCAAACCAGCCCAACACACTGTCTGCCTGCACTGGGGAAAAGGAGCTCTCTTCCTTTCTCTGGTTCTCCAACCTGAGAGTGTGTGGGCCTAGAGATGCTGGCTGATACCTTGCCTTTATGTGGATCTCAAGAATGAAGTCAACACAGAAGAGCAAAGCCATGCCCTGAAAAGAAGTCCTATGTGAATCACACTATTTAAGCCCCTGAATCAAGCCATCCGCAGAGTCCAATCTACTCCTGGGTTTTCTCGTCCTGCATCCTCTTTTTGCTTAACCCACTATGGGCTAGATTCTCTGTCACTTGCAACCAAGAGCCTAATGGATAGAGAAATATTCCAAACTCATGTTTTCCACAAGCAAGCAGAAATCACCTCTAGATAACTTAAGCTAAAAAAGAAAGAAAGAATAGAAATTTGGGGGAGGGATGGAGAGTGGCTCACATAACCAAAGGAAAAGCAGAAAAATTAGGTCTTGGAAAGGATGTGTACCAGAGTCATCCCCTGGGGATTCAGATAGGAGGAATGAGTGATCAGTCACCAGAGCAGCCTTGGAATAAACCAGTGGTAACCATCCGGAATGCTTGGGTCACTTCACTCCAGATTCAGATGAGCTTGGGCAGGGGGTAGAGTGTCCCTTTAGCCCTACTTGAGACTTGTGCCCAACCCTTGTCTACAGGAGGCAGGACCCCTGGACCGATAATTCCACCAAAAATATGTACAGTTGGGGCTGTGTTATTCCCCAAAGCAAAATCTGTTTTAAGCAGTTGACACATACTAACTAATTTTAGTCCTCAGAGTAGCCCTTTGATATAGGTACTGTTACTACCATCCTTATTTTACAGATGAGGAAATGGACACACAGAGAGGTTAAGTAACTTGCTCATGGTCACACAGCTGGTAAGTGATAGAGTGGGGATGAAAACCTGGGCAGCCTGGCTCTAGAGTCTGTATATGTAACCCACTACACTATAGGGCTTCTCCAGAAGAAAGTGAATGAAGGGTGGACAAAAACACAAGGTCCCCTGCAGGTAATGCTCAAGGGAGGAATTACCGGGGAACTTCCACTCTCTCAGTATCTTTTTTTTTTTTTTTTTTAGCCACCATGTATTAACAGGAAGAGAAAAAAGATAACAGATTTCTATTTTGGAAATTAAAAAAAAAAAAAGTGCTGCTTACCCAATAAGGGAGAGGGAAGGAGTCCAAAGCTGGTGATCTCACTCTCTCCCAGCCATAAAGGCTGTGAAATATCTAGGACCCAGGGGAATTCTAGCTGTCACCAGGCTGCACTAGCCACGGCTGAGGAAACCCAGGGAGTTAGGGAGGTGTTATCCATCATAAAGGCCTTGTCGTACCCAACCGGTGAGGAATGTTAGCACTTGGGGAAGCAGACTGAAGGGGCCATTGCCTGCAGACCTCTGCCCTCATCAAAACCCTACTGGGTTTCCCCCTCTGTGCCCCCGTCTTGGGTTCTCCCACACAAGCATGCTGTTCCAGGCAGCCTGCTCTGCCCTCCTCACTCTGCAGGGGTAGGGCCCACTCCTTCAACAACATGGGACAGGTGTTGTCAAGGCTCCAAGCCTGAGAACAGCAAGGCCACAGCATAAATCCCAGAACTTAAATCTCATTCTTCGGGATCGGCTTTTAGCTGCAGGAAGTGGAAACCCTGACTACCTCTTCCTAGGAAAAGAGGTCAGTCGGTGGTAAGAGTGTGGGTTCTGGAATCAGACCTGGATGGGTATCCCAACTCTTGCTAATGACCTTTATGAAATAAAGTCATGCTGCCGGGACTGAAATTCAGTCTCCAGGCCTGGTACAGCTGAGCTGGTTGAGAAAAACATCAAAATACTTCCAGACTGATTATAAATAGAGAACCACAGGCCTTGGGGCCCCCCACCCCATCCCTAGCTTCTCTCCTATTTCCCTTGATCCAGTAGCTGAAGTGCTAGCCCTTGGCAGAACAGAGACCTACTAAGTCTTTGGTCTAGCACTAAGGCCAGCATCCACTTTGACTGATCATGCTCCTGTCTGAATGAATTGTTAGGTATTTTTTTTTAAAGATTTTATTTATTTATTTGACAGAGAGAGAGATCACAAGTAGGCAGAGAGGCAGGCAGAGAGAGAGAGAGAGGAGGAAGCAGGCTCCCTGCTGAGCAGAGAGCCTGACGCGGGGCTCCATAGGCTCGACCCCAGGACCTGAGATCATGACCTAAGCTGAAGGCAGAAGCTTAACCCACTGAGCCACCCAGGCGCCCCCAGCTGTTGTTGTTTTTAAACATCAAACCTAAAGGCAGACACAGGATCAAGGTCAAGTTCTCAAGTCTTAGAGCAGGTGAAGATGGGTTTTGACTGGAAGCTCAGGAACAGTCAGTCACTGGGCTCGAGATGATCCATGGACGAGGCTGCCTGGGTCCTATGTCTTGCTTCACCAACTGCCCCTTGCATGGACCCCATGCTGATGGCTGGGTGGGGGATGGGGAAGTTGGGAGCAGCCACACTCTAGCCCTCTTGCAGTTCAGGGGAGCTTCTTTTTGTTCTCACAGTTACCAGCTCTGCTATGACAACTACGGCTGGAATCCCATGTCTTGACCACCTCAGAGTCAGAGAAGCTGCTCATGAGAAGTTGAGCTTTGCCTTTCCCGTGGCTTGGAGGGTCCAAAAAAGAGCATTCTAATCCCAGGTCTCTACACTTAAGGACTTGAAAGATCTTCAAGAGAGGCAGTATTGTTTTCTGGCTAGGAGGGCGGGTCCTGGAGCCAGACTGCTTGGGTTCAAATCCCAGCCCTGCAGCTTTACTAGCTTTGTGAGCTCCGGCGAGTCACTTAAGCGCTCTGAGCCTCAACTTCCTTATCTGTTAAATGGGAGTCATAATAGTACCCGCTTC
Organism: Martes martes; assembly: GCF_963455335.1. Taxonomy (NCBI): domain Eukaryota; kingdom Metazoa; phylum Chordata; class Mammalia; order Carnivora; family Mustelidae; genus Martes; species Martes martes. The sequence continues at coordinate 161,275,099 of NC_137891.1, forward strand.
ACTGTGAACATAGGGGAGTTCTTGCCTATCTCTAGGTCCCCAGGGCCCACAGCAGAGAAGGTGCTCAGGAAGTGACACTGCCAGGGCTTTCAAAGCCCTGTCCCTGTGAATCATCAACCAAGGGTTCAGGATGTGCCAACTAACTGGAGGCCTAAGTAGTGCTGTCATCCCGTGGGGACCACCAGAGAGAAGACAACCTGCAGCTTGAAGAATGGGACTGCAAAGCGGGTTCCAGAGGGAATGGAACCTAAATGAGTTCCTAAAAAAAAATGTCCTCCGGTTCCTCCCCCACGGAGCCTGGCCCAGGAATTTTGAGGATCAGCCTTAGCTGACCTGTCCTCATCCCCCATCACCGGGCTCACTTCAATTTTTGCTCTTTCGGCGGAAGCCCCGCCTCCCCCCCCTCCATCTTTAGTATCCCAGCTCCCATTCGACCAATCTTCAGAAGCCCCGCCTCACTTTTTTGACAGAGGCCTCGAAGTCCCTCCCCCGCACGTGGCCCAGTCCGAGAGATACTGGCTCCTATCCCCCGCCCCTCGCCCCCCCTCCCCCCCAAGTTTGGAATAAAAGAGTTCCTTCCCACCGCCTTGGTTCAGGAGCTCTCAGCTGCCAGAGCAGCTAGGGCAACCCGGCCGGGCTTTGGGGAGACCCCCAAGTGCAAGGAAGAGGTGTTCTCGCGGCCCTGAAACCTTCCAGACCCACTCAGTGTAAACCGCCACAGGTTTGTGTCAACATCCGAGGCCGGAGACTGGCGGCGTCTGGGGACCGGCTCCGTCTGCGGGACGGGAAGATGGGAGGGTGGGGAAAGGAGGGTCCTTGGGGTAGGCAGAGGGACTTTCTGGAGGCGATCCCGAGAGGCCTGTTGGGGGTCCATGAGCACCAAGCAAAGCCTGTCTGGAGAGGATCGGAATTAAGGGTTGTAGGGAGAGCACGAGGAGCCTGGGGCCAGGAAGAAGTGGGGCGCTTCGCTATCCGTGCTGCGCTCTCGGCGCAGTCCCACGGCGGCATCGCAGTGGGTGTGTTGCGGAGGCGGCGCGAAGGCGTGGGGGCGCAAAGCCGACCATCCCAACTCTTCCCTCCCCCACTCAGCTACTCCGCAGCTCCTCGTCGCCCTCCTCCGATTTCGGGTGGGACATGGAGGGGGTCACATCTTGTGACTCATCCTCTCTTCCATCCCCACCCCCGTCTGGGGCCCGGGGAGGGAAGGCTTAGAGACTCGGCTGTGGCTCTCCCGTTTCCACAGCAACCGTGCGGTTGTTTTTGCGAATCCACTTCAATCATCACTTTTCGCCCCAGACTGCGGCCCGGGGTCTGAACCCTAGGGCCGAGTACCGCTGGGGGCACAGCCCTCCCCCTTCCTCGCGACTCGGAGAAGGTCAGCGCGGGCGGGCGGGGCGCGCTCCGGCAGCGGGGCCTCACTGGCCATCCAGTCCCCACCTGAAACCCCGCCTGCCACTCCGTCCCAGCGGAGCCAATCAACGCCCGATCTGCTCGGGATGAGGCGGGGCTTATGCAAATCGTGTCGCCTCCGAGAGACATAGTGATACAAGAGCTGGGAGGCGGCTCCTGTGCGGACCTCGGAGAGCCCGGCCGCCAGTCCTCGAGCCAGTCTCGGTCCCCGCGGCCCGCCGAGGCTCAGAGCCATCCAGCGACCCGGCGAGCGGCCTCAGGTAACGCGGGCGGGGCCGGGCAGAGGCCCTTGTCCCCTCCCCCTCTACTCTCCATTCCCATTCCCCTCTCCTGCTCCCCTCATTCATCCTTGACCCCTGGTTGCCCCCCATTGGCGGCAGCATCTGGAGGGCCGCCCCTGGGCAGGGGACTCCCACCCCAGTCCAGGCCCCATGGGTCCCAGGGAACGGGGCACAGCCACCTCCTTACCCCCAGTTCAGGTAAGAACACCCACTGCTCTAGCCCCCCAACACACACACACACACACACACACACACACACACACACACACTTGGGGGTGTGGTGTTGCTGGTGCTTGAGGAGGCACCAATCACCCTTCCCCTTTGGAGATGGGTAATTTGCCCAGTATCATGGCAACCTCCCACCTCCACAGATAGCCCCCACCCACACATCCGCCCCCCCCCCAGCAGCTCCCTGTACACTTCACACCACAAGGCCCCTGCCCCCAAAGACAGCTTCCACCTCCACAGAGAGCCTACTCCCACTTCACATTGTCCCCTCCGACTGTCCCCACCTCCCACCCTTCAAGCTGACGGAGCTCACAGCATATCTGGAAGAGGAAAGAAGCATCCCCCTCCCCCAGTTCTCCTCCTCACATTCTCTCATCAGCAGCACCACCCCACATGGTCCCAGGGCTAGCAGAAGCCCCATGCTTGGCTTCTTTCATCCTGGCTGGAGGATGAACCAGGGGCACCACCCCCCAGCACACCTGTCCGTCAGTGTTGCCAAGGTCCCAGACTTCCCCTTTCCCATCACCCGTGACAGGCACCAAGTCCTCTCACTCTACCTCTCAAACACCTCTAATTTGGATCCTCTCTGGCCTTCTTGCTCCCAGTCACTCCTGCTCTCCTATCTTCCCGCTGTTCCACAAGGACCTGCCAAAGCTCCATGTGGACTGTGTCACTCCTTTCCCTAAGATGGCCTGAATCTGGAAGGCAGAAGAGATGCGTTAAATCTTGCCTTTGCCTCAGCTGCTGTTTGCTTTGGCCAAGCCACTTCCCTCTCTGATCCTTCATGAAATGGGGAAGGGGCAGGACAGAGGGTGGACTGGATGAGATGGTCTTGAAGGGACTTCCGACCCTAACGTGCTCTGGTTCTGTGGCTGATTATGAGCAAATGGGACCATTTCACACTTGCCCTGAACCGCTAGGACCTTTCAGAGAAGAGGCCTGAGTGGCATTAGTCCTCACCAAGGGGACTTGCTTCTTACTCAGGCCTCCCCCTCCCACATGTTCTCCAGGCCCAGACCCCTTCTCAGCTGTTGGGAGTCCCTCCCAGACCACCAGCCCATGTGGCATGGAGGTGGTCACTATGGCCCACATCTTGTTTATCATGCCCTGCCCCTCATTAAGGACAGGGAGAAGACCTGGCTGCTGCCGCTATGGCTGCTGCTTGGAGAAGAGCAAAGGGAGGAGAGGAAAGAGAAAATCTCCTGACCAGGGAGCTGTTGTCACTATGGCAACCGTCTCAGCACCAGCTCCTCTGAAGCTGGGTGAGGATGTGGGATTATTGCCTCCCTCAATCTCTCCCACCCTCAACGCCTCTTCCTCATTTGAAACTCAGGACCCCGAGCTCTGGCCTCTGGAAGAAGCCTCTGAGCACAGAGGGGCCGTGGCTTTGTGTATGGGGCAATGCCATCTCCTTTACAGCTGGAGGGCAGCCCGCAAGCGGTAGGCAAGAAGCCTGCCCATGTCCAGCAGGGCCACAGCTCCAACAGAACACGCCATGCCCCCAAGGCCTTTGCCTTGGTACTGTCTTTGGCCTTGGGCGAACCCTTCCTTTCCCGGGTCGGGGTTCCATGGTCTCTGAAGTGGGTGCAATGGCAGGAGAACACAGATAAACTAGAAAGCCTGATGCCATTCTGAGGAGGAAGAAGGGGGTTCTGCTCCTCTCATGGAATCCACCAAGGGACATTCATTGAACATCTCTGTGTTCCAGACATGGCCTTTGGGTCTCTGCAGGCAGTTCTGTGCAGCCACAGAGGGGAGAGCGGGACCAGTGTGGGGCAGCTACAAGAGGGCAAACCTCAATGATGGGAAAAATGCTTTTCTCACTTTCTGAGCTGCCCCGAAGCGGACTTGGTTATAGGGGGAGGGGATAAGCTCTTTGCCATTGAGAAAAAGACTTGAAGGACTTTTTTTTTTTTTTTTTGGCTTGGGCCAAGGCTTAATATGAAGATCTCTTCCAAATCAGGTTCCATTCTGGAATTCTAGAGCATCGGGTGAGGGTCAGAGAGTTCTGGAGTCTACACACTTGTGGGGCTTAGTTTCACAGCCCTCAAATGCTGAATCCATGCTGCTGATTGTCCACTGTCCAGGCTGGGAGAGACTGATCATAAGGAAGTGGGCTTCAGCCAGGCCTGAAGGCTGAGGAGAGCTGCATTAGCCCAGATGGGAGGAAGGGATATTAGGGGAAGGGAAAGCAGCTATGCAATAGGGACATAGGTCCTGGCTGGGTGAAGACTAACTAGAAAGCATATAGTGAGGGGAGCTGTGGGAGGTAAGGCTAGACTAAGGTGGGCACATTGATGCCAGATTCTAGAGGATTCTAGAGTGTGAGGGGCCTAATGGGCATGTCCACCTCTAGCCTATGTCTTCTGGGCAAAACCAGATATGACATTGTCTCAGAACACAGAAGTCAGAAGAAAGGCACTCCCTCTGAGACCACTGAGCCCATGGGCATGCCTTAGGTTGCAGTGTAGGACCTCAGCCTGTCAGCTATGCCCCTGGCCCTGACTATGGGGAGAAAGAGGACATGGTGAAGGTTCTAGAAACACTTGAAAAGAAAGAATAACAAGACTTGGTGCCAGCTGGACCTAGGGAAAAGGAAGAGGGGAAACTAAAGGTAACTAAGATTGCATTTCGGCCCTGGGACAAGGGAGGGAAGGAAGGAAGGGCTGATGGAGAGGGAAGATGGCCACAGGTTGTGGGTGTCTGATTGTAGATGAGCAGAGTCAGAGGAGATATTGGGCCATTCCAAGGGATGGATGTTTCCTAGATGTCAGATATGGTGGCCTGAAGCTTGCTGAGATGGTCCCCCTGAGGCCAAGAGGGAGATCAGAGCTAGGGTTTTCCCAGAAGGCAGGCAGGTGTGGGGAAAGTCTGTACTGGACAAGAGTAGCCATGATTTGGAGAGGGTGGTCCAGGCAGGTGGCATGGACTCCGCCTGGGTGCTCATCTGGACACTTCTACTGACCGGCTGTGTAACTCTGAGCCAGTTTTCTTCTTTCTCAGGTTTTCAGTTTCCACTAAAATAAGGGGATATCTTAAAGGGACTGCCAACTTTGACTGGCCATGTAAGAACAATAGAGGAAATGAAGAGGGAGATATAGTCTCCAGTGGGCCTGGGACCAGATTTGGGCTGGAAATGTGGCCTCAGGACATAGAGAATTGTGGGAAGGGAGCACAGGACAGGGAGGAGGAAAAGGGTGAAAGAAAAGCCATGCAGACACCATGATACACACACGTACACACACACACGTGCTCTGACAGATACGCAATCTCATAAACGGACGTGCTCCCACCCACATCCAGCCCCTTACACAGACACTCGGGCACGTCCCCCAGGAGAATGCTAGAGAGTTTTCACTTCCCCTACTGGACACCTCTCTCTCTGGGTTCTCCAGGTTCCTTGCCTATACCCCAAGACCTCAGTGCTCTTTGGACTTGGGGATGGATCAACAGAGGAGGAAACCTGTCTTCTTCTGCCCGTAGGTGTCCCAGAGTCATCCTTGCACCTAATGTGTCTGTTTTGGACCGCACATTCCAGGTTTCCGAAGATAGCATACCTCCCTCCCCACCACCCCCCACTTCTCCCTTCCCCCCAGGAGCATGGAGGAGTCCTCATGCTCTGGGGGTGGTGAGTGGGGGAGGATGTTGCTACTCCCGCTGCTGCTTGATCTTCCTTGTGGCCCAGTGGAGGAGGCCCAGAGATATCCTATGACTAACTTGAAGCCATGGAGCAAGGGAGGGGGTGTGGCAGAGACCCAGCTCAGGTCTGGTTGTTTGGGGCACTCCTAGCAGTAAGGATTAGAAGCCACACTGGCAGGTGGTGGGCTATGGACGTGGAATTCCTTCTGCTAACCTGATGGTTTCCTTTTCCAAGGTATCTTTATGACAGGGTACCCTGCGGCCGGGGTCTGATGCCCTTCCAAAAAGACTAGACAGGTCAAAGTTACCTCCAGGGCCATGTCCTAGGAAACTCAGGCCCTGGAGGAATATTCCTCCCATGGAGGTCAGACAAGAGTGCCCACCTTGAGGGCCTGGCAAGGACTCACTCCTGATGCATCCTGGGGAGGTCCTGTACCTCTCTGCAAAAACTGTCTCTGTCACAGGCCACATGAAGGGGCTTCTGTTCCTGTGGGGGACTGACTCTTTATCGTCCCCAAACCTGCTTCTCAACACTACCACTTCTGTCCATTCAGCCCCAAATCTAAGCATCTGCCTCAACTCTGTCCCTCTCACCCCCACATTCGGTCACCAAGCCCTGCTGATGTCTCTCCTAACACATCTCCATCCATCCATGTCACTCCACAGCCTCTGCCCTAGTGTCACCATCTCTTGCCTGAACTACGCAGCTTGCCCCTCTCTGCTCTCTACTTGCCCCCGCTCAGGCCATCTTGTACATTGCAGCCAAAGGAAAAATTCTAAAATACATTCCTTCTCTCTCATCCCAGCATCTAGTTCAGGATCTGCCACATAAGCATTCTGTGTTTGTGGACTGAGTGCTATCTTCCTAGCCTTTGCTTTAAAATCCCTATGGGGGGGGGGGCGCCTGGGTGGCTCAGTGGGTTAAAGCCTCTGCCTTCGGCTCAGGTCATGATCCCAGGGTCCTGGGATCGAGCCCCACAACAGGCTGTCTGCTCCGTGGGGAGCTTCCTCCTCTCTCTCTGCCTGCCTCTCTGCCTACTTGTGATCTCTGTCTGTCAAATAAATAAATAAAATCTTAAAAAAAAATCCCTATGGGTATAAGCCAAGCTCCTTGGCAGGGATTGAAGGGCCTTCATAATCAGCCAGCTACCTCTTTGACCCAATTATGAGTTATTGAAGGTTGGCCCATATTTCCTTTATCCCCATCACTGGCACGGGACCTGGCACACACAGTCAGCCTCAGTAAAGGCTCAGGGAATGAATGACTAATGAAAAGCAGGATGAGTCAAGGTCATCAGTGCTTCAGCTAGGACTTCTCTTTGTACAGAGGAAGGAGAGAGAGAAGCTTCCTGCTGGGATGGCCCGGAAAGCCTTGAGGAAGAACTTGGGAGATGGTGCCAGGGGGATACAGGAGGAACCTTCCTCAGGTCCCTGGGCAGAGAAGAGCCTGCAGAGGCGGGTGGGGGCCAGGGGCTGAAAGCTCTAAATAGCAAGGAGAGGATTAAGATTTTCACAGGGGTGTGGGGTGCTCTGCCAGGTGTACACAGGAGAGGGAGGATGAAGACTGAGGCATCAGCGCTGGTCGGGGAAAATGTGGGGAGCTGAGACCCGGGGGTGGAGATCCTAGGCACCAGGAGAGGAAACCTGTGTGAGGAGAGAGGAGGGGCTGCTGCAGAGAGAAGAGGCCCTGCCTTGGAGGAGTTTGATGGGTGAAGGGACCCCCTCCCGTGTGTGGGGAGGGAGACAGGACCTCCTATGGGAAGGGGTGTGAAGGACAGGGCCTAGTTGTAGGAAGGTGAGCTTGTTGAGGGTAGTGATGACAGGAGAGGACCCACCCTGCTGCGGAAGGAGGGATCCCGGCGGTGGGAACGTGAGGTCTGTTATGGGAGGGGTCGTTGTGGAGAAAGGGAACCCTGTCCTCTGGGGACTTGGGGCACCGCTGCTGAGGTGAGGGCCTTGCCCTGAACCAAACTGAGGGAGCCCATGTCCCCCAGGCCCTGCCATGGGGAAGACCAACAGCAAGCTGGCCCCAGAGGTGCTGGAGGACCTGGTTCAGAACACCGAGTTCAGCGAACAGGAGCTGAAGCAGTGGTACAAGGGCTTCCTGAAGGACTGCCCCAGCGGCATCCTCAACCTGGAGGAATTCCAGCAGCTGTACATCAAGGTGGGTGGGCAGGGCGGCCGGGGGCGGGGCCAGGGAACCCCAGGGGGCGGGCCGGGCGGGTGTGGGCGGGGCCAGGCCATCTAGGGAGATCCCCGGACGGCCAGGGGGCGGGGCAACGCAATCGCGGAGACCGGCTGAGACCGCGAGGCTGTGGCTTCACCCCAACGTCCGGTTACCCCTCAGTTCTTTCCCTACGGCGACGCCTCCAAGTTTGCGCAGCACGCTTTCCGAACCTTCGACAAGAACGGCGACGGTACCATCGACTTCCGGGAGTTCATTTGTGCCCTTTCGGTCACCTCTCGCGGCAGCTTCGAGCAGAAACTCAACTGGGCCTTCGAGATGTACGACCTAGACGGCGACGGGCGCATCACGCGCCTGGAGATGCTGGAGATCATCGAGGTGCGCGGGGGTGGATGCGGGAGGCCTCCACATGTTGTGCTGGGGTGATGCCCCTGCTATCTTCGTGGCGGGTCCTCTCCAGCCCTCCCCAGGCACCCTACTGTCAGGCCTCAGGAGTGTCCTGGCTGTACTCCACCTGTCCCCGCCTCCTCCTGCCAGGACCCAGTGGCTAACTAGCATTGGTTGGGTGTGCAGTGTAGGACAAGCCTTGTGCTAAGTGCTTTACCCAGCAACCCTGTGGAGTAGGTACTGACAGAAACCCCATTTTACATAGGAGGAAATGTAGCAAGTAATGGTTCTTGAGTCAAATCCAAGAACTCTTGACTCCAGAGCCCAAGTTTCTAATTAATTATTTTTTCAACAAATATGTATTGAGTGCCTACTGTGTGCCAGGCAAAGTTCTGTTTTATTAGGACACTCATTCTCTAGTGAGAAGATTTTATTTTATTTTTTTTAAAGATTTTATTTATTTATCAGACAGAGATCACAAGTAGGCAGAGAGGCAGGCAGAGAGAGAGGAGGAAGCAGGCTCCCTGCTGAGCAGAGATCCCGATGCAGGGCTCCATCCCAGGACCCTGGGATCATGACCCGAGCCGAAGGCAGAGGCTTTAACCCACTGAGCCACCCAGGCGCCCCTATTTTATTTTTTGAAAAAGATTTTATTTATTTAATAGAGAGAGAGAGAGAGAGCCAGAGAGAGCACAAGCAGGGAGGAGGGGGAGAAGCAGACCCCCCTGCCGAGCAGGGAGCCTGACACAGGGCTCCATCCCAGGACCATGGGACCACAACATGAGCCAAAAGCAGTCACCCAACCGACTAAGCCACCCAGGCACCCCAAAACAGTGAGAAGGTTTTAAAACAAGAAAACAACCTGTGCTATGTCAAGCAGTAAGTGTTACAAAGAAGATATGGGAAGCTGAGTAAGGGGAGTGAGAGCAATGGAGAAGTCTATGGGGTGAAATTTGAGCATCAACCTGAATAAGGTGAGGGAGCCAATCATGTAAATGCCTGGAGGAACAGTGTTCTATGCAGAGGGAACAGTATATGCAAAGACACTGAGGTGAGATTATGTTTGCAGTGTTCAAGGAGTAGCCAGGAGGTGAGAGTGGTACAAGAGAAGTGAGTGAGGGGAGAGTGGTAGGAAGCAGTCAGGTAGGCAGCCAGGAACCCAATCACTTAGCATCTCACAGTCTGTCGTAGAGATTTGACTTTATTCTGAGTGAGATGGGAAGCCATTTACAGCGCTCTGTTCTCTGTGTGGAGAACAGACTAAAGGCGCAGGAAGGCAGAAGCAAGGAGACCAGTTAGGATGCGTCCACAGCAGGCCAGTCAGGAGCTGATGGAAACAGCAACTCTGGGGGAGCAGTGGAAGTGGTTGGATACAGGACCTGTTGCAAAATTTGAGCTGACAAGAGTTGTTGAAAGATTGGACATGAGGGAGAGTCAAGAATGGCGTCAGGGTTTTTGCTCTGAACCAGAAGGATGAATTTGCTATTTACTGAGACTGGGAATGCTGGGGGAAGAGCAGGCTGGAGGTGAAGAGTTGGGTTGTAGACATGGTGTGGTATGAGATACCCATTAAATATTCAGTCTTAATGACCATACATCACCTTCCAGTATCCTTGCCATCTCCCATGTTCTCCTTGCCCATCCCCAGCCCCCTTCATTCACCCCTGATCATTCCTGCCCACTATGAGTGTTCACAGTTCCCCCCTTGCCCCCCACCCCCACCAGGCTATCTACAAGATGGTGGGCACTGTGATCATGATGCGCATGAACCAGGATGGGCTCACACCCCAGCAGCGTGTAGACAAGATCTTCAAGAAGATGGACCAGGATAAGGATGACCAGATCACACTGGAGGAGTTCAAGGAGGCGGCCAAGAGTGACCCGTCCATTGTGCTGCTGCTGCAGTGTGACATGCAGAAGTAGAGGCTGGTGAGGGGCAGGGCCCCTGGCCAGGAGGGGCGTGGCCACCTCCCAACCTGATGACCTCTCAGGGGGAGGGGTTCTCTAGCCTCACTCTCTGGCCCACCCACCCCTCTGCCCAAGCCCTTGCTCCCCTCAGTTGAGATCCTTGAGGGACCACCTCACCCTGGAAAAGAGACAGATCCTCAGGTATTCTGTGGTCTAGCCCCACCCCATCTTGGCCCAGAACCAGCATCCTCTGGGCATAGGGAGATGGCTTTTGCCTCAAGAGGCAGATCGAGGAAGGGGGGCTGCAGGTCTGCTTTGAAATTCTGTTCTTCCTGGGATTACGCTTTACAAGATGTGATCTCACAGATCCCAGTTAAAGGGCCAAAGTGGGTCTGTCCTTTGCTGAGGGCCTAAATTCCTTGAAGGTGGTCTCTGTCCTGCCCCCTTGACTCTACCTGGCCCCTCCGGCCCCAGCCTGTGGAACGTTCGTTCAGTCCTTTCTTCACCTAACGTTCATTGAGCACCTGTTCAATGCCAGGCATCTCTGGGTGCTAAGGTTATGGTAGTTTACAAGACACATTCTGTGCCCTCTGGAAGCTCATAAGGGAAGAGAGGCAAACGTCCAGTGGTCAGAGTCTCAGATGGGAGCATGGCACACAGCTGAGCAGCGGGCGTGCTGAGGCCAGTTAGTTTGAAAGGAACCATTAAATACCTTCAGCTCACCTCCACCCGGAGCTGCAGAGGGATGAAATGAAAGGTATTCAGAAGTCTAGGAACAGTTGTGAGTGGAAGGTTTAAGAAACACTGATATTTGTGTAATACTTATTTTTTTAGTACCCTTTAAAAGAGCTAAAGTCATTTTATTAGTTCAGGATATTAAAACATACTTTATATCACTTGGTTTCTTGTAAAATGATTAAATGAGTATAGAAAATGCTAACTTGGGGGGTGGTGGGGAGGGAGAGCTGAGAACAAAATGAGGGAAAATACCAGCAAACTTACCAAATAACACCTCTTATCAGACTAAGTCCTGAGGCGTCACCATCAGCAGCTTCTGCTGCTTCCTTTTTAATGACCTTTTTCAACTTGGTGGGCAGCTCTCTCATCGTGCACTTGCTCTGGCTGGATGCTGACTGCGGAAACAGAAAAAAAACAAGGTTTGCTAAGAGTGAGACAAGTGTATCTTCTACATCTTGGTAGTTCCTTTCTGGATTTGGTCTTGTTTCAAGGATGGGCTTGTTCTTTCTGCTACCGAAGCAGAAGGAGCTAGAAGAAGAGAACTGCCCAGCCATTGTTTAAGTTGCCAGACTGCATTTATGGACCAAATGCCTCAAGTGCTGGGGACGTGCTCCTTTTGCAAGGCTCTTCCTAACCCCAAATCCTCACTGTGCCAGGTAAATTCATCATCTTCCAGGTGTACTGGCTTTGCTTTCTGCTTTTCTGATTTTGGGTCAATGAGCTCTACAGCTGCATGCTTTGACTGCCAGAAAACTAATCTTGCTTCTTCAAGCCTTTCACTTTATTTTCTCCTGTACTTGTGATCAGAAATTAGCTTCGATGTGCAGTGGCAGATTTCCTCTTGAGCTGCTGGTGAAAACAGTCTTGTACACAGGCGCTGTTAGCCCAGGGTAGGAGCAGGGAATGATTGCTGAGTTAGCGGGATGGGATTGTATCTCCGGGAAAGAGGAAAGGCCTGCCTCTTCTGAGGGCTCACCTGTCCTCCCTCTCTGCAAATGGAAGCTCTTGGGGCTGCTGACCTTTGGTCCCGAGCTCTATTGGACCTTCCTTCTTGCTGCCCTTGAAGGTAGCAAGGCCACTTAGTTGCCACTCTCTTTCTGTCTTATGCCTATGACCAGCCATGTGGTGAGGCTGGGAATTTACATCCTCAGGCAGGAACCAGCAGGTTTTTATCCAGTAATGCCTCAAGGAATGTTCCATTGCTCTGAGGAGAGGGTCATTAGGCATATCTTGTGCTACTGGTCAGCACCACAGATACATAGATACTCAACAGCTTGGCTGAGCTGAGACTTCCAGACTTTTTACCAAGTGGGGTTCCCATCCCTCAAACGTTGAATCTAACCTGACTTACAATTGCACAGAACTTCACAGCTTTCAGAGGCTTGCTTGATCTACTCGATCACATTGTATCCTCTGGCCTGGGGAAATAGAGATTTTCATTCCCTTTCTCCAGATTGGGAAGTGAGGCACAGAAAGGGGGGCTCCCCTTGTGCAAGGAGGGTGGCACAGGCCAGGACTTGAACCCAAGGCTTTAAGAGGGTTTCTTCCTTCAGAGTCTCTCCCTTCTCATCTCTCTTACTCCGAGTCATACCAAGTTGACTGTGGGGCAAACTAAGTTAGTTTTGGTCTTTGAGAAGGTTCCTGCTAAGAAGTTTCTGAAGTGGTGGTCTTCCAAAAAGAAATAGGATCTTGGTTGAACTCTTGACATTTTCAAGCATCTTGTTGTCTGCTTCTGGGAAGCTCTGCCAACAGGTCAATGCTGTCCTGGGGTGCCTCTGACTCAGCACCCTGGAAGCATCTTGCTCTATCTTTACCACCATATTCCTCCCTAAGAGAACTGTTCTTGTTTTTCTCCAGCAGGTAGACAAGTCCTATCTGTGAGAGCATGTTTGATCATTCCAAGATTTGGACATATCCCGTGGGTGATATTTGCCAGTTAGGCCAAAGATTCACACCCAGCGGTGTGAACACATAAAGCCAGGCTGGGAACTGAGACCACCATCTTGTTGATGAGAGGAGACACAGGCAGGCAGACCTTGCTCCCACATGCTCCTGGATGTCCCAGGCACTGTGTGCTCAGGGGCTCCTGTGGTAGAGCACTGGCCCTCCCTTGAGAAGAGAGGCAGGCCTCTGATCTCTGTGCCAGCTCTGAGGGACTTGCCATAGAGCACCTGGTAAGGAGACGTTGAATTATGACTGACAGAGACACAAAAATATACAGACAGTGAAAACAATTATATATTCAAACTCTCCTTTTGGAGTTTTATATCTTCTTGCAGCAAGTCTGAGTAAGTCTGAATTAAAAAGTTCTAGAAGGTTCTACCTCCTAACTGCATTCTGTCCTTCATCCTTTTGGACTAACTGATGAGCCACTTATTTCTTATCTCTAAAAACCATCAGCAAGGTCCACTTCAGACGGCTGCTCTGGCCCTTTGAGCTGTAGTCAGGGTTCTATAACTTACCTTTAAATCAAAAGTTAAGAAAATGGAAGCCCGTAAGCAAAGGCACTTAATCTTTTACTGACAGTTTCTAGAGGTAGAAATTCATCCTGCTGCAGAGAGAGAGAGAGAGAGAGAAGGAGGCAAGGGAAGGGAAAGGAAAGAGAATGAGAGACCAAGCTGGGGTTTCTACACAGGGTAGTAAGCTGACACTGTAGATATTTTTACACAAAAATTTACTAAAGCAACAATTTTCCTGAAGATCTGCCCTGGGTGAGGTTTTGTTCTGACTTCAGAGATCACTGTGGAAGAAAGAATACAGTTCTTATGGATTTTATTTATCATTTTTGAAAAAAAAATCCTTCAAATCCTATAATTGCAAAGAAGTCTCAGGAAAATATGGAATTTTCTTTCTGAAATTTTCAAGGTTTTTCTTTTACCTTTGCCAGAAGGTGGGGCAGAACTGGGCCTCCCAGGGCATATGGCCCTTCCTGCTTGATGGAGGCTGTGGGGGTGTGGAGGCCTGGGGGGAAGGGGGAGCTGGGTGCCAGGGGAGGGGGGCATCCCAACTCATTCTCTAGTGTGGGCCCTGTCCCTTCCACATGTGCTGCTCCTGGCTGTGGCTGCAGTGACTGTCTTCACTGTTCGACCCTGTGCTGTATGGTGTGTTTGTCACTGACCGTGAATAAAGGTGTGACCATGCTGAGGGCTCTTGCTCTTCCGTAAGCTGAGGTAGAGCTAGGGTACAAGACAGGGGGAGAAGAGGCCTGGAGGGAGCTCAACAGTGGGGGTGCCTCAGGAACCTCCTTGGGGCTGAGGGCCTTGTTCTAGCAAGGACTCTGGTTATGTGGAACAGAGACCCACTCGAGCTAGTTCAGAGAAAGGGGTGAGCAGATTACAAGGGGCCCTGAAGAGGGAAAATCAAGAATGGCTGGGCCTTAGAAGGACCGGAACCGACAACAGGGCTTCACCCTTCTCCTCTCTGGGCCTCTCAGGCTCTCCTCCCCTCGGCAATATTTGCATCTGTGTTCTTTTCCTCGGTTTCTCTTCAGACTTCCTTGGTTTCCCTGCAAAAGTGGCTGCATCCCCAACTCTGTATCAAGACTTCCCAGCAGCGGACAAGTCCCCACTGCGCCAGTTAGTTCCAGTTCTCAAGCAAAAGAATCTGGTTGAGCTTGGCTTATGGTGGGAGCCCTTGGTCCATTCATCAATGACCACACCAGGTGCTGATACGTGGGCCTGTGGGTAGAGAGCAGTTTCCCCAGAAGGGAGCCAGTGGCAGACAACATTGGACGTAGTTTCTCCCCCCGTCCAGTGGAAGGCGTCATAGAGCCCCAAGGAGTGAATAGTGGGGCGTGGGGAGAAAGGCCAAGAGCCAGGATTATAATTAATTAAGCTATATGGTGCCCTTTGTGCAAATTAGGAAAAGACACCCCTTCTAGGTGTAAACAGCCTCATAAGTACACAGCTGGGCCAGTGGATGGCACCTTTGGCCTAATGAAAAAGTATACCCCTTCTGAATAAACACAACCTCGTCATGCCATGGTGCATGGCTTGGCAAGTGAAGCATATCTTGAATTTCAGTCCCACCTGCCCTGCTGGTGGAGGGTGCAGTGCGTAACCTGTTCCGCCGTCCCCAAGGAGACCAGCCCTGAGACCTTCTGGAACAGAGTTAGTGTTGACGTGTTTTTCTTAGAATATCAACTCCCACCCCCACCCAACCCAGTGGCCAGAGAGGCACTGCTTATTGCAGGGAGCTGGGGGCAGTGGCAGCTGGAGGGTACTGCTTGCTCCTGAAACACTCAATTGCATTAACAAGGATTTTCTCAAGGACGCTTGGAGGGGGCCAGCTTCCTTGGCAGGAAGCAATTAGGACAGAGGAAGGAGGCTGACCTGCCTTCAGGGCAGCCATAAACCTCCAGTGGTGACTCAAGAGCCTGAAAACTTGGGGCTGCTATTCCCAGCTGAAGCCTTACTGGGGGAATCAGGAGGCTTGTTCCCTACCTACTTGGGGTGCACAGGTCTGGGTCCCAGGTTACATCCTGAAAACTACCCTCCTGGCCTTCAGCACCTCTGACACAGGTTGGTCTGCCTCCTGCTTTCAGGTTTGCCCTCCATGCCATCCAGGTGTCCCCAAGGAATCAGAGTGATCTTCCTGAAGTGCAAGTCTGACAGTGTCAACTCTCCGAAATCTCCCCTCTTCCTTCAGTGTGATAAGCTTCCTAAGAGTCCCTTAAGGCGGGGCCTTAAGGCCTGGGTGACTCAGTTGGTTAAGCATCTGCCTTGGGCTCAGGTCATGATCCCAGGGTCCTGCGATCGAGCCCGGCACTGGGCTCCCTGCTCAGTGGGGAGTCTGCTTCTCGCTCTCCCTCCCCCCTACTCATCCTCTTTCTCTCTTGAATAAATAAATAAAATCTTAAAAAAAAAAGAGAGAGAGAGAGAGTCCCTCAAGGTCCTACAGGATCTGCTTGCCACCTGTTGACCTCCAAAGACTTTTCCTCCCCTACCTCCCCAACCTCCCCATCCTTCACCCTGCACTTGGCCTCCCCATACTGCCCTCCATTTCCCTAAGACATCTCTCATGCTTCTGTGCTGATGTGCAAGCCATCGCCTCTCCCTGGGCCCCCATTCCCTATCTCAATGATGTCCTTCTCTGCGAAGCCCTCCTAAAGCTCAAACAATGACCCCTCTTTTGAACACAGTCCATGATAGCTACCAAACAGTTTCCCATGGGATTGCCTGTCAGCTCCAGTTTCCAGTTTAAAGAAACTGGAAGCCAAGTCTCCAGTTTGAAAAAAAAAAAAAAAGTCAAGGAAAGAAAGGCTCAGGGAATGGCAAGACTACAACTTGAACTCAGGTCTTCTAACATCAAGGCTACTGCTTATTGTGCTTTCTGTGTGGCGGAAGGGGGGGGGCAGAGAACGGTGAAGGGAGCCTTCATGGAGTAGGTGGCTTCTGCCCCAGGTCTTGCTAAAGACCAGCCAACAGGGCCAGGCATGCTGGGGCAGGGCTGGCCAGATGAGCAGTTCAGGTGCAGGGATCCTGGAGTCATGTGCAGAGTGGTGTGTTCCCGGCTTACCCAGCTGCAGAAGAGTTGAACCCTGAGGTTCAGGTTCGGCTGAACCTTGAAGCGCTGGCCCAAGTTCAGCAATGCAGAGCCAGGGAATCCCTGCACCAAGCCCGTGGTCAGAGGTGGCAGAAGAGACAGAGGCAATGGCCAGAAGCCTAAGAGAGTGGAAAGAACAGTCTAGGATTGAGTTCGAACCCTTCCAAAGAGGGATCTAGGGAGAATTCTCAAAGGAACTGAACCCAGAGTCAGACAGGATCCTTAGACAGAGGCTTAGTCATGTCCATCTAGATTGGTTGAGATTTTTGGTTTCAAGGGAACAAAACCCAATTCAAACAAGCTCAAGAAAAAAGGGAGGCTTATTGGCTCCTGTAATTGGGAATTTGGGCACTGCTGGGGCCAGAGGCTCAGTGTTACATCCTCTCTCCCTCTCCACTTCTGCTTCTCTACCTCTGTGACCTCGCCGTCTGCTCTGGATGGGCTTCTCCCACGTTCTTTCGCCTGCCGCAGGGAAAGACGGGCTCCCAGCTCTCGTTGCCCCAAATTAATAACCCCAGAGAAGAGCCAAATCTCCCAGCAACCCTAAGTAAGACCACAGGCGAGTAGTTCAGCTGGGGTCCCAGGCTCTTTCCTTGTTCAACTGCTATGTCCAGGGAAATAGTGTTTCCGATTGGTCAGGTCTGGTTCACATGCTTACTCCTGTGACCGGGGAGGCCAGGCTCCTTAACTACAACAACCCTTGAACAATGCAGGGTTTAGAGGCACTGACCACCACCTACCACCGAACATTCAAAAAACACACGTATACATTTGGACTCCCCCCAAACTTCATTCTTACAGCCTACAGTTGATGGAAAACATTATTGAGAACTAGTTGATGAACACAGATTTTGTATGTTATATGCATTATATGCTGTATTCTTACAGTAAAGTAAGCCAGTGAAAGGAAACTGTTTTAAGAAAACCATGAAGAAGAGAAAATACATTTATGGTACTATACGTATATTTACTGAATAATTTATTTCAATGTATTTATTGAAAAAGTCTGCATTTAAGTGGACTCACACACTTCAAACCCATCTTTTCCAAAGGATAGCTGTAGGAGAAGTGGGTGGGAAGGGTTGCTAGTCAGACAAAACCATTAGCCACCAACTTTGGAGGGGCATTAGTTGAAGTGATGTGGAGAATCTCACGGGGCTTTAGTGATGAACATTATTCCCCGGCCTCAGCTGGAGACTTGGGAAGCTGTCTGGACCAGAGGCAGCTCCCTGCCAAGGCAGCATGGTCTCTCTTTCAGGGGATTGCTGCTGCCCTCTGCACAGCTTTTTCCATCTTTCTCTGCTGATTGGCTCATTCTGCTTATAGAGTTTTTGCCCCCTCTTACCCTCATGTTGCACATGGCTGCAGCCTGCTGAGGCTCATCCAGATCTCTGTCCAAGTCACACTGCCAAAGGGTAGGCAGACTGGAGAAGGTTTGAGGCCATCTATGGAAACTACCAAGTCTGGAGAAGGGCAATCCTATTTTTTAAACAAATATTTTATTTATTTATTTGACAGACAAAGATCACAAGTAGACAGAGAGGCAGGCAGAGAAAGAGAGGGGGAAGCAGTCTCTCTGCTGAGCAGAAAGCCCAATGTGGGGCTTGATCCCAGGACCCTGGGATCATGACCTGAGCCGAAGGCAGAGGCTTTAGCCACTGAGCCACCCAGGCGCCCCGAGAAGGGCAATTCTAAACATATTTACCCCAATCCCAAGTTTTGTTATTTTTCCCCCTTCCTCCCACACAAGCTTTCGTTGGTTCCCCCCAGGACATGGAAGAGGCTGGGCATATCTTTCCATTCTGTACCCATTCCAGCCAGATGCCTTCCAGGCTAAGCCAGTATGTTCTCCTGCTCCTCCCACCCACCTGTGCAGACTTCTAGGCTCACACAGAGATGCCCCTTGTCTGCTTCC
The DNA here is from genome assembly GCF_963455335.1 of Martes martes. NCBI lineage: Eukaryota > Metazoa > Chordata > Mammalia > Carnivora > Mustelidae > Martes > Martes martes. Next base: position 161,293,334 of record NC_137891.1, read on the forward strand.
TGACCTGTACTCCGGGACAGGTGGCATTAGTGGCTGCACCCCGGGCTCTGCACCAAGAAAGGACAGTGCCCTGAAACTCCAGGATGGTGGTCCAATAGTCTTTGGTACCAAGCTCCTTTTCTACCCTCCCTCTCTTCGCCACTTCATAACCACCCAGAGTTCTGCAAGTGGACCCTGTGAGCGTGAGCCCCCTACTGGCCGTCAAGGGCCAGCAAGAACCTGGGTTCAGAGTCCCTGGGTGTCTTCCTGGTGTGGGTCCCCCTGCCAGGCTGTGGGGACCTGGTCTCGCCACCGACTTTAAAGTTCCTTCCGCCTTGGAGGGGAATAGCTGCCCATCCGGGCCATCTATTGTGCGCCCGGCTAGGAGCAGAGTCCAGTTCAAGGACGGAGCTGTCCATCCACAGCCACCTCTCCCTCCACAGAACGGACTAAGGTCTGCCAATCGGATTCCCAGGGTCCTGGCACCAGAGGGGAAAGAGGCCGCCGGCTGGCTTTTGGCGGGGGGAGGCTAGCTTTTCATTTTTTCCTTTAAGGATCACCATCCTGGGGGAAAAAGTTGTCAGGCCTCTCCCCTCTCGGTGCCCTTGAGCACCAGCGAAGAACACGATCCCCGAAATCCCGAATCCGCGGCAGCCCGCAAGCCCAGCTTCAGGGCTGGTGCTCCTGGGAGCCCGAAAGGCCAAACCCTCCCCAGTCGCCACCACCCACCCCCACATTCATTTGGGGACTCAGCTGTCCCCTCCCCCACCCCGGACACATCCAACATCAGCAACCCGCCCGCAGCGGAGAATGAGTTTAACACCCCACCCCCGCCCCGCACCAGCCCCAGCGGCTCGCGCGCGCACACTCCCCGCGTGGCCCGCCCCCTTCTCACGCCCGGGCCGCGCCTCCGAGCTGCAGCCCATTCCTGTCAGCGCCGCGTCCCCGCCGCCGCCAGCTCGGGCCGGCAGGGTGGCAGCCGGATCATGGAAACCGGGGAGCTCCGGGAGCCCCGCGAGCCCGGGCCGGGGGCAGAAACCGCGGCAGCCCGGTGCTGGGAGGAGACCAAGACTTTCTACGAAAACCTTGCGCCCAAGAAGAAACCCAAATCGGTAACGGCAGGGCCTGGGTACGGGGGAGGGCAGGGGAAGGGTGACCGAGGGAGGGTCGTAAGCCCTCTGGAGAGGGACCCGTGGCAGGCCTCCAGGAGGGGACGCAGCTCCTTAGCACCAGAATGTGCCGGGCCCTTGGCACCGGCTCGCGTTTATTTTGGGAGCTCTGCGCCGGTGTTTTTTCCCCCGGGCTCGGGTTCCACGCCAGGAACCCCCCTCCCCCATGCTGTCCTCGGGGCCCAGTTCCTCCGAGAGCCCGCAGCCAGGGGCGCGCGGACAGCACTTGTTGGCACAGCGGGTCAGCGGCGCCTGCCCAAGCGCCCGGGGCTTGGGTAACCTGACCCTGGAAACCCGGCTCCTCGTTGTGAGCTCAGGTCCCTGCCATCTGGGGCATCGGGCTCCGGACCCGAGAGTCTGCGTTCGGGCTCTGGCTCACGGCCCTGCGCTGTGGGCTCCGGGGGCTGCGCTGTCCGCGTCCTAAGGGAAGGGAGCTGCACTGGGATCTTCGCCCTACGTTCAGGTTTCCCCACGCTGGACTTTGCGCCACAGCTCCGGGCTCTGGTCCCGTCAGAGTGGGCATCAACATCTCCGTGACTCCCGTGGTGGTCTGGGAGACTCACACAGTGACGAGAGCTCCTCTTCCCATCGGACAGATTCCTGATGTCCCCGCTGTCCCCTGGGCCTTGCTCATTGCTGCTTCCCAGATCTCAGAGCTTGGGAAGGGGACTGAACGGAGGTTGGCCCAGAGGCATCCTCCAAAAGGTTCCAGCCTGACCTTAAAGCATCCTGCTGCTTCCCTCCAAGGGCCCTTCCCCAGGAGGCCCACCCTATCAACAGTCATTCCCTGCAGCATCTCTAGGTCCTGCTTGCTCAGCAGTGGGGACTGAGAGATGAATTTGGTTGAGTCCCTGCCTCAGGAGCCCACGGTGCACTGAGGGAGACCTTTGAGGGAGACCCTGGCCGGGGTGAGTGTTCAGATGAAAGACCCTACATGGTCCAGAGGGAGCATACAGGAGTGAGAGACTGCCCGCTAAGGAAGGCTTTGCAGACACAGACTTAAGAAAGGCTTTGCAGACGCAGCGTTTGAGCTCAGCTTAAAGGCTGAGTAGGCAGCATTTCCCAGCCAGACTGGGAAACAGGATGGGCAAACGGCTTGAGGATGTCTTTGATACTGAGTGGGAAAATACAGGATCCTTGGGAGATACATGGGTGGGGTGCCAGAGACCCACATAGGGTCTAGAATGCCATACTCAGGAGCCTGGGTAGTCAGTGGGGTTAGGGGTTTTAAAACCAGGTTCCACTGGGGCCCTATGTTTCTGGAGGTCTGCACACATGTGGATCTAATTTATTTTCTTTTTTTTCCAACTACCTCTTAAACAATTAAATGTGTAATAAAACTCAATTCACTCAAATGTGTTATGTGGACATCTTAGCACCTTCAGTACCACCAACATACTAATTTAATGCTGTAGGTTGATTAGTTTGTTGTTGTTTTGTTTGTTTTTCTGTTTGTTTTTTGGTTTATTTCTCTTTAGCAAACCTCAGGATAAAGCTTTCCCTGGGAACTGTTTTATCTTGAGATTGCTGGCCATTATTGTTGCTGAGTATCTTGAGGCTTATATCTTAACACAAAACAAATTTTTTTTGCCAGTTGCAACCACTTATTGATGGGACTCAGGACTTTCTAATACTGTGCACAAACCAATCAAACACAAGAACAAATTAACTAGGTGATGACGTTTAAGTCTGCACTGACAGCCTAACCCCTAGGTTCAAATTTATCACTTACACAACCGTGCTGTTTCCGTTGGTTGACATTATAAGAAATAGATCATGTACAGGTAATACATTGGAATCAAAAAGTAAACTAGTCAAATAAATGTATACTAATAAACTGTAGTACTATCTGATTTACATATTGGGGTTCTGCCCAGGAGTTCATGGAAGTAAAAGGTCAACCTACCTTTTTAAAAGTATGAAAACCATTTTTCAGCAGGGTATTAACTGGTCCCATTTCATTTGAGCGCGATCACTCTGGGGCTGCTTGGGGGATGGATGGGAGACGGTGAGCCCAGCAGCAAGCAGACCAATGAGGAGGCTGGTCCCTGCCTGAGGAGGAACTTTGACTAATCTCATGGCCATGGCTCAGGAGATGGACCCTGGGGCTGGAGTGGCGAGTAGAGCTCACCAATACATCTCCCCACCCTCTCACAAGGACCATGGAGCCAGGGAGCTCAGGCCTAGTTGTGAGTCATGACCCCTGACGCCTCACGGGCCTCTGGGAGGTAAGGGGCCTGGCAGCCTCCCAACCTCTACTCCTTCCTGCAGTAGCCCCTCCTCCCACAAGCTATTTTGAGGGCTTTAGACCTCCTGGGTCCCATTAGAGCTTAGTCTCATTCCCAGGAGCCTGAGTGAAATATTTAAGCCCTGAAGGCCCATAGGAGGCCCTCACCTCATGGGGTCAGAGGACTCCTCAGTCCAGACCTATCTTGTCCCTCTCTCCTCCAGCAGCTCTTCTCCCAGTAAGACTGTTTGGAAAGAACAGCTTTTGGCTGTGTTCCTCACTTGGGCCCAACAGGCAGAATCATGTCGGTCTAAATGAGAGCTCCTCAGGCAGGCTGGCTCTCCTCCATTATCCCCCCCAACCTGCCCCCCAGCACCAGTAGAAGGCAGAGAACTGGCAGGACCGTAGCTCCCTGGAGCCCATTGTTCCCAGGCTGAGTCCCCTGTCTAGGACAAGGGTCTCCCTGACCCATTTCCCAGTCTGGAATCGGGACTTCTTTCTGTCTTCTGGAGGAACAGTTTGTTCCTAGCTATGCCTAACAACACATGAAGGGGTGGTCTCCCTCTGCAGCTAGGCCCAGGGGTGTCTCCAAGTGTTTGGCTTCTCCCCAGCTCTGGCCAGCCCTTTACCTGTCCCTTCAACTCTGCTGGAGCCTGGAGAGGCCGCTCTTTCTGTATCTCTCACAGCAGTTCATGCCCTCTGCCCCCCAAGACCCTACCCTCCTTATACGGTGTCAGAGCAGGTGGAGCTGGTGGAAAGGTCCTTCCCTGGGGACCTCCATTCTGAGGAGAAAGAGAGCCCTGCAGCTTAGGAACCTCAGTCTGGGGGCATGGTGTTCCCCCACCATTTCTCCCAAATCTGGAAGGGGGAGGGCTCCCTGGGGCAAGTGTCCCAAGGAAGTGGCTGAAATGGAAGGGTCTGAGGTCATCTGGAAGCTGTCCAGGAAGGGTATATGGGGGGGGGGATGCTGCTGTGTGGACAGAGGCCAGGTTAGAGGCCAGAGTCTAGGGATCTTACCTACCTGGATCTGCCTTGACTTTGCTGTGTGACCTACAGTGATACTCCGTCTGTCTCTGAGTCTACTTGCCCATTTGTAAAAGAAGGAAGTGGAGACTCCTAGGGCCAAGACAACTAGGATATCTTTCTTGTGATGGCCAGAAATGGGATGGGAGGGGATGGGGTCTGAGCAGCCCAACCAGAGGGGACCCAGAATGAAGAAGACTGGCAGGGACTGTGGGACAGCAAGAAAGGAGTGAGACCTTGGCTGGCTGCCTGGGCTGGAGCGGCTGGCTTGGGAACCTGCCTGAAGCGGCCAGGAGGGCAGCTGGCTCTCTGTCCTTGATGGGGTGTTGGGTCTGTCCCTGGGAAAGTAAGCCCAGCAGGTGGGGCAAACTCAGTCTCCATTCTGAAGGCTGGCAGGCTTCCTGGGTTTATGAGAGTGGTCTCCCCAACCCCCCAACCCCACCCACACTTACCGTCCCTGGCCATCCCTCATCCTTTGCTTTTGCTTTCCCTTCTTTCCTTGAAAGCTCACAGTTGCCAAGGGGGCTGGGAGGTCCCCAACCCGTCATCACACAAACAGGGGTGGCTGGCAACTGGGAGAGTACCTGGGTTGAGTCCCCAGAAGAGGCACCTGTCCTGCCTGCCACTGCCTTTCCTTGACCCCGCTGGCTGGATACACCATCTTTGTTGGGGTCAAAGTCAAAGGCAAACTGAGACTTACTGCATGCACTTGGGGAACTCTTTGGTCTTCCATTTACTGCTTTGAGGTTTAAAGCTTCATTAGCCACTAGCCATTCATAGCTACTCAAATTTAAATTGATTAAAATGAAACACAATTAGAAATTCCATTCCTCAGTCTCACTAGTCACATTTCAAGCGACCGAACGTGTCTTGTTATCACAGAAAGTTCTACTAGATAATGTTCTTGGAAAGGATGGCACAAACCTCTGCTTAGGGACAGATCGCAAGCTCTGTGGGGGCAGGGATCCTGTCTGTGTTGTTTCCTGCCATGTCCCCAGCCCAGTGCCTGTCACATGGTAATCACTCAATGTCACCCACTGATTGGGTCCCAGGCTTGATTCCAGAAAGCAGCAGTGGAGTTGGGTACGTGGCCTGCAACGCTATCAGGAGCAGGCCCGAATTTGAGGTCCGTTTATGAGTCTTGTCCCCATCTTGAGCCTCTGTTTCCTCACATGCAAAGTGGGAGTCACCCCTACATTCTGATCTTCCCCAGGGATTCTTAAGGGTCCAGCTGCTGTCTCTCTCTATTCCACTGAGGGTGGTGAAGGAGTTCTGAGGCCCTCCTGGGCCTTGGGGAAGGCCTCCTAGCACCTGCCCACTCTTCTGGGCTTATCGGCACCCACGCCCCCTGCCCTGGGCTCTGCTTACCTCTGTGAATGCACTGCCTTCCTTCACCTGATTCCTCCTTCCGGGCTGCACAGAAATGCCTCCTCTCCCGTGACAGCCTACTGTGAACCCGTCCTCAAGACTCTGCTTTCCCCTGTGTCCTATCACTCATGCCAGCCCCTTTTGTGTCTCTGTTTACCTGCCTTTCTTCCTTATCAGCATGTGACTCTGAGGGCAGGAGCCCTGTCCCTTCCAGGACCACTTCCCAGGCAGAGCCCAGGGACCCGGCACAAAGAACCAGTAAATGTTTGTATAATTTGCATCAACCAAAAACAAACAAACAAACAATAGAGCACCTACAGAAAACTCGGAGCACATTCTCGGAGCACCTACTGTATGTCAAGCCATCTGAACAGATTAGGGTATTGTCCCGGAGTTTCTAGTTCATGTTAAATCTGTCATAGCAAATACCGTTTCTCATTGAAATAGATTATGTGAGAGTTCAGGAGCATTACAAATTTACTGAGAATCTACTAGGTGCTGGGCACAATTTTAAGCACTATAGATACTCTGAATGGCTTATGTTCCCTCCAAACTTAAGCATGGTCCCTGCTTCCTCCCCAGGACTCTGTCCAGAAATAGAAATAGGTAAATAAGCAATTAGGGCCATGCTACATTTAATTAAAAAAGGAAATCTATGGGAGAGGTAACAAACCTATGACTAGGAGCAGGAAAGGTCTTCCTGCAGGGGACACATAGTTTGAAACCTGCAGGTTGGGGGGAAGTTAGCTAGATGAAGAGCCAGACAGAGGGCACATCATGTGCAAAGGCTCAGGGACAGACAGGAAACGATACTCAGACATGAGAAAGGTCAGATCGAGCAAAGCTGGATAGCAGAAAGTTGACAGTGCGGAGAGGTAGGCATCTGTCTCCAAGGGCTTCCTACTCCATACTCAAGGCTGTGGAACAGAGTTTGAGAGGAGCGGTTACCACTGAAAGGGGGAGGAACATCATCAGATGTGAACTTGAGAACACCCCCTAACAACGATATGGATGACCTAGGATGGGAGATGGTGATGGACTGGACTTTGGCAGGGAGGGCACAGAGAAGTGGGTGGATTTTATGGAGTGGACAGGTTTGGGTGATTGATTGATTGATTGACTGGTGTAGGGAGGGGAGTTGAGGAGCGGGGAGGACTTGAGGTTGACTTCTGGGTTTTGGCCTCAGTGTTGAGTCTATGGTGGTGCTGAGCATTGAGATGAGGAGGCAGTTGGGAGACCAGGTTTGGAGGTGCAGGCGGTGGTGGGAATCCAACCTTGGGCATGTTAAGTTTGAGTGTCTGTTAGTCAACTGGGGCAATGAGATATATCAGTCTGGATCTCAGGAGAAAGATCTGGGCTGGAGATGAATTTTCTTACATAACTGCCATGTTTCTGGGCACCATTTCTTCCTACAGGGCATGTAGCTCTCATGTTATAATGGAAATCATCTGGAGACCATCTCGAGCATCAGTCACACTCTGGCTACAGGCACTGTATTCATTTTTCCATTGTGTCCAGATGGCCCACGAGATTGCACACTCCCTGAAGACATGTCCTCCCACTGGATCATGCTCCTTAGCAGGGAGCCCCTGTCTCTCTCAGGTCCTTGCTGGGTCCCGCATGGAAGGGGTCCTGACCCAGGTCTGCCCCTGCCCAAAGCTGGGCACCCAGAGAGGCTGGCACAGGAGACCTGCTTCAGAGAGTGGGAGTAACAGCCCTCCTCCTGCACCTCCACAGCCCAAGCCTCAGAATGCTGTCACCATTGCTGTGTCCTCCCGAGCCTTGTTCCGCATGGACGAGGAGCAGCGCATCTACACGGAGCAGGGCGTGGAGGAGTATGTACGCTACCAGCTGGAACACGAGAACGAGCCCTTCAGCCCGGGGCCAGCCTTCCCTTTTGTGAAGGTGGGTGCCATACAGTGCTTTTGTGGGGATTAGAAAAAAGCCCTCCTGGGTTTGAATAAGGGTAGATGCCAGTCCACAGGAACACGGCTTGACAAGGGGACAGAGCCATCGTGGGAAGAAGCCTCCCTGTCCCCTGCGCTAATGCAATCCCACTCCAGGTCACTAGCTTGGTGAGTGGAGCTGGGCAGGATTTCGGCCCCCACTCACCCTGTATGGAGGCACCCCTGTGCAGATATCAGCCAGCACAATGGCTGAGGTTAGGATGAGACAGTCCACGTCCACAGCCAGCCCTTGACCATCCCTCTCTGCCCCCATTAGATCCCAGCTCACTCCTCCTCCCCCACGCTGGCTACCAACTCCAGATGTCAGTCCCTGGGGTTCTGAGCAGGAGGGTCCCCTCTCCCATCCAGGCTCTGGAGGCTGTGAACAGGAGGCTGCGGGAGCTGTACCCCGATAGCGAGGACATCTTTGATATCGTCCTCGTGACCAACAACCACGCTCAAGTGGGGGTCCGTCTGATCAACAGTATCAACCACTACGGTGAGCATCAGGGGCTTGGCCATGGGACATGCCTACCGGATGCTTGTGGATGGGGCCACTCCTCTGGGGAGGGGGTAGGTAATACCAGCTAGAACCTGAAGCCCAGAGGTATGCTGGTAATCTGGTTTCTCAAGAAAACAAAACAAACCAAAAGAAAAAACAACAACAAAAATTATAACATAGTCATCTTAGGGTGTGAATATCCTTCCGTGCCTGATTTCAAGTTATCAACAGTTGGACAATGTAACTGGCTCAAAAAAAAAAAAAATTCCCTGAATATTTAACCTTTGGCTCCTGCAAGCTGGTGCAGACCAGCGTCAGCACACCACTGCATAGGCCCTGCTGTATTGGGCAGGGCACCTCAGTTTCTCTATCGCCAACGGGGCTCACGGGCCTTACAAGGCTGCTAGGAGAAGCAGGTGCAATTGTCAGAGTGAAGGAACTTTGTGTCTTAGTCCAAACTCTTTTTTTTTTTTTTAAGATTTTATTTATTTATTTGACAGACAGAGATCACATGTAGACAGAGAGGCAGGCATAGAGAGAAGGAAGCAGGCTCCCCAGTGAGCAGAGAGCCGGGGCTCGATCCCAGGACCCTGAGACCATGACCTGAGCTGAAGGCAGAGGCTTAACCCACGGAGCCACCCAGGCGCCCCTTAGTCCAAACTCTTGATTGAAAGTAACAGACCCTCCAGAGCTAGCCTACGCTGAAGAGAATCTTATTAGGTTAAAAGGATGACTCTTAGAACCACAGGGCAGGAAGTAAAACTGGGCCCAGAGCAGCCTGAATCCAAGTACTGGAAATCTCTCCTGGGCTTTTTCTCTCCGGGCCACATGAGCCCCTATTTCCGCTTCTCTCAGCATGTCTGTTTCCAGTCCCTCCCCGCACCCACATCTCTCTTCCCAAACTCGGTCTCTCTGCTTTTCCTGAATATGGCCAAAATTTATACATTTACAAATCCTTGTTTTAAGCAACCAACAGAGTTTGGTGGCATTTTCGTAATCTCATTTCAAATTGCTGGGAGCAGAATGATACTCAAAATATTTAACTACCTTAGGACACTGGCACGGAGTGATCAAGGGACACCAGCCGTAGTACTGGAGCAGGGCCCTGAAGGGCTGCTGCCACGCCAGGAATTAGGCCTTCCGTTGTGGACTGTCCCGCATGAGGGGCTGGAGTAGTAGTGATGGAGTGACTCAGTAGGCCCAGAGCAGGGGCCTCTTGACAACCGGCAAATCCACTCCAGCCGCGGACCGCAGAGATACTGGGTGACCATCCGCCAGGGCTTGGAGAGGATCTGATCCGTCCAGCTTGGGTCAGGTGTCTGCTCCTATCCAACCAGCTGCGACCAGGAGGGCCGGCCTCTGGCTGGAGACCCACCTTCCGTAGTAGTGTGATTATCTGACAAGAGGACATTACCGTGAGCCAGGCGGTCACTCCTGGTTAGTCATCCATATTTCATGGGTGAAGGATGGAGGGGGAAGGGTGGCCTACAATCACTCCGAGACTCGCTCTGCTGCCCCATCACCACTCAGAGCCGATGTGGAGCCCACTGGACACGGAGGGACCCCTCTGAGGTCCTGAGGGTTGACTCATGCATCACCTAGGTTCTCTCTGCCTCCTCCCCCAGACCTGTTCATTGAGCGGTTCTGCATGACAGGTGGGAATAGCCCCATCTGCTACCTCAAGGCCTATCACACCAACCTCTACTTGTCAGCTGATGCGGAGAAAGTGCGGGAAGCCATTGATGAAGGTGAGTCATGCTGGGGAGGGAGAATGTGGGGAGTCTGACAAAAGGGTTGCAGAAGTTGGGCGGGGGGGCGGGGAAGGGGGGCTGGCCCTAAAGCTCTAAGCAGATGCTAGGGGTTACTATGGTAATTGGAAAGGGAGTGCCTTCCTTAATTCCTGTGACCTGTCAGGTAAACTGAGAATAAGGCTCACCTGCTCCACTGACGGCCCTTCTAGTCCACTCTCCCACCTTCCACCCTACCGTGGTAAGGACGCCTTTACTCATCAGCATCCCCCAGCCTTCTCTTCCCGTGGAAACCCTCCTTACAGCCTGGAAGTCTACTCACTTTTAAGAACCCTCCAGGTCTGTAGTTCTGATGCCTGTGTGACCAGAAGCAGCCTCTGCCCCCCCCGTCTGGGCCAGTGGGGAGGAAGGTCAGTATATAGTTCCTCCTGAGCCCTGGGGTCTGGGAAACGGCTGGCATTCCAGCAGCTGGCCTGGCCAGTGCTGAGGTGAGGTTAGGAGACCCAGCCGCAAGGACTGACAAAGAGAATCTCCCTCCGTGGGTCTCTGTCAAGGGACAGTTTAGGGTTAAACTGTGGGAACCTGGTATCCCACAGTCCTGGTTCTCTGGACACGGTGTGTATCCCTATTGCTCATGGAAGAAAACAGGCCCACAGGGGAGGAAGGACTGCCACACTGCCCGAGCGGGCTCCTCAGGCCGAACACTCCCGGCAGGTTTCACTATCAACCAGCAATATATTCACATTTTTTTTTAAAGATTTTTTAAAAATTTATTTTTGCGCATGTGTGAGAGAGCACATGCGAGAGAGAGATAGCACCCACGAGGGTGAGAGAGAGAGAGCGCCCACGAGCGAGCACGGGTGGGGGGGAAGGGCCAGAGAAAGAAGCAGACTCTCCCCTGAGCAAGGAGCCCTATGCGGGACTCCATCCCAGAACCCTGGGATCATAACCTGAGCCACCCAGGTGCCCTACTTTTTTTTTTCTTTTTAAAATATCCACTGTTCTCTCCCTCTTTCATGCTGTCTCCTGCCTAGAAGCCTGGCCTCTTACCTCGCGATGCCTCACTCCTCTGTGTTGCTCTGGGCTGCAAGAGGCTTTCTTTAACCAGAAACCAGAAGCGATTTCCCTAGGCGGATGGCACACCCTCTGGTTGGTCTGGTTGGGCCCTTGGCACTGGCCTCAGTGCGTGCCTCTCCACATCTGTAATTTGAGTGCCTGCTAGCAAGCAGGGGATGGTCAGGAGGGAGACCCTGCCCACAGCTGGGTGGTCCTGGTTCCTCTTGGCTCCCATGTTGCAGGCGCTGAGAAGGTGCCCGGCCCGATACCCGGGAGCATCTTCTGGCTGCTGAAGTTGCCGGGAGCCTGACACTGCTTTCTCCTCCCAGGACCTCTGCCCTAGCCCAGCCCTTGCGAGCCTGCAGTTCCAAGAGCAGAGCTGAAGCAGCCCTTGGGAGATGACCAGCAGAGAACAGACCCCCAGGCCTCCAGCCTCCTAGCATTGGCTTTCTGCTGCCCAGTGCAGCTCCAGTCTGGGGCCTGGGCTCCCATGGGCATCCTTGACTCCTGGAGAAGCCCAGGGTTGCAGAGTCTGTACACAGTCAGATGGCATTGGTACTGCCCTTTTTGGTCACCAACGTTGCCTCAAGGAACCCTGAGTGGGGTATACCTGGGGCCATTGTGGCAGTGAACTGGGGGGTACCCGTAGACTTCAGCCTGTGATTCCAGCTCCAGAGCTTGAACACCCTTAATTCTACCTTGGTCCAGAGAGGGTGTTGATTACTTGCAGGAATCAACAGTAGAGAGTAACTGAGGCCAGGCCAGCCCAGCCCCACCGTGCCTTGAGGATCTGCTAGAAGGACAGCAGTGGCCTGGGGGACCCTTCCTTCTGGTCAGGATTGATATTCGGCTGGTCCATACCAGCGTGGCCTTACTAGATTTTAAGGAATTGAAATTTCTCCATACTGATTGGTAAACAGCTGTTTCCCTGAGTCCTCCGAGTTACCTCTGTTTCTGGCACACCCCCTCCCCGGACCTTCCCACAAAGCAACAACTAAAGGGAAACCCTTACATGGGCCAGGGCCCTCTGAGCCCTCCTCAGAGCAAAAGCCGCTGTCCATTCTTATTGACCAGTTTTTAAATACTCTGAGTATGAGCCCCCATAAGTCTTGCCCTGAGTCCTGGGAGAGGCTGGGGCGGGGGGGCAAAGGCAGCCTGAGATGGCCTTCTCTTGGCCCCGGGTCTCTGAGGCACGTGTCAGGGGTCCCTATTGCCTAGATGAAGGCAGACAACGCTTGCCTCTCTCTGCCTAGGGATCGCAGCGGCCACCATCTTCAGCCCCAGCAGGGACGTGGCTGTGTCCCAGAGCCAGCTACGCGTGGCCTTCGATGGGGATGCTGTGCTTTTCTCGGATGAGTCGGAACGCATCGTCAAGGCCCATGGTCTGGACAGGTTCTTTGAGCATGAGAAGGCCCACGAGAACAAACCTTTGGCCCAGGTGCTGCATACACTCCCCAGAACCCCTGAGAGGAACGAGGCGGGTTGCCCTTGGCTGGAACTTGCCTTGGCCAACTTGCCCTTGGCTGGAACTTTAAGCCCAGAACCAAACCCCAGGCCCAACCCAGAATCCAGACAGTTCCCCTCACCAGGCCTCCAGCCCTCATCCCTCTCACCTGACTCCTGGCCCCCTCAATGTGTTTCTCTACCTTCACTGACACTCGTCCCCCTCACTGCAGTCCTATCCTCCACCTTGGAAGCCCCCATTCTCTCTCTAAGCTCCCCCACCCTCTGAAGCTTCCTTCCTCTTTCTGAAGGCCTCACTCTGTTTCCAAAACTGCCATCTTCTCTCCAGAACCTTCATCCCCTCTCTGAGATTTGCCCACCGCTCTGAGTAGTCTCCCAGGTCCCAGGTCCTCAAGAAGCCCCTGTTTCCCTTACTGGAGGAGAGGAAAATCTGGGCACTCCTCAGGGGGCAGGGAGACCCCACTCGTTGTGGGGTCTGGAGAAACCCACTTCTTTGGGCCACACCAGCCCTCCTACCTCCTTGGCCTGGAGGCTTGGGGACCTTCCACTGCTTGGAGTCTCCCTGAGAGTAGAATATGCCAGGAAGCCTGGAGAAAATTCCCTGGGTTTGGAGGGGTTGGGATCCACAGACCTCCTGGGAGATCCTATTTGTGCTTTTAACAGAAGTCTGGGTATGCAATAATCCCAGAACTCTTTCCCCAAGAGCTCAGCAGGCTTTTAGTGGCAGCTCCCAGATACTCATCTGACTTCCGTTCTTGTGGAGTCCTCCTGAAATCTCTGGAAACCCAGGAAAGGACCAGTTTTACCACTAAGTGGTAGCCAGAGGCCCAGGAGATCACTACTTGCTCCAGGTCACCCAGCCAGGGAGGGGTCTTTAAGATTAGAAGCCCACCTGCCCTCGTTTCCAGCCACCAATGCAGCTTTCCCCTTCATTAGACTCTGCTTCTTTATTCACACATCCTCCTTCAGCTTTGCCGTTCTGGGCATGGCAGAGAGTCAATCTTTCCCTTGACCCTAGAGAGCTGGGGCGTGACATCCTGAGCCACCTGTGCCCAATGGGCAGGGTCGATGTTTGGCAGGTACACATTGGTCTGTCTGTCCCCGTTGTTTGCAGCTGGAGTCCGTTCTGATTAGAGGGTACCCATCCAATAGTCACTAAAATATCCTCCTGGCTGATATTGCACAGAAGGACACACTTACGCAGCTGCACGACAGGCAACCACGTACCTACAGGGCATGTAGACGGACACACATAGTGACAGTTGCCCTGACCCAGACAGCCCCAGTCACAGCAATATGGATGCCCAGATTGACAGAGGTACCTACAGACCCACTGACACACACAGTGGCTCCAGCAGGTGTAGCAGAGCTGGGAGATTTAGGGGTCTCGAAAAGCTTTCCCACCCCAAACAGCAGGACCCTAGTGCTTTCGGGAGGACCCCTGCCAGAGAGGCGGCAAATGTTTGGGAGACAGAGGAGCTCATCGTGTTCCCTTGCCTTCTCCTAGGGCCCCTTGAAGGGCTTTCTGGAGGCGCTGGGTAGGCTGCAGAAGAAGTTCTACTCCAAGGGCCTGCGGCTGGAGTGCCCAATCCGTACCTACTTGGTGACAGCACGCAGCGCAGCCAGCTCGGGGGCCCGGGCTCTCAAGACCCTGCGCAGCTGGGGCCTGGAGACGGATGAGGCCTTGTTCCTTGCAGGAGCGCCCAAGGGACCCCTCCTCGAGAAGATCCGTCCACACATCTTCTTCGATGACCAGATGTTCCACGTGGCCGGGGCTCAGGAGATGGGCACGGTGGCCGCCCATGTGCCTTACGGTGTGGCCCAGAAGCCCCGGCCGCCTGCGCCTCTGAAGCCAGCCCCAGCTGCGCAGTGAGCTGCCAGCTTCACTGACCTGCAGGGCTGCGGGCACGGATCCCTGTCTGTATTCCACCCCAACGTCCAGTGGACCCTTCTAGTTCCTCACCTCTCTGTCCTTCTGCACGTCTGCCCTCATCCCCATGAGTGAGGAACTTGTAGGGAATTACTCAGACTGACCCAGCCCCCCCACCAGCCCTCCTGCAGGGCAAACACTGTGCCACGATCCCGGCTGGGAGAGTAAGATTGCAGAGTAGCTGGGTTTCAGGGGAGGAGGAGGGTGGGTTGATGGGAATGAGGGTGACAGTGTCAGAGGAGCCAGGCTGCCTCCAAGGGAGCTTGGGATAAAGACTAGCTCAGTGCCGTGCAAAGAACTTGGCTTTGAGAGAGAAGGCATCCGGCTTCCAAGCTCTGTGGCGGTGTGAACTGACAACCTGGGGTAAGTCCCTCCCTTTCATGGGCCTCAGTTCCGGCATCTTGTAGGTGGTTTTCCATCTCTCTTGGAGCTGCATTGGCATGGTTTAATAAGATTGCCCTGCCCAGGGCTGCTGCCAGACTGTAGGATACCTTTGTGCAATTAGAGGAGAACACTGTCTCAAGAATGAATTTCAAAAAGACGACCCTTGCTCTACGCTGACCCAGATCCACTCTGGGGTTCGTGGCTTGCTCAGAAGCACGTAGCCTGTATTTCAGCCCCCATGGACTCCTCGGCTCGGAGGCCTTTGTCAAAGGGGCAAAATGCACAGTCGTCCGCAGCAACCCTACCTCTCATTCTGCACGTTCGGAAACCACAAGACAAGATGACCTGTCTGCTTCCCATGATCCTCTACTGTGAGTCCCCCGTCGGGGGTCAGCTGCCAGGAGCAGGGTTTGTGGAAGGAGAGAGGAATGAACTTAACCTGCACGCAAACTCTCCTTCCGCCAGCAGGGGGCACTGCGGGCTCTTCCCCAGGAGGAGCTTTCTGGACCGCCTGCTCAGGGCTTCCTTTGCTTTCGCTTTTAGCCAAAGTTTAGTTGTTCCTGCCTGCCACCCCTCTCCCCTCAGCTCTCAGTCCTTTGGTTACCGTGTTATGCTGTGTTGCCAAGCAGCTTTGCCAGCGGGGAAGAGATAGAGTGTTGGGGTTCGCTGTTGTGGGCCCAAATGCGGGGAAGAAATCTCAGTGGCTGACGTGGGAGGGTGTCCTGCTTGCCCCTGAGAGAAGGCCTGCCCAGGGTGACATGGGAAAATCTGGTCTGAGGCAGTGACCCATTAGACAGGAAGGAGCTGAAAGGTGCACTAGCAAGATCCTCCAGCTATGGGACTATGAGTGGAAGCACTGAGCTCTCTGTCACCAGGATGCTGTGCAAGGGACACCAGAATGAGGTGACCTCTCCCTGCAGCGTGCCAGTGAATCTCCCATTTGCAGGAGCCTCTGCAGCCTCTTTGTCACCACTTCTAGGGGAGAACTCTTACTCTTTAATGAGTCCGCTTCTTTTTTTGCTAACGAGCCTGGCTCTCTTTATGAAGGGAGGGTGCAAACGTGGATGGCTGGTCCCTCAGGAAGACCCAGAACAGGTGAGCAGCCATCTGAGAGGGCAGGTGACCAATTATATGGCTCCTGGGCCATCCCAGCTGTAAGCAAGCACTTTGTGAAGGAAGCCAAAGGCCCCCTCATAGGGAGCAGGAGCCTGGAGGTGTGTGAGAGAGAGCTGGACTGCTGGTGAGGGTGGGAAAAGGAGGTAAAGGGCTACCTTGGACCTGACCTTTGTCATTTTGTGGACTCAGTGCAGGATCTGAATGGGGACAAGTTCCGGGCAGTGTATGGCAGGGTAGTAGTTGCAGAGAGATAATCCAGGATGGAAGACAAAGTGGGGAGACAGAAGTGTTTCCAAGCTGAGCAATAGTTTGGGCCAGAAGAGGAATGCCAGGCTGGGTTTGCACTCTCCGTGTGTGAAGCTGGGCTGGGGAGTGGGGGAAGGCGGAAGGTCAAGGCCATGCTGAGTTTCTGGGGCAGACCCCACCACTGATCGCCTTATCAAGGGAGAGGCATGTGATGATGATATCCTCGTACAGGTCTTTTAGTCCGCAACCAGGATCCATCTGGCCAACAGGAGGCCTCAGGGCAGGAGGCCTGGTTTTGAGCTCTTCCCTCTGCTCCAAGCCCAGCCAGAGATACTAGGAGACATAAGAACCGCCTCTAGGAAAAAAAATGAGAGAGGGATTCAGCTTTGATCTTGTCTGAACTATGAAAGGCCCTCTGTCCTTCCCTCAGTCAGAATCACCCCCTTGGATGAGCCTCTAGGGCTCCAGAGCCAGCCAGAGCCATATGCAGCCTGCAAAGCTGGCACAGTCGAGGTTCAAAGGATGGTATTAGTCTGCATGACCAGAACAGGGTATGTACATTAGGCACCAGATGGCACCTAATTAAGATAAACCCTAGGGATTCTGGGAATCAAGAGGTCTTGCCTCCAGGACCTAATGATAAATAGCCCTGATTCTTCCAGGTCTTTCAGGAAGCAGAAAAATATGATGCTGGAAGGAGAAAGATAAGGGGGCAGTAAAAGCTGTGGATTTCACTGGAGCCACCAGTAATAGACACAAACAGCCCTGGGCAGTGAGAGCCACTGGGATCTGGTTCTGTTATTGAAACCATAAATGAGCATCTCGGGCCTGGAAAAAAGCTTTAGGGGGCTGGAGTAAAAGGCCAGAATCCTGGGGGCAGGTGAGGCAGCGGCCAGACACACGTTCTGATTCTTTCCAGTGGTGAGGAGGAACCCCAGGCAAGGAGCATTGTGCATTGGTTCCCTGGGCAAATTGAAAGGCCAGGTGAGCATTACAGCCTGTACTGAACTGCAGCACTAGGGCAGAGGATCCCAGCTCCTGAAATGCTGGACCCCTGGAGCCCATAGCTCTGTCCCCCGACAAGTCCCCTGAATGCTTCCCAGGAAGTGCTTGCCCACGCTGTCCCAGACCCAGGGGAATCTGCCAGTGAGCAGGAAACCAAGCCCTGTTCCTAGGCGCTGAGACTGCAAAGATCATCGCAAAGCTGCTCCCTCCTTTCCCCAGGTGCCCAATCAGAATGGCGGGGACGGAGCAGGAAACGCTAGGAGAAACCAAAACCTGTGAGAAGCTCAAATGTGAGATGGATCCGGGATCATAATGATATCCAGCTGGTGTGACTGGTGAGCGCCCGCACACCAAACTGGTGATTAACACATGGAAATACCTCTATGACAGTTGTGAAATAGGCCCCGAGTGCCCCTCCGTGGCCTCCGCTGCACTGGCCTCCCTCCACTGTGACAACGCCATCTTCCCACAGTTCAGCAAAAGGGGCCTCCGGGAGTCTGTGCTGGCCCAATGGCCATCGTCCACTCTAGTTGCTCGTCTAGAGAGAGTAACCTACCCAGAGTCACTCAGCTGGTGAGTGGCAGCACTGGCAATGAGCCCATGTCTGTCTCTTGGGACCCAGGCTCTCAGCCATTCTGCCATTCAGCCCAGACAGCATAGAGGCCGCAAGAGAAGCTTCCTGACAGAGGAGCTTGCCCACCAGTTAGCATGCTGACCTCCTTCCTGTTAAACTGCTATACAACATGTGGTACATTGCTGTTGTAGTGTCCTAAGTAGCTAGGAAGAATTTAAATTAGAACCAGTCATTTGCAGAGCTGCTGAAGCATCACCCAAGTTCTCTGGAACCCAGTCTGAAGGGCCTTGTGTGGGGCTCATGCAGGGTTTAACTGATGATGAGCCAAATCCCGCTCACCACCTGTTTTTGTAAAGAAACTTTCATCAGAACACAGCCATGCCTACTGGTTTTGCACACAATAGCAGAATCGAGTTGTTTCAACAGAGACCAAGGAGCTGAAAATATTTATCTGACCCTGGACTGAGGCAAACACCCGCAGCCTGCCCCTTCGTGGGAGAGACCAGCTCATATCCACCCGAGTGCTGGAGGAAGAAGCTGGTTTCACTGCCAAGAGCGGGCAGCATGGGCGGGCTCCGTGCCCATCTGCGGGGATCGTTAGGGCTGCAGAAAATCATAGGCACTAGTTGAGTACCGTGATGTTGAACACAACAGATCCTTGGTATCGGAGGATTTCAGATTTCAGGTTTTGACCATTTCCAAGTGCCCCATGGCCTGTTATAATTTGAAATGTTGTTGACTCATAAAGTTGACTCGGGTGTGCCCTCCTCAGCTGATGGGTGAGGGCAGGGAGTAGGACCCTTGGCTAGGGCTGAGCCCAGCTGGCTGTCCAGCACCTGCTCGGCGTGCCTTTGTGGTTCTCAGCTCGTCATTGCCCTCCTGGGCCTCTTGGGAAATGAAAAGTGCTGGTAGGTGGATGGGCTTTAGCTAAATATTGGTTTTGCATATAATGGAGCGGCCGATGTTGACTTCAGCACTCTGTTCTAACAAGTCATCCGTATGCTTTCCGTGGAAGTAGGAACAACTTCTTTATGAAGGCAGCTCCAGCGAGTGCTTTAGCTGGCCCAGAACTTACTGATCAAGCAAGAGCTAAAACTCCAGTGAAAGTCAAAATGGCAATTGTCTTGGGCTGTGCAGGTGTGAGCAACGCACATGCCCTCATGGTGGAACTGCGGATCAGGAGAAATCTGGGACCCGGTAGCCAGAGGAGTTTACCCAGTCTCCAGGATCCGCTGCAAGAAAGGCAAATGCAGAAGTGGTCCCACCTATAGACATGACTGTTCCATTATGATACTCTCGTCTCTTAAGCCCAGACGTGGCCTCAGAATCCTTCTCAACCCAGCACTCCAGGAGCCCCTACTAGCAAGTTGGAGTTGGTACAGAAGATGGAACCCTATTTTGACATCCTTGTTGGTGTGGGGTTCTGCTTTCCAGGGCCTCTGCAAGGCCCTGTTTATTCTCTGATGGCACGGTACCACTCAGAATCCGGGGGTCTCACCCTACTTGGGCAGGAGGGGTGGAGGGGGGGATGGAGAGGGGATGGCAGGCATCCTGGGGTTGGCCGCTTCCCCAGACTGGGTGCCTTTGAATGTAGGTCCCTGTTCTCTGGGTTTCACCAGCTCAAGGCAAAGCGCGAAAACCCTTCCCATCAGTAGGTGGCGCTAGAGGCCAGCACTCCGCCATTGGCAAAAGTTCCTGGTTTTCTTCACTGGTTAATTTTCTCTACTGTGGTACGTGGTGCTGTGCTGGACTCCCGTGGGTAGCTTGGCCTAAAAGCACTATAGGTGCTCTGAAAATTTCCTGTGTGACAAGCTGATTTCTCTTACCAGCAACCACTGTGACTGCGTGTGTGGACAGATTCATATGAGCATGTGTAACAGGATGAAAGCTGCATGTGTCCATGTTTATGTGGGCGTGTAACAGATCAGATATCTCTGTGACAACTCTGTGTGTGTGTGTGTGTGTGTATGTGTGTGTGTGTGTGTACAGTGGACAGGATGGTTATCTCTGTTAACTAAGGATCCTGGGCCCCATATACTTATGGCCAGCCCTGTTTCTTGGGACTGCTTCTGGCCATTCCCATCATCTCATGGGCATTTGCACATGTGCAGCATGGGGGCCACTGAGGCCAAGTTCCATATCTTTCTTTCCAGCTTTCAGATTTGGCCAATAAAGTCTTGGCTCCCACCCCTCTGCCTCCAAACCCTACCTCCCACAGCCTTGGAAAGGAAGTGGTAGAATCTGTGTTAGGATACCCCTTTTGGCTGCACCTGCCTCACCATCTCCATTTGTTTCTTTCCTCCTGCTGATAGTTCCAGGGCTAATGTGGGCAGTTGGGCAGATTGCATACTGCACAAATTCAGATAGAGTCATTCACGCTATGACTTGAATGGAGCCTTGTAAACACCTGCAAAACCTGCCAACCTCCCATGGCTGTCCTGGTCATCTCATGATCATGGCTAGAAAAGTTACCTTCTTTCCTGTCCCCTTGGCCCAGCCCAGCCTAGGCTAGGATTCCTTACTCTGCTTGGGTGTTCTAGTCTGGCCCAGAAGTGACTAACCCTTGACCTTGATCTGGAAATATCTCCTTGATGCCGTTGAGATTGAATTTATGAACGTGAAGTATGCTGGCAACTTTTCAGTAACCCATCTCCTCAGAGTTAGTGGTCCCTGTAAGACATACTGGGGTTCTATAGACTAGAGTTACTGCTTCCCACGCTCCTGGCCTGTGGGTGAAGATGCCTTCATGGGCCCACTGGTTAGATGGGCCTGCCACAGAATTAGGAGAAGGCCTTGGGCTAATCTTGGAGTTGCCACCACGTAGAAAATCATGAGGTCACCGCAGACTGGATGCCTGGGCCTGGTCCCAAACCCTGAAGCCTCCCAGGGCCAGGCGGGAAATGTGAGTGAGGGAAGAGATGAGGCCGGGTCTTTGGGGTAATGGAGCACACATTTGCTCTAGGTCGGACACGGTTGCTGCCGTGTGGGAATGTGTGGGGCTGTTCCCAGATATCGCACCCCATTTTTCAAGGGAAGCTAAAAATCTGGACTTTCAAATGTTGGCAACTATTTTGAATTTGGAAAGGATCGTGCAGGCCAAACAAAACACATCTTACAGGCTGAAGCCAGCCCTGGAGCCTCCTGTCTGCTCCCTCTGGCCCAGGCCCAGGGAACTGAGTTCTTCAGAACCGACTCGACTCACTGAGCGTGTGAGGATATTATCCTCAGGCTCACAGAGTCTGGGGTCTCTGAGAGACCTCAGAGATAGCCTAGTTCACCCCTGTGTGTTTTAAACTGTGTACATATAAAGTTCTTTATTGACACACGTATCTTTAGCTTCTGGTATCTATTTAAAAGCATCTCGGTGCCCACCCCCTAGTGTAGAACAAGATCGAAAGTGAAGCCTTACATGTAGTCGTGCTTGTATCTACCTGTCAGAAGCCCTATTTATATCTTTATAGGTCTATTTATATCTTTTGCAAACACGGGCTGCCCTGGTCTTCCTTACAACCAAACCTCCTTGGGTTGCTTTTTTAAATCTCCTAAGTGCCTCCTTAAACAGTTAGAGCATGTTCTTCTTCATCTCCGTGAGTTCCCTCGTCTGAAGAGGGGATAAGACAGCTTGTACCTTCTCGGCTCTGCCCCTCGTTGGCCTGCAATCAGCCCTCCCCATGCCCCTGCTCAGTCTGGCTCCCAGCAGCTACCCAGTCACGTGATAAAGGGCGCTGTGTGATCGTCAGTGTGGATGCCTCTCAGTCCTCATGCTTGTCCTGTAACTGAACTTTACAACATGGGCTTCTGCCTCTTAAAAGCCATTCAAATAAATCGAAGACTTTTAAAATAAACTCATGTTGTCTTGTCTGCCTTCCTCACGATTGTATCCACTGACTGACTGACGGCCCCCTCGAGAAATGCCCCTGGCGAGGCCTGTAGCGAGCAGGCCTGAGATCAGTTCCATCCTGGGGTGCGAGTGTCTACATGAAGACCACCCTGGGGGGAGATTCGGCAGCCCGAGTCCATCAGAAGGCAAGCTTCTCCTAGCAGTGCTCTTGGAGCAGACTCAATGTTCCCATCTGGAGCTAGCAAGGGAGGGTAGGATGGAGTAAAAGGAAGAGGAGATAAGAGAGGGTGTGAAATGGAGGAGGAAGAGGGTGACTCAGTCTCTAGCCTCAGCCCTCCCATGCCTTTGGTTTCCTACCCACATGGGGGATGCTTTGGTGGTCTTTTTAGAAGAGATATTCAAAATATTTTACAACCAATTCAGAAAGGACATTGGCTACAAACTGCACCCCAGTCCCCTCCACAGCCCATCCGACCTGGGCCCAGTACCTCTACCCCATTCTGTCCACCACCTTCATTTCTCCTGCCACTTGCTTTCCCCTCCATCTGCTGAGGCCTTGTCAAGACTTACCTCAAAACAATTTCCTCAGTTAGGCTCCCTCAGAACCTGGTACTGCGTGAGGGACAGATCACTCTCTCCCATTTTAGCTCCGTGGCTCTTTGTCCCATAGTGCAAAGGAGAAATCTCCTGTTTTGTTTTGGTGTTCCCAAAGTGAACCCCAAGTGGGGCTCAATAAACGTGCCTATAATTGGGGCACCTGAGTGGCTCAGATGGTTAAGCCTTCACCTCTTGGTTTCAGCTCAGGTCATGAGTTCAGGGTCTTGAAATCAAGCCTTGCATCCAGCTCTGTGTCCAGCACTAAGTCTGCTTGGGATTCTCTCTCTCCCTCCCCCTCTAACCCTCCCCTTGTTCTCTCTTGCTCTAAATAAACAAATAAATAAAATCTTTAAAAGTTTTTTTAAAAGGTGCCTATAATTGAACAATTGAATGCAGGGCTGTTAGGACTGGGTCTGCTGTTTGTAGCCAATGTCATTTCTGAATTGGTTGTAAAATATTTTGAATATCTCTTCTAAAAAGACCACCAAAGCATCCCCCATGTGGGTAGGAAACCAAAGGCATGGGAGTCTTATGGCACATTAGTTATCTATTGCTGTGTCACAAATTACCCCAACTAACTTAGCAGCTTACAGCAACAAACATTCCTTATCTCACGGTCTCTGTGGAGTTGGAACCTAGGAGCAGCTGAGCTCGGAGGGTCTTGCTCAGAGTGTCTCAGGAGGTTGTAGTCAGGCTGTCAGCTGGGGCTGAAGTCACCTGCAGACTTGACGGGACCTGGGGGATCTGCTCTCGCACATACATGGGTGTTGGCAGGCAGCTTTAGTTCCAGTTGCCTGAGTGTCTTCATGACCTAACTGTGTTTTCCCCCAAAGTAATCAAGAGCAGACAAAGCAAACTTCCTTTAAAAAACTGTCCTTGAAGGCCCGGCCTCAGAAGTGACATATCATCGCTTCTACCATGTGCTGTGGATCACGCAGACCAATCTGTTACAGTGTGGGAGGGCGTGACACAAGGGTGTGAACACCAGGAAGTGGAGAAAATCGGCGGCCATCTTGGAGGTCGACTCCCATGTATCATTACGCTCCCATCTGCCTATCACTAGAGGCCTCCAACGTTATCTTAGCCATTCCCCGGCCTCCAGGCAAGACTAGCCCCAAATGTGCCTCTTTGGTTCTCCCACCTGAAGGTCCTCCACCTTCCCAGCCAGTCACCAGGGAGAAGGAGAAACGTGACTCCTCATCCACATCCTTCCTCATACCTCCCATCCAGCAGATTCCTTCAGGGGCCCTGAGGTCAGCTACTTGGGAACGTCATGGAGAGTTTGTGTTCTGAGATGTCTTGGTCTCGCTGTGAAGTTTTCAGAAAGTCTATAAGGACAGCGGTACCAGAGCTGCTCACGCTGGTTGTAGGTGATGGGCCATGTCTAAGGCGAGAGAAAGGGCAGAGGTAAGGGTGGCAGGGAGGTCCTGCCCAGGCCTCGAGTGAACAGACTCAACCCTCTGGTGCCATAACTGAATCCTCCATTTTCTGACAGGATCTTGAACTGGATCTGGGAGCAAAAATCCTACAACACAGAAGAAGTGTGACTGCGCCTTGGAACAATGGAAAGGAGAAATCACGGTCATAATTCTTTTCCCTCTGTTGTGTCTTCACTTTTCAACCTGCAAAGCTGAAAGACCTGAGGGCCAAGCCTTGAGAGCTAAGTGTTCTCTTCCTTTGCCTTTCTTTACTTTTCCTTATCGGTGGTTAGTTTTCTTTGATAGTAAGCCATTAAAAAATTTTTTTACAGGGGCGCCTGGGTGGCTCAGTGGGTTAAAGCCTCTGCCTTCGGCTCAGGTCATGATCCCAGGGTCCTGGGATCGAGCCCCGCATCGGGCTCTCTGCTCAGCGGGGAGCCTGCTTCCTCCTCTCTCTGCTGCCTCTCTGCCTATTTGTGATCTCTGTCTGTCAAATAAATAAATAAAATCTTTTAAAAAATTTTTTTTACAAACAGGTAACTCTAGGAATAAATGACAAATTCATATCATAACAACAAACAGAATGATTGTCCTACGTGCTTTCTATAAACTGATTTATTTGATCCTTGCAATAACCCTATGAAGTAGGTACTATTATTATCCTATTTTACAGAAGAGGAAACTGAGGTTCAGAGCAGCAAAGTAACTCGCCCACGGTCCATAGCAGAGCTTGATTCAAACTCAAGTTGTCTGCATCTTCAGTGCTATGCTATACCGACTCTCTCGTGTATCATTTCAAGATAAAGGACACATAAAATTTGAGCTTTCATTGTTAGTTTGAGCTCTGTCCCCCTGAATCTCAGAGGTAGTACAAATAATATTCTGCCACTTGGGTTCCTCCAGGGGGAAGTTTCAGGAGTGGCCTTTCATGGGCACCTCTGTAAGAGACACAGCCATCTTTCCAGACACAAAACAACTGGTCCCCTCGTCCCACTGTTTTCGGATCTGGGCAGGGGAGGCGTGAGCGAGATATTCTCTTATTCCCATCTTGCAAAGGTGAAAGCCGCGTTTTAGAGAGGAGAAGCAGCTCATCTGAGGACACACACTGGTGGATGCCGAAAGAACGTGTAATGCCAACCAGCTGCTCTGGGTTCACAGCTATTCCCTCTGGAATGTTCCCACCTGACTTCCTCTGAGTCTTCATTCTTTCCTTCCTCTGGTGAAGTCCCCTCCCCACCCCCCACATCAAGCCCTGTGAAGATCCAAGAGGTTTAAAGGTCAGGCTAGGATGCCCGCAATGCAGGAATGTGAACTTGACACCTGCTCGCTGGCTGGGTGACTTTGCCAAGCACGGATCCTCGGCGGCTGCTGGGGGGCCTGTCACTCATATGTGTCCTCAAGAGAAGCTGCTGTGAGGAGCGTCATTAGCCAATAGTCCCCTGCTGCTGTGACCTGGATCCACTGCGACTTTCAGGGATCAGACGGCAGAGGCTCCCTGGACCGCTCCCAGTTGGTGGCTGGGCACCATAGGGAGACCAGAGCTGGGCTATTTCTGCTCACTATTTCTGGGACTCCCCTAGTGGATAATCTCTACTCCGGGCCTGAACAAGACCTTGTCAGTGCTGTGTTGCAGTCTGAGGCTCTTCTTCCTCAATCTTCCCTCCTGCTCCCTCTCCTTCACAGGTGTCAGACCTCCACCATGCTCAAAAAAGGCTCTTGGTCTTACTCCTGCTCCTTCCCTTTATCTTTACAAGTGGTGTCCCCAATAAATCTGCACCTCTCATTTGTCTTAGCATCTGTCTCCTGGAAAACCTGAGCTGACACAATTTCTGTGGGCCACAGTGGGGGTGGTCTTAAAATTCTCCATCATTACTAGTGGTGCAAGAGAGGGAGGTTTCCTTGTCAATACCAGGGAGCGTGGTGGGACCCAATTCCAGTCACAGCCAGAGGTGAGGGACAGCTGTTTCCCAAGTCCGGGGCTCCTGCTCAACCCAGCGGGGTCCTGCCTTGACCCCATTATCACTTCCCAGCTCTAACCTGCAAAAGGGAGTTAGGGGTAGGAAAAAGGGATTTGGGGCCTTAGACTGGGATAGGAGCCCTGAGTTCTAATCCAGTCTTTACTGCTAATTTCTCTTCTCTGGGCTTCAGTTTTCCCCATCTGTATAGTGGGACTTTGGCTTGGCTGCCCTGGGTGGGGGAAAGGAAACAGTGGCTGTTTTC
Source organism: Martes martes (assembly GCF_963455335.1). Lineage (NCBI taxonomy): Eukaryota > Metazoa > Chordata > Mammalia > Carnivora > Mustelidae > Martes > Martes martes. Next base: position 161,319,147 of record NC_137891.1, read on the forward strand.
TGGGTTTAAGAAATGCCTTGACAGATGGTAAGGACAAAGCTATTTCCTTTTCCTGTTAAGACCAAACCAGTGGGACTGGGGGCTGGGGGCTGGGGGCTGGGGGAGGTTCTACCAGGTAGCATCAGGGTGAGCCTAGAGCCATGTCCTGGTTATATTTTGGCACCCGCAAGTTGTGGGTGGGTGCTGTGCCTGGGCTCCTGAGAGTGGCCATCATCCCCAGGAAGGACAGCTTCCTGAGAGCCAGTCAGGGGAGGTAAATAGACTGTACAGTATGGGAAGATCAGGCTGCCATGGGGAGAACCGTTGGAGTACAAAGAAGCAGTACCAGTGCCCAAGGGAGGCTAGACAGGCATCTTAGAAAGGGACTCATGTGCTGGGTTCTGAAGGCTGAGTAGGAGTTTTCCAGATAGAGAAAGGAAAAGGCTTTCAAGATGGACAGACTCAGAAGTATGAACCTATGTTATGTGTTCTAAAACATGAGAAATAGCAGGACTGGGGTGGAGGTCAGGGAAGTGGTGAGAGAGAGAGAGCTGTGTCTACATCATGAAGGAACTCCAACAAGGGTCAGGATTTTACAGTCTCCATATTACACTTAGGAGGTAGCTGCTAGTCTTATTTCTGTCTTACAGATGAGGAAACTGAGGCCCTGGAGATGGCAAGGGGCTCTGACAGGAATGCCCTGGGCTGTGTCCAGACCTAGTCAGGCTTGGGAGCAAGAGGCCGAGTCATCCTCCCCTTATTGGGGAGGCTCTCCCCCATCCCCATTCCCCATGGCCAACTAACTTCAGTGAGCATAGTGTACTCAGTGCCTCCCTCCCTTTATCCCCAGTGTCCTTGTCCTGCTGACATCATGCACACATGGAAGAGAAATTCGTGGAGATTCCAGAGGCCAGAGTGTGGGAACGGGGACAGATGCCGTTGGCGCTGCCCCAGGGCTGAGACTCCTTTGGAGCCTCAGGCGCTGCCCAGGGGGCTCTGGAATGTCTGAGGCCTCTGGCTTCCTCCGTCACTGGCCACCCCCCAGGGTCTGGGAAAGAAAGAGAGGCTCTGATCAACCAGGCCACCGTTTTGGTCCTTGGCAAGCTCTGGGGAGACTTTGTGCTACCCGCACACAGGGGCAGGGAATATCCAGGCACCAAGATAGCTGGACCCAGCCAGTCTGCCGTCAGGGACCCCAAACTGGGACCACTGGACCCCCATTGATGGGGCATGAACCCTGCAGCCCAGGGGCAGCGAAAGGGACCAAATCAATACTGTCCACCGCCATCCCTAGAGGAGGCTAGGAGTGTGTGTGTGTGTGTGCACGCGCGCGTGCGTGTGTGTGTGTGTGTGTGTGTGTAGTAGATGGATGAACAGACACAGACAGATGGTCCCACCCCCCACCCCCGCCTGGCCCCAGGGGTAGCCGTGCACAGCCTGTTCCCCACATGTGGCTCTCAGCAGCTGCGCATTCCGTCAGGGACCAGCTGTGGCGGCAGCTGTGGAGGTGGGGAGTGAGCGCTGATAGGTCCCAGGGGAGCAGGGGAGGAGGGCAAGGGGAGGACAGGAAGGGCCTGGGATGAGCAGAGGTCAGGGAGGGGTTGAGGCAAGGAGGCAAGATGGTTCTCAGGGATGGAACAGCAAGCAGGAAAGTGGTGATGGGGACGCTTGACATCTGGGCTGGGAGCCCTGTGGATGTGGGCCTGGGTGCAGAGAGCCGGGGGGAGGTCCTGGGCAGGCCCGGCACAACCCGCTGGGTCTTGGAACATGGGTGAACCAACAGGAGCATAAGGAGAAAGACTCTGGGCGGTTGGATATATGGGTCCAAAGCTCAGGGGAAAAAAAGGTCTACACTAGAGATATAAACCTGGGAACCGTTGGCTTATAGGAGGTAAAACCACGGAAGCAGATGAATCTCCTGGGGAGAGAATGCATGGAGACAGAGGCTTAGCCCAAATGCTAATATTTCCAACTTTCACCCTGAACACCAGGCACTGCTCTATGCCCCTTACCTCATTTAACCCTCACAACCAGCCTATGGAGTGAATAGCTTCGTTATCAGCTTATTTTACAGATAAGAAAACCAAGGTGCAGAAAGACCAGACACAAAAGGAGGGGCAAGGCCCTAGGGAGGGAAGATGGAGTGGCCCCAGGAGCTCCAGCCCTCCCCTCAGGCCCTGGCTCAGGAGAGTGCCCACAGGGACTCCTCCACAGAGCCTCCCAGTACCCCCTCCCCACCGCTAGACACTCAGCTAATATTTATCAAACACCTACTAAGTGCCAGACACTGCTAGGCCCTCAGTGGGTGCTAGGGGAGATGATGGTGAGCAGACCTGACCTGGGTCCCGCTTCTATGTCCCAGAGACTGACAGAAATTACTGCACAACTAGTAATTCCCAACCACCTCCCCGAGCACCTCTGTGCCAGCCATCCTCTCCTTTAGGACCCCTCAGATACCGTCGCTACCCAACAGTCAGAGGCTCAGTGCCTGGCCCAGCAGAGGTATCGTGAAACCCAACGATTTGGAGCCCGGGCCTTGTGCATTCAGGAATCTGAGTACCAGTGCCAAAAGGAGATGGGATGACCTAGAGTGGGGACCAGACATTGAGCTGAAGCTGAAACCTGCCTCTGAAAATCTCCCTGCTCGCTCAGCTCTGGAGTAGGAGGACAGGGAAAGGGGGAGAACAGAGGTCCCCTCTCTGCCTCTCTCTGAGCCCTAGAAGGGCTTGCTTTTCTGCCTGCTCTGGCCCCCCTTCCCCTTATCAGCAAGCAAATTCCTCCTGAGGCCCTGTGGGGCATTTCATTGACCAGCCTCTTCTTTAAGACTGCTTCTGCCTCCCTCAGACACTTCCCCATCCTGGCTCCTTCCTTGCTTCCTGCTCCTCCACTCATGCCAAGGCCTCTGTGACCTTGTGACTGCTCATCTTTCTTTCTGAGTCCCAGGATTGGTGACCAAGCACTTGTCCTCGGTCCTCTCTGGCCGCGACCCCTGGCCCTCCATTCTTCCCTGATTTTCCTCCATCTTTCTGGAGTTTCTCTGGCTGTTGTGCCCCAGGCTTCTATCCTGGGTCTTTTCCCTCTTGCTTTACACTAGCTCCTGTGCCCCATGGCTTCAGCTACCAGTCCCCAACCTCTACTCCAGTCCAGACCTCTCACCGGGTTCTACTCCTGGGTATTTGTGGGTCTCACAAAGAACATGGCTGCACTGAACTTCTCCCCTTCTCCTGTGTTCCCCTTGGTGCCCGTCACCTTCACCTCCTCAAGTCACCCAGACAGGAATCAAGCATCATTTGGGTTTGTTCCCTCTCTTCCCATCCAAACCTAGTCCCCATTGCATGACCAAATGCAGGAGTCTTGTGCTTGGTCTACCCCACGCTAAGGCAGGATGCAGAGATGACCAACGTGGATGGTGCCAGCCTGCCTGGGTAGAACCCCAGCTCAAACATCCACTAGCTGTGTGACCTTGGGGGAGTTACTTAACTTCCCTCTGTCTCAGTGAAATGGGACTATAATAGATAGTCATAATAACCTCTATTATAAGATTGTGGTGAGGTTTAAATGAGTTAATAGATGTCAAAATACTTAGTACAGTAAAATGGTGAGTGCAATAGAATTTTATTATCATCACTATTATTTCATTTACTTATTTTATAAATATTTTATTATTTATTTATTTATTTTAGATTTTTTAGATTTATTTAGATTTATTTATTTGACAGATAGAGATCACAAGTAGGCAGAGAGAGGGGAGGAAGCAGGCTCCCTGCTGAGCAGAGAGCCCAATGTGGGGCTCGATCCCAGGACCCTGGGATCATGACCGGAGCCGAAGGCAGAGGCTTTAACCCACTGAGCCACCCAGGCGCCCCTGTTTTATTAATATTTTAGAATGCCCACTACATGCTGGGCACTTTCTTTTTCATCTAAAGCTGGGGACATGAAGGGACATGGTTGTGAACAACAAAAATGACTCCTAACCCCAGGAACTTCAAGATGGAAGTCTTTTTGTAGTAGAAGTCCTTGCTACTGGATCCAGACCCCACTCTTTCCCGTCTTTAAACAAAACAAAAGCAAAAGCAAACAAACACTGGATTTCACATCTCCCTCCAGCCATTGTCCTAGCTTACTCTTCTGCCAGCCAGTTTTTATTCGCCGCACACCTACTACGTGCCAGACACTGTGCTGGGCGCTGGAGAGTCAGCAGGAAACAAAAGGGACAGATCTCTACCCTTGATGAGTTTATCTTCCGGTTGAGGACATGGACAATAAACAAGTATATCCACATACATAATATAACATCAGCGATATTTGTAGATGCGGTAAAGGAAGACGAAGTGAAGGAGGGAACACAGAGTGACCGGGGTATTGGTGGCTATTTTAGATGGGAGGTGGGGAGGGTCCTCTCTGAGGATAGCATATCTGAGGGGCGCCCTGCATGGAGTGATGTGATCTAGGATCTGGAGGATGAGGGGTCCAGGTAGAGGGAACAGTAAACGTAAAGCCGTGTGATAGCAACAAACATGAATATTGTTGGAACGGCAAGAAGGTTCTCGTGCTGAGTGAGCAAGGCTGGGGCAGGCGCCAGCACTTAGGATGACCCTACACATCGGGAAGCCTTGGGCTGTCCCACCATAGTTATCACTATTGCCTCCTTTCCCCTCTCAAGGGCGCCCCAGCTTTAGATGATAAGTTACATAGTTACCCTAGATAGAGACCACAGTCGCCACTTGGGATTCTATTCCAAATGTGATGGCAAACCTATGGGTAGTTTCAAGCAGGAAGGGACATGATCTGACTGACACTTTAAAGGAGCTTGACGGAGAACTTGAAACACCCTTCTGGCTGCTGTAACACCCCGCTTGGCTCTCCTCCACCTCCCTGGCTGCTCCCTCTCAGTCTCTTCTGGCAGCTCTCTCCTACTCAACGCCTAGTTTTGGGGTTTCCCTAGGCCAGTGGTTCTCAGCCAGGGGTGCTTTTTCCTCTAGGGGACTTTTCCTACAACCCAGGGACATTTTTAAGTGGGGCAGGTGCTACTGGCACTTAGCGAGTAAAAGGCAGGGATGCTGCTAACCATCCTACAATGCACAGAACAGCTCCACACAATAAAGAATTTTCCAGCCCCAGGGACACCTGGGTGGCTCAGTCGTTAAGGATCTGCTTTCAGCTCAGGTCATGACCTCAGGGTCCCTGGGACTGAGTCCCCCCATGGGCACCTTGCTCAGTGGGGAGTCTGTTTCTCCCTCTGCCCCTCCTCCCACTCAGCACACACTCTCTCTCAAAAATAAATTAGTAAGATCTTAAAAAAAAAAAAAAAAAGCCCAACAGCAAAAAAGAATTTTCCAGCCCCAAATGTGCTGAGGTTAAGTAACCCTGCACTAGATTAGCACAATCCAAAAGAAATGTAATGAGAGTTGCATAAATTTTTCTAGTAGCCAAATTAAAAAAAAAACAGAAACAAAAACAAGTAGGGGTGCCTGGGTGGCTTATTCAGTTAAGCATCTGCCTTTGGCTCAGGTCATGACCACACCACTGAGTCCCATATCAGGCTCCCTGTTCAGTGGGGAGGCTGCTTCTCCCTCTGCCCCTCCCTGCCCCCTGCTTGTGCTCACACTCTCTCTCTCGCAAAAATAAATAAAATATTTTAAAAACTAAAAATAAAAGTGAAGTTAAGTTTAATAATATATTTTATTTAGTCCAATATGTGCAAAATATTATCATCTTAACATCTTAATCAATAGTAAAGATACAAATGAGATTCTTTCCTTCTTTCCTTTCTACCTTCCTTTCTTTTCTCTCTCTCTCTTTCAGTTCTGGTATGTACTTCACACTTACTACACACAGCAATTTAGACCAGCCACGTTCCAACTGCCTAGTAGCTACGTGTATCTCATGGCTATAGTATTGATGGCATAGCTCTAGGCTCAGTACTAGATAAGAGAGCCTAATGTTTAAGAACTATACAAGGTAATAAAGCCTAATGGTTTGGTCCCGGAACCCAGTTGTCTTGTTGAATTCCAGCCCTTTCATTTAATTCCCTGTCCACTTTTTAAAGTTTTTTTTTATTTAATTTATTTGAGAGAGAGAGAGAGAATGCAAGCAGAGGGAGGGACAGAAGGAGAGAGAAAAAGTCTCAAAACAGACTACCCACTGAGTGTAGAGCCTGATGCAGTGGCTCTACCCCAGAACCCTGAGATCATAACCTGTGCTGAAATCAAGAGTCAGATGCTCAACCAACTGAGCCACCCAGGCGCCCCCTACTCCCAGTCTATTTTATTTTATTTTTAAAGATTTTATTCATTTATTTGACAGACTAAGATCACAAGTAGGCAGAGGGGCAGGTAGAGAAAGAGAGAGGAGGAAGCAGGCTCCCCACGGAGCAGAGAGCCCGATGTGAGGCTCGATCCCAGGACCCTGGGATCATGACCCAAGCTGAAGGCAAAGGCTTTAACCCACTGAGCCACCCAGGCACCCCCCTGGCCATTTCAGGTATAGAGTTACTCTACCTCTCAGGGTCTTCGTTTCCTATTTTAAAGTGGGGATGACACGATATTACTACTTTATAGAGCTGTCCAGAGTTAAATGAGTTAATACTTACAAAACAGTTTCAGGTGTAATAAAACTATTTAGCTAGACCCCTCTTCTATCTTCATCCACACTTTCTCTCTGGGTAATCTGTCTACACCCATAATTTTAAGTGCCACCTATTACCTAGTGACTTCCAGATTTAAATAAACCTCTTTTTTGAGCTCCGGACCCCTTGTTTCACTGTGCATCCCATTTTGATGACCTGGAGCATCTCACATGAGCATGCACACAAAAGAGCCCTTCACCTTCCCCTGCAAATCCACGACACTGCCAGGCCTTGCAGTTGGAGTCCCTACACAGGGCCAGGTACCTCGTGGCATCTCTGATCTCTGCCTTTCCAGGGAATGCACAGTGCGTGGATCATGCCACTTCTATGTTGGTTGCTATTTCCACTCCACTGGTGTGTGCCCACAGAAGGTGTGTGAGTGCTGAGGGCATCTGGGGTAAGAGTCCACAGGTGTGGCTGGGGTGACCACTAGGGCCTTCTGAGAAAGCACTGTACGCAGGTTCTGACTGTTCCTACTACCCATGTCTCAGAGTGTGTGTGAACCGTGTACTTGTCCATGTGTCTGTGGACATGTGTGGAAGGGGGCACAGGGACGTTATTGCACACTACTGTCATCAAGGGTCCCCAAGCAGGTCTGGAAAGCACAGGTATTCTCAGATGACCAACCCTATTCGCCCAAGCAGAGGGGTGGCTTCCTCTGTGTTCTGGTGGGCGGGTGAAGGAGAGAGACTTCTCTGGGGTCTGACGCACCACATCAAGACACTCCCGTCTCCTCCTCCTTGCCTTCCTTGAAGTCCACATTGCAGGCTCTTCCCTTTCTGCTTCCTTCTGGGCCTTGGGAGCTCCCCTGAGGTACTGGGCCATTAGGATGGTTGGGGAATCCCTGAGAATCTTCCTTGAGTCTCCCTTCTCAGCTGGAGTCCCTACTGAGTGAACAGTTGGCTCTGGTTGTGTGGGGGGACCCAGGAAGGGAGGCTGAAGAGTACTTCTCCACCTTCTTTTTTGAGGCCCTGCCACAGCTTTGGGAATGGAGCCCTCTCCTGGCGCTCTTGGCCTCTGGTAACTGGGAACTGATTCCCAGGGACACCCACCACCCCCACTACCCGGTCCGGTTCTCTTGGCCTGAGCCCTGGTACAGCCACAACTTCAGCCGTCCCTTGTGGGAGATGACAGCCGCTTCTCTCATGCTGGAGCCTCCCTCCCGCCACGCCCCGACACACACACATTCCACATGCCTTGGACCCCTATGGGAAAAGCTGCCAGAGGGTTCTTGTCAAGCATCAGGCCACAGCCAACCCCACCAACCTCACCAAACCCGATGTGTCTGACTCTTCCCAGAACCCCAGGAGGCAGAAGCCGCCGGGCTCGACCCTTGTAGAAACTGAGGCATGCCGAAGGGGCGCCCCCAGAGACCCGCAGCACCCCTGGCGAGCCAGGGACAGACGAGGACCCCCGGCTTCCCCGGAGGTGGGCCTCCAAGGGCACCTGCCCAAGGCCACCCAGCGTGCCGCGGCCAGGGCGGTGGAGCGGAGCCGGACCTCCCAGCCGTCGGAGGGGGCGGTGACCGCCCGGGGCCTTCCCACGGCTCGGCCTGCGCGTCACCGCGGGGGCGAGGGGGCGCCGGGGCGCCGGGGCTGCGGCACAGGAGAGGGCCCTGGGAAAGGGCGGTGGGGCCGGGGCGGGGCCGGGGCGGGGCCGGGGCGGGGCCGGGGCGGGGCCGGGGCGGGGCCGGGGCGGGGCCGGGGCGGGGCCGAGGCGGGGCCCGACATCCCGGCCGGGAGCCGGCACCGTGGTGCGGAGACCCAGAGCCTGCGCTCGCCATGAAGCGGCCCAGGGAGCAGAGCGGGTCTGACAGCGAGTCCGACGGACCCATCGACGTGGGCCGCGAGGGCGAGCTGAGGTGAGGGCCGGGATGGGGATACTGGGAGTGCCTGGAAGGGTTCAGCGGGCCTTAGGACTATCTCTTCATACGGCCTCAGGAGATGCAGGTGTGGGCGAAGGCCCTCAGGTGTGTGTGTGTTTGGGGGGGGAGGTGCGAGTGGGGGCACGTGTGCAGCGTGGGCCATGACACGCACGAGTGTCTGGATCCTTTGCACTCTGGGCCATTTCAGGCCCAGGGTGCCGGGATGGAAGCGGAGTTCAGCTCTGGGGTTTCATGCCCAGTTGGGGATAGTCTTTCTGTGGAAGTGCCAGGTTGAAGCTATTGGAGAGGAGTTTTCCCTGAAGATCTCAGGAAACCCTCATCGTTCCACACCCCCGGTGAGTAGGCAGAATAACCATATTTTCTCTATTCTACCCTAGCTTGGGTGCACTTTCCATGTAGTACACAAATGGCTTACAGGGGAAAGGATCTCCCTCCCTTGAGCAAACTGGACTTTGGAATGAAGGTTTTGGTACCGAAGAAAATAATAGCTGACTTGCCAGTGCAGGGACCTAGATTCTACTTCCAAAACTCTTTCTAATGCACACCCTGCTGCCAATGCCTCTCAGCTCCTGGTAAATATTCTGACTTGCTTCAAACCTGTGGAACAAACTCCACTGGTACCATTCCACTTTCCCCAGTTCTGTGAACAATCTAAGCTTCAGTTTCCTCATCGGTGGAATGGGTATAAATAACAGAACCGATCCCAGGTTTACCGGGAAAATCAAATAAGATGATGCATGTATGTCACGGGCTTAGCAGAGGGCTTAGCACATAGCAAATGTTTAATTCATGTCATGCACCCAACATGTGATGCCCAGAGCCCTGAAAGAGCAGCAGGGACCGAGTGGGAGTCTGCAGATCCAAACCTGCCACCGACTCACCATGTGACCTTGGGCCGTTGCTTTCTCTTTCTGAGCCTGTTTCCTCATCAATAAAATAAAAGGAAGATGTGGAGTGGGAAAGGGAGGGGGGCTATCTGATCTCTCCTGACTCATGCAAACCTGACTCTCTAGAACAATTTGAAAGGGGGATTCAGTTCATCCTTAGGGACGTCTTTGAGCGGATTTCATCATTTCAGTGACTTCAGTTTTCTGAGACCAGGAGATCCTACCTCAATCACAAATCCTAGTAAAATGTCCACCAGTTTCCAAGTATTTATAGCTTATAACAGGACATACGGCAATAGATATCCCCCTTGCATCCTGCACATTAATTGGGTTTGGGGGTATATAATACAATTTCCTATGCTACTTATTAGCATTCTTAAACTGTTTAGCAGAAATTGCTATTTAGAGAAGCAATTCTCTGAGTCTGGGCCTGCTAGAGCAGGGGAAGGGCCCAGCACCATGTGGTGGTAGTGGAGGGAGTTCTCAAATTCAATGTCATTGGGTCTTCACGAATCAGAGGCATGAAATTGATGCCAGAGAGCTGTCTCTGTCTTCCAAGAATTTGCATTTTGGCCGGTGACCTGCCAGGTCACACAAAGACCATGGACAGAATGGAAGATGGAAGGAGAGACAGACTATGGGCTGTGAGGGCACCCAAGCAGGGAGAAGTCACTTATACACAGAGGGATCAGGGAGGGTTTCTTGAAGTTGGTGGCATGGGGGCAATGGCATAAAGGATGGGTGGGCAGATTTTTCCTACACGGCATTTTGTCTTTTTAGTCAGAGCCTTTTTAGTTAGAGACTGTCTAGATTCTTAAAGGAGCAGACCCTCTCAGAGCAGAGAAAGCAGTTGGACATCTGGCAGAGGCTGACTTATAGACCCCTCTTTGTAGCACTCACCAAAGGGCCCTCCCCCCAGCAGACATCAATGCTTCAATTCAGGGTGTGCTGAACGATGCCTGCTGTGGCCCAGACCCTGGGCTGGGCATGGGGGGCCCAGATGTATCCTGCTAAGCCTCTGCCCTCGGGGAACTCTCAGAGAAGAAGAGCTTCATGTACAAAGAAAGCCAGATAAACAGTGGCAAGGGCCACAAGACTGGGGCAGCCAGCCTCCCCGGGGTCAGAGGCAGGGCGCAAATCCCCCACACTTGACGATGTGAGAATAAGAAATAGGGTGTATTCCATTGTTACTATGGGCATCTGCCTGGTGGTGGCATCTTGCCCCATATGAGAAAATCACCCACAGATCTCTTATCTGAACCCAGCAATCCCCACCCCCCAACTCCGATGACACATGCTGGGTTCCAACAGAGAGTATAGCTTCTCTCTCCCCTCCCCCTCTGTGAACATTCAGTGAACACCTGTCATATATAAGGCACCGGGTCGGGGCCTGTGGATCTTTCCTACATGATTTAAGGCACATGGTGGCCTTTGATGTCAGACCTGAGTTTGATTCTCACCACCATTAACATGGGCATTTCTGGACTTCAGATTTTCTCCCTTACAGCACAGGGAAGCTAATACCTACCTCACAGGGGGGGCCTTTGATGAGGTAGTGTTCCTAAACTGCCCAGCTCCCTGATTTAGCCCAAGGTAACTTCCAACAAAGGCTGCTCTAGAAGGGGTCACCATTCAACTGGAAGGTGCCATGTTCACAAGGCAGCTTGGCCTAATGAAAAGATCAGGAGCCTGATGATTTGCTGGGCACGATTCTTTTTTTTTTTTTTTTTAATTTTATTTATTTATTTGACAGACAGAGATCACAAGTAGGCAGAGAGGCAGGCAGAGGGAGAGGAGGAAGCAGGCTCCCGGCTGAGCAGAGAGCCCATGCAGGGCTCCATCTCAGGGCCCTGGAATCATGACCTGAGCTGAAGGCAGAAGCTTTAACCCACTGAGCCACCCAAGCACCCCGCTGGGCATGATTCTTAACTCTTTGTGTCTCTGTCACTCCATCTATCAAATGATTATTTTTCCTAATGTGAAATAGCCCCACTAAGATTTAATTCACGGGGCTGTTGTGTAATAAATGAGACAAGTGAATGTGGAAGTACTGTCTAGAACAAGGAGTACTGGCTATGGGACACACATGGTGGAGGAGGGGGTGGCAATACGGGGTGCACTGGGAAGAGCACTGGATTAAAAGCCAGGAGACTTGGCTCCAGTTCTGGAATTTCCTCTAATTTGCTGTGTGGCCTGGAACAGACCCTTCCCCTCTCAGATTTGCAAGTGGGCTCAGCGGTCCCGAAAACCCTTCACTGGGGATATCATGATTCTGCCTTTGGTTAATGCAAAATGAGTAGAGTCATCTATTCTGTAAGGGTTTGGGGGGGAGTGCCCCAGGGGGCCTGAGGGTGAGTGCTGAGGGCAGTTGGGACTAGCAGCCAGACCACCTAGAATGTTGCTCCCCCCACAACCCCACCCCAAGAGACCTCCCCAGAAATCTGGCTAGGGACCACTGAAGGTCCCTGGAGCAGATCTTGGTGGTCGGCATATCTTGTCTGGGTCCGTGAAAATCTGCCTTATTTTCAGACTGTCAGACAAGAAGCTCTCACACCTCCCCCCAGTGTCAGGGCCAGATCACAGCCTGGAAGTGAGCTCTGGTTGAGCTCTTGGGAGCTTTAAGGATAAGGGGACTGGAGGGCTATTCAGACAGACAGGAAATAGGAATTAAGAAGGAAAACAATGCTGATTTTGGAGCCAGAAGACATGGATTCCCATGCTGGCTTTGCTCTTTAGCAACTGTGTAGGCTGGGCAAGCTGCCTTTGGTCTCCAAGCCTCAGCATCCTCATCTGTAAAATGGGGCTTTTGTTAGGCTCAAAGGAGGGAAATATACGTAGCGACGCCAAGAAAACTGTGAAGTGAGGTCTGCCAGTGAGATATGGGAGTCGGGGAAGGGGATAATACTACAGAGAATGAGTGACCAGGAGAGTGGATAAAGGGATTGCAGAGCTATTGTGTTCTCCAAGGGGAGCGCCAGCCTCTGACAGATGGTCCCTGAGGAGGGATCAGGCTGAGGGGCAGTGACGTGCGCAGTGCTAACCCAATACCCCTAGGGACTCCTTATCCAGCCTGGAGGGGCAGACAAAGGTCACGTTTTAGTATCCCTTGGCTCTTGGGGCTTGTCCTGAGCATAGCTTTGTAAACAAGCTGTCCTACAGATCTCAGGATCTGGCCATCTGAGCCCTGGACCTAGCTTGCTGGGCCATTCCTCCCAGGAGCTTACCAGCCTTTCTCATCCAGATGTTTGGAAGGAGATGCCCTTTTCCAGATGTAGCTGGACAAAGCCAGGGACATAGCAGGGGGATTTGATTACTGTTGATGTGGACTCTCCTGCAACCTTCTTTCTCTGAGCACTTGATGAAAATGATCTAGCCTCTCATGCCAAGAGGATAGTTACATGGGCTGGGACCCTCCTGGTGAGCCACATAGGCCCCCATTCCACAAAGGCCTAGGAGGTAGCATTTATGGTGTCACTTCTCTGCTCCCCGGTGATGCCAAAGATGGGAGCAGGAGGAGGGAGCACAACCATGGGCTCTGCTGTGCTCCAAGCACTTGCTGGGTATTGGGGCTGCAATGGTGAATGAGACAGACATGGTTCGTGACCTCAGGGAGCCTACACACTTGCTGGAGAGATAGACATTAATCAAATAATCATATACATAAAAAACAACAAATGGGCATCCATGCTATGAATGCAGGATGATCGGAGAGGGTAGATCAGGGGCTATCTAATGGGAGGAGGGATGTTGAAAAAGGCTCCCCCAGGAAGGTGGCATTTGTGTTGAGATCTGAGCAGTGGTAGAAGGTACTAGGCAAAGAGGCTGAGGCTGGGGGTAGGGAGACAGGGAGCACCAGAGAATTCTAGGCTAGGGGAACAGTATGTGCAGCCACAGGAAGGAGTAGAGCGTTCACAGGCTGCAGCACACAGAGCAAAGAAGGGTTGAGTCTAGGAGGTGACAAGAGCCAGCTGGGCCACCTGGAAGATGATGGCCTTGATCCTAAAAGCATTGGGAAGGCCCTGAGGAGTTTTAAGAGAGTGACAGAATCAGATGTGTATTTAAATGATCACTAGGCCTGTTTGTAGGGGGTCAAAGGGGTGCAAAGGGACCCAGCAATAGACTCTTGCAGCAGTCCAGGTGACAGATGACAGATTTTGTCCTCTGAGCAGGAGTGGAAATAAGTAGGACAGAGGAGAGGTGTATCTCACACGGAACGGGCATTTTTGGATGAGGTGGGTGAAGACAGAAGAGGAATCAAAGGTAGTGGTGGCCAGGTGGCCTCACAGAACTGGGAGATGGGGTGCCTTTGCTGAGATGGGGTCCCCGGCGAAGACAGGGGTGGTGGTGGAGCAGAGGCAAGCTCATGGGTACATGCTCAGATGTGTGGCATTTTGCATTTGGAAATGGCAGGGGAGTCCCCTTGTCTAAAGTTATTCGTTGATAGGGCATCTCCCCCTGGGAGCTGAGTGTCTGGCCGGCTGGGGCCTGGTTGTCAGTGTCCAGTCCAGCCCTGGACCTGAATGGGACCTCCAGGGTGTTGGCCAAATGAATGGCCCTCTGTGCAAACCGGCGAATCCCCTGTGTTCCAGGAGAGCCTCTGAAGCAGGAAACCGTTAGCGGGGCGAGCTGTTGGGCTGGAGAAGATTTCGGTCAGTCGCGGCAGGAAAGCCGTCCCCCCTACCCAGGGCGGTGGAGGGGGGGGTGTTGCTGAACTTCTTCCCGGCAATGGGGACTCCCCGGGGTGCGAGCAAACATCCACCCTGTGCCAGGCCTGCGGAGGGGCGACCCGACGCGATGCAGGGTTGCAGCCTTCGGGGGAGGCCGGGGCAGCGTCCCGAGAGTCCGAGGGGGCCTGTGACCCAGATGCCGCCTCCCCCTCGCCCGGGCCGCGCTGCGTGGGAGGAGGCGGCAGCTGCCGGCGGGGCGGAGGGCGGGCGGCGGGCGCGCCCGGCCCGTGGGAAGCGGCGGCATCTGCTCTTTCCACGCTCTTCCCAGCGGCTCCCTCTGAAACCCAACCCGCCGGCCCGGCCCCGCCGCCGCCGCCGCCGCCGCCGCCGCCGCCGCCCGTGCCCTCGCCCGCCCCGCCCGGGATCGGGTTGCAGGAGCGCGGCGGCCCGCTGCGGTTCCCTGACGCCCGCGGCGAGGGGCAGGGGGCGAGGCCGAGCGGATCGGGCCCAGAGCCCAGCGACCCCCCACCGCCCCCCGCAACCTCCGCCTCAGCCGTCGCGCGACCCTGGGGCAGGAAACCCAGCGCAGGGGCGACTTGGCTGGGGAGCAATGGGCCCCCACCTACGCCTGCCCTGCGCCGCCGCCTCCCAGCCTGGGAGTCTTCCGCCGCTGGGGAGACCACGACCAGCCTCGGAGGGGGCAGTGCCCGCCCACATCCCTGCCTCCTTCGAGTTCAGCCCAGGTCAGGGAGATGGTCCCCGAGCACTGAAAAATCAGCCTTTCTCTTCTGCAGCCAGATGGCCAGGCCGCTGTCCACCCCCAGCCCTTCGCAGATGCAAGCCAGGAAGAAACGCAGAGGGGTGAGTGTCTGTCTGGGCAGAGTTGCCCGTCCAGTCTTTGCCCTGAGTCCCCAGGTCAGAAACATCACCCCCATCCAGACTGCCCGAGGGCCAACCCCGGCTCTGCCAGGAGCTAGCAGACAGACTTTGGGCAAGCCCCTTAACCTCTCCCTGCCTCATTTCTTCAGCTGTGTAACTGGACCAGTGAAAGTGCCTACCTCACAGGGCTATTTTGAAGATTACATGAATTAATGTAATACACTCAGGACACCTGACACGCAGTTAGGCCTTACTGTTTATTCCAGCCTCCCCCTCTCCTGTCCAAGACCAGAACTTTCATTTCCTCTCAGGGTGCTGGGTGGGGGAACACAAGAAGGTGGCTCCCTGGCTGGCTCTCTGCCGCCTCATCCCAGCCCCCACCCTCTTATGCCCCCAGGATGCAGCTGTGCTTCTGCCCTGGGCGTCCAAAGACCGGGAATGGGGCAAAGACCAGCCCTGCCACTCACTTAGGCCAACCACTTCCTTCCAGCCCTCATCTTTATCTGTAAAATGGGGGTCATAATGTCTGCCCTGCTATCAGTATTCAGCTACCAGTAGGGTGAGGTGAGAATGAGGTTGTGTGAATGAGAGGCCTTCCCAGCTGGAAGCAATGCCTGTTCACCACCCAGGAACTGAAGGGGTAAGCTTGGCTGGCCGGAGCCCTCCGGGGCCTGCTGCGGGGCTGTGGCTGATGTCCCTGTTCTGATGGGTCAGTCTCCTGCTGTGCCTGTGGTTGAGCATTTTGAATATCACCCCTGCAGACCTCGACAAGAGATTGGAGTTCCACTCCCAGCTTTGCACTGCCTCGCTGTGTGACCTTAAGCAAGTCACTGCCCCTCTCTGAGCCTCGGTTTCCTCCCCCCTTAAGTAAGAACAGATTTCCCTCCCTCACAGAAGTATTGTGAGGGAAGATATGAGTCAGTGTCCCTCAAAGCACGTTGGAAACCGGCGAAGTGCCCGTGAGTAAATTCCTGTCATTGTGCTTTAGATCATAGAGAAACGGCGCCGAGACCGCATCAACAGCAGCCTTTCTGAATTGCGACGCTTGGTCCCCACTGCCTTTGAGAAACAGGTATGTGATATTCCTGTTGGTGCCAGAGGAAACCCCACGCAGGTGGCATGTTGTACTGATTGGCAGCAGCTGCTTGACGTGCTGGTGCCTCGTTTGCTGATACCTGTCACCTGCTGGTATCAGCCAGGGAGAAAGGGGATGGAAATTTATATTGACTCTGGTGTCTCCGCTGTTGGGGCTTTCTTTCCATCACCCTTTGACAGGAATCCTCAAAATGATCCTAAAGGGTAGAGATGATTATGCCCATTGCACAGATAGGGAAACTGAGGCACAGAGAGGTGAAGTACCTTGCACTTGATCACACAACTAGGAGGTCGCAAAACAGAACTGGACCACTGAACTGTGTGCCTCTGGAGCCCCCTCACCCTCTGCACTGCTGACAGTTCAGAGCTGTTTGAAAGCGGAGCAGGCTTCTTGGGGTGTGAGCCCCCTGCCACTGCCCGTGTGGGGTAGGATGGTGGCAGTGGGAAGGGAGTCAGATGGAGAAATCAATCAGACAGTCTCAAAGGTTCTCTACCCTGTGCTCCAAGGCATGGTCATGGGTCATGTGACTTCCTTTACACTGGTGAGAACAAATCGGTCATTCCAGAGGTGTTTGCTGAAATTTTCACAGGCCCAGCCATGACCTAGACCTGGTCCCTGCCCTCAGGAGTTCACGGGGAGAGTCTGACCCTCAGGTTTCCCCTGGGAGACCAGGGGATGTTGGAGGCATAGCAAACATTGTTCAAGAGAAAGAACAGGGGAAGAGGAAGTGCTGTGGGGCTAAGAGGATGAGCTAGATCTTGGGCGTGGTGAACGTGAAGTTGGATTCCCAGGAAAGCTGGTCTAGGAGGCCAGTTGGTACACGGGAGTGGGATTCTGTAGATGATGCACTAAGCCATGGAGGTTGATGAGAACTTCGGGGGAGAATGTGCAAGTGAGAAAAGGGAGCCAGTGCCCACAAGGGAACAGCCCCATTTTAAGGGAACTGGCAGAGCAAGATAGAAGAAGAAGCCAGAAAAAGTCAAGGGAAGGAGGGGTTTTGGGAAGGATGCTCGGCAATGCAGGGGTGCACGTGCACTGAAACGGGAACAGAAGAGAATCTGTGCGTTCTGGGAACCTTGGCCAAAGCAGAAGGCTGCCTGCAGGCCGTGGTGGAGTGGGAGGAAGATGGGGACATGGATCCAGTGAGGGCTGATGGCACCACAGGGAGGGGAGCGAGAGGTCAGCGGGAGGCCTTCACACTTCTGTCTTCTGTGCACACAGGGCTCCTCCAAGCTGGAGAAGGCCGAGGTCCTGCAGATGACAGTGGACCACTTGAAAATGCTCCATGCCACTGGTGGGACAGGTACCCATGCTCTTCTCTCCGGGGAGTCATTCATGAAACACGTGTCTGGGGGCTAGGCCCTGCACATCCATTGGTGAGCAGAGTAAACATGGTCCCTGGCCTCAAGGAGCTCATGGTCTGTGGTGGGGCTGGAGCAGGTCCAGGGGCAGCAGTCACAAAGGCTGGCTCTCTCCTTTCAGCATTGTCCTCTCTGCTGTCAGCGTCCCCATTGGTCCCCACCTTGTCCTCAACTCTGCTCCTTCCAGCCTTAGCCCTTGGAGGAACTCATCTACACAGATTGTCCCTACAGGTTGCCCACCTTAACCCCCACCCTCCTTAAACCTTAGCCTGATTGAACGCATTCTCACTGGGATCCCAGTTGAAACCCTGGGAGGGGCTGCCTGAGATGTTTACCCACAGCTGTTTACTGGTGTGCCTTGTGGGCTAGTGCTGGGGTCATATGGTGTCCTTAGCAGCACTGGGACCATAGGTCATGCTCACAGTTGAAGATCCATCGTGGGATTGTAGTAGAACCCAAATGTAACTCGTGCTGTTATTTTGGGCTAGTCCATTACTGTGAAGTCGCGGAACTGTGGCTTTAAAAAGACTACTGGACAAATGGAAATTCTGTCTGCATGAAGCCTCGCTGTGTATTTTGGCGATTTCACAACTGAGAAATCTTGAAAGCTCCATGGACCTGGGCCACAAAGACCTAAGTCCTAAAACCTTAACTTGGCCAACTTTGGAGGGGTCATTCGCATTTCGAGTGACCCAGCCTGGTGCTTCTCCGGCTTCAGTGAGCCACAGTATCATCTGGGGGCAGACAGCCACGGGGCACACACCAGAGATGCTGAGCCAAGAGGCCTGGCCTGGAGGTTAGGAATTTGCATGTTTAGCAAACACGCCCGATGACCCTGATGCAGGTGGTCACTTTGAGAACTTCTGCCAAAGGAATGCATGGCTAACAGCGAAAACTTCTGATTCTAATCAACCAGTGGGGGAGAGCTCTCCAACTACATTTATGGGTATCCAATTCAAAGAAAAATAGTGACTAATATTTTGGCCCGCATTTTATAGTCTCAAAATGCTTTCACCAATATTATCTCATTTGATTCTCACAAGAATCTCGAGGCTAGGGGTTGTTGGCATCCCCCTTCTCTGGCCAAGGGCTAATGGAGGACAGGACTGGCTTAGAGCCCTGGCTTTGGGTTAGAATCCTGAATCGAATTGATTCAAATCCCATGAATTGTGAATTTAGCTCTATTACTTGCTAGCTTCATGACCTTTGACAGTGATTTAACTTCTCTGCACCTCAATGTTCTCATCTCTAGAACAGGAATGATAGGATTTTTCTGAGGATTAAATCAGATAATGCGAATTGAGTGCTTTATAAGAACTCAGAATATGTTAGCTGAAGAAGAACAACAAACACAGAAACTGAAGGGACTTATTGAAAATCACATAGCTAAGTATACAGCCAAGGAAGGCCTTGCCCTCAAGGAGGCCTGACTCCAAACACAGTCTCCTGCAGAGCTGCCCCTCTGTGGGAGCCTCAGCCATGAACCAAGGACCAGATGTTTGCAGCCAGAGTCATGAGGCCAGTGCTCATTGAGGCTGGTCTGTCTTTGCACAGAGGATGGTTGAGAGAAGGGCAGGTAGAAAGGCAGTGAGAACTGAGTACCTCTGTGGCCAGGCCACCTGGTCAGACCTCAGTGACACCAGTCTGAGTGAGGGGCCCAGCCTCGTGGTGGTGGCCACTGAGGACCAGAGTCAGGTCCTGCTTTCCTGACTGCCCTGCAGGCGAGGGCACAAACTCACATGCCTCCAAGGGCCAGGCCAATCATACACAGTTGAGCCCTGAACACAGGTTTGAATAGTGCAGGTCTACTTACATGCAGAGTCCTTACACCAAGTGGAAACATTTTTGGAGATTTGCAACCATTTGGGGAAAAAAATGGCACACATACCACATAGGCTCGAAATACTGAAAAAATTAAGAGAAAGTTAGGTGTGTCATGAATGCATAAAGTAAACAAAGATACAAGTCTGTTTTATCACTTACTACCATAATATATACACACATTTATTATTGAAGTTAAAATTTAGCAGAACTTCCTCATACAAACCCTTTCAGACCGTACACAGTGCCATTTGCAGCACAGAGAGATGTAGACGTAAAGATGCGGTGGAATTGTAACTGTATCGAGTTAACTGTGGTATGTACATACTATACTCCAGAATAATTTCCTAGCTGCCTCCTGTTACTCTTGCAATGAATTCACGGGTTGCCAAGTATCTGCTTAAGACCGCACGTGGCACTAATCATCGTGCCTGAGCTGTCCCTCTCTCCAGACTGCTATCACAGTAAAAAGTGATCTCTGGTGGTTCTCATTACTAGTAGTTTTGTGGGGAGTCAAAAGTTTACTCAGGTGTTCAACTGTGCTGGGGGAGGATCAATGCCCCTAACCCCTGTGTTGTTTGAGGGTCAAGTGTAAATGAGGGCTAACTTCGAAGTCAGGGACTATTTCTGTCCACTGTTGCGTTTAATTCCAGCCGCACGACCCTGTGCGGCAAGTATTACTCTATGCCCATTTTACAGCCAAGGAAATTGAGGCTTAGAGAGATTAAGAGATGCATCCACAGTCAAGCCACTAGTTAAGTGGCAGAGCTGGGATTTGAACTCAGCTCTCCTGGCCTCCAGAGACCTCAGGCGACGGTATGACACTATACTGCCTTCTCTGAGGAGCCCCCCCACTGACCCGCCCTGAAGGCTGCGGCCGCCACCTCCTATGGGCGCAGGCCTTTCACACCTGGCAAGTATTCACTTAAATGACATTATCCTGGTCGCCATGTTTCTTCTCTGTGTTCATCATCAATGTCGATGAAAATGGTACTCCATGTTTTATCATGCTTCCTAGTTGAGTGAACTCGTTGGATCCTCACAGTGCGTCCCCTCTACTCCACATAGGGGTGATTATTCCCACTTCACGGAGGTGGAGACGGGGTCTCAAAGAAGTGAGGTGGCCGGCGCAAGGTCACACAGGCCTGACCCCAGGATCTGCGCTTGGCCCTTGCCTGGCCCACACCCTCACCACACCTCGCTTTGCAGGATTCTTTGATGCCCGAGCCTTGGCAGTGGACTTCCGCAGCATCGGTTTTCGGGAGTGTCTCACCGAGGTCATCAGGTACCTGGGGGTCCTGGAAGGGCCAAGCAGCCGTGCAGACCCCGTCCGGATTCGTCTTCTCTCGCACCTCAACAGCTATGCAGCCGAGATGGAGCCTTCTCCCACGCCTGCTGGCCCCCTGGCCTTCCCTGCCTGGCCCTGGTCCTTCTTCCATAGTTGTCCAGGGCTGTCAGCCCCGAGCAACCAGCTCACTATCCTGGGAAGAGTGCCCGGTCCCATCCTGCCCAGCACCCCCTCTCTCGCTTACCCCCTCCAGGCCCTCCGAACCGCTCCTGTGCGCAGAGCCACTGGCACCATCCTGCCAGCCCGCAGGAATTTGCTGCCCAGTCGAGGGGCATCTTCCATGCGGAGGGCCCGCCCCTTGGAGAGACCAGCTGCCCCCCTGCCTGTAGCCCCCAGCATCAGGGCTGCCAGGAGCAGCCACACGGCACCCCTCCTACGATCTTCTTCCCCCGTGCCTCCTGGCATTGTGGGGTCCCCTGCTTATGTGGCTGTTCCTGCCCCCAGACCCTCTTCCCCAGGGGCAGCTGGGAGGCCAGCAGGAGCTGGGCCCTGCCACTCCTGGGTCTCTGAAATCACTGAAAT
The DNA here is from genome assembly GCF_963455335.1 of Martes martes. Lineage (NCBI taxonomy): Eukaryota > Metazoa > Chordata > Mammalia > Carnivora > Mustelidae > Martes > Martes martes. The sequence continues at coordinate 161,340,220 of NC_137891.1, forward strand.
CGGGGCTTTCTGAGCTGGCTTCTCCCCAGGAGCGAGGGGGGTTCTTTTTCCAGGAGCTCTAAAAACAGTGCTATCTTCTGCCCTGCTTCCTGGCCTGGCTCCTGTCTGTAATGGCATTTCTCTCACCCATCAGAGGCCCCTTCCTCCTTTGGCCCAGCTCCCCTCCTCACTGCCCATCCCAGCTTGTCGACCCAGCTCTCCTGGAGCTGTTCTGATCTCAGAGGCCTGGTCTCATTTCTTACCTGGGACAAATAAGTCCTGGGAGGGCCCCGACAAGCTTTGCCCAGACCCTTTCCTGCCCCGGCATACAGAGAGCAGCAGACACGAATCTAAGGTCTGGGAACAAAGCTTGACCCTAAAAGGCACAACAGCCTCAGGCCGGCTGCTTGTCTAGGGAGTTCAGAATCCTGCTTGTGCAGTGACTGGTGCAGCATTCCCAGGCCCCCAGGGCCGGGACATAGTGTCTGCCTCACTTCCGGAGACAGTAATGGAGCAGGGGCCACAAAGTGGTCTCTGGGGAACCCCCGTCTGCCCTGTCCACCCCACCACCACAGTGGGCCACAGGACAAGAACCCCTGTCCACCGCAGCCAAAGCCTGGGGGTTAGGGGCCCAGCACGGCCTGCTCGGGTATTCTGCCCCACTGCAGACCCCTCCCCTCCGGCTAAGCCACAGTTCCCTGCATAGAGACTGGGAGGTTTCTAGGCGGCAGTAAGACTCCAAAACAGGAGGTCCTTACCAGCAGGCCTGGGACAGCACTCCCAGACAAGAGCTGGGTTTGAGCGGAGAACACAGCTCCCTGCCTTTCACACCATCACCATCCTCCAGATGCCTGGTCTCTGTTGGGTGCACAGCGTGGAGGGTCACGTTCCCATGTGATGGCGCCCCGGGAGGAGCCCTCTTGGGATTCAGCATCAGACGTTTGTGCTGCCTGGTTTGCATCCGGCTCGCAGAGCCCAGACTGTGGGACAGCCAAGGGCTGTCAAGCTGGACAAAAATAACTGCAAGGAGGGGCGAGAGGAAGGACAGTCAGAGGCGGTTCGGCCCTTCAAGGTCACACGGTGGGTCAAAAGCCTGAGATCCTGTTCACCCAGGATACCATGCAGCCGGCTCTGCTCAGAGGCCATTTCATGACCCAGCTCCAGCCCTGGCCGCTTGTCCTCTAGCAGAGGGAGCAAATGGCCTGGCCCCCATTCCCAGTGGAACAGCAGAGATCGGACACGATTAGGGCAGACCCGGGACTGACGTTCAGCTGGACCTGTGTTGCCAGACCTGTTGTTGAAACGTAGAGCCACATCTGTGCTTGCTGGCAAATATCTGCTTCCCTTGAGGGCTCCCAAATGCCCCCCTGCCCTGTGTGGCTTTCCCCCAGGACCCTGCGCTGATCAATGCTGGGCTGGCCAGAGGCTACGGCGTCCTCCAGCCGGCAATTCCTTGGTGCTTATTTGCACTGGTTGGTAAATACTTCTTCCAAATGTCACCCCTGGGAAGATTTTTTCACTCCTGCCCTTTGATGGGACTACCCTCCCCAGAGACTAAATTGAGGAGATCCTTGGGCCCAGACATAGAATTTGCTAAAACCCTGGTGAAAGGGCCCTTTTGGAGAAATGGGGCAGAGGGCAGAGATCATTTAAATGACCCAGAAATCTCTTTTGAAAACGCAAATTCCTCCAGGAGGCATGAAGAGCTAACATATTCAGTGTTCGTTCAGATTTCTGTGCTTCTGGGGTGCGTCTGAGACGTGCAGCCTCGGGGAGTGAGGGCAGCATCTCAGGGAGTGGGTCACCAGCCAGGAGGGCTCCTAAGGGGGACAGAGCGGGAGGGCAGGGCAAGTCAGCAGGCTCCCAGAAGTTGGGAGAGGGGGGTAGGGGGAGGTGGCAGAAGGCAGAGCCCGACTTCACCTTTGTCACAAAGGGCAGGAAGACCGGCTGCTGTTCCTAATCCTTCTCCACACACAACCCCCCCACCCCGCCCCGGGCTATCCCTGCTCCCTGCTCCCAGGATACCAGGTCTGGGCTCCAGTCCCGCAGTTTTGGCAACTTCATAACCTGAGAAGATGGGAAACCCATTCCCACATTTCCAGGACCCAACTGCAGAAGAATCTGTTGACACCATTGAATGAGTTGGAAACGGCCCAGAACTTTCAGCATCTGAATTGATCTTGGGTTCATTTTCCCCAAGAGATGGCGGGTGGGAAAGGTGACTATGTATTCGTTTTCATGGTTGAGGACTTGTATCTTTTGTTTCTATTCCCAAGCCTTTCTGGTGTCCCCGACTCCTACCCCCTTGCTGGGGCTGTAGCAGGCATCCAATAAAGTTGTTTCAGTTCTTCTAAAAACCTCTGAAAGATTCTACTTCTTGAGATCTCTGGAGTCCACCCACTTCTCTCTGAGCCCACGGCAATCTGCCTGATCTGGCCACTTCACCTGCCCGCAGGTCACGACCCTCCACAAGGTCACCTTGCTTCCCTCTTGCTTTGTCACTCAGTTCTCAAGGCAACCAGAGAGAGCTTTAAACATGCAAATCATATCATACCAACCCTGATGTAAAACCCAAGATAAAGTCTAAGCTCTTCTCATCCCACCGGTCACTTCCAACAAATTCCAATCTTGTTCGCTGTGCTTCTGCCGCCCTGGCTTTCCATCATTTGCTAGACATTCCAGCCTGTCCCCATCTCCAGGACTTGGCATACACTGTTTCCTTGCCCCGAATGCCCTTCCCCTACCTTTTGCATGGCTGAGCTCTTTATACCCTTGGCTTAAACTCACCTCCTCAGAGAAGGCTTCCTTGACTAGTGCTTGAATAGTTAGCTCATCTATCTCAAAGTCCCCTATTCTTTCCGTCCCTGAGGCACTTGCCATCGTGCATCCGCACATCCGTGTGTGTTTACTTCTTGGTTGACCGTGTCCCCCACCAGAACATAAGCTCCGTGAGGCCACGTGTGGCTTGCTCCCCGCCCTGGATCCAGTGCCAAGCACTATACCTGGCTCTAAGTTGGTGTTCAACAAATATTTGTTGAATAAATGAACTGAGGAGGTGAGGAATCTTCCAGACTCAAGCTGTTGGATGACACAAGGCCTCGAGGGGCGGACCCCCGACTGGCCGACTTTGCAGGGAGGCTGGAGAGCAGAGCGAGAGGCAGGGCCAAGGGACTGGAAGTTCTGGCAAATGGTGAGGAAGCTCTGGCCAAAGAAAAGTGTGCGTGCGCTCGCGCTGGAGCGCACACTGTCAGCTGAGCACAGGCACACGGCCCTCCAGCACGTGTTGTTCTCCACTCTTGCCCTGATGGATCTGGCTTGCGATCAATCTGACAAACATTTGCAGAGGTCTCCTCCGTGCCAGGCCAGACGTGGGAGAGCCAGGGGTTATGAGCATAACGGTGCCCCGAGGCCTGGGACCTCTGTTTGGCAACAGTGTGCTGAGGTGAGAAAGGAGCAGGGCCTCTTGAGATGGCTCAGGGGACCCAGAGGGGATGTCTGCCTCTGCCCGTGGTGGCCACGGGGGAGGGGACAGCTGGGAAAAAGGCTTCCTGAAGGTATACCAGAGGAGGCATTCTACCAGCACAGGGAACCTCTGTGCAAAGACCTGGAGACATCACGGGTTGCCCTGCGAGTTGATTCTAAGTTGAGCATGGGCCTTTGGCGACAAAGGAAAGGCAGGCTAGCTGGGACACTGAAACCAGACTTCCTGGGTTCAGCCTTCATCTCTGTCACGTACCAGGGTTGTGGTCTTGGGCAAGTTACTTAACATCCCTAATCCTCAATTTCCTCATCGATAAAATAGGGATGAGGCAGTAATGGCTATAAGCTGAGTGGTAACTACGTACCAGGCACTGTTGGTAATGCTTTTCTTGGAATGTTCCTATTTTACAGATGAGACAACTAAACCAAGACACTGTCTCCTGAAGTTAGGGGAGACCAAATGGGGTAGCACACAGAAAGCCCTCAGCCCAGGGCTTGGGTCATATGAAACATGGAGTCAATCTTAGCCATTGGTGTCATTAATGGAAAGAGACTGGATCCAAATTGGGGGAAACCTTGGGCGCCATGCAGAGTTTGGACTTTAGCTTCTGGGCCATGGAAGCCATGGAAGGTTTTTCCAGGTGAATGCCAAGGTAAATGCCAAGGTCAGACCCATTTAAGAAAGTCTTGCTTGGGGTAGTAACTAGGAGAAGGAGTTTCCAGACTCAAGTCTACCTATTCATTGGAAACACATAGATGTTTTCAAAAACATCAGTGCCCAGGCCCCAGAGATGACGATTTAACCTGTGTGCAACAGCCCAGACATCCCGTAAGGAGGTGTGAAGGAGAGTTGGAATTTCTTTCCCAACATAAGTTTCCTAGTCAACATAAATTTCCATTCAGTAGGTGAATTGGACTCTAGTTTGTGAGCCTAAAAAGAACTGATACTTTCTGGGAATCAAAGCAGAAATTAATTTCCAGAAGGATGTCTCCGTCCCCCAAGACCCTCCTAGTCCCTGGCCCATGGTAGATGTCTAAGAAACATTTTGTGTTGAAAGCTTTGGGGATTTGTAATTCATTCAAGGGTCATTGAGTATTTTTTGACTTTGTGGAAAACTCAAGATATTAGCTTCCTTCCCTTCCTCCTGGGGAAAAAGTGTAGGAAAAATCAGGCCTGGGTATCAGCTGATTCTATTAATAACAGTAAACATTGCGAGCCCTTGACTTACATTATCTCATTATAATCTTCCCTATAGCCCTGGGAGCAAGAACATTATTATCCCCCATTTTACCAAAAAGGAAATTGACACAATTTTTTAGGGAAAGCACCCAAAATTTACAATACTAATCAATGTTCTAGTCAAAATGAAAATGAAGATCTGTCTGATTTAGTCTAAATTGGTACAGAGCACTGTTTCCTGCCCAAGCTGCCTCCTGCTACAAAGTGGAAGACATTCAGTGGTAGGCCTTAAGGACTGGTGGGCTGGACTATTATGTTAGCCTGGGAAGACTTCATCCCACCATGCTTTTTTCCTCTGTGCTAGTGAAAGTAAGGCTTGGCTGCTGTAACAAAGAGGCAGAGCAATAAATAACTCAGTGGATGAAAGAAAACAGAAGCTTGTTTATTTCTTATGTAACTGCCTGGTGAATATTCCAAGTCAGCCAGAAGCTCTGCTCAATGCAGGCATTCTAGAACCCAGATTCTTTCCATCTTGATTCCTCACCATCCCTTAGGGCATTGTGCCTTCCTGGTAGAAGTGAGGTCTCCATGGGTTCAAGCCAGCAAGGGAACAAGAGCCTGGTATAGGCATGACCAGTCTTAAAGTCTAGACCCAGGAGTAGCATGTCTATGTCCATCCACTTCTCTTGGTGAGAACTTTGATGGTTGGCCACATCACACTGCAAAGGAGGCTGGGAAATGCATTTTAGTCCTGTTCTCTGCAATAGGTGTGAATGGATGTTGACAGATTGTCTCTTATCGCTTGGCCCTTACCGCCCAGCCTGGGAGGGCCATTGGAAGCTACTGACTCCAGTGTGTGTGTGTGTGTGTGTGTGTGTGTGTGTGTGTGTGTACACGCACACACATGCACTTACGTGCACACATGCATGATCTGGAGGTCAGTTTGCTTTGAGTTTAAGGAACCAAGTATAGACTCTCTATCTACCATCCTCTGATTCCACAAAGGTAGGTTAAATACCCTCAAATGGAATTGTGTCTGCACTGGGCCCAGTGCTCCAGAGAACTCCCCCAGAAAACACACTGTAAGAGTAAGAGGACTTGTTGCCCGTGGGCCTCACCCACAGGTGATCAGCCTCCCCTGGAGGGACTGTGTGCCACATGGGGCCTTGAGGGCCTCCTTCCAGCATCCTGGCTCCCGACTGGGGAGGAGGCCCTGTGATGTTCATACCTTCCCGGACCCAGACTGGCTGTCCTGTTTGTTTCTCTTCCAGCTGCCAGGCACACAGCCTACCTGGAGCTCTGGTGAAAGGCCGGGCCTCACGGAGCCGTGGGTTCTGTTTGTGGAAGTTGAGTCTCTCATGAATAGGGCTTCTGAGATGGCCCTCATTAATTACTTGACCGTGGTGGGTGAAGAGGGGCAGGCATTGGGTCTCCAAAGACTCCAGCTCTCAGGACTTTTTTTTTTTTTTTTTTAATTTCATGTCAGAGTAGAAAGAAGCAGGAGTATCATTCAGCCCATGAATTTCAGAAAGCTGACTGGCCAACCTCAGGGACCAACCTTGAGCCCAAGGGCCATTTTAAAGTCAGGGTTGGCTCAGAGCTTTGGGCAAAATCTGGGCTGCCCTGCTCTGCTCAAGGAGATCCAATGTGTCACACCCCAGCCCAGGCACCCAGATGCTCTGTTGGAGCCTCAGTAAAATAATGAACAACTCCAGCAACTCTAAAAGGAATCAGTCAATGAGAAGGATTGGTAAGAATGTTCCATAAAGCATAGCATGTTCCATTTCAAGAGCCTTCAAGGGCTTTACTTCACTCATGCCCCTTGACAATTTGGTCAAGGGACCCAGGGCAGGAATTACTATTTCTGTAATGCAGATGAGAAACCCAGTCATATTTCAGGCACAGTAATTAGCCTCCAGATCAGAAAAACAGCAAATGGCAGAACTTGTTTGGACACTAGTAGAGAGTCATGGTTCCTAAGCAGGCACACGGAAATCCCAGAACATTATCGAACCATCACTGAGCACTTGCCCTACGCAAGCTCGGTACCAGGTACTTTACATGTGAGGTCTGAGTTTGTCTGCACAACGTCACAGTTTAGTTTTTATTTCTATTATTATCTCCATTTTACAGGTAAAGAAATGGAAGCTCAGAGAGATTAAGTGACTTGCCTGATGTAACACAACTGTTAGGGGGCAGAGCTCTTAACTGCCAAGTTCTACAGCCTACTTAAGTGCTCCATCTTCTGTGCTCACCCCTTCCACATTTCGGGGTGGGAGGGGTTCCCAGACCTCCACAAGGATTCCTGGCTTACACCTCAAGGCTTTGGCCTCACACCCATCAGTATCAACTCAGGACGTAGAAACCAGCTCCGTCTGCCTTCTTTTTTTTTTTTTTTTTAAAGATTTTATTTATTTATTCAATAGAGAGAGATCACAAGTAGGCAGAGAGGCAGGCAGAGAGAGGAAGGAAGCAGGCTCCCCGCTGAGCAGAGAGCCCGATGCAGGGCTCAATCCCAGGACCCTGAGATCGTGACCCGAGCCGAAGGCAGAGGCTTTAACCCACTGAGCCACCCAGGCGCCCCGCCGTCTGCCTTCTTAACACAGAGGGAGTGTTGACTACGCAGCAGGCACTCATCTAGGTGCTGGGATACAGCAGTAAATAAAACAAAGCCCCGATTCATGGAGGGAGACAGATGATAAACACCTAGACAAATACATAAATACATGGAATGCTTGATGGGGAAGAATGATGGGTTGGATAAGGGCACAGAGAGTGGTGGGGGAAGGTGCTATTTTACTTAGGATGGAAGTATGGACTGACACTAGAGGGGGGCAGAGAGAGGAGAGAAGGGAAGGGAAAGAGGGTGAAGGAAGAAGGAGGGAAGGAGAGGGAGGGGAGAAAGGGGGTGGGAGATATGCAACTATCAGAGGGCAGGGCGTTCTAGGCAGGGAGGATCAAATGCTAGTCCCAGAGCCCAGTGTAGCTGGGGTGTAGACAGCAGGGGGAGATAAAGTCTGAGAGAGGTGGGGGACAGGTCATGGGAGGATGTTAGATTATACTCTGAGTGAGGCTGGAAGGCATGGGAGGGTTAGTGTCCAGAAGACTCTTGATCTGGCATACATATTAGGAGTCACAGTGTGAAGATCAGACTGAGCGTGGACAAGAGTGGGAGCAGGGAGCCCATGTACACCTCTCCAATTCCAGTGACCACCTTCACACCACCTCAACTGCCCACCTCCACAGAACCCATCATCTCCAAGAATGACTCCTCTGGAGAATCCTGATTTCAAACATCCCTTTCTCCAGCTATCATGTGCTCTCCTCCGAGCTCCCTCTGCTCAGGCTTCCCATGGCAAAAATTCTTCAACCTCAAGAGTTCTTCAAATTGTTGACCCCGCCACCCTCTCCCAGCCATTGGTCACCTCCTGGTTTCACTTCTTTCCTAACCTTGTTAAGGCCCCATGGACCCTCATATCTGTAACCACCCCTTCAAATAACCTCAGTCCTTGTCCCATCCCTCCCTTCACTGCAGTCATCAGGTGTGGAGCAGACTTTATAATGGCCCCCATGACCCCATGACACCCCCGCCTCCTGGTGTCCATACCCTGTATAATCAATCCTATCCACTATGTGCAGGCAGAACCTGTGACTTGGTTCTAATCAATGGAATGTGGCAAAGATGAGGGGTGTCACCCCTCAACTAGTAGTAGTGTCAACTACATCCTATGACAAAGGTGATGGGAGCCCCCCCGCCCCCGTGGTTATCTTACCTAACGTAAGACTCTGTCTTGGCCATCTGGAGTAAGAAACTCTCCCTGGATGTTTGATGAAGTCAGTGGCTGTGTTGGAGAAGCCCATGGGCAAGGTGCTAGGAGTGGCCTCTGGGGCCTCAGGGGCAGGCTTCAACTTGCAGCTAGCAAAAGCCAGGGCCCCATCATATAGTACAGAGGAGTGAATTCCGCCAACCACCTGAATGAATTTGAGAGCGGATTTTCCTCCAGTTGAGTCTGGCCAGCACCATAATCACAGTCTTGTAAGACCCTGAGCAGGGGACCCATGTAAGCCATGCCAGGACTCCTGACCCACAGAAGCTGTGAGGTAATGAATATGTGTTGCTTAACACATTCAGTTTGTGGTAATTCTTACACAGCAATGGATAATATACCAGGCAAGACCTGAATCTGGGTTACAACCAACTTCTTGCCTGTTCTACACCTGCTGGACAAGAGTCATTCAACTGACAAGAAAGCATTTGGTCTGATTTACTCACAATCAGAAATTTCACATCGGAGCCCACTCTGCCTCTCCACCAGCTTCAGCTTCCTACAATAAGCACATTACTACTTGACCTCTCTTCTCACAACCCATTCCCCTTCCCTGTCCATTCTCAGAAGGTGATCATTCTTTATTCCTCATGTGGAATATGGAGGTTTGGGCAACCTTGAGAATAGTGTTATTTTCTAAAAAGCAACAAAATCGAGGTCTCATTTACATACAATAAAGTTCACCGGTTTTAAATGTGCAGTGTGATGCGTCCTGACAGGGTACACACTCAGGTCATCATAGTTGTGATGACCTGAACATTTCTGTTACCTAATAAGTTCCCTTGGCGTCACCTGGTGCTACCCCAGCCCCTGGCAAACATTGATCTGCTTTCTGTTGGAGTCTGGCTTCCTTCACTTTGCATAATGGTTTAGAAAGCCATCAAGTTCTGTGAATAAGGTCCTTCCCTTTTTCATTGCTTAGTACTATTCTACTGCGTGGACGTACCACAGTTTGGTTTTTTTTTAAGATTTTATTTATTTATTAGACAGAGATCACAAGTAGGCAGAGAGGCAGGCAGAGAGAGAGAAGGAAGCAGGCTCCCTGCTGAGGAGAGAGCCCGACGCGGGGCTTGATCCCAGGACCCTGGGATCATGAGGCTTTAACCCACTGAGCCACCCAGGCACCCCCACAGTTTGGTTTTTGAAAGATTTATTTATTTATGAGAGAGAGGGAGTGGTGGGGAGGGGCAAGGGAGGGAAAGAGAAAATCTCAAACAGACTCTCCACTGAGTGTGGAGCCCCATATGAGGCTTGATCTCATGACCCTCAGATCATGACTTGAGCTGAAACAGAGTCAGAGGCTTAACGGACTGAGCCACCCAGGTGCCTCTCCTGAAGGTGGTTTTGGAACACAGAAAGATTATTCAGAAGTTTATTTTTAGAGTCCACAATTCATTTCTATCATTAAAATTACTAAATCAAAACACTAGTTCTTTCTTAATCTTTAAAACTCCGCTTAGAAATCTTGTTTGAAAATCTAGAAGATTTTAGCAAATTCTTCAAATGGGCCTTTAACAAACTGGTGTCTTCGAATATTTTAAGGTGCATCTGTAGAAGAATAGATTTGATTTCCTTTTCAGGATCTCACATATCCAATACAGACAAAACTTTCTTGAGGATTTAGATCATTCACATTAATCTGATAAGTCCAATCCATAAATATTGTAAAACTTAAGTTCTTTTAAAAGTCTATTTATAGAACAAACTTAATGTACGTAGATTTCTTCTTGAAACAGAAAGAGTAATGCTAAAGTTTTAATTCTTGGGTTAGTATGCAATATACTTAGTTCTAAATCTGCCTTGTGTTAACTTGTACACCCTCATCATGTGCCCTCTAAGGAAGAGAGTGTAGTCAGCCAGAGAGCCAGTTTCCAGAGAGCAGAGGCTCATTAATTCTTTGCCTTCTTGAGGTTGGTCGAAAGCTGTGTTCCAGCTGAAAACAAAACAAAAAAACAAGACATGGACTTCCCGGTTCATGGAGGTCACCTGCCCACTGAGAAAGAGAGCAGTGGGCTGCCGTTGCCAGTCGTGTCCTCAGCAGGACCTCAGATTCTGTGTCCTTGTATCTCTGGTGCAAAGGGCTGCTGAGAGGCCCTCATTATGGAGCCGGTGGGGTATGGGATGCGGTGACAGGTGTTGGCTTTGGGAGCTCTGCTGTTTGATTCAGGCAGGACTGAAAGCATCTCGGGCATCCCTGAGAATCTCAGGAAGCCGGCTTCACTGACCCACACTGCTCCGTGCTGCAACAGGCCCTTTTCAGTAAAGACCCGTGAGTATCTGCAGGCGAATGAGGCAGAACAAACATTGGGCAGGTGAACAGTCACTTTCGGATCCTATTCCCATAGCAGACGCGGCTTATCAATTGCTGCATCCCTTCCCTCCTGCCAAGACAGCACCATCCAGAGCCTCACCTAATTAACGGAGGCGGGTGCATGAGCTTGAAGCCCGTGCCTTCCCTGGACCAACTATAACCAGCTCCGCGGAGGAAACGAGGCCTGTCCCCTGGCCCTCACTCAGGGCTGGGTTAATGGGTAACCGGGTTTGGGGTTTGTCCCTGTTTTCTGTGAAAACTGTGACCCACGGGGTGGTGACCCCATGCAGGGAACAGTGGGGAGCAGGTGTACGCGTCGCCCCCCAAGCCTTGGCCCGGAGCTCGGGGCTTCTGTTGGGCGCGGTGCGGGGCGGCCACAGGGCGCTGCCCACCGCGAGGCGCAGACGGGAACACGCAGGCCCGAGTCCCGGGAGGAGCACCGCCCGCCTCTCTGTGCGGCCACCGGCCCACGGCTCCAAGCGGCCAAATGCACAGCGCCGCCCAAGCCCTGGAAGTCCGGGTGTGGACACCCCACGGCCAGGTCTCTAAGAGGCACCCCAACTAGCGTGTCTAAAACTGAACTCCGGATTGCCACCCCCTCCCTGATGCCGTCCACTCCAGCTCCTCCTGGTCTCAGGAAGTGACTGCTCTGTCCTTCTGGCTGCTCCGTCCCAAAGCCCCGAGGTCGTCCCTGACACCTCTCTCCCCCACAGCCCGCACCGGGTCCGTGGGCAAATCCCATGAGGCACAGCCCTGTCTTCAGCCACTTCTCACCGCAGCGCCTCTGTCCACCAATCCAGGCCAGCAGCATGTGTCCATCTGTCCTCCGCATCCCTGCAGCAGCCTCCTCGTGGGGACCCCCAGCTCTGCCCTCGCCCTGCAGTCCGTGATCCTCGAAGTAACCAGAGCGGCCTTGAGCGCAAGCCAGATGAGGCCACCCGTTTGCTCAGCACCCTCTGACGACTCCCCAGCCCACGGAAAGGCCACCTCCCTCCCTGCGCCAGGACCCCGATAGGGCCCATGGCGCCCACTCTCTTCTGCACCCCTGGCCTGCATTCGGCAGACTATTTCAGAGAAACAGAAGCAAGAGGAGGCGTACATATGTGTGGAGAGAGAGTTCTCTGCATCACGTCGGGGCAGGCCAGTCTGAACTCCGCAGGGCTGGCCGGCAGTCTGGAAACTCAGGCAGGCCTTGGTGTGGTCTGGGGTCCAGCAGGAGTTCTGTGGTGCCGCGTGGGGGCAGCATTTCCTTCTTCCCCAGGGGGACTTCAGTCTGGGCTCTCCAGGCCTTCAGCTGGTTGCATGAGGCCCACCCGCACATAGAGGGTAACCCGCCTGGCCCAAAGTCTGCCCATGGAAACATCTATCCCACCCAAAAAGTGCTTTCATAGAAACAGCTAGTTTGACCAAAGCACCAGGCACCACGGCCTGGCCACGTTGGCACATAAAATTGGCATCATGCGGTCCCTTTTGCTGTTCCTTGAAGGCAGCGTCGTCCTGTCTCAGGCCCTTACCCTCGCTCTTCTCTCTGCCCCAGTGTTCTGCTCCACGTGACTCCTGGATATCCAGAAGGTCTCCGCTCACTTCCTGTGGGTGTTGCTGGATGTCACTTTGTGACGCCTTCTCTGACAGCCCATTTCAATCTCAAGCCCCCCTCTAGCCCTGGCACTAACCACCCCACCATGCTCTATTTTTCGGTCACCTTCATTAATCATACTGAAAAAAATACTAAAATTTTAAATTTTGTTTATTGTGGATTTCCCTCCCTAGAATGCCAGCTGCAGGAGGCAGGGATGCCCGTGCTCCATCCCCAGTACCTACAGCAGTGGCATGACAGAATGCTAGTCTGTATAGGGATGCCAAGGTGGCTCAGTGGGTTAAGCATCTGCCTTCGGCTCAGGTCATTATATCAGGGTCCTGGGATCCAGCCTGCATTGGGCTCTCTGCTCAATGGCAGTCTTCTTCTCTGTCTTCCTCTGCCCCTTCCCCTATGCTCTCTTTCTCTCTCTCTCTCAAATAAATAAAGTCTTTAGAAAAGAAAAAAGAACACAATAGTCACTTAATAAATATTGGTTAAGTTAATAACAGTGCTCAAATTCATTAAGTACTCACTAAGTGCGAGGTGCTGTCTTAAACATTTTTCATGTCTCATCTCATTCCATTTCACATTTTATGAGGTGAATCCTAGTATCCCTGCAGACAGATGAGGAATCTGAGGCACAGCGCCCTCCCGCTGCTAGCTAGCATGTGATGGAGTCAGAATTTTAATCCAGGTCAGCTGAATCCAAAGACTGAACTCTTAGCAACTCTGTATCTTGCTCTCAAATGAATGAAAACATGAATGACATTAAGAGTCATTATTTACTGTACCTATACCAGAAACAATGAATTTTGGAGTCAGAGCTAAGTTAAAATTCCAGATTTTCTCTCTATATTGGAATATATGATTCAGACAAGTTTCTGAGTTTCCCAAAGTCTCAGGGTCTTTATGAACAGAAAACGAAAAATGGATCTTTTTATCTACTAAAAGTGAGCGGTGTTACTATATTGTATCCGTTCTTGATCCATTACTGCCCCCTTGTGGCCAGTTAAAAATACCTTTAGCTCCTATGCTAAACACAAAATGCCACCTTGATGGGTGTAGCCCCAAAGCCTGTAGTTTCTACAAAATAAAATAACCCAGGGACGCCTGGGTGGCTCAGTTGGTTAAGCGGCTGCCTTCGGCTCAGGTCATGATTCCAGTGTCCTGGGATCGAGTCCCACATCAGGCTCCTTGCTCAGCAGGGAGCCTGCTTCTCCCTCTGCCTCTGCCTGCCTGTCTGTCTGCCTGTGCTCACTCTCTCTGACAAATAAATAAATAAAATCTTTTAAAAAAATAAAATAAAATAGCCCATGGTTCTTGGTTTCTTTTGTCTCCTGGATCCTACTGGTCTTCAAGGACTAACTGAAGATCAGGCTTCTTCAAAGGGAAATAGGAAAGACTAGCCCGTGTCGGTCTCTGTAGGGCAGAATGGTTCCAAAGAAATGATCCTTATGAAAAATAAGTTACCCAACCTCCCTACCCAAACAAATGCACATAAAAAGGTTAACAGGCTCAGGAGGTTTTCCAGTGTGTTTTCCACACCTTCAAAGAACACATTCTCCCTATATGATGGTTAATTTCATGTGTCAACCTGACTGGGCCATACTCAGACAATATTCTGGGTATATCTCTGAGAGTATTTTTGGCTGATACTAACATTGGAATTGGTTGAGCAAATAAGCAAATTGCCCTATATATTTTGGGTGAGCCTTGTCTAATCAGTTGAAGATCTGAATAGAAAAAAAAGACTGAAGAAGAGGGGACTTGGCCTGCTGCTCTGTGGGCTGACACACAGGTCTTTCCTGGCTTTCTGACTCAAATGGAAGCATTACAACTTTCTGGATCTCCAGACTGCTGGCTTTGCGACTGATCCTTACACCATCGGTTCTGATTCCCAGGTCTTCAGACCTTCAGACTCAGAGTGGAACTACACTCTCCTGGGTCTTGAGCTTGAGGACAGAGCTTCAGACTTCTCAGCCTCCATAAATGTGAGCCAATTCCTTATAATAAGTTTCTGCCTCTCTCCTTCTCTGTGTGTGTATATGTGTGTTTAAATATACACATACATTCTGTTGGTTCTCTTTCTCTGCAGAATCCTGAATCACAAACCCGGTTTTATACACATTGTTTTAGAAAGTGAAAAAAAGGGAAAGCCACCTCACTCATTTTTCCAGTACTAGTATAACATTGACATCAAGCCCAAGCAAAGGCAATCTGGGGTGAGAACATTATAGAGCAAGCTTCGTTATGATTATAGATGCAAATATCCTAAATAATAAAGCATAAAATAGAATCCACATTTTATAGAAAGAGTAGAATTGAGTTTAGCCAAATGCAAGGATTGTTTAACACCAGAAAAACAATTCCTATATTCTGAATCTTAACACATTACAAGGATAAAAGTGTATGATCACTTTAGTAAATGTGTAAAAATCATTTGATGAAATGAAACACATTTTTCTTAATCTTAGAAAATTAAGATGAGGGTAATATATCAACTTGATAAGGATATTTGCCAAATATCTAGGCATCATACTTAAGGGTAAAAAAATTTTTTAAAAAGATAAGAATGCTCTCTATTCACAATTTTACTGGCATTTCTAGCTAATGTAATAAAATAATAGAAAGAGCTGAAGTTTAAGAAATAGAAAGGAAGAGTTAACATCATCCTAACATGCATATCTAGAAAATTTTATATCTAGAAAATAAACGAATCTACATGCAAAGTATTAAACGAAAAAGAATATTTAGTAGGATTGCTGAATACTAGATGATCCTACATAAACTGATCGCATTCTTGTTGCATGCTTATTGGATTAGCAACAGGAAACAATAAAATGTAATCAAAAGGATGCCATTTCCAATAGCAATAAAAATTATAAGAGACCTTGGAATATATATAACAAAAAATTGCTAGGTGCTTTCTCAGAAAGTTATACAACTTTTTTTATGTAAAGGAATACAAACCTGACATATTCTTACCATACAATTCAGTAATTGGGCTTCTTGCTATTTACCTGAATGAGCTGAAATTTTATGTCCATACCAAAACCTGCACACAGATACTTGTGGTTAGCTTTATTTATAATTGCCAAAACTTGGAAACAAACCAAGATCTCCTTCAATAGATGAATGGAAAATCGTGGCACATCCAGACAATGGAGTAATATTCAGCTCTTAAAAAAAAAAAAAAAAGTAAGGGGCGCCTGGATGGCTCAGTTGGTTAAGCGTCTGCCTTCAGCTCAGGTCATGATCTCAGGGTTCTGGGATTGAGCCCCGAATTGGGCTTCCTGCTCTGTGGGGAGCCTGCTTCTCCCTCTTCCTCTGCCTGCTGCTCTGCCTGCTTGTGATCTCTGTCTGTCAGATAAATAAATAAAACCTTTAAGAGAAGAAGAAGAAGAAGAAGTCCAAAAAATTTTTAAAAATATTTTATTTATTTATTTGACAGAGAGAGAGAGACCACAAGTAGGCAGAGAGGCAGGCAGAGAGAGAGGGAAGCAGGCTCCCTGCTGAGCAGAGAGCCTGATGTGGGGCTCCATCCCAGGACCCTGAGACCATGACCTGAGCCGAAGGCAGAGGCTTAACCCACTGAGCCACCCAGGAACCCCAGAGTCTAAACATTTTTTTAAAAGTACACTATCAAGCTGTGAAAAGACATGGAGGAAACGTCAATGCATATCACTAAGCAAAAGAAGCCTGTGTGAAAGGCTACATATTGTATGATTCTCAACTATAGGACATTCTGGAAAAGGCAAAACTGTGAAGACAGAAGATCAGTGTCTGCAGGGGTCATGGGAGAGGAGGAGATAGGGCTAGAGCACAGACGATTTTTATGACAATGAAACTATTCCATAGGATACTATAATGGTGGATACATGCCATTGTACATTTGTCAAAACAGGTCAGATCTAGAACACCAAGCGTGAACCCTAACGTAAATTATGGGCTTTGGATGACAATGATGTGTCCCTATAGGTTCATCAGTTGTAACAGACAGACTACTCTGGTGTGGGACGTGCAGATGTGGGGGACGTTGACGGTGGAGGAGCTATGTGGGAAGCAAGGAGCATATGGGAATTCTGTATTTTCTGCTCAATTTTGCTGTGAACCCAAAACTGCTCTAGAAGATAAAGTCTATTGTAAGAAGTAAAAGAAGACCTAAAGAAATGGAGATGCATCATTTGCTTATGGATGGGAATATTCAATAGAGTAATGATGCAAGGTAACTTGTAAATAAATCAATGATTTCAAAACTATTCCAAAAAAAAACAAGAAAAACAAAACTTGAAGGGCTATTTCATGGTCTGGACAAGCTCATTCCAAGTCCATTCGGAAGTGTAAAGGTCCAAAGGGCCTGGAAAATACCACGAAAGGAAAAAGAATGAAGGAAGGAAGGGGGGAAAGGGTGGAAGGAAAGAAGGAAGAACAAAGGAAAAAGCAACGAAAAAGGAAGATAACTAGAGATAAAAGGAATACTGCTGCAGAGCCATTGGATTGGTAAAATCAGTCTGATAACAACAGGCTTTGGGTAAGGACTCGCGGAAACTCACAGGCTGCCAATGGGAGTGTAAGCGACACCTCCACTTAGGGAGCAATGTGACAGTATTTTGAAAATTTGTATTCCCTACAATCCTGCAGTTATAGACCCCTAGAGAAATTCTCCCAAATATGCCCCAGGAGACATTGTCAAGTCTGTTCATGGCAGCACAGCTAGCAGAAAAAAAAGCATCCACTGTAATGTCCACCCGTAGGAAAAAAAAAAAAAAGGATGGCCTGTGCTCCAATAAAAAACATCTGAGCAATAAAATAAATGAACCAGACAGACCCACATGTATCACTATAATGTTGAGCAAGTCAGCAAGGTGCAGGAATAATCCACAGTATGGAAAACTTGGGAAAAACATTTAAAAATCATGTTCTGCTTATTTATTATTGAGATAAAATTCACATAACAAAATTCACCATCTTAACCATTTTGATATGTACATTTCAGTGTGGTTTTTCTTACGTTTTATTTATTTATTTATTTATTTATTTTTTAAAAAGATTTTATGTATTTATTTGACAGACAGAGATCACAAGTAGGCAGAGAGGCAGGCAGAGAGAGGAGGAAGCAGGCTCCCCGCTGAGCAGGGAGCCCGATTCGGGGCTCGATCCCCAGACCCTAGGATCATGACCTGAACCGAAGGCAGAGGCTTTAACCCACTGAGCCACCCAGGCGCCCCTAGTTTATTTATTTTTAAGTAATTTCTACACCTGTTGTGAGGCTTGAACTCATGACCCTGAGATCAAGAGGTACATTCTCTTCTGACTGAGCCAGTCAGGCACCCCCATCTCAGTGTTTGTTTTCTATTCACAGAGTTGTGCAACCATCACCACCATCTAATTCCAGAACATTCTTATCACCCAAAAAAGGAGTCTCTTGCCTACTGGGCAGTCACGTGCTACTTCTCCTTCCTCCCCACCTAGCAACCACTAATCTGTTTTCTGTCTCTCTGGATTTGCCTACTCTGTAGATACAGACTCCCATATCTGTGGCCTTTTGTGTCTGGTTTCTTCCTTTATAATTTTTTTTTAAGATTTTATTTATTGGGGCGCGTGGGTGGCTCAGTTGTTAAGCGTGTGCCTTTGGCTCAGGTCATGATTCCAGGGACCTGGGATAGAGCCCTGCCTTGAGCTCCCTGCTCAGCGGGAGGTCTGCTTCTCCCTCTCACACTCCCCCTGCTTGTGTTCCCTCTCTCGCTGTGTCTCTCTCTGTCAAAAAAATAAATAAAATCTTTTTAAAAAAATCTTATTTATTTATTTGAGGTAGGGGTGGAGAGCATAGAGGGAGAAGCCAACTCCCCACTGAGCAGGGAGCTCGATGTGGGGCTCGATCCCAGGACCCTGAGATCCAGACCTGAGCTGAAGGCAAATGCTTAACCTCCTGAGCCACCCAGGTGTCCCTTCCCTTATAATGTTTTTAAGGCTGATCCAAGTTAGTACATAGTGGCCCTGCAAATTTCTTTTTAATGTTTAATAATATTCCCTTATGTGGATATACCACATTTTGTGGATCTCTTCATCAACTGATGGGCATTTGGGTTGTTTCCACATTTTGGCTATTACAAACAGTGCTCCTAGGAACACACACTGTTTTGTTCATAGAAATAGATTAGAATGATACACATTGGATTAATAATAACAACAATTCCTGGGAATCAAGGGAGGGGGAGGAATGAACCCCAGGAGAGGTACAAAGGGGACTTCAGCTTTATCTGTGGTGTTCTCTTTATTTTATGTAAAAATAAATACATCTGGAGCAAAAATGTTAACAGTTGATTATTCTGGGTGATGAATACATGGGTGTTTGTTACATTATTCTCTCCAGACTTTAAAAAATATTGAAGGGGCGCCTGGGTGGCTCAGTCAGTTATGCAGGTGCCTTCAGCTCTGGTCATGATCTCAGGGACTTGAGATAAAGCCCCGCATCGGGCTCCCTGCTCAGTGGGCAGTCTGCTTCTCCCTCTCTCTTTGCTGCTCCTCTTGCTTGGGTGCTCTCGCTTCCCCTCTCTCTCTCCAAATTAATAAATAGAAGCTTTTTTTTTTTTTTAAAGATTTCATTTATTTATTTGACAGAGAGAGATCATAAGTAGGCAGAGAGGCAGGCAGAGAGAGAGGAGGAAACAGGTTCCCTGCTGAGCAGAGAGCCCGATGCGGGGCTTGATCCCAGGACCCTGAGATCATGACCTGAGCCGAAGGCAGAGGCTTTAACCCACTGAGCCACCCAGGTGCCCCAATAAATAGAAGCTTTTTTTAAAAATTAATTAAATTTAAAAATATATATATAAGAATTTAAAAATTAAATTTTATTTAATTTAATTAAATTTAATTAAATTAAAAAACTAAATTTAAATTAAACACACATGCACACACACACACACAGGCCCTAAACCTTCCTGTAGCGAAGGTCTGGCATCTGAGGTCTGAGGCGTCTGAGAAGAGCAAACAATGAGGGAAGGGGAGAGACCAAGAACAAAAGGCCAGACCCAAGGCCGGGGAGGAGTGGCTGGAGGCCCTTGGAAACTTGAGGCAGAAGCCCTTGACCCTGCCTGCATGTCACTCCTGGGGCCCCTCAGGAAGAAGTCTGGTCTCCCTGATCTCTAGTGGCAGAGCCAGGACCAGGTCAAGAAAGAGAGAGGCTACAACCCTACCCATCCTTCTTTCTCAGCCATGCTTCTGGAAGAAGTCAACCCCCTCCCCACTCATGTCACCCCCATCATCCTCACTTCCTCATTTCCTGAACCCTCTGCTCAGGACCAGCTACATAATTTGTGAGGCCTGGTGCAAAATGAAAACATGGGGCCCCTTGTTTAAAGGCCAATTCCTAATTCCATGCAGGCAGCTGAAAATTCAGAGGTGTGAACAATCAGAAGCCTCTAGGTGATTGAACAAATGAGCCTGGGCTCATTCATTTGCTCACTCATTCATTCATTCATTCAAATGAGGGCTTTTTATATGGCTGGGCATTGCGAGGTGCTGGACAAACAATGGTGTGCAAGGCACAGCCCAGCTTCCAGAAGCCTGCATTCTGGTGGGGGCTGTGGATTTAATCCCAGATGCAAAATAGATCATCACAAATGGCTGGAAGTCCAGAAGTGCTGGGAAGGGGAAATGGCGGGGCCTGTGAGATAGACCCCGGAGGACAAGAAAGCCCCCGCCAGAGAGTGATGCTGTCGTGGGGATCCTAGGCACGAGTGATGGGGTGGGAGAGGGGAAGGTGAGCCTGGGGAGAACATCCAGAACATTCCTGGTGGGCTAGTGGGTGACATCTTCAAGGACTTGCAGGCCATACAGTGAGAGCCAGAGAGGCCCTGAAGAGACCGAAGAGGGGCCTCTATTGCTGGAGTACTTCGTTTATGGAACTCCATTCGTACTATTTCCGTTAAAATTGTCTTTAAGTTGGCTCCCTTTGTATCCTTACCCTGAGCAATAATATTCATGAAATCAAAGGGCTGACGTACCACTTACATTTTTTCTCATAACACAGCTGAAATTTAAAACAATGTTTAAATCCCTCCATGTCTCACCTAAAATCCTCTCTCTTAACCACCGCAGTTTGGAAAATCCTATCACCAGGTCCTGTCTCAAGAGCCATGGGAAGCCTGTAACAAGATTTCAGCTGTGTGAGGCCGGGGGCGCGGTCTCATTTACATTTTTGAAAAACGATTCTGGCTGCTGTGCGCGGAGTGGATGTCAGGGCGCGGGAGGGACAGAGGGACACCAACGCTGGCGGACACCGCTTCTGGACATGCTTCTGGAAGAAGTCAACCCCTCCCCCCTCATGTTACTGCTGCAAGCATGGCGGTGGTGGGGGGGGTTGGCAAGCCATGGGGGTCTGTGCGGAGGGGTGGCTTGGCCTTCCCACGGGCGCCCACCCAAGCCCCACTCTCCACCCCGAACCCAAAGCTCCTTTGTTTTTTGTCCCTGTGCTGATTCAAGGCCTTCCCAGATAAGTGGGTTCTTCTGGGATCCTCCCACCCCCGTATCAGCACCCGCACTGCCGGGAATCGGGACAGTGTGTCCAGGGCACCCGTGAGAGCCTGGCTTCACGGCCCAGTTCAGGCTGCCCACAGTTAGGACCTCTGCGTCACATCCAGTCAGGGCCCGTGGTCTCTAGTCTGGCAGCAAGGGCTCCCAGGACTCACCACTCTGCCAGCAGTTCTCAGTGGGCTACGTGGTTTCTACCACCTGCATATGTATGGCTTGTAAACCTATAGGGCCCAAAGTCTGCACCCTTAACACTGGACCCAACCTTCAGGGCCTGCCCTGCTCCTGTGCCTTCTGGAAAACTCGACTCCCCCTGCCATTGCTTCCCTGAAGACCTGTTTGCCCATTCTCCCTGCCCCGACCAGAACTGGCCTTCTCCATTGCTGCTTCCAAACCATGACTCCTCCATTCTGCAAGACGACAAAACCTGTGCGCTCTTTAGTCTCCTGCAAAACTGCCCTCTGCTCCTCCAGTTCCATCAGCTTTTGGATGAGGGAGCTGGGGAGGAGGGCTGCCCCAGGGGCCGCCCTGGGCTAAACTACCAAGGCGCACCGCACCTCTAGCGCCCCGGGGTGGTGGGAAGGAGGCACTTCCAGCAGGTCAACACAGAGAGGGGAGGCAAGATCTGAAGATTGTGAAAAGCCTGGAGCTACACTGGAAGGCTGAGGGTGGGCTATGGACGAGGACCGCGGGAGGAGCAGAGGCGAGACAGTTTGGGAAGCCTTTGTTAAGACATTTGAAGTTGGTTCTGAAGGCAACGACAAGGTGTCCAAGGGATGAAGCAGGCGAGTGGCAGGTCGGGATTGGTACTTTAGCAAGACAAGTCTGACTGCTACACAGAGAGTTGGAAGGGAGTAGAGAGGAGACCCAGGCTGAGATCAGTTGGCGTGGAAGGCAGAGCTGGGTTGGTCCGGGATCAGGATCTAGAGCTTGCCAATTGGCTGGATATGGTTGGGGGATGGGTTGAGAGGAGAAATGCACCAGGCCTGGATTCTTCTGGTTTGGACAACTGGGTGAGTGGGAAGGGTGTAGAGCACCTTGTTGGGTGCTAGGAACTGAAGACATGAGCATGAGTAAGACCTACGAGGCCCGTGTCCCCACAGATAACGTGCTCCAAATATGTGAATACATTCTAGATTTTCATGCATTCTGGGACGGTAATAAGCAGAGTGCCCTGAGAAGGAATCATAGGGGCACCCACTAGGGAAGGCGGCCTCTCTGAGGAGGACATCATTGAGCTGAGAGCTGGAGAATGAGAAAGGTGTTAGCCAGGGAAAGTGAGTCCTAGGAGAGGTCCCAGCTAATGCAAAGGTCCTACAGGGCCATAAGGCCAGTGCGGCTGGAGTCTTTGTAGGAAGCCAGGGAAGAGTGCTTCCACATGAGAGAGCCTGGAGACACTTCCTGGGGACACTTTCCTCTCCTCCTGAGGAGGGACAATGGAAGGAATCACATTCCTCTGACCCAGACTACGTCCTTCACCAGAGCTCCCGAGCCCACCCCTTCCTCATTCTCTGGGGCCCTGTCTCATGATTCTTCACTCCCTCTGGGATCTTCTGTCTCTTCTATGGGTTCATCTCCTTCAGCAGTGAACACCTATAGTCACCCTCATCTATAAAATCTGTCTGGTGGATTCACAGTTTGAAATCCCATCCAAGTAGCACCACTGTGACTGCTCCCACCTGTCTAGATACTGCTCAGTCTCCTTCACTGTCCCTTCCATGTGGCCCTTCCTTGGGGCTTCTCTCTTCTCCTCTCCACCAACTATTGCATTGTTCGAGGTAACAAATATTGGCCTGCCACCTCTCTTCTGAGGGCCCCCAAGATGCCCAGGTCTTCCCCGGTCATCCTCCCTCGGTCCTGAGTCCCCATCTTTCACAGAGCCATTGCCATCTCTCCAGTACCCTACACTAGAAACCTGGGAGTGTCTTTTTCTCCCTCACCCTGCACTGCATTTGTAAGAGAGGCCAAATAATTTTCTCCCGCCTCTTCTGAGTTCATGGCCAAGACCCCTGCTATAAAAGGCAGATTAACAAGGGTGGGGGGGTACAAGTTTGTTAACATGTATACCTCAGGCATACGCAAGAGACAGTCGGGAAAAAAAAACAACAAGTAACTCTCTGAGGTGGCTTAGAATTCAGGCTTAAATACCTATTTTGATAGGGGAAGGGAAGAGACGATACAGACCTCTTAGGGGAGAGCAAATGATTTTTTAAGAAAGATGAAGAGTCCCTTAGAAGAATAGATGAGAGGGGCACCTGGGTGGCTCAGTTGGTTGAGCATCTGCCTTCGGCTCGGGTCATGATCTGGGGTTCTGGGATCAAGTCCCTCATCGGGCTGCTTGCTCAGTGGGGAACCTGCTTCTCCCTATGCCTGCCACTCCCTTGTTTGTGCTCTCTCTCTCTCTCTCTGTCTCTGACAAGTAAATAAAATCTTTTAAAAAAAGAAGAAGAAGAAGAAGAATAGATGAGAGACATAATAGCTTGTGACAAAGTTTGTCTGGATGTGGTGTTGACTTCCAGCTTCCTCTTCTATGATAAGTCAATCCTCCTCGGTCGACAAAACTCCCAGGAGAGGACCGATTACCACTGAGTCCTTTTGGAGGATCAGTCTTTAGGAAGATAAGGGGAGTTCAGAGAAAGACTTTTCCTGCCTTTGCTGTTTTTCAAGAGTTCCAAATAGCAATTTTCTGCTATTTCCGAATAAGCCCCTCCCTTTTCTGCTGGTAAAATAACTGACAGATTTATTTTTAAGGTTAACAATCTTTATTCTCTTTCCTAGAATTTGGCTTGTTTCAATGAACAAGAATCACTTTTTAGTTTGAAAGAGTAAGTAAGTTATATCAGGACAAAGAGAAGGGCCCAGATGTCCACTTCTGGTGAGAACTTTTCTGGCCTTTGCAGCTAATTACCATCCCTTCCCTTGGACCTACACTATGTCCTCTCCAAGGCATTTGTCATGCTTCAGTGGAATGTATTTGTTTGCATGCCTGTCTCCCATGCAAGTCGTCTTGGCTCCTTGTATCCAGCATATAATAGATATCAGGTAATAACTGGATGGATGGATGGATGGATGGATAGACAGATGGATGGATGGTTGGATGGATGGACGGATAACCAGCATGTGACAGGTGTCAGGTAATTATTACATGCACAGACGGAAGGTTAGATGGGTTGATAGATGAATGGGCAATTTACTTCTCTCTCTTATGGGCTGCCCAACATGTTTTCTGTGCCTCATTCAGAAATCATTGTTCATTCTTTTTTGGAATTTTTTTCTTATGCTTTTGTCATTTTTTTCAATAAACTACAAGCTACTCAAGGGCAGGGTCTGTGTCTTCTCCATGGTAGCTACTCTTGCCTTACATGCGTGGTTTTATTGAGTTCTCACAACAATTTTGTGAATCAGACACTCTTTTTTATATATGCTAGCTTCTTGGAGATGTAATTCACAAACCATACAATTTACCCATCTAAAGCACGTAACTCAGTTTTTTATAGTATATTCACAGAGTTGTACAGCCATCACCACAACCAATTTTAGAACATTTTGATCTTCCCAAAATGAAACCCCCTACCCATTATCAGTCGCTCCCCACTTCCCCTCAGCTTCTCCCCACCACCAGTCCTAGGAACCACCAGTCTACTTTCCATTTCTATGGAATTGCATCTTATGCACATTTTGTGTAAATGGAATCCTACAATGTGCTATCTTTTGTGACTGGCTTCTTTCACTTAACATGGTGTTTTCAAGGTTGATTCATTTTGCAGCATGTACCAGCACCTTTTTTTTTTAAATTGCTGAATAATAATTGCATTTCATGGATATCACAGTACCCAGACCAGGGAAAGGCAGGTTGAGTGGAGAACGATAGAATGGAGCTTCTCAAATTTTATTGGGAATCTTCATAAAATACAGATCCTAGTGCAGCGGGTGAGGGGTGGGACCTGGGATGCTGCATTTCTAAGAAGCTCCCAAGTGATATTGAGTGACAGAGGGTTTCCATCTAAAGGTCAGGGAACTGGGGGCTCTTTCTCATATAAGGTATCCACGTGGCCTTAACTCCGCCGGCTGCCAAGATCACATCCCCACGGTGACTGAGTTCTTTCCAGACATCAAATTTCAAGTGAGAATTCAGCACAGTGAGGAAGGCTACTTTTGAGGGATGATTTGGTCCATCTCTGAGTGGAGCCTGCTGAAGCCTCCTCTTTTCTCTGGGTCTATTTCTGTGCCAGAGCCAGATCAAGGGTCAGGAAGCCAAGCTGGTGGCCTGCAGAGCTACCCTGGGTGACACATACATCCCCATCCCTTGTGGGTGTTCCTCTCCCTGCTTATGGCCACCAGACTTTCATGACAGACTCCTGTTCCCAGGTGTTCAGACACTGAGTTACTGAACATGTTTTTTGTCAAACCTCACAAATGAATTTGTGGGTATGAACTGCTTTGTCAACTTCTAGGGCCATCTGCAAGAGGCAGGTTTGTTGAGAGTTTATAGTATATGGTTGATGGGTTAGCTGAGGTCCTCCAAGAAGCAGACACCAATGTGAGATTTGGCATATGAGACATTTATTGAGAAAATTCCTGTGAAGGATGAGGGGGATGGGAGCAAAAGTCGTCAGGGAGAGCCTACAGACCATGACTTAGGTCTGACACCTGCTAGCTGAATGGAAAGGAAGAGCTTCAGATGGTGATTTTGTTTTGTTTTAGAGAGAGAGAGAGAGAGAGAGCATACAAGTGGGTGGGGTGGGGGAGGGCAAGAGGGAGAGAAAGAATCTTTTTTTTTTTTTTTATTTTATTTATTTATGAGAGAGACAGAGAACACAAGCAGGGGGAGGGGCAGAGGGAGAAGCAGACTTCCCACTGAGCAGGAAGCCAGATGTGGAGCTTGTTCTCAGGACGCTTGGGATCATGACCTGAGCCAAAGAGAGCCACTTAACCGACTGAGCCACCCAGGTGCCCCAAGGAAGGAATCTTAAGCAGGCACCACACTCTCACGACTTGAGCCAAAATTAAGAGTCAAATACCTAACCAACTGAGCCACCCAGGAGCCGCCAGACTGTAGCACAGTTTTGAGGAAATCTCGACCAGGCAGATAGGGAGCCTGTAGGATATCCATTAGAGGAGTCCACTGCCGGACAGGAAAAGGCTGGCACTCAGATATATCCCTCCACCTCGCTCATTGTTGGCTGTGACCCCTGATTGAACATGACAGTGGAGCCAACATGACAACAGCTGCCAATAAGTACAACCCCCGCCGCAGGTGTTCTGAAGGAGTTAGGAGGGGCCCACTTCCATCCTACCAGCTACCAGTGGTCAGGCTGCAGACATCACACAAACTCCCGAGCCTCAGTTTCCTCATCTGTCAAGCTGCTGATAGCACCGACTTTCCATGACCATTGTGAGGATTGAATGAAATGGTATGGGTAAACCTCGAAAAATGTAGTCATTGTGATTATTAGTATTATTTTTGACAGTATGAGATTTAGAGCAAGAAAAACTCAAGTCTCAGCCCACTCTTGCCAACTTTATGATCTCGGCCAGTTACTCTCCAGGGCTTGGAATAGCGCCTGGCGTAGAGGAAGGACTGTGCAATGTTAGCTGTTAATGTCATTATTTCCAAATAATAGCATCAGGTCCATTACTCCTGGGGAAGGCCACAATCTAGAATGGCATTCAAGGACCTCTGCAAACTCACGACTACTTTGCAGTTTCCTTCCCCGTTGCACACATGCATGCAGATGTCCACACACACATGCATGCACACACACACACACACACACCTCTAAAGTCTAGCCTCATTGGACCACTCACAGCAACCTTGAAAATGTCATGCTGTCATAACACAGTATTGTATAAACCACTGTCGGCCAAGTGCTTATTTTATGCCTGGCACTGTGTGAAAGTTTACATGTATTATATCGTTTCTATTCTACCAGCGAGGAGACTGAGGCCCAGGAATGTGAAGTGACTTATCCAAGCTAATAAATGGCCTCTCCATCTCTGGACCTCTGTTTGTAGAATGTTCTCCCTGCCTCTATTCCATTTCTTCCCTCTAAAACCCTATTTTCCTTTAAAAGCCCACCTCCATTGCCACCTCCTTCAGGGAACCTTCCTTGATCATCAGTTTCAGTGTTGATAATCACTCCCTGAGTGCTGGGGCTCCTGTCCCCTGTCCGTGGCACTTAACTCCATAGGCATTGGGTTGCAATAATTGATCTGGAAGTCAGTTTTTTCCCACAGGATTGTGACCAGTACCAGGGAAAATATAATGTCTTCTCCATCTTTGTAGCTGGGATCCAACCCAAGGGCTCTGAACACAAAGACAGCAGCTATGAATCTCCTCATTTATATCCTTGACAGATGATGGGTCTTTTTTAATACCCTGGTCTTTGGCCGTGCCACACACGTTTAGTCCTGGTTTGAGGTTTGAAGATGATGTCTTACACATAGTGTTCAGTTAATGGTGGTTTAGTTGTGGTATTTTCTGACTAACTGTAAAGACCAGCAAGAGGTCATGTGGATTCCCAGCTCTCGATGTGGGGAGGACAGGAAAAGAAATACGTCTTTTCCCCAGTGGTCAGATACTAGGCCCCCCTTTTCATTAAAGGGTTTACTGATCCCATCACACAGATGGGGAAGCCCAGAGATGTGACAACCACTTTTCAAAGTTCGCAGTTTGTCTCGGTGTCTGAACCAAACCTCTAAGATCTCAAAGACCCTGTCTTTTTGCACAAGGAAAGGTCTTCCTTCCTGAGGGGCAGAACCATTGTTCCTTATAGGGAAGAGAGCTTTTGTAGGTAGAATCGGCCTCCTGCTGGGAGGATGGGGCTGGGTTTCCCCTGTTCTTACCTTCAAAAAGTCTCTAGATTCAAAGCACTTTTCACAAGTTTTACCCCCCCAACACACAGACACTCACAATACACTTACTTGCTCCTTAGGTCTCTCCCCAAGAAGGACAGATTGACAGAATATTTAGTTCATAATTCCGTCCCCAGCATTACCCAGAGCAGAGCGAGCCTGGCTCTTAGGAATGCCGCATAGAGTTTGTTGAATGACAGACAGATGGATCAGGAAGGCAAAGCGTTTATATTTCAGCTGTAGTACAAAATCAGCTGCCGAGACCTATGCCCATGTCCATCTCATTACTTTGAAGTTTCTTCTTCTTCTTCCTCCCAACCCTGACCCATTCTTGCTCTTGACAGGTCAGACCATCTATCAAGCACAGACCTACTAAGAGTAGCATCTACCCCAGTGGGGGGAAAAAATCGCACCCCTTCCCACTTTGTTTTTGAATTGAAATATGGTTGATGCACAACGTTACATGAGATTCAGGTGTAGGACACAGAGATTGGACAAGTCCGTACATTGTGCTGTACTCACCCCAAGCATAGCTCCCATCTGTCCCCATACAACGCTAGTACAATACCACAGACCGTATCCCCTACGCTGTATGCTTCACCCCTGTGACTCATTCATTCCGTAGCTGGAAGCCCTTACCTTCCACTCCCTTCCACCCATTTTGCCCCCTACCCTCTGGCAAGCATCTGTATTTGTGGGTCTGTTTCTGCCTTTTGTTTGTTTGTTTGTTTTATTTTTTAGATTCCACATATAAGTGAAATCATGTGATATTTGTCTTTCTCTATCTGACTTACTTAGCGTAATACCCTCTTGGTCCATGCATGTTGTCCCAAAGATCTCGTTCTTTTTTGTGGCTGAGTAATATTCCACTGTATACATCTATGCCACATCTTCTTTATCCGTTCATCTATCAAGGGACACCTGGGTTGCTTTTGTATCTTGGCCATGGTAAACAATGCTATGATAACTATAGGGGTGCATATGTCTTTTTGAATCAGTGCTTTCATTTTCTTTGGGTAAATACCCAGTAGTGGAATTACTGGATCATTTGGTTTTCTTATTTTTTTTAAGAATTTATTTATTTATTTGAGAGAGAGAGAGAGAGAGCGAGCACGTGAGTGTAGGGGGCAGGGGGAGAGGAAGAAGCAAACGCCCTGCTGAGCAGGGAGCCCTACGTGACATGGGGCTCCACCCCAGGACCCCCAAGATCATGACCTGAGCCAAAGGCAGACACTTAACCAACTGAGCCACCCAGTTTTCCTATTTTTAATTTTTTGAGGAACCTCCCTGCTGTTTTCTATGGTGACTGCACCAATTTACATTCCCACCAATGGTGCATGGAAATTCCTTTTTCTCCACACTCTCAACGACACTTGTTATTTCTTGTCTTTTTGATTGTAGCCATTCTGACAGGTGTGAGGTGATATCTCACTTAGTTTTAATTTCTATTTCCCTGATGATGAGTGAGGTTGAACATCGTTTCATGTGTCTGTTGGCCTTCTGTATGTCTTCTTCATAAAAAATGTCTATGTAGGTCTTCTGTCCATTTTTAATCAGATCATTTGTTGTTTTTTTTTTTGATGTTGAATTGTCTAAGTTTTTACATATTTTGGATAGTAACCCTTTATTGGCTTTGTCATTTGTAAATATCTTCTCCCATTCAGTAGGTTGACTGGCCTGGTCATTTGTCCAGCATCTTCCCAGGCTGCTTTTAATTCGGATCAAATCCTGTTTGAATTTTGCAGGTCTGGGGTGCAGGTGGCTTTTTTGGTGACTTTGCAAAACTCTCCCCTCTCAGATGAACTAAGAGATGCCCCTGTATTTAGTTGTGGGGGAATCTTAATTTTTCTTAATTTCCAGAACCTTGGGAACCATCCGTGATGCTTATCCTTTCACTCCCCTTGTCCAATTAATCACAAATCATAGTAATTTTTTTAAAAAGTCAAGCCACTTCCTCCACCTCCATAGCTACTACCCCAGTGGCCATCACTTCCAGGTCTCCCCGTCCCCACCCTCTAATCCTTTTCCTTTCTGTGGCCAGAGAGGTGTTTTTTAAAATGTAATTTGAAAAAAAAAAATGTAATTTGAGCCAAGGCGCTTCTCTGTTAAAATCCTTCAGTTCCACCCTTTGATCTCAGGATAAAGTCCAAAGTGTTTCAAGTCTCCAAGAGCAGGCAGCCTTTTCCACCTCCCACTGGGCCACAGTTCTGCAGGCTCAGCTCTGGCCCACTCCCCCTCAGGGCCTTAACACATGCTGTTCTCCCTGTCTTCCTGTGGGTACTCTTCTCAGTACAAGGGTAGCTTGAGAATAATAGCAATTAACATTTACACAAACAACTCGTATGTTATTAGCTTGTTCTCACAATAACCCTACTATGTGAGTACCTTCATGAGTCTATTTTCAGATTGGAAATCTGAGAGTCAGATGTAAACTTCTTGCTCAAAGTCATATAGGTAGTAACCCCATCGCCCCCACTAGATAGTCCGCTGCGTGAGGACAGGGATGGTGTGGGCTTTGCTCATGGGTGCCCAATATTCATTGGTTTTATTTAACAAATATTGATTGAACATTAAGAGTGTGCCAAGTTAGGCACTGTTCTAGGTCCTTGCTTTCATGAAGCTTGTATACAGTGAGGAAAAGACGGATACCTAGCGTGTAAACATGTATTTGAGCAACGTAATTTTAGGTAGTTAATAAGAGCCTTGAAAACAAGAGAACAGGATGGTGTGTTAAAGAAGAACAGTCTTGGCAGGCTATTTCAGACCGCAGGGTAGTCTGGGAAGGCTTCTGTGAGGAGGACATCTATCTACAGAAAGAGTATTCTATAAAGGTGTTTCTTAAATTAATGCACCAACGAACCTATAAACTGCATGAGGCAGAGAGGAACTTCCTCTGCCTTGTCTACCATGGTATCCTCTAGTACTCATCTGGCACTGACATAGACTGAGCCCCAATTAACCATTTCTTTGAATGAACGAATCTGTAAATACGTGAATTTCTTCATTCCTTTACTCAAATCAGTGGTTTTCAATGGGAGTGTCTGTGTCCTTCTGGTAATTTCTGAATTCCTTTGTCACGATGATGAGGGTGGTTCCTGGCATTTATGGAAGAAGGGATGCTGTATATCTTGCAACACATGGAGACAGTCCCACGTAATGTAGACTTGTTCCACATACCACATGACTTTCAAATGATATCATAGAACCTCATGTAGGTGAAAAAAGTTTTTAACTGTTGTAGCCTACACTGACTCCTTTTTATGTAAAAAACAAAGTATTTTTAACTTATTTTTTATTTTTAAAATTTTTACTGAAGCGTAGTTGACATATAATATTGTATTAGTTTCAGGTGTACAAAATACCGGTTCAACAGTTAGGAAATGCTCACCACAGTAAGCGTAGTTACTCTCTGTCGCTGCACAAAGTTATGACAATATTCTTTTTTTAAAAAGATTTCATTTATTTATTTGTCAGAA
This sequence comes from Martes martes, assembly GCF_963455335.1. NCBI lineage: Eukaryota > Metazoa > Chordata > Mammalia > Carnivora > Mustelidae > Martes > Martes martes. The sequence continues at coordinate 161,371,439 of NC_137891.1, forward strand.
AGAGAGAGAGCGCACAAGCTGGGGGAGCTGCAAGCAGAGGGAGAAGCCCGATGTGGGGCTCGATCCCAGTACCTTGGGATCATGACCTGAGCAGAAGGCAGACGTTTAACCAACTGAGCCACCCAGGCGCCCCGTTATTACAATATTCTTGACTGTTATTTCCTATGTTGTACTTTTCATCCCTGTAATTTATTTCACAACTGGAGGTTTGTACTTCTTAATCCTCTTCACTTATGTCATTTATCCTCTTCTCCTCCTCCCTTAACAGAAATATTTTTGCTCCCTTAAAAGTCAACTGAACTTCCAGGAAGGCCACTACCATGTAGTGGGGGATGGTTGTATTTTGTTCTTTGGAGGCTTTACCGACATTTAATCCCATCGCCCATGGATACTCCCGCAGAGGTAGCTGTCGGGGTCTGGGTAACTACCTCTGTGTCCTATTACTCTGAAAACTTCAGAATGTCCTCCGTATTTGGGCCCAAACATTTACATGCTGAACCACTTATTATATCATAACTATTTCATGTCATCTTTATTTTACAACAAGCAACACGTGGATTATAAACGTTGCGCCTGCGGGTGGGTTACAGGTGTTCTGTTCCCGGAGGGCCCGGCGGTGTGCGGTCTACCGGGCTGGAAGGCGGCCCCTGGGTCCCGAGGAGACCCCAGCGGAGCGGTCCTCCGCGCACCAGGGGTCGCTGTGGCGCCGCGCGGCCGCGCCGGGTCGCTCTCGCGTGGCCGCCCCGCCTCGGGCCCCCGGGCCGAGTGGGCGGGCACGACTGCGCCCAGGTCGCGAGGCGCCCTTCGACCAGCAGCGCCCGGGGCGGGCGGGTATAAATGGAGCGGTGGCTCCCCCGGCCGCCTCTCTCCGCCCCGGGTCGCCGCAGCCTCCGCCGCCTTCGGGCCTTAGCAGCCTGAAGGAAAAACAAGAAAAGATTAAAAAAAACCCGAAAATGCTTTAAAACCTAAAAAAAAAAAGAGAGAAAGAGAAAGAGAAAAGCGCATCCTCCTCGGAGAACCCGCGGGGAAGTCACTTCTGCACGCTTCCGGCCTGCCCGCGCCCGCCGCCGCACCTTGTCGTCCGTCGGTCCCGTGGTGAGCCGCCCGCCCGCGTCCACGCGCCTCCGCTCCGGCCGCCCCCGCGCCGCGTGGCAGCCCCGCGCCCGCCGCCCTCGCCCCCCGCGCGTCGGCCCCGGGCGCACCACGTGTCCGCGCTGCCCTTCGCTGGCCCGGCGTGGGAGGAGGCTGCGCGCCCGGCCCCCGGGGCTTGCCGAGTCGGCGCCGACCAAGATTTGGTTTCCCTCTTCCCCAGGCTGCTGTAATCTTAAACCGCCGGGAGCCCGAGGCCTATATTTATAGAGAAACGCGTGTCCCGGAGGCCGCCGTGGGCACCCTTCGGTTGCCTCTTGGAGAATTTTTATAATTTGGAGGGGAGTCCCCGTTTTAGTACGTTTTCCCCCCCCCCCTCTTTCGAAATTTGGAGCTTCAGACCAGGACAGCTGCAAAATTACAAACTCCCAGGGAGGGCCATATTGTTTTTGAGAGCCTTTTGTCTGCGGTTTTGCAGTCTCGAACGAGCTGTCCCCGAACTCCTCCTTCCGGTCCCCCGTCTCTCCGAGCCTGCTCCGGCGTCTGTTTAGCTTCGCTCTACCACCTGTGAGCCGCGGCGCGGGCCACGGCTCCGAGAGGAGCCCCTTTTGTCCTGTGTGGTCCCTATAAGAAGTTCTCCTGGCGGGGCTCGGGGTGGTGGGGGCTGGGGAGATGAACGCTGCGGCCAGCAGCTACCCCATGGCCTCCCTCTACGTGGGTGACCTGCACTCGGACGTCACCGAAGCCATGCTGTATGAAAAGTTCAGTCCTGCGGGGCCTGTGCTGTCCATCCGGGTCTGCCGCGACATGATCACCCGCCGCTCCCTGGGTTATGCCTACGTCAACTTCCAGCAGCCGGCTGACGGTGAGTAGACGCTTATATCCCCAGATTCGTGGCATCCTAGGGGGGACCCACGGAGTCTACCCGGTGCAGGGGTTGAGAATGAAGCTCCTGGCGTCAGGTGACCGGAGTTTCAGTCTTGCTTCCACTGCTTGCTAACTGGGTGACCTTGGGCATAATCAGTGGTGGCGGTGGGGCTGGAACCCGAGGAGACTGTACAATGGGATTTGGAGAAAGTCCCTGTCACTCCATGTATGTGGTCCTGCTTTAAGTGGGACCCTTGTCTGGTCACTGAGCCTGGGTTCATGCTCATCATGGGCCTGCCAAAAAGGCAGAACAATTGAAACACAATTCAATTGAAACACAATTCTTGTAGAAATTTTAGATTCTAAAGCTGTTGCTCCCATCCCTATCTTTACCCTGGACTGAGTCTTTGCTTTTGTACAGATAAGGGGTCTTTTAGGGCAAGTGGGAGGCGGTGGGAACAATTCTGTTGGTTTTACTGGAGCAGGGGCTCACGATGGTGCCCTGTGCACGACATGTGCCAGGCCAGCTCCTGGGTCCGTGGCTTTTGTCCTGGGGTGGAGGACTCCTCTACTCCCTGGACGAAGTCCTGGGTGGTGGAGAAGGGTATCCAGGTAGTCTGGGGAAACACTTAGGGGAAATTGAGTGGTCTGGTGGAGATGATGGCCTCACCTGTGAACAGAGCTTCATCCTTGTCAAAACCCTTCTCCTTCATCCCATCTGAAGAAAATGGGGACTCCTGAGAGGGAAAAGGAACTGCAGAAGGTTGGAGGCTCCGCTGGGAGTGCCAGCGCCGGGCCCTGCCAGCCCAGGCCCAGACCCTGGCCCTTGCTTGGAACAGTGGAGAGGTATGCTGCAGGCGTGGCCGGAGCGAGGCCAGAGGAAACCTAATCAGGGGCCGCACGTGACTTCAGATTAAAAGGGAACAACTGTAGAGACCATTACTGGGAGAAACAAGCCATTCTATGGCAAAGGATCTCTGCGTCCCTATTTTTGTCCACACTTTGTTCGCTGTCCGTGAAGCACAGAGAATGTCACTTGCCCAGGCTGCAGCTGAGACCAGAGAATCAGACTTGTTGAGAGATGAGAGGCGCTGCTACCCTTAACTCCCTGTGTGTGCTGAGCTGTGTCTGGCCAGAGGGCACAAAGGTGGCCAAGTGTGGCCTTTGGGGGCAAGTAGTGGGTACATTGGCTGTTGCCTGCCTCTTTGACACTTTCTGATCAAAAGTCCTGTCACTTGGTGATAGTAGCAGAAGCCACTGGTCAGTGAGTCTGCCAACACATGCCTCTGCAGGTCCTCTCCCTGCTATAAATAAGTGCAGCCAGATTTGTTAGGCTAAGCCGACTTGTCTTCTGCAGCGCTGTCTGGAAAGACACGGGGAGCTGTGTTGAAATGGCTCCTTCGCTGCTAATCATTGAGACCCTGGGGTCCCAGATAATCCTCACAAATGACCGCTTCTGTGCCTGGACTTTTCCTGAGTTGGACCTGCCCCAGTCTCCGCTTTCCATGACCTTCCCTCCCACACTCAACCAGCCCACCTGAGAAGGTGGGAAAGGTGGTTGGAGAGGAGTGAAAAGGAGATACTCCCTCTGCTGACTGGACAGTTGGGCTTGTGGGGGAGGGCAGAGTTAGGGAATTTTGTGTTCTGTCTTAAGTGAGGAGGTACCTCACTTAAGTGAGACAGGAGAATCCCCCTCTGACTCCCCCCTCAACCCCCTCGTGGAGGAGATTCTGGGGCGTTTCATTGCGTTAAGTCAGGAAAAGTGCTACCAGCTCTTGGATCCTGTTACTTCCAGTAAGAGAAGGGTTCCTCCTGACAGGTGATGGTACGTTTTAGTTTCTGGTCCTTTAAGTGGTCTCTAGTACACACATGGATTTGTTGCGAAGCTAGGGAAGTGTCCCAAGGCGCTGGATGGAGAACTTGGTTGAGCCGCAGGGCATTTGAACTTCTAGAATTCCAAAGAGCTCAGACTAAGACTTGAGAAGGCCTGGAAACCATAAAGTGCGGAGCCTGCTGCGCATTGCCTGCTTAGAAAGATGTGGCTTCATCCTTATCGTCCAGGTAATAAAAAGATTTTCCATGTGTGACCATTAGTATCTATCATTTTGAGGTTTTTGAATCAATTTCTGTTTTCAGAAATTGAAAATACAAGAAACTGGGCTGAATTCAGGGATAGCACATTCTCCGCAGTCAGTCACTCCTAGATTTTGTTCTGTCATTTGTCTTATAGATGGATTGTAGACAAAATGACAGCTAGTTGGTAATTTGATGTAATACCTTACTGAAAAATAATCAAAGTCTGGAATTAGTTTCTTAGTCAGTAGTTGCGTGACTTAGCCATCCCAGACATAAGTTTGCTCATTTTATGAAGTAGATAGTATCACCTGTCTCACCTGGGTCACCATGGGTGGTAGGCAGCTAAGTCTTTATAACTGATACCACTTAGTCAAATGTGCAGTATTATGATTTGATCTTGGGGCCAGAAGGCCATTTAGATGATCTTGCCTGACCCCCTTACCCAACAAGGGTACAGCCCAGAGGGCTGGAGACTTCTGCCAGGAAGCAGAGCGACTGACCAGAAGGCTGCCCTCAGGAGCAACACAGGCTAGAGGGATCGGATGCCCTTTTATTTTAATAGAGTTGCCTTTTGTCCGAGTGATTACCTGAAAAGTCCCAGAGTCATCTGTTCCTGGGATGGTGGCAGTCATCTACACGAGGTGACATTTTATTTCCTTGATTGAAATGTGTTTCTCTCTTCCAGCTGAGCGGGCCTTGGATACCATGAACTTTGATGTGATTAAGGGAAAGCCAATCCGTATCATGTGGTCTCAGAGGGATCCCTCTTTGAGAAAATCTGGTGTGGGAAACGTCTTCATCAAGAATCTGGACAAATCTATAGATAACAAGGCACTTTATGATACTTTTTCTGCTTTTGGAAACATTCTGTCTTGCAAGGTAAGCACTGATTAAATGACTTCAGAGTAATTACTGACTCACGAGAACAAGAGAAATACTGAAGGGGGAACAGCCTTGGAATTGGGCGACAGGATATGGTCATTTTCGAAATGCTAGAAATGGCTCTGCAGCCTACAAGTTCCCTGTAGGTAATCTTGTGCCACAACCCAGTGTGACCAGCAGGTGGTTTGTGTCTTTGTTTATTCTTTCTTCTGCCTAAAATATCCTTTCCATTTCCTACCTTTGGAGGGCATCAAAGGGTTTCTTCTTTTCGTGGGGGGGGGGTGGGGGTAGAGCAGGGGCTCGGGTCTCCAGGCAGCTGTACTTAGTCATTTCAGAAGCGTAAAATCATCCTCTTCCTTCTCTGCACCTGTTTGTGTGGAGAATTTTGTACAACTGGTGTGGTGGTGGTTTATGTGTCTGACTCTGCACTAGACTGAAATATCTATTGTGGGCTTGGAAACGGGTCACTTTTTCTGCAGCACGGGGCTTTTGCACCCAGTCTCAAGGTCTTTTAGTGAAATAAAACTCTTCGGAATAGAAGCAGCCTAATAGTGGCTGCCATTTGTAAATGGAACATCACTAAGGTGCCTGGTGGTATGCTTCATGTTAGGAAAACTTGACTGTTGTGCTGTAGTCTTCTGTCTTTGGACAGCGGCCTCTCAGATCCTGGGAACTCTGAGCACAAGACCACATGGTTCTCGGATCTTTGGGGGTGCCAGTGGTGCCACAGTGGTCTGCCTTGTCTCTGGCAGGTGGTGTGTGATGAGAACGGCTCTAAGGGTTATGCCTTTGTCCACTTCGAGACGCAAGAGGCTGCTGACAAGGCCATCGAGAAGATGAACGGCATGCTCCTCAATGACCGCAAAGTGTGAGTGTCCCAGTCCGGAGCAACAGCCATCGCATGAGCCAGCCGTGGCCCCACCTCGGTATTAACTGGCACACACAAGGCGGCTACTGGTTCTCTCGGCCCAAGTGTGGCCTGCTCCTACCTCTCCACTCCAGGGCTGGTGAGTCTCCCTGCCCGAGCCGTGGCAGCCCTTTTGACTCGCCAAGGTGGGCTTCCTGCCCAAGCCATGGCCTGCCTGCCGCCTCTCCCTTAAAAGCATCATCTGTCCGTGGGTTTTGTGAGCACCGGCAACTGGGGCTTGCTGGAAGGCAGCTCTGAGCCCTTTCTGAGCAGGGGTCTTGGCCAGCGGCAGAGTGGAGAGGGCCCTGGACTGACCAGGAGCTGTGTGCTAGCCATGTGACCTTGGCCTTCCTGTGACTCTGGTCTGTCCATGGGGTCATTTGTTAGGGGTTGATGCCAAATTGTCCCCAGATCTCCACTTGGCTAACTTATGACTCAGTGGCCTTCTCATACAAGGCTGGCTCCACAGTAATACTTAATTCGGTTATAATGAAAAATCTCATCTGATGGCAGAAGACACTGTTCATTATAGACCTTGTCGCTTTGGTGTGGTTATGCAGAATAGGGAGGTGGGGAGGTCTTAGCTAAGCCATGCAGGGTGAGAAGGAACAGTAAGTCTTGGCTATAGCAAACAAAAATCATCTCTGTTCTTTGTGGGGTGCCTTTTTATGTTGAGCAGACCAGGGGATGAATTTTCTTGATAATGTGTATGTGGCCAGTGGTATCACTAGAAAGAGATCGAAAGATTTTCAGTGTATGGATACATTCCCCCACTTGTGTCAACAACACGGGAATGAGTCCAGTGCAAAAGCAAAGGCTACCTCACAGTTCACTTTAGCAATCTCGCCCCTAGCGCTAACCCCTGTTAACAGTTTGGTTTGTATCCTTCCAGACCTTTTCTATGCATTTACATAGATGCACAGAAATGAACGTTTTAAAAACATGGTCATCAGGTTTCTTCACGAAGGCAGTGTGATGTGGTAGGAGTAGCCCTGGTCTGAGCCAGGAGTCCTGGGGCTGGTCCTTGCAGGACAGTCCCACCTCTCTCTTTCTGCTGGGAAGTCGGGGCATCTCTGAGCTTGCTGTCTTGGTGGTTGGTTGGGGACTCGTGTGTTTTATTTAACCTCTCCTGTCAGCCTTTAACCTGTGTTCCTTTGGGCCCCTGGAAATCATGATTTGTTCCTCCGGGTGTTCACTGTTTTCCATGGTCTCTTTTTAGGTTTGTGGGCAGATTCAAGTCTCGAAAAGAGCGGGAAGCTGAGCTTGGAGCCAAAGCCAAGGAGTTCACCAATGTTTATATCAAAAACTTCGGGGAAGAGGTGGATGATGAGAGTCTGAAAGAGTTGTTTAGCCAGTTTGGTAAGTTGGGCTACTTTGCCCCGCATGCCCCCTTCCACAGTCCGCCAGATGTAGAGCTCCTGTACCTTAGTTGCTTAAGAGATGATGGCGCCCCGGCCCAGAAGTTAACTACCTTGCTTGACAGGGTCACAGAGTAGATAGGAGTAGACTCTTGGCTTCATCCTTCCTCGTCCCAGCCCCAGGGCCATCTCAGTAGCTTGGCCAGAAGTAGAAGGCTAGGCCTGGGGCCTCTTTCTAGAGCTCATCTGGCTTCAGTGAGAGTTGGCTTCATTTGGGCTCCTAGAGAAGCCGCCTCTCCTTGAGCTGTAATAGAGATGGTGTTACTAATAGTTCTGTCCTTTGGTAATAGGTAAGACTCTAAGTGTCAAGGTGATGAGAGATCCCAGTGGGAAATCCAAAGGCTTTGGCTTTGTGAGTTACGAAAAACACGAGGATGCCAATAAGGTGAGAGTCCTATGAGGGTCGGGGAAACATTTGCAGAAGTAGCCCCCGATTATGGGCAGGACCTGGCTGGCACATAGTGGAGTGGGGCTGCCATTGCCCGAGTGTCATAGTGATGTAGTTACTGGCCTGAGGGGACTTCATGTGGTAACCCATCATTTACCTGTTCTCAGAGCACTTGGCACCTACCTGTCACCTCAGTGTTTACCCCTGTAGGTTGAAGGGATAGGATGGGTATTTGCTCCCCTTCCTACTGAGGGGATTCGGGCCCTAGGAGTGGTGGAGTTGCTGACAGTAGCGGCTGCTTGTGGGGAAAGCGTGATGCTGGGCACTCAGCATGCACCACTCTCTTCCCACAAGAACGTGAGAGACTCCTCGACACCCGGATTAGTAGCCTCGGCTCGTGTCTGCCATGCTTGTATTTATAAAACTACCATTTTTTTCTGTATCATCTGGACCAACAACCCATTTAAGTAGTAACACCATTTTACTCATGAGGAAGTTTGGATTTGCTTAGCTGCCTTCAGATGGAACGAGATTAGTTCTTAACTCCTATAGGAAAGATTTCCTTCTCCCAATATTTGGTGGGACTTTCAGGCCTCCAGAGCAAGGCCCCTGCCTCTGCATTTTGATTTAAGACCCGTTTCCTCTTCAGGCCGTGGAAGAGATGAATGGAAAAGAAATCAGTGGGAAAGTGATTTTTGTAGGCCGTGCACAGAAGAAAGTGGAACGGCAGGCCGAGTTAAAGCGGAAATTTGAGCAGCTAAAACAAGAGAGAATTAGTCGGTATCAGGTGAGAGGTGGTCTTAGCACAGCCTCCTATCCAGGGTTTTACTGTGCAACTGGCAAGAGCATCCTTAGGTTGAGCAGGCTTTCTCTTTGGGGACTGGGAATCTGCCTCTTCCTTTCCTTTCTCCCAAGATCCTCAGGTGTATAAGGAAATACCTACCAGAAACAGTGGTGATTCTAGAACAGGGCGGAAGATTGATTTATTCATTTAGGGACTCATTCCAGAAGCCTCAGTCTGTTCTTACTTGTATGGGTTCTTTGTACTTAAATGCTCACCCTTTGAGTGGGGGCAGGAGCCCCACTGGTGCCAGCGGCCAGCCAGAGCGGCTGTGCAGAAAGCCAGGCCCATACTGGGGGTCCCGTCAGAGTCCTCGGCGGGAATCTCAATCCTGAGCCTGCATCAGGATACCCCTGCAGGGCTTGTGAAAACATGGCTTTCAGAACCCCAGAATTTTTGATTCAGTGGATTGGGGTTTGGGCCCAAGAATTTGCATTTCTAGGAAGTACCCAAGAAGGGGGTGTAGGACCAAATTTTGAGAACCAGTGTCTTAGGGGATCTGTGGGGTACAGATGTGCATTAACAGTGATCCTTCTGCTTCAGGGGGTGAATCTCTACATTAAGAACTTGGATGATACCATTGATGATGAGAAGTTAAGGAAAGAGTTTTCTCCTTTTGGATCAATCACCAGTGCTAAGGTATTTTATATTGAGATTTGGGATCGAAAGTAGAGATTGCAGTTTTTTAGAGGTTTATTGGCATTTGTTTCATTGAAGGAGTGGACTCTAACTTGTGTTCATTTCTGAGAATAGATATGCTAATCTAGCCAGTCCCTCCTGGCGTTCAGTTTCACGTCTGAGTATATGCTCTGGAGAAGGCATTTCGTTACGTATACGTGGCACAGCCTCCCAGACACTGAGCTGTGGAGGTCATCTGAGCAGTCCCCCATCTTGACCCCCAAGCACCTGAATCTTTCCCATTCTTTGCTGCTCTGTGCTGGTGTGGGGACAGATGGTGCGACAGTATGAGCAGAGGAAATCCAGACAGGTTGTTTTCCATTTGTCTTGGGGCCTGTCTCTACGACTCTGCCACACTTCATCCTTGAACAAGTGTATTTTGAGGACTTGGGAACTGGGGTTGGGACTTATGACCTGGCCGTACAAAGCTAAAGGTGGAGGACGGGAGTGGAAAGGTGGCTCTTTCACGGTTTGCAGTGTGCATCGTTTCCTTGGTTTTCTTTGATTATCCTGTCAGCTGATGCAGCAGGGCGAGTGCATGTGAATTCCCTCCTAAAGATGAGGATGCGGAGTCCGGGGACAGGAGAACGTGGGTTATGTGAGGGTGGTGTGCACGGCCTTGGTCTGCGGGGGGCGCGTTATGGGCAATGATGGCGTGTGAGAGTTTGGAGTCATAGCCTGATGCAGACACTGATGCTCCGCGGAGGTGCAGTACATGTCAGAGTCCTCTTGGGGATGAGAACAGAGGCTGAGTGGGCTGGGAAAGATGTGGTGACTTGGCCCTTAGCTTTAAGTCCCACACAACCTGGGAGCGTCATCAGAGGAACGTCAGTTGTCCACAGGGAGTTGATCAGGGCCCACCCCGTCAGGGTTCCTTGTTGCCGTGCCCCTTCCCCTCTCATCACCTCCTTGACTGGCCTTCATCAGTGTGAGGTATTGTGGTCTCTCCTTGCTTATCAGCACAGCTTGAGTTGGCATTTGTAGGAAGAGAATAAAAGAACCATGTCTTGGCAAGTTTCACAGGCACCATTTTCAAGATCAGGGTGTCATGTTTTCAGACACTGCCCTGGTCCATCTCTTTGATGGGGTCCATTGAGTTGGTACACATCCTTATTTTCATGTCCTCCACATCCAGAGGGCTGTCCAGGAGCAAGCTAAGACACAAAATGGTGCTGAGCACACATTGACCTGTTGCTATCAGTGTTTCTGAGGATGTAGGCCAGGGGTAAACTGTAAGTGACCTATTCAGGTGAGGAGAAGAACCATTTGTGAATGACTGGCTATATGTGGGGAAAGACGGCCTGAACCAGTGGACCTTGGCTTGGTGGCATTTGGCCGTAGGGGTCTGGTGGGCATTGAGCTTAAGAGAGGGTAAGCGTTTCACATAGCTTAAGGGCACCTAGCCTAGGTGGCTCAGTCAGTTAAAAATCTGATTCTTGATTTCAGCTCAGGTCATGATCGCAGGGTCCTGAGATTAAGCCCCGCGTCTGGGCTCTGCTGAGTGTGGAGCCTGCTTTTAACCTTCTATCCCTCTGGGACGCCTGGGTGGCTCAGTCATTTAAGCATCTGCCTTCGGCTTGTGATGATCCCAGGGTGCTGGGATCAAGCCCCAATTAGGCTCCCTGCTCAGCAGGGAGCCTGCTGCTCTTCTGCTTGTGCGCACTCTCTCCCTCCCTCCATCCTCTCCCTCTGCCCACCCCCCACTCCTGCTCCCATGTACGTACGCATGCATGTGCGTGTGCGCACGCGCGCGCGCGCTCTCTCTCTCTCTCTCAAAAATATACATAAATAAATAAACAAGATCTTTGGGGTGGGGGGTGCCTGGGTGGCTCAGTTGGTTGAGCATGTCTTTGGCTCAGGTCATGATCCTGGGGTCCAGGCATCAGGCCCCTTGTCAGGCTCTCTGCTCATTGGGGATCCTGCTTCTCCCTCTGCCGCTCCCCCATTTGTGCTCTATCTCAAATAAATAAAAATCTTTAAAAAAAAAAAATCGCACAGCTTAGAAATTGCTGAACTGGGACTAGAATCCAGCTGTCTTTTCTAGCTGGTCATCTTTCTGCTGTTAATTCCTATTGAATTAATGGTGGCAGTCATTGGTTTTGTAACTCCTGTGTGTATGTGGTATTTCAAAAGCATATCCTTACCTTGCTAAGAGATGATCAAAGTTTCGTTCACCAAGGTCTTGGGCAGATGAGTTCTACAAGTAAATAACTTCACTGTCCAGATCTCTAGTGGGTACCCAAAGGTAGCTACTGCACTTCTAGGTGTCAAGAAACATCTTTGGGTTCCTGCTTTAACCATTAGCCATATCATAGTGTTTAGAAAATTAGGATCACCTAGGGATCTAACAAAGAAAATGCCTAGGTCCTGTCCTTAGAGGCTGTGACTTAATTGGTCCAGGATACATCCCGTGACAGGGCTAGAACTCTTCTCCTAGACTTGGGAACTCTTGCAGTAGAAACCAGGTTTTTTGGCTCTTAATAGCTGTCCCCCAACATAGAACACCTTTTCCTTAAGTAGCTGGTCCCTTTGTAGGTAATGTTGGAGGATGGGAGAAGCAAAGGGTTTGGCTTTGTCTGCTTCTCATCTCCTGAAGAGGCGACCAAAGCCGTCACTGAGATGAATGGACGCATCGTGGGCTCCAAGCCACTATATGTCGCTCTGGCCCAGAGGAAGGAAGAGAGAAAGGCTCACCTGACCAACCAGTACATGCAGCGGGTGGCTGGAATGCGAGCGCTCCCGGCCAACGCCATCTTAAATCAGTTCCAGCCTGCAGCTGGTGGTTACTTTGTTCCGGCGGTTCCACAGGTGGGTCTGCTGGTGTTCATGGATCTTTGGAACCTGCTCCCGATGGCTGTTCCGTAGCCGGTGGTGGTTGGGGAGAGGGGTTTTGGATATTGGAGTTCAGATGGTCAGCGTGAAATGAAAATGAATGAAAGTGAATTCATTCTCTCTCTCGCAGTAGTTAGAATGAAAGAATCCCCATTAACTGGCCTTTGAATACTCCAAAAACTTCTTGAATAATTAGCCTCGGGCCTGGAAGTGAGAGGAGATGAGACTTTTCTCTCATGTGGATTCAAGTCCTTCAAGTAAAAGGGCCTGGGTGCTCTTTCTTGCAGGCTCAGGGAAGACCTCCGTACTATACACCTAACCAGTTAGCACAGATGAGGCCTAATCCCCGCTGGCAGCAAGGTGGGAGACCTCAAGGTAGGTGGTGGGGAACGGTGATTTGATCACCCAGGATATGCCTCCCTGCCTTGCCCCCTCTGAGGCGCAGCCTGGGTTCTGGTCTACATGCTTCATCAGCGATGCACAACTTTTATCTTCACCAGGCTTCCAAGGAATGCCAAGTGCTATCCGCCAGTCTGGGCCTCGTCCCGCTCTTCGCCATCTGGCTCCAACTGGTAATGCTCCGGCCTCTCGCGGCCTCCCTACTACCGCTCAGAGAGTCGGTGAGCAAACTGGCCTTGAGAAGTGTGGCCTGGGGAGGAGGGAGTCAGGTGACTAGGCTCTGCCCAGGGTTGGTCAGTTTGTTGGGCCCACGTTCCAGTTCTGGTTCTGTAATCTTAGCTGTGCGCTCTGGTTGGTACATGAGGAGCAGAGAAACAATGGGAGTTCTAGGAGTGTCGGTGACTTCAAGAATGCTGCTCATTGGTGACTCATGTGAGAGAGGTTAATTATAGAAGCTTGTTAGCTGGATGACTACAGAGGCAGCCTATTCTTTTGGGTGGGGTTGGGAGATTGAAGGAGACTGTTCTTTACAGACTGTCCCGCATTCCAAGAAGTGGAGAGAGTTGTGTGTTCTCTGTTGGCTGCTCCATGAAAGTAGCAGTCGTGGTCCCGTGTGCGATGTGTTGTGTGAACAGGCTTTGGAATGGCTCCTTCCGTGGGACGTGGCCAGTTGGACACCTGCTGCCGACACTGATGTGCATTTGCTGGTCTGTTGTAGGGTCTGAGTGCCCGGACCGCTTGGCTATGGACTTTGGTGGGGCTGGCGCCGCCCAGCAAGGGCTGACTGACAGCTGCCAGTCTGGAGGTGGTATTGGATGCACACAGAAGGGGGAAAGATGGGATTTGACGGGTCTTTGCCCAGACTGACGGGCTTTAATCTTGCTTGTTCTTTTCCTAAGGTGTTCCCACAGCTGTGCAGACCTTAGCACCTCGTGCTGCCGTCGCTGCTGCTGCTCCTCGGGCTGTCGCACCTTACAAATACGCCTCCAGCGTCCGCAGCCCTCACCCCGCAATCCAGCCTCTGCAGGTGAGGCCTGCCAAACCGCATGTTTGCGCTTGATTGACAAGGTGCCTGGCTTTGATGCCTCCCACAGGTACTCAGTGCCCGCTCCGTGTCAGGGTGCCGTGTTTCCTGTGGTGACACTGCCTGTCAGGGGCTCTCTGTCCTGGGAGAGAAGGGGCTGGGAAGTATTCCTCCCCACAGTAGTCTACTCAGAAATGCCCCAGCAGAAAGAGCTGGTGTTTCTGCCCTCCTCTTTACAACGTGTGTGTGCTCGCTTAGCTCTCTGAGCTGCTCATGTCCGCTGGCTGAGTTGATCCTTTGCTGTTCTGGAAAACTGGGATGTGAAGGCAGGAAAGAGCTTCATCTGACAGAAGAGAAGTTCAGCTTTAGAGATCTTAAGTTGGGGTGGGGGACTGGACCCAGAGCTCAGGAGTAACCGGCGTAAAGGAGCCACAGTCTGCCTTGTGGCCCCTAAGTGACTTGCTCGTGCTTCCTGCTGTCTAAATGCAGATGCCTCAGAGCCTCGCTTCAGTAAAATAGTCTTTACCTTCAGAGCCTTATTTTCAGGCCTGTGACTGGCATTGACAATGCATGTTGACAGTCCTGGGACATTTGATAAAATAAAAACATTTGGTATGATAAAGTGATGTGGGATGTAGTTATAAATGGAATCATTTGACGGCCTGAGCCTTGTAGGTTTATTTTCTTATTCCCTTCCTGTCCCTTTTAATAGCACACGGTTTTTATTGTAGTTGGTTTTGTGTTCAAGCTTATAACTCTGTTGCTCCTATAACTGTCTCATCCCCAAGGCCTGCTGTTAGTTTCTTGGCAGCAAGGACCGCCACCTCCATCTCTGTCACATAGTAGGCTTTCAGACTGAGTGCTCAGGCTCAGGACCATCAGGCTTGTTGCTAACCTGCTGCCTCTCCTGGTTCCCAGGCACCACAGCCTGCGGTCCACGTGCAGGGCCAGGAGCCCCTGACCGCCTCCATGCTGGCCGCAGCGCCCCCCCAAGAGCAAAAGCAGATGCTGGGTGAGTGATCCATGTGTTTACGGAAGAGGGGGCCGGAGCGTGGCACTGACCCGAACGCCAGTGTCCGTTCACTGGGAGTCAGCCTGGGCTTTAATTAGATCTCTTTCCCCAGGAGAACGTTTGTTCCCACTCATCCAAACCATGCATTCAAACCTGGCTGGGAAAATCACGGGCATGCTGCTGGAGATTGACAACTCTGAGCTGCTGCACATGCTGGAGTCCCCCGAGTCGCTCCGCTCCAAGGTGAGCCGGTCCCCACGCCCTGCGGCGGCGCTTGGGTCTGCCGTCTCCTGACCCTCTCCTCGCGCCTTGCCTGTGACTTGAGAGCTGCTGTTGGGGGGTGGAATTAGGAAGAGCAGGCCGCACTGGGAGACACTGCTGCCAGGCCTGCGCGCCAGGGAGGGGCCGAGGGCCTCTCCGCAGATGTCACTAACTGCCTGGAGATTCCTCACAGGTGGATGAAGCCGTGGCGGTTCTACAGGCTCATCATGCCAAGAAAGAAGCTGCCCAGAAGGTGGGCGCTGTTGCTGCTGCTACCTCTTAGACAAGGAGAAACCGTATGTTGGGCTGTTTTTGTTTTCTGCAATGGCTTTACTTACAAATATTTTCCTAAAAGATTCAGGGCAGCATAGAGAGCCCCTGTAACCCGGTAACCTGGGCAGGCTGTCACCTGGATTCTCTGTCATCTGGAAGAGTTAATTTGGAAAAGAGAGAACAGGTTATAAACTGTAAGGAGCAAATAACAGTTTTCTTTATGAGGTGCCTCTGGTTAGCTCTTTCTTAAGAATGACCTTTTTGGTTTAGAATAACGACAGATACACAAGGTTTTGTCATAATTAGATCCTGCAGCCTCATTTCTATGAACACATCTCCCTGGTTTGCCTTGAGGTCGGGGAGGGCAGCTGTGTGTGCAGCCACTGCGTGGCTGCGGGAGCACAAGGGGCACGGGCCCTGGTGTCTGTGTGGGAGAGACAGACACTCCTGCCTCCAGTTACAGGGTGTGTTCTTGTCCATTCTGACCCTGGTGGCTGTGGCCCCTGTCCACAGGGGCGGGGATAAGAGGCTTAGCTGGGAACTCTGACAAGGACTAGCAGGTTCCTCCTGATGGAGGAAGGAGGCAACCAGATAAACCAGAGTCAGAGACAAGGGAAAAGACACATGGTAAGGACCTGGACTCTTCATTTGGTATCTAAGTGAGAGAGCAGTAGCTTTGAGTACAGGGTGGCCTGGAAGGGTGTGGGGCTTTACAGTACCTAGCTAGCCTCAGAGCAGGGGGTTCTCAGCCAGGAGTGCCCCCTCAGAGGACATTTGCCAATGGGGACCTATTTTGGTTGTCACAACTGGAGAGGTGTTACTGGCATCCCATGGGCAGAGGCTAGGGGTACTGCTCAATGTCCACAGCGCACAGGACAGCCCCAGCAAAACTGCCCCATCCTAGTGTCAAGAAGCACTGCTCTTGGCAGAACCTTTTTATAAGCCAGAGATTTCAGTGCAACTCTGGTTTTTCTGATCATGCATTTAATTTGTGTTGGTGCTTTGCTTTTCAGGATTCAAAAGCCAAATAACCCCTCCTGGAATTCAGCTCAAGGTTTGAAGATTTCTAGCGTGTCCTATGGACCTCAACACCAAGAACCACAAATTGGGAAATTTAATAGGTCATTTTGTATCAAAAGGTCAATTATGAAGCACCTAGAATTTTTCAATTAAAAGAATATATTCTCTGGGTTCTGCTGTGGCCCAGACAGTGTTAACTTTTTTTTTTCTATTGTGGGTTTTGATTTTTTCCCCCAAGAAATTGGTTTTATTTGATGTACCCAAGTCTTAAGTTTCTCAATAAAGAAAAAAATCTCCATAAAACTGCTTGTTGTGTTTTACTCTGACCAGTTTTAGTCTTTTAAACCCAGTTTTCACTTGGAAGTAATTTTAGGACGTATTTAGAGTCTAATGAATTTCTGTATAGGGTATCCTTTCCTAATGGCTATAAACAGCAGGGTACACAGAACTGTCTGATTGCATAATGGACCCCCACTTAACTTAAGTAGAAGTCTGGGGCGCCTGGGTGGCTCAGTGGGTTAAAGCCTCTGCCTTCAGCTCAGGTCATGATCCCAGGGTCCTGGGATTGAGCCCCACATCGGGCGCTCTCCTCCGTGGGGAGCCTGTTTCTTCCTCTCTCTCTGCCTGCCTCTCTGCCTACTTGTGATCTCTCTCTGTCAAATAAATAAATAAAATCTTAAAAAAAAAAAACAAGTAGAAGTCTGACCATAGTAGACCTTGGGTCTGACAGGAGAACTGGGTTCAGGGTGGGGTTGGCTTATGTCCAAAGGATGTATGGTGAGATAGGCAGAACCCAGGCCCTCCCTCCTTGGTTGTGTTAGCTGGCGTTTGTGGGTCCCTCTCTTCTGTAGTCAGTTGATTATGCAACTAAAGTTTCCTCTGGCCACGGGCCTAGGTCTGAGTGGCAACAGTAAACAAATGCTAGAGTCCAAAGCACTTTGTGGTGCCTTTACTCCTTACCTGGCCAAGGCCAACCAGTCTACTTGCCCTCCCTGTCCTCTAGGAACACTTCCTACCTTCCTTGAAATGTGACAGGCTGTCCTTACTCCAGACCTTACCCAGGGGGTCATTTTCCTTGGAATATTCTTCCCTCAGCAGGCTCCCCATTTTCTTTAAGGTCTGGTCTCACGTAACTAAAGGCCTGATTTACTTAATACTTATAGCAAAGGAAACAACTGGGACAACCTACTGAATGGGAGAATTTTGTAGACCTCCAATAAAGGGTTAGGATCCAAAATACATAAAGAACTACAACTCAGGGCACCTGGCTAGCTCAGTTGGTAGAGCACGCAAATCTTAGTCTCAGAGTTGTGGGTTTGAGCCCCATGTTGGGCATAGAGCCTACTCAAAAAAGGCGGGCGGGGAAAGAAACACCAAATAATCCAATTAAAACATGACAGCAGACGTGAACAGATGTTTCCCCAAGGACAGATGGCCAATAGACATGGAAAGATGCTCACCACTCGTCAGGGAAGTGCAAATCAAAACAATGAAGTACACCTCACACCTGTCAGAATGGCTGAAATCATAAGAAACACGTCGAGGACCTGGAAAAATAGGAACCCTTGTGCACTGGGAGTGGTAATGCCATCTGGTGCAGCCACTCTGGAAAACAGTATGGAGGTTCCTAAAAAAAAAAAAAAAAATTACCCATCCACTAATAACACCATTGGGTATTTACCTAAAGAATATGAAAATACTGGGGCACCTGGGTGGCTCATTCAGTTAAGGATCTACCTTTGGCTCAAGTCATGCTCCCAGAATCCCAGGATCGAGCCTGCTCTGTTGGGCTCCCTGCTTGGCTGGGGGTCTGCTCTCTCTCCCTCTGCTCCTCCCCCTGATAGCTCCCTCTTTCTTATTCTGAAATGGGCAAATAAAATCTTAAAAAAACACAAAAATGCTAATTCAAAGGGATACATGCATCCCTATGTTTATTGCGGAATTACTTAACAATAGCCAAACTATGGAAGCGGCCCAAGTGCCCGCTGATAGACGAACGCATAAAAAGAATGTGTGTGGGGTGTGTGTGTGTGTGTGTGTGTGTGTGTGTGTGTACGTGTACACACATACGTACACTGGAAAATTATTCTGCCATAAAAGAGAATGAAATCTTGCCATTTGCAACAACATGGATGGATAGAGCTAGACAGTGTAATGCTAAGTGAAATAAGCCAGAGAAAGACAAATACCATATGATCTCACTGAGGTGGAATTTAAGAAACCAAAGGAACAAAGAAAAAGACAAACCAAAAAACAGACTCTTAACTCTTAAAACAACCCCCTCCAAGCCCCCAGACTCTTAAATACAGAGAACAAGGTTACCAGAAAGGAGGTTTGGGGGTGGGTGTTGGGTAAAATAGGTGATGGGGATTAAGATTACATTTATCTTGAGCACATAGCAGTATATGGATTCGCTGAATCACTATATTGTACACCAGAAACAAATATAACATTGTTAATTACTTTAATCACACCAGCATTAAAATATATAGAAATAAAATAAAGGCCGGGTCTGAAGTAGAATCCAATATTTTCTGACTTCCGCGGTTAATGTGGTTATGTATCTGTGCTCTCCGTTACCCTCTGAGCGCCCCCCACCGCCAACCAAGATCCACCTGCCCCTCGACGGGAGCTCAGCGCCTTGGGCAGCCAGCGCGGGGGCGGGTCTGGGGGGCAGGGCCTAGCTACAGCTTCCGGCGGAAGATCCTGGGAGCAAGATGGCTGCCACCCAGACCGAGCTGTTCGTTTTTGAGGCGGTGTGGGAACTCTACTGAGGCGAACCGAGCGGGTCTCTTGTGGCTCTGCTCCCCCAGCCTGTGAGCAGCGCCCGCGACCTGTGCTGAGCCCAGCGCTGCCCAGAACCCGTTCCCCTCTGGCCCTGGTCTCGGGAGAGTTGGTGAGATCTGTTATCGTGACCTCGGACCGCATTCCAAACTCTCATGCCCATTCATTCCGTAAACTCCGCAGTCCTGGCCCCTTAGAAGAAGGAACTCACAGAGTAGGTGGGGAATTATGGAAAACATCTTTACTGCAGGGGCTGGTGAGCACCACGATGCGAGCGGTTGATGGACAGTGTTGATGTCGAGCTGAGGGTTTCAGGGAATGAGCACTCCATCTGGATAGGGGAGGGCAAACTACCCCAAGGCACAGAGGCCAGTGCTGGGTTTGAAAGATCTGGAGTAAGGCTGTTGCCTGAACGGAGAGCAGCAAGACCCTGGAGGGGTGAAGTAGTCTTAACATTTGGGGGCAAATGGTTTGCGTTGAGGGAGCAAGGGAGAAAGAAGGACAGATAGGTGAGCAGGGCTCAAGTTAGGAGGGTCTTACATGCCGTGCTAAGGAATTTGGATTCCGTCCGGTGGGCATTAATGAGCTTGTGGAGAATATTAAACAGGATAGTGATGTGATCCGATTTGCACTTTCTTGGATTCATTCTAGTGACTGTATAGAAAAGAGAGTCAAACTGGAAGCAGTTAAGGTATCGGAGTAACCAGAGGCGAGATGTAGATCTGAAAGGGGATGGGGAGGAGTGTTCCTCACACGTCATATTGTATATCCAAAAGACTAGGGACTCTCCTTCTCCTCCCCACTGCTTTCTTGCTAACAGTGTTGCCGCAGCTTGTACCAGGAGGGTGGAGGGCATTGGTTCAGAAGGCACTTGGTCTTTGCAGGTGGGCTGGCAGAGGAGGTGGAGGACAGAGTTCTTCATGCTGCTTCTGTTCCTTTTGGAGACATCGCAGATACTTAGTTTCTTCTGGTGAAACAGGTGAGACCTTTCAATGTCTCATTTTCAGATTCCTAACATCAGAAAAAAAACTTCAGAAAAAAATTTTAAGTCATGTACATTCTGTGTATGGTTGGTATGTAACAAAATTCAGGAGGATGTCTCTCTAGGTCAACATGACTGTGATCTTGGTGATGGAAGAGGAACGTTCTGAGGACAACAGGGCCAGGGTGGTGGTGTGGCTTTGGGCTGAAATTCACAGAGATTGACAGTTTGTTGGATTTGAGGAAAGGCTTTCACCACATTGGAACCATTTGGGGCCTTTGATTTCTGATCACTTAATAAACACACTGTATGGTAGGATTCAGTAGGAAGATAGTTTTAGAAAAATCTTGAAAGGTCTGGGTGTTGTTCCATGCCGCCTGCTAGGTAGCTATACCCCACCACACCTGCTGATCAGACCTCCTTTGTTGTCAGCTGTGCTTTTAAATAGCAAAGGGCAGCAGGGACACTCAGCTGTAACAGTGAGGGCTCTGGCCTCTGCTCACCCTGGGGGGAGTTTCCCTTAAAATGGTATCACAGTTACTGTGCACGTTTCTATGTGATCCTTGGTTGTTATTTTCTAAGATAGGAGTTTTAGACCCAGCTGTGCCACTAACTCTGGGTGTGATACTTAAACTGTCTGAGGCTTCGTTTCTTTTTTTTTTTTTTTTTTAAGATTTTATTTATTTATTTGACAGACAGAAATCACAAGTAGACAGAGAGGCAGGCAGAGAGAGAGGGGAAGCAGACTCCCCGCTGAGCAGAGAGCCCAATGCGGGGCTCGATTCCAGGACCCTGAGATCATGACCTGAGCCGAAGGCAGAGGCTTTAACCTACTGAGCCACCCAGGCACCCCTGAGGCTTCATTTCTTAAACAAAACAGTAAGAGTTGTTTTTTGAGTGCTGTACCATCCCTGAATTCTATAAATTAGTAACTCCTGTTGCTCTCGCTGTCTGCCGGCCAACATAACCTTTTCCTGAGGACAAGCACTAGGCTCCTTCACAAGTAGTCACCTAACTCAGTAGTGAGGTCGACACTCTGTACTCATTTGGTGCTCAGTTGGAGTGAATAATTTTTTTAAAAGATTTTATTTATTTTTTTGACAGAGAGATAGAGAGAGCCAGAGAAGACAAGCAGGGAGAATGGCAGAGGGAAGAGGAGAAGTAGGCTCCCCGCTGAGCAGGGAGCCCGACGGGAGGCTTGATCACAGGATCCTGGGATTATGACCCAAGTTGAAGGCAGATGCTTAACCAACAGAGCCACGGATGGAGTGAATAACTGATAAACAACTTGATCTACGTTCTGTAAGTCTTATAAACAAAAGTTGTTACAATGCCTGGAAAGTACCTTAAGACTTAAATTCTGTAGTGGTAGAATTGGATGGTACAAAGTTTAAAAATTCACTTCCCTGGGGCGCCTGGGTGGCTCAGAGAGTTAAGCCTCTGCCTTCAGCTCAGGTCCTGGGATCGAGCCCTGCATCGGGCTCTCTGCTTGGCAGGGAACCTGTTGCTCCCTCTCTCTGCCCATCTCTCTGCCTACTTGTGATCTCTCTCTCTGTGTCAAATAAATAAATAAAATCTTAAAAAATAAACAAATAAATAAATAATTCACTTCCCTGTTTAGCCATGTTTACGTAAAATTATTTTAAAATTTCTGGAAACATCTAAAAATTAGATTTATCTTTTTTTTTTTTTTAAGATTTTATTTCTTTATTTGTCAGAGAGACAGGCACAGCGAGAGAGGGAACAGAAGCAGGGGGAGTGAGAGTGGGAGAAGCAGGCTTCCCTCGGAGCAAGCAGCCCGATGTGGGGCTTGATCCCAGGACGCTGGGACCATGACCTGAGCTGAAGGCAGACGCTTAACGACTGAGCCACCCAGACGCCCCAGATTTCTTTATCTTTTTAAATTTTATTATTTATGGGGAGCTTGGGTGGCTCAGTTGGTTAAGCGTCTGCCTTAGGCTCAGGTCATGATCTCAGTGTCCTGGGATTGAGCCCCTGCACGGAACTCCCTGCTCAGTGGAAGACTGCTTCTCCCTCTCCTTCTGTCCCAGCCCCCTGCTCTCTTACTCTCTCTGTGTCAAATAAATAAAATCTTAAAAAAAACCCAAAACTTTATTTATTTGTCCGAGAGAGAGAGAGAGCACAAGCAGGGGGAGCGGCAAGCAGGGTGGCTGCACACAACAGAAATTTACTGTCCTAGCTCTTCTACCTCTGCAGGCTAGAAGTCCTCCATCAAGGTGCTGGCAGGTCCGTGCTCCCTCTGAAGGCTCTAGGGAAGAATCCTGCCCTCCCTGGCTTCTGGCAACTCCTGGCAGTCTTTGGCATTCTTTGGCTTATAACCACATGAGTCCTGTCTTTGCGCCTGTCCGCACAGGGCCTTGTTCCCTGCATGCATCTGTGTCTCCTCTACTTAGAAGGGTACCAGTCATGGCACTTAGGGCCCAACTTAATCCAGAATGAACTCACCTAGACTAATTATGTCTGCAAAGACCCTATTTCTAACTAGGGCCACGTTCTGAGATTTGGGTGGACGTGAAATTTCGGGGGACATTTAACCCCCAGGTCCCTGGTTTGGTGGGGACCGTTGCTGAGGGACTGGACGTTCTGGATGAAGGAAGGTCCATCAGGCCGGGCTCATAGTTCCCCTCATGTAGACAGAATATGGAAGACAGACCCTGCAGAGCCCCCAAGCCTTCTGGGGCCTGGCGTTGCCGCTGCCGGCTCCTGTGTGTATTCTGCTCCCCTAATCTGAACACACGTTCTTACATCACCAGCTCTAACGAGCAGTTAGTGCGCGCTGTTTGTTAAATGCATCTAACCTCGGTGGTGGGTAGGTAGGAAGAGAAAATGTGTCTTTTTTTTCCTGCGCTTGTGCTACTGAGGTTTCATTTCAGTGCAAGCCACAGGAAGAGTGGGACTATGAGCATGAACTCATGTTCTCTTAGCAGGGTGCTCACAGCAGCCGACAGCCTGGTCTGGCTGAGAATCTCTGCTTTTTGCTGAAGCCCTTCTGTGATACTCTCTGAGGATACAGGAGACCCTCAGGCACCTACCGTGTTTCCAGTTTCCACAGTTTCAAAGTTATCTACGAAGCAAAAGTTGTCATTATGGGAAGGATGTCACTGGGAACTGGCTACTTACAAAATGAATTATCATTCACAAATCCTTTCCATTGAACATTCGCATAAATGCCAACCGTCTGTGTTGGCCAATCTCTCCCTGACATGTTTGCATCTGTGTTGGGGGTCAGCAAACTTCGGACAACAGCCCACATCCGGCCTGCAGCCTGTTTTTGTATGGCCTGTGAGCTAAGTCGTTTTTTATATGTTTAATGGCTTGTGGAGGGGGGTAAGAATATGCAGCAGAGACTGTGTATGACCCACAAAAAATATTTACCGTCTAGCTCTTGACGGAAAGTTTGCTGGCCTCCAGTCTAGGGCGATGTACCGCAAATAGAGGGTAAATGCCTTGCAGGGTAAACTGTGAAGCCGGTGCCAGAGGCGGGGTTCTGTGAAGTGTGTGAAAATGATCATGGAAAACGGCTGTGGTCAGCTCTGGTCAACAGAGTGGAGACTCTTTTGAGCCCTTGAAAAGTGGCTGTCTTGTAAAGTTAAACCAAAAAAACCCTGCAAGGATTGTGATAGGCTGAGTGCTTCTGGAGAAAATGATTTAAATTCCTACTGCTGCTGTAAAAAATTACCACCAGGGGCACCTGGGTGGCTCAGTGGGTTAAAGCCGCTGCCTTCGGCTCAGGTCATGATCCCAAGGTCCTGGGATTGAGCCCCGCATCGGGCTCTCTGCTCGGCGGGGAGCCTGCTTCCTCCTCTCTCTCTCTCCCTGCCTCTCTGCCTACTTACGATTTCTGTCTGTCAAATAAATAAAATCTTTGAAAAACAAAACAAAACACCATGAATGGGGGCACCTGGATGGCTCAGTCGGTTAAGTGTCTGCCTTTGGCTCAGGTCATGACCCCAGGGTCCCTGGGATCGAGCCCCACATCGGGCTTCCTGCTCAGCATGGAGTCTGCTTCTCCCTCTCCCTCGCCCTGCTTATGTTTACCTTTCTGTCAGATAATTAAAGAAAATCTTAAAACAAACAGCACAAATGCATTATCTTACAGTTCTAGAGGTCAGAAGCCCAGAGTGGGTCTCACGGAGTGAGCAGGGCTCCATTCCTTGTGGATGCTCTAGGGAGAGTCTCTTTCTTTGCATTTTCCAACTTGTAGAGATTGACTTCATTCCTTGGCTCTTAGTTCCTTCTGTCTTCAAGCCAGCAGCGGCCAGGTGAGTCTTTCTCACACTGCATCGCTCTGAAACTAATTCCTCCTCCCTTTGCACATTTCGAGCCCCCCTGTGATTACCCTGGGTGCATCTGAGTAATCCAGTATGATATCCTTATTTTAAGGTCAGCAGACGAGCGACCTTAATTCCGTCTGCGACCTTATTTCCTTCTCGCCATGTAATTCTGCATATTCATAAGTTCTGGGGAATGGGCTGTGGACATCTTTGAGGGCACCATTATTTTGCCTGCAACAAAACTCTTAAATGTTTGCACCCTCCCCTTTTTTATCTTTGTGATCAATCTTTTATTTTCCTTATGATCAGTCTTCATGACTGAATATGAAATAAGGATATGTCATGCTATTGTTCAATTTTTTCTTAATTGCTAGAAGTGAAATTAGTACTTGATTCATCTGTGTTTCTAAGAGTAAGAGGATAGCTCTAATTATGATTTATTAAATTAAGAAATCTTTTTTCTTTTCTTTTTTGTTTTAGTTTTCATGAAAAAAAACAAACCTTTTTATTTTTAAAGATTTTATTTATTTATCTGACAGAGCACAAGTAGGCAGAATGGCAGGTAGAGGGAGAAGAGAAGCAGGCTCTCTGCCAAGCAGGGAGCCCAACGTGGGGCTCTATCCCAGAACCCTGGGATCATGACCTGAGCCAAAGGCAGGCGTTTAATCAACTGAGCCACCCAGGTGCCCCACAAACCTTTTTAAAAAATCTATCTACTTATCTTTTCCCAGTATCAGTTATTCTTGGATAATAAAATATTCCTTTACATTGTTCCACGTTCTCTGTTACTCTTTCATCAGACATGGCCCCCACCAGCCAGCAATACTGTTTTGTCTCCCATTTAGTGCTGATCTTGTTTTTTGTTTTTTTTTTTTTAAAGATTTTATTTATTTGAGAGAGAGAGAGAACTAGTTGGGGGCCAGGGAGAAAGAGAAGCAGACTCCCCACTGAGCTGGGAGCCCCATGCAGGGCTTGATCCCAGGACCCCAAGATCATGACCTGAGCCAAAGGTGCCCCTGATCTTGAGCCACCCAGGCACCTCTGATCTTGATTTTTTGAAGTGGACTCAATACACGGTAACTGCATTTACCCTTATAATTTCCAAGTTCTGAGTTCAGATCCGAAGATGCCAGCACAGAACTTCCTGTTGGTGTTGAAAAAAAAGAATTGTGTGGTGGCTCGGGGATAGTTTAGCTTTGTGCTTAGCTTGCCGTTGGGGGAGTGTGGGCTCCCAGCACAGAATTAATCATGAGCAAGTCTCAGACTTCTTAGAAGTAAATGGAATCTTTTTTTTTTTTTAAGATTTTATTTATTTATTTGACAGAGAGAGACACAGAGAGAGGGAACACAAACAGAGGGAGTGGAAGAGGGAGAAGCAGGCTTCCCGCTGAGCAGAGAGCCCAATGTTCGCCTCAATCCTAGGACCCTGGGATCATGACCTGAGCTGAAGGCAGATGCTTAATGACTGAGCCACCCAGGTGTCCTTTTCTTTTTTTTAAACAAGGTTTAAGGGGCACGTGTGTGGCTCAGTTGTTCAGCATCTGCCTTCAGCTCAGGTCATGATCCCAGGGTCCTGGGATCAAGCCCCGAGTTGGGCTCCCTGCTTGACGGGAAGCCTGCTTGTCCCCCTCCCACTCCCCCTGCTTGTGTTCCCTCTCTCAGTCTCTGTCAAATAAATAAATAAAACCTTAAAAAAAAAAAAAAGTAAAACAAGGTTTAAGCAGCTGAGTGGTATTGCAGTCTTTTCAGAATGAATTGAACTCTGTGGGTGGACAATTCGTGTCCGTTTAGCCAACCTGGTGAGGATTAAGAAAGGCTCCTCGTGACCAGGGGAGTGGGGGCAACTGCAGATTCCTCGTCATGTCCTCAACTTTGGCCTCTGCTGCCTTTTTTTTTTTTTTTCTTAAAGATTTTTATTTATTTATTAGAGACACAGCTAGAGACATTTGCTGCCATGGTGGCATGTGTCCACGGGTAAAGGGGTGTATGGCGGGGAAGGGAGTGCAGCAGCTCCCTGGAAACTGAGGCTGAGATTCTCCACAAAGCTAGAGCCATTGTCCCCATGCAAGTCTTGCTCCGGGATGTAGACACAGACTGCCCTTCCAGCCTTGACAGCGACTGGGACTTCCCTTTTGGCTCGGCTCAGTCCTGCTTTGGTTCTCTCGTCTGTCTCTTCGTGAGAGCCCCATGGGGCGTCCACCTTGCTGACAGAATAGCGAAGAACTGGGCACAGCTAGGGAGCCGTGGGCCAGCAGCTGGAATTTCTGAGCATTTGTTTGATTCTTTCCTTTCAGTGTGGGCAGTGATGACTGCCCGAACAAGTTTCCTGGGAAGACTCTTGAAGAGAATAAAGAGGAAGAAGGGTCGGAGCCTCCCAGAGGGGGAACCCAGGAGGTGAGATAGAAGGCATGCACCTCCCCAGAAGGGCTGGCACTTTCCACCCAGGGCGCTTCTGAGGTGGGCAGCGCTGGGTGAGCTGAGAGAAGAAGCTGGGCTTTCTCCCCCATGCGGAGCTCTGGGTGAGAAGTTGCTGTGCATGCTTGGGTACCGGCTTGTGACTGCTAGATGGGGGTCTGAGCTGAAACACCCCCTCACCAGCTCCGGCCGTCCTTCTGACCTTTCCTGCAGCCTCACTGAAGCCTTTGGCACCAGCTCCCTGTCTTCCTATTCCTGGCCTGATTGCAGAGAGGCTCCAGCCCCTCAGAATGTACCAGGTGCCAGGCGCTTCCTGCCTCAACACTTTCTCCTGTGTCTCCATACCCCATCGCGACCTTTGCTTCTGGGAGTAAATAAGTGAGCTCCCCCTGGTCTGTCCACCCTTGGAGCAGCAATGTTTGTGGGAGCTCTTCGCTTAGCCCTTGGCTCCTCTCTGCACGCTGTCCCTGCAGTTTCGGCCACTGTGGCCTGTGCCTGGGCTTATCACAGCCACTCAGCCTGCTGCTGATTTCCTGATGTCCAGGGCTAGCCTTGACCTCTCTCCTGAGTTTCATGTGTTTCTGCCTGCATGTCTCCCAGTCACCATAAATCAACAGAGCCTGTCCCGAGTGGATTTCCTCTCTCCCAGTCACCATAGATCAGCATAGTACGTGTTAACTGGATTTCCTCTCTCTCTCTGACCATCCTGAGTCCCCGATCTGAGTGAATTCTGGTGTCTCCCACAGCCGCCCAAACCAGGGACTTTTGTGCCCTTTCCAGCCCCTCACCACCGTCCACACCTGCTGTGTTGCCATATACCCTGCTAATGTTCCCTCTGCATCTGCTCACATCTTCTCTCCTATTCCTTCCCGCCGCGGGGGCTTGGCTCAGCCTCTCTCATCGCTCCTAAGAATAGTGACAACTGCTCCCTAGCTTGGTGTCCCTGCCCCAGGTCGGCTTGCTCCTGTCCTGAGCAGCCAGAGGGAGTTTTCCGAGGCCCAGAGTGGGCCATATGGCTCTCCCCAAGCCACCTGAGGACTCCTCTTCTGCAGCGATGAGTTCGGGCTCCTTCAGGGGCCCAGAAGGATCCTCCATGTTTGGACCCCACTCACGTCTCCACGTTGTGTCCCCATTTGGCATTCTAGGACAGAGTTTGTAGGTCCTTAGAAATCTCTGCGTTTTCACATAAGCAGTTCCTTGGCCTGGAAGTTCCCTTTCCAACCCACTTTTATCTCGCTCATTCCTACTCACCTTTCATCGCTGAGCTCAGTCGCTACCTTTGCCAGGAAACTTTTCTGACTCCTCCAGTGGAGTGAGTTAAGGTCCCTTCTGGGCTTCCATGGGCTCTGGGCCCCTCGGGCACCTCCAGTCCTGGCACTTAGGGCATTATTTTGACAGTATTTTTATAATAGATGTTGAAATGTTGCTTGCTCTGTACCAGGCACTGTTCTAAGTGCTTTACCAATATTGAATCCTGATGATAACCCTTGGAGGTAAGTACTATTACTGTCTCCAACTCAAGGTGACAAAACTGAGCCCAGGGAGAGCCAATAACTTGCCCAACACGTCACAGCTCCGAAGTGGTGGTGGACCCATGATGGAAAGAGAGGCTGTGTGGGGCTGGGGCTCTGCGCCTCCCATGCCCCCGAGGCCAGAGCTCCCCCGCTGGGCCAGGTCCTCAGGGGCCTGATTTCACAGTTCCAGTACTTGGCCTGCAAGCTCAACACATTTATATCGACTTCTTCATTGCACCACAAATAGCTCAGAGACCAAGGTTTTCCTCTAGCAAACGACGGTAGGGTTTGTACTGACTTGTATTTCTCAGTGAGTCATCCCGGTGCACTCAGAGCTCAAGGCAAGGCCCAACCTCCTCGCTGTCTCCTGGGTGCTTGGGGGCCCAGCCCAGCGCAGCCCTTTCTGCTTCCACTGCAGCCAGGCTAGGACCTGTAGGGCGCGGCATGGAGGGAGGTCATGGGTCCCTGTGACTCGAGTAAGGGGGGTGGGCTTGAACTGGGGTTGTTTTTCATTTTGTTTTTTTAGAGATTTTATTTATTTATCTGACACAGAGAGACTATACGCAGGGGGAGCAGTAGAGGGAGCAGCAGAGGGAGAGGGAGAAGCAGGCTCCCCAATGATCAGGGAGCCCCACCTAGGGCTCGATCCCAGGCCCCTGGAACCATGACCTGAGTCGGAGGCAGATGCTTAACCGGCTGAGTCACTCAGGCGCTCCTGAATTGGGATTTGTGGGTGTGAGGAGTGGTGCACTGCAGGCCAGGGAGGTGGGATTCTGTGACCCTGGGCCAGGGTGCAGCAATGTGTGTGTGGGGGGGTCCCTATCACTGAGGGTCCAGCTGGCAGCTGCCTTCCACCTCCCCTTCTGCGGCCCCAGACCTTCCCTGAGAGCACCTGGCTGCAGCCCGCTCCCTGCATCTGGGTTCTTGGTGTGGATGCGGAAGACTCATTCTCTGACTTGCGGAGGCGGGGTGCTCTCCAGCCTAACCATTTCTTCTGCGTCCAGGGGGAGCCCATGGCAAAAAAGGCCCGCTCAAACCCTCAGGTGTACATGGACACGAAGACTGGGAACAAGCCAGCCAGCCGCATCCAGATGCTGCTGCGTTCGGACGTTGTCCCCATGATGGCAGGTGAGCGGGACTTGGGGCAGGACGCTGGAGGCCGAGCAGGCTGGGGAGGAAGCTGCCTGGAATCGGAGACATTAGCACTTTTTATCTGAGCCCTTCCAAGGCATCCGGGACCCCAGCATCTCATCACATGAGCCTGAGCACACAGGCTTAGGACCATTAGAAAGAATAGGCAGTTGAAAAATCATAAATGTATTTTTTTGTAGTTTTGTTTTGATATATTTGCAGGCTTACAGATAAGTGGAATAAGAATTCTGTAAGAATAGTACTGGGAACTCATATAGCTTTTATCCACTCATTAATTTATTTTTGCCTCCTATTCTTTTCCATTTAATTTATACACACAGATAGATATACTTCCCCCCTACTCTGCCAGTTGAGAGGATGTTGAAGATATCATGCCTCTTGACCCCTAAATAGTTGAGTATATATTTCCTAAGAACAAGAATGTTCCCTTATGTGATCATAGCGTGGCCATCAAAATCAGGAAATCGAGCATCCGTGCACTGTTTCCTCGTCTTCAGGCCGTGCTCAGATTTCGTCCCCTCCCCCAGTACCGTCCTTTCTAGTAGCCATAGCAGTTGTCCTTCCCTGGCAAGGACTCACGCAGCACAGCAGGGTCCAGACTCTACTCTCCCTCTGTTTGGAGCAGGGTCTCGGTGTCTTTCTTGATCTAGATGACTTTGAAGAGAAACGGCCTGTTTTTAAGACCGTTTCTCAGTGTTTGCCTGGTACTTCCCAGTGACGGTCTGTCTCCGGAACACCTCACTAGTGCATCAGGTAAGGATGTGCGTGAAGATGTCACTCCTAGTATTTGTGACGTTAACTTCGGCCGCTTGCTTAAGGAGCTGGCTGCCAACTTGCCCCACTTTGAAGTGTGACTATCTGTAGGGCTTTATTTTTTTATTTTCTTTAAAGATTTTATTTATTTATTTGACAGAGATCACAAGTGGGCAGAGAGGCAGGCGGGTGGGGGGGTGGAACAGGCTCCCTGCTGAGCAGAGAGCCCGATGCAGGGCTCGATCTCAGGACCCTGGGATCATGACCCGAGCCAAAGGCAGAGGCTTTAACCCACTGAGCCACCCAGGTGCTCCTCTGTAGGGCTTTAAATTGAAAGCTGACACTTTTTTCTCCTCACTGCCTCCCCCTCCCCCACCCCCCACATCTCTTTGAGGTATCTGCTATTCACAGGTGTTGTATGTTTCCTATTTTCTTAAATATTCTTAATGATCAATTTTACCCATAATTCTTTTTTTTGTTTAAATTTAGCCTTTTAAAAAATGTTTATCAACGTCACACAGTTTAAAGAAAATCGTTGTGAAGTTTGTCATAATGCGATGTTCTTCTGCTCCCTCCCCAGTATCGTAATTTTTCTGCCTCCCAAAGGCAACATTCATTTCTGTCAGATGTTTATTTTGGCTTCTATTGCTCTATTTCTGAAAAACACACTCGCGTTACCGCTACTTGATCTTTTTTTCTTCAGTTTTTGGCTATAATTTAGGTCAGACTTTGTGGGAAACAGACTCCTGGAGGATTGCACGCGGAAAGCTTATCAGGGAGGGATCTCAGGGACCGCTCTTGCAGGGGCACGAGGGGAGCAGATTGGGCAGAGAGGGAAATGGAGCCACCGTGCAGTCACACTGAAGCCTCGGCTGGTCCCAGGGGACACTGGCACTTTGATAGCCCTTCTGACTTGTTCTGAATTGAGGCCTGGGGGGCAGGCCTCTGAAACCCCCCTCCCCAGGTCATGAATTCTGGCCGGTTCCCAGGAGGGGTGAGTGGCTCCCTTCCGCCGAGGACATTTCCTGGGATGCAGCTTCTCCTGGGCCTGGTAGCGTCTCAGGCTCCCGGGAGGTGAGAGAGTGAGGCTGGTCTTGAAGGAGATCTGAGTGGCTCCCCCGGGCATCACTGCAGTCCACTTCGGCCACCACTCAGATCCTCCTTGGCTGCTGCGCCTGTCTCCTGTCTCCTCCTCCCACCCGACCTCTGAGGTGTTGCAGGGACCCAGAGCTCAACCCTTTGTGGTTTCTTAACCTCTTAGCCCAGTGTCTGCTTCTTGGACCTGATTCTTTACTCGGTGGAAATGGAAGTCCCAGCTCTTAGATCTTTCCAACACATAGTTTTTAGAAAATAGTGTTATGTCATGATTATAATATAATAAAAAAGGAAAGTGAGTTATAATAAAATAGTATGTTAAGGGTGCGCCTGGGTGGCTCAGTTGTTAAGCATCTGCCTTCGGCTCAGGTCATGATCCCAGGGTCCTGGGATTGAGCCCCACATCAGGCTCCCTGCTCCACGGGAGACCTGCTTCCCCCTCTCCTACTCCCTCTGCTGTGTTCCTCTCTCTCTCTGTCTCTGCCAAATAAATAAATAAAATCTTTAAAAAAAAAAAAGTATGTTAAATGCTTGGACACAACTAAACATGAAATATTTATTTATTTATTTATTTATTTATTTATTTTTAAGGTTTTATTTATTCATTTGACAGAGACAGTGAGAAAGGGAACACAGGCTGGGGGAGTGGGAGAGGAAGAGACAGGCTTCCCGCTGAGCAGGGAGCCTGATGTGGGGCTCGATCCCAAGGATGCTGGGATCATGACCTGAGCTGAAGGCAGACGCTTAATGACTGAGCCACCCAGGCACCCCATGTGAAATATTTCAACATGCACTTCTGCCTAGAGCCACGGTGAGCAGGGTGGACAGATACAGGGGTATTCTGTTGGCAGGATCACAGTATATGATTTTCTGAAACTGAAAATCTCTTCATAAAATTCTGAACAAAATAAAAAAATTAGGGGTGCCTGGGTGGCTTAGTGGGTTAAGCCTCTGCTTTTGGCTCAGGTCATGATCTCGGGGTCCTGGGATCGAGTCCTGCATCAGGCTCTCTGCTCAGTGGGGAGCCTGCTTCCCCCTCTCTCTCTGCCCGCTTCTCTGCCTACTTGTGACCTTTCTCTGTCAAATAAATAAATAAAATCTTTAAGAAAAAAAGAAAATAATTAAATGTTTCCTCAGTTTATGTGGTAGGTCTCTTTCTGGAAAAATTCAATGCAAAAAATAAGGTTTTTTTTTTTTTTATTTATTGGGCACCTGGGTGGCTCAGTCAGTTAAGCATCTGCCTTCAGCTGGGGTCGTGGTCCTTAGGTCCTAGGATCGAGTCCTGCATTGGGCTCGCTGCTCAGTGGAGAGTCCGCTTCTCCCTCTCCCTCGCCTCTCCCCTCTCCTCTCCCTCTTGTGCTCTCCCACTTGCTCACTCTCTTGAATGGATAAATAAAATCTTAAAAAAAATTTTTTTTTAATTTATTTTAGGCAGAGTGGGGCGGGGGGTCATGGGGGACACAGAGAGGGAGAAGGAATCTTAAGCAGACTCCCCACTGGGTGTGGAACCCAATGCAGGGCTTGATCGCAGGACTCTGAGTTCATGACCTGAGCCAAAACCAAGAGTTGGCCACTTAACTAGCTGAGTCCCCCAGGAGCCCCTATAAGTCTTTGGATTTATATGTAAAATGGAGTTAGGTTCTTAAGATTTTTCTCTGCTACATGAATGTTTCTCAGGGCATTTGAAAGTCTGAGAGGATTAGGAGTAATTCTTCCTTAGGGCACCTGGGTAGCTTAGTCAGTTAAGTGTCCAACTCCTGATCTCAGCTCAGGTCTTGATCTCAGGGTCATGAGTTCAAGCCCCATGTTAGGCTCTATGCTGGGCAGGGAACCTACTTAAAAAAAAAAAAAGAAAAAGAAAAAGATTTATTCTTCCTTAGGTGGGACATTGCAAGACAGTTAGATTCCTTGCTCCCTTCCCCCTAATGCCAGTATCACCCCAGGATTACTGACAACCAAAACGTAACCTTGAAGTTTCCAAGTAGCCTCGAGGGGGCAGTCTTACCCTATTTAGAACCAGCGCCCTCGCCCG
The DNA here is from genome assembly GCF_963455335.1 of Martes martes. Classification (NCBI taxonomy): domain Eukaryota; kingdom Metazoa; phylum Chordata; class Mammalia; order Carnivora; family Mustelidae; genus Martes; species Martes martes. The sequence continues at coordinate 161,404,428 of NC_137891.1, forward strand.
TCCCTTCCAGTCCCAGGGCTTCCTGCCCTCCCGTCAGCCATGCTGGTCCCCATGGGGCGTCTCAGAGCTCAGGGGCTCTCTTGCTGCTGCTCTGCCAGACGCTTCCTTGTCTCTGTCCGTGCCACCACCGCCCACCTAGCTGCCTGCTCAGCTTAGCATCATCCTCGACCCCTCTCCTCCGCCACACACGTCAGACCCACGTGTCTTTTCGGTCGCTCTTTGGTCCACCTGTTCTTCACCCTCCCTCCGCGAGCACCAGGTCCTCACGCTTGTTTCCGTGTTTCCACTCCTGCCTCTTCCCTCCCAGATCAGTGTGCAAGACCGTCAGAGAGCATCCTTTCCAAACAGAAACCCGCTCACGTCACTCCCCAGCCGAGAGCCCTCCTGTGGCTGCTTCGAGCATGTGGCATCCAGGGGGACCGACAGGCCTGGGGCCTGGCACCGCCCCAATCTCCCCAAATGTGCTGCTCCGCCCTCTGTCCCCATGGCAGTCTTCATGTCACAGCTCACTCCCCCTCAGGGCCTTGGTCACGCCACCTCCTCTCCTGGAACATTCTTCCTTTGGCGTGGACAGGGTTCACCCCTCACTTCCTTCAGGTGCCATGCCCCTTGTGCGAGAGGCCTGTCCTGCCCTCGCTCTCTAGAATGGGCATTCCTGTCATCCCTTCTTTCTCGTCAGCTTTGGTTTTCCTCATATATTTAATATTAGCCTCATGAGGGCAGGACACTGTATTCTAAACAGTGTAAATAAATATTTGAATATTTCAAGTGGAGGGTCACGGGCTGATTTGTTATGTGTCAGCCCTGATCACCTCCAGCACTAAGAGTGGAAGGGGACACGGTCACCATCCAAAGGGAGCACGCCGTCTCGAGGCCCAGCCATGGAGAGCGGGCTTTCTCCTTAACACCCATGAACTTACAGCTCCTTGGACTATGCTCCCCTCAGCCCCTGCCAAACCTGGGCTTTTTAAACTCAGATGTTACCTCCTCCTAAAGCCTTCCATGGTACTGTAACCTGTGTGTTTGTGTGTGACACACATGCACATAGGTGACTGTGTCTTGTGCTTCCATTTGCTGAGCAAGTGTCTGTGCCACTAGGCTTTGCTGTTCTGTAGCATGATTTTTTTTTAAAAGATATTATTTATTTATTTGACAGAGAGAGATCACAAGTAGGCAGAGAGGCAGGCTGCAGGGGTGGGGGGCAGCGCGAGGGAGCAGGCTCTCTGCTGAGCAGGGAGCCTGATGTGGGGCTCAATCCCAGGACCCTGAGATAATGACCTGAGCCAAAGGCAGAGGCTTTACCCACTGAGCCACCCAGGTGCCTGATTTTTTTTTAAAGAGCATTACTGGGATGCAGTTCACATACCATTCAGTTCACCCATTTAAAGTATACATCTCAGTGGTTTGTACTGTACTCATAGTTACGCAGTCATTACCACAAATAATTTGAGAACATTTTTCTCCAAAAGGAAACCTTGCACCCTTTAGCATTCCCTGTGTTGTCCCCCAGCCCAAGGCAAACACTAGTCTACTGTCTGTCTTCCTGGTTTTTTTCCTATTCCGGACATGTCATGTAAATAGAAGTACACAGTATATAGCCTTTTGTGGCTAGCTTCCACTTGGCGTAATGTTTTCAAAAAAGTTCATCTATGGTATAGCAGTATTGGCACGTAATTCTTTTTTTTTTTTTTAAAGATTTTATTTATTTATTTGACAGAGAGAGATCACAAGCAGGCAGAGAGGCAGGCAGAGGGAGACAGAGGGAGAAGCAGGCTCCCCTCTGAGCAGAGAGCCCGATGCGGGGCTCGATCCCAGGACCCTGAGATCATGACCTGAGCGGAAGGCAGAGGCTTTAACCCACTGAGCCACCCAGGTGCCCCCGTAATTCTTTTTTATTGCCAATGAATATTCAGTGTATGGATATACCACAGTTTGTTTATCCATTCTTTTTTTTTTTTTTTTTTAAGATTTTATTCATTTGACGGACGGAGATCGCAGAGAAGCAGGCAGAGAGAGGAGGAAGCAGGCTCCCTGCGGAGCAGAGAGCCCTATGCGGGGCTCGATCCCAGGACTCTGGGATCATGACCTGAGCCAAAGGCAGAGGCTTTAACCCATGGAGCCACCCAGGCGCCCCTTGTTTATCCATTCTTAAGTGGATGGACATCTGTGGTGTTTATACTCCCGGGCATCATAACGCTGCTGTGAACACGCATGTGTAAGTTTTTGTGTGGATGCATGTTTTCATTTCTCCCGGGCAGATACACTGGGCCACATGATAACCATTTTTTAATATTTTGAGGAGCTGCCGGACCATTTTCCAAAGTGGCTGCACCATTTGGTATTCCCATCCGCAGACTGAGGGCTCCCGGTTTTCTGTACATGCCCGCCGCCCCAAATACTGTCTCTTATATTCTCTTTGTATTATCCTAATGCTATGAAGTGCGGTCTCACTCTGGTTTTGTTTTGCATTTCCCTGATGGCTAATGATACGGAGTATCTTTTCATGTGTTTATTGACCATTTGTATATCTTCTTTTGGAAAGTGTCTGTTCAGATCCTTCACCCATTTTTTTTTTAAAGATTTTATTTATTTATTTGACAGAGATCACAAGTAGGCGGAGAGATAGGCAGAGAGGAAGAAGCAGGCTCCCCGCTGTGCAGAGAGCCCAATGCGGGGTTCGATCCCAGGACACCGGGACCATGACCTGAGCTGAAGGCAGAGGCTTTAACCCCCTGAGCCACCCAGGCACCCCTCACCCATTTTTTATTATTGAATTGCAAGAATTCTTTCAATATTCTAGGTATAGGTCTCTTATCAGATACATGATTTGCAAGTATTTTCTGTCATTCCGTGGGTTGTCTTCTTTCTTTACAGTGTGCTTTGAAGCACAAAGGTTTTAATTCTGCTGAAGTCCAATTTATCTATTTTTTCTTCCATCAGTATATTTTTGACATCATAACTAAGAAAGTTTTGCCTAACCTAAGATTATGAAGATTTACTCCTATATTTTCTTTTAAGAGTTTTATGGCTTAGCTCTTACATTTAGGGCTTTGGTCCATTTTGAGTTAATTTTTGTGTTACAGTGTGAGAAAAGAGGTCTCATTTCCTTCTTTTGCATGCGGATGCCCAGTTGTTGCAGCATCATCTGTTGAAAAGACTGTTCTTTTCCTGTTTAAATGTTTTGGCATCCCTGTTGATGCCAATAAAACCATTCCTGGGGGGCGCCTGGATGGCTCAGTGGGTTAAAGCCTCTGCCTTCGGTTCAGGTCATGATCCCAGGGTCCTGGGATCGAGCCCTACATCGGGTTCTCTGCTCAGCAGGGAGCCTGCTTCCCCCTCTCTCTCTCTGCCTGCCTCTCTGCCTACTTGTAATCTCTCTCTCTCTGTCAAATAAATAAATAAAATCTTTAAAAAAAAAAAAAACATTCCTGGGTTTTATTTCTGGCCTTTCTATTCTGTCTCATTAATCTATAGATCTGTCCTATGCCAGTCCCATGCTGTCATGTATCCTCCAGCTCCATAGTACATTTTGAATTTGGCAAGTGTGAGTCCTCCATGATTTTGTTCTTTTTTTCAGATTGTTTTGGTTATTCTAGGTCTCTAGCATTTCCATATGAATTTGGGGAATAACTTGTCAATTTCTGCAAAAAAAACCAGCTGAGATTTTGATAGAGGTTGCACTGAATCTATAGAACAGTTTGGAAAGTGTTGCCATCTTTTTTTTTTTTTTTAAGATTTTATTTATTTATTTGACAGATAGAGATCACAAGTAGGCAGAGAGGCAGGCAGGCAGAGAGAGGAGGAAGCAGGCTCCCCACGGAGCAGAGAGCCTGATGCGGGGCTCGATCCCAGGACACTGGGATCATGACCCGAGCCGAAGGCAGAGGCTTTAGCCCACTGAGCCACCCAGGCGCCCCAAAAGTGTTGGCATCTTAACAGTATTAAGTTTTCCGGTCCATACATGGGGGTCTTTCCATTTATTTAGGTCTCCTTTCACCTCTTTCAGTAATATTTTATACTTATCAGAGTATAAGCCTACACTTTTTCTTTTGTTTTCTTCTTTTTTTTTTTTTCAGGAAACCTCTTTATTGGGCAAACCAGCCTACCCTTGGCCTACAAGGGACAAGGAATGTGGAGAAGGAGGCAGGGATCTCGTAAGGTCAGGGACCCAGACATTTTGCGGGGCCAGCAGAGGGCAGAAGCGAGGGTGTTGAATTTATTCCTAAGTTTTTTATTTTTTGCTGTTATTGGAAATGGAGTTATTTCTTTTTTTAAAGATTTTATTTATTTATTTGACAGAGAGTGAGATAGCACACGCGGGGAGAGTGACAGGCAGAGAGGGAGAAGGGGGCTCACCGCTGAGTAGGAATTCCCAACATGGGGCTCGATCCTAGCATCCTGGAACCATGATCTGAGCCAAAGGCGGATGCTTAACTGACTGAGCCACCCAGGCACCCCTGGAATTGTTTTCTTGATTTCATTTTCAGATTGTTCATTGCTAGAGTGTAGAAATAGATTTTTGTATATTGATCTTGTATTCTGCAACCTTGCTGAATTTATTAGTCCTAATAGTTTTCTAGTGAATTCCTTAGGATTTTTTGTATACCAGATCATGTCATCTGCAAATTTCACTTCATTTTTTTGCCATTTCCCCTAACTAGAACCTTTAGTACAATGTTGAATGGCAGTAGTGAGGGCAGACATCTTGGTCTTATTCCTGCCTTTAGGGGGGAAATATCTGGTCTTCACCATGCGGGGTTTTTTTTGTAGGTGCTCTTTATCAGACGGAGGAAGTTCCCTTCTATTCCTTGTTTGTTGAGTGTTTATCATGAGAAGGTGTTGGTTTTATAACATGCCTTTTCCGTGTCTGTGGAGAGGATTGTGTGTCTTTTGTACTTTATTCTGTTAAGATGCTGTATTGTATTGCTTTTTGGATGTTAAACCAGTTTTGCGTTCCTGAGACGAATCCACAGTTACCTTTTGAGTGGCTAGACTGTGAGCTACACCGGGGCTTAGCCTGGTTACAAAGTGGAAATGAAAGCACAAACCAATCTAAAATGATTTAAGCAGCTCTGCTGACCATTTCCTTGACTGTCCATTGAGCAAAAAACTAAGGGATCCATATGGTGTTGTCCTAGATTCTGAGCTGCCTGCTTGGAGGGCTGTCAGCAGTGTGCACACACATCCCTCTGAGGGCGTCGCTTCCCATAACATAAGACCTAGCTTTTGTGCTGCTGCCCGCCAGCCAGGTCCCAGGAGTTTGCAGAGGTTGCAGCTGTGACTGGACCCTCTTCCTGGGACAGGCCAGGGACCCTCCCCTGCCGTCTCCCACCCTTGTCCGACCCCCACAGGCAGCCGAGGTAGGAGCTGGTGCAGGAGGGCCTTGGTCCTCCTGTCCCCTGCTCCCGGGCCAGCAAGGTAGCTGAGCTAGGCTCCACTGGCACCCTCACACGTGGCCGTGAGTGTGATGGGCACCAGGCCACCTGTTGTTCAGTCACTGACCCGATGGTCGGCACTGTCGCACTGAGAAGGCCCAGAGGCCTCCTGCCAGCCGTGTGCTTGGTCTGGGGAGTCAGCCAGAGATGCTTCCCACCCCCAGACCCCAGAACCAGTGGAAATCGAAGTCTGGTGCCACAGCTTGTAGTGTGGCACACCACACTGCCTACACCAGTGTTTGGCAGCTGGGCCACCTCCCAGCATGTCCCATCGGTCACCAGAAACAATGTCCAGGGCTGCCGCCTGCTCCCCTGCTGCTGGCCAGGGGCTCTAGATAAGGCTCGACTCTCAGAAACCGCTGGGCAGGGCTGGTTCTCATTTTGGGTGAAATCAGGTTGAGCCTGGAGGGGAGGAGAGAAGCCCGCTGGCTTGTGACCCCAGGCCAGCTCCTGTTGGGGAGGGGATGCTGCTAGCCCTGTCTCTGGCATCCTAGGCCAACCTTGGCCTCTGCTTTTGGGTGGGACTCGTCCCCCTCTGGTGGGCTGGGGCCCACCCCTGTGGCTGGGATCTCGACCTGCAGGATTCCCAGCGGGGACCCTCGCTCCCTAACCCAGGCCTCCCTCTCACCGCTGCTCAGTCATGGCTGTCAGGACAGGCAGCAGTGAGGCCAGGATAATGGCAGCTGCCCGGGGCTGGTGTGACGTCTGCGAGAGGAGAGAGGTCTACTAAGTCCTCAACAAGGCTGGCTCTCGGGAGGGCATGTGGGGAAGGGGAGCAGGCTGGCCTGAAGCCCCAGGAGGGAGGACCCGTCACAACCCTGTGAACCTGGGAGGTGGGAGGGCTGGGTCCCTTACTTCGCTTCCCTGGTCGCTCTGGGAAGGCAGGACCAGCAGGCTGTCCAGGAAGCTGGCGGACCAGGAACCACAGGTGGCAGCCGCACTCTCTCTGTTGTGCGAGGGCTTCCCCATCACAGGGGTCCATCCGTAACCCCCTGCAGGTGGTGAGATGCAGGGTCCCGAGATTCCTGGCTGGTGACCTGAGCACCTGGCTGCTGGCCTTTCCGGGGCTGGGCCAGGGCTCCTGAGAGCAGGGTCGTAGGTGCCCCACACCTCCCTCCAGGGAAAGAATGGTGACAGAACTGGGGCAGAGGTCAAGGGATAGGATGCTGCAAGTTATGTTTTCAAAGAAGATTTAATAGCAAATTTTCTAAATATATCATGGATTGAGTAATCAGATCAAGTAGTGCATAGAATATGATCCTAACTTTGCAAAATATCCATATATTCTATATAAAGACAGACATGTGTGTGTCAAGGAAAAAGACAGGAAGGGATTATTAACAATGCTTGGCTCTGTGAGCTGGGATTATGTGTATTTGTATTCTGTTTTTTATTTTCAAAAATTTCCCTGGCGCACACATAATATTTTCTTCAGCGAGGAAAAAAAATTTTTTTTTTAAAGAACCAAGTGCTTGCTCAAGGCTTCCCAGTAAGAAGAGAAATTCCAGAACACCTCCACTTCAGCTTCCTGGAGGTCTCAGGTGGGTGCTGGATGTCGGGAGGGGGTGGGGACACAAAAGCCGCGTCCTCAGCAGAGGCGCCGGGCCACATGGCTCACTGTGAGTCCCTGTTGGTCCCTGCAGGCTGGGACTTCCGCAGGCAGGGGACTGTATGAGTCCCTACCTCCTCCCGAGATAGGACCACATTTAGATTTTTTAGGAAAAGTGCAGCTTTAAAGTGAACACAGCATCTCCTGGACATATTCTGGGAGGAGCAGGTGTTAACAGCAAGGCCAACAGGGGAGGCCCAGATACGCACATTCAAACTAAGACCTCTGGCAGATGCCATGCCAAGTGCTTTCGTGGACGCACCAGATCCCACCTGATCTGCCCCTGATGGCCTTGCAAGGGCAGAACCAATACCCCATTCGGAGGGAAAAATCCTCTACCTCAGACATTACAGAATTTGGTCAGTTTAACAAGAGGCAGAGCCAGGATTCCATGCCAGGTCTTCTGGCTCCAGAACCCACCCTGCCTTATTCACAGCCCTGTTTCCTGTGCAGTTCTGGGCATTTCCTGAAGCATGTTACCCACGTCCCTTCAGAGAGACCCAAGAACAGGGCTTTGCCTGATGGGCTGGCATCCGGCCAGGGCCGTGCTGTGATGGTGGAGATGCACTGGCGGGGAGGCACACAGAGCAGCGCCCCCCCTACACACACACACTAAGGGCCCCAAAGCTGGCTATTCCTCTGTGGCCTCTCTTCTTGGAAGCATTCCTTTGCTGTCAGTGGGCCTGAGCTGACCAGCCTTAGGCCTCTAATGTGCAGCCTTGAAGGAAGCCCGGGCTGCCGGGGCGACCATGTAAACAAGATGGCTGTCCCTTTACTCACTTTGCATCCATTGTTCTCTGAAGCCTTTTTTGGTTTCCATTTGGTGGCTGCCTGGATGGCTGGAGGTTCTAGAAGTCTGTCAGAAAGGCCATGACCAGTCTACTTTTGGCTTGACTGTACAGAAAGGGACTCAGATCATGGTACTGATGTGCCTGCTCGGCATACCCGGTGGCCAAGGCAATCTGCACCTTTAAAGCATTCATTTTACAAGCTTTCCAGAGCATGCCAGGTTATGTGCTAGGCAGTGAAGAGACCAAATACTGACATTTGTCCAAAGTCTCCAAACCTCTACTGCCCTTGATGTTGGGAGGAGAGAGCCATTAATTAAGGTCCCCAGATGGCAAGTTTCACGTCCTGTGGCAGCTGGGCTCTAGCTATGTCTGGGCCGTGGCAGAGAGGAGAGGGTCAGGGTTTCAGGCTGAGAAAGGAGTCCTGTGTCCCCATGTCACAGAAGAGAAACTGAAGCTTGAATCTGGAAGGGGCCTTGTCCGGATAGCAAACAGGTCAGTGGCCAAGTTGGAACCAGAATACAGGTCTCCTGACACTCCAGCCACTTTGTGCTCCAATCCCTGCCAGCCTGAGGTCAAAGCCCCCTGCTACTAGGGAACTGTCCACCTCGCAGATAGTCTGGGTGCACCCTCGGTGTACACAGGGAGGGTCTCCCTCTGCACTCGTTCCAGACTCCCCTCCCCGTCCCTGTGGAGGGGCCGCTGTCCTGCAGCAGGGCCCCAGCGTCCACACCTGCTGCCCCACCTGCTGGCCCAGGCCCCTCCTTGGGGTGCAGAGTGACTCCTGAAGGACTCATCCTTGGGCACATGGGGGGCTCTACCTCGGCTGGGCTGTGCCTGTGGGGTGGGGCGGGCCCACGAGCTGCTTTTGATGACACAGTATTTTAGGGTTCGGGCAGCTGGACTCTCTCTGCACCAGCAGGTAAATTACAGGCTTAGCAAGTCAGAAATCAAATAAACAGCCCAGCTGCCTGTGGCAGCTGCTCCAAGGAGAACAGTGGTTTCTGGGAACCTCCCCACCCAGGGCCAGCCGCATTACTGCCGTCACTCCCCTGGGACGGGGGCCTTTTCTTTGGCTCACAGGTCTCGAGAAATAGGAAGGCGCTCCTGGGCGCACAGGGTGGTGCAGACTGGTGAACAGCCTGTTCTTAAGCCCTGGATTCTACCAGACAGTTCCCACCCTGGCCCCGGGCCCGGCCTGCGGTGGCCCAGGTACCATCTGTGGGTGAAATGGTTGCTCCTTAGTGTGGCAGAAGGGGGACCTGAGCTCAAGCCGCTGGGTGTCTGGAGTTCTGTGCCGACGGTTCTGAGGCCAGTCCAGGTCACTGGAAAATCCACCCAGGCTGCTTACTGATGTTGGCCGTGGGTGAGGAGCTGGGAGCAGGGGCCTGAGCGCCATGGTCTCCCAGCCTGGACCTCCCACTGCGGCCACTGTCATCACTTCTTGAGAGCTAACTTTGTCTTAGTGCAGAGCGTCACATGGAAAAGGTGGAGGGAACTGGACGCCCCCAAGGTTATCCATGTCTGCGGGTGGGGGTCACCTCTTCCCCGCAGGAGGGGAAGACACACCATAAATCATCCCTGTTGGCTTCTGTCTTAGGACAAGGCCCATCCGGCTTGTTCTGTTTCTAATGTGCTAACTGCTAGTGGGCCAAGTTCGGAGCCCAGTAATACATGGTCCTGAAGGCGAGCGCGTGCTCTGGAAATGCCCAGTGTGCTTCCTGGAAAGGGGAAGACACCCCCTCCCTGCTCAGAGCCCAGCCAGCCAGCCTCGTGTTCCAGATGCCCCTCAGATGGGCCTGGGCCAGCCTGTCTGGGCTAGGGTGGCCCAGCATGCATCCTAAGGCAGGACTTCCAACTGGAACCCAGTGCGGTCCGTGTGTCTGGGGCTGCTGAATGCATCAGGCCTGTCAGAGCTGTGCCGGCCCATCTGCCACAAAGCCCAGGGGAAGGGGCAGAGGGGTCTGGGGAGACCCTGGCAGGCTGTGGCAGGAGTGTGGCGGGCCCTCCCTGCCACCCCACCTGAGCAGTGATGGCCCTGGAAGGTTTCCTGGCTCTGGAGAGGGGCCTGTCCTGGGTGGGGGGTCCCCCGTGGCGGGCACTGGCCTCAGTGGCAGCCGCAGGCCCGGACCACCATGTTGCGGTGCTTGCGTAGGATGACATTGTTGCTGCTGTCGTAGTAGAGCACAGAGGTGGCGCTCAGCTTGGTGGGGGCGCAGCACGCCTTGGGGACTGCATCTGGCTTCATCAGGTGCACCTGGCCGGAGCGGGGGGCAGGCAGAGGCGTGAACATGGCGGCTTGCCCCGGCACCCCTGCACTCACTCCCACTGGCCCCAGAATCTCTGGCCACTCACCTTCCCCTGCTCTGTCCTCCGCCTGCAGCCCAGGCAGGTGCTCACATGGGGACCCGCCCCACCCTGTCCCCCTGCACCCCTGCCCTGCTGCCCTCAGGGCCCACCCGCTCCCCTCAGACGGGACACCCCAGCACATGGTGTGCCCAGGAGCCCCCCAGGGCCCCCTCTGCTCCTCTCTCTGTGCTTTCATGATGTGTCTGATCATCTCTTGTCCCTGTTAGCTGTTTGCCGTCTGTCTCCCCTCCCAAATGTGGGCCAGTGAATGTTCCCAGAACCAAACAAAGCCCAGAATCCTCGGTCCACCCCCGGAGTGTCCAGTGCTCTTATTCCTCAAAGCACTTCCCAGCCCTGACAATGACCTCCAAAGCAGCTCCTATTCTGGGCAGACGGAGACTGAGGGTGTGGAGGCCGCGCGTGGTGCCGAGTCATGTGGCTCTCGGCGGCAGGACAGGGACCAGGTATGAGGACCTATGACCCTCCTAACAGGCTGACTGCCAGCAAAGAGCCTGCCTGAGGGAGTGGCCTCAGGCCTTCTAAAAACAGTTCTCCTGAGCAGTGTTAGGATGGGCTAGGGAGATGGGGAACGTGCCAGTAGACAAACAGGACCCACGGGAAAGCACAACAAAGCAGGCCCTCCACTCCAACAACAACTCTGTCCCCAGACAAGGCCTCCTATCCCTGGGCTCACCTGCAGACCCCAGGGTTCCCCCCGCAACTCCACCCCAACCTACTCTGGACAGCGGCCCTGCCCACCTGTACACCGCAGCCAGAGCAATGCTTCTAGAGTAAGTCAGCTCCGGAGACTTCATTGCTAACCCCCTGCACCAGCTTCTCAGTTTACGTAGGATTAAGTCCACCCACCTGGCACCTTAAGTGGGACCCCAAGGCCCTGTGAGTCGGCCTCTGACCACTCCCAGCGTCACCTTCCTGGCCACCCAACACCTCCCTGCAGCCCAAGCCCACCTAGCCATCCTGACTTGGGAGCTGCAGGCGCCTAGGAGCCGGTAGGAGCATGAAGCACGTGCATAATGGACAGCTTGGGGACCCACAGGTCTCATCACCCCTGAGCTCCTCCCGGAAGATGGCTCCTGGGGGCTAGGGGCAGCACATCCCACTTGACGCAAGGAAGGCAGGGCAACCGCAGAGCCGAAGCCTCTGTCAGTGAGGCGCAGTTTCTCTCCCCTGGGGGCCTCACCTTCAACCACCTCTTACTAGACAAATAGGCTCGGGGATACCAGGAACTGGGATTCTAGGTAAACATTCTAGAAAGAAATCTCAACCCCAGAATCAAGAACATTTAAAGCACTTAGGAATGGCAGAGTTGGTAGAAGATGGCAGAGTGGGAGGACCTTGAGCTCACCCCGTCCTGCACATACAGCTAGATGACATATCCCTGTAAGTAAGGCAAAAAATGATCAAAGGACCAGAACAAACTCCGCAATGAGAGGCAGAGAAGAGGCCACATGGAAGAGAGCAGGAAGGGCAGAAGCGCGGCAGGAAGCTCCCCAGGCCTGGCAGCTGTCCGAGAGAGGGGACAGAAACACTAATAAGGAGCTGCGTGGGGAAGGCAAATCCCTATAACATTGGGCTTTGGAAACCAGAGGAGTTGAATTTCATGAGTTCTTACAACCAGCAGGACTTGAATCCTGGAATTTGAAAAATCAGCAGCCTGGTTCTGGGAAGGCTGGAGGAAATGGAGTCCCCACCTACAGAGACAGTGGGACAGATGGCCCACAGAGATCCAACACAGAAGCAGCAGCTGGAAGAAACCTTGGGCCATAGGGGAGGGAGAGCTGTTTATCCCTGAGTGTGACCCCAGGCACAGAGATGTTGGGGGACTCCTTTGGGAACAAAGGAGTGGACAGGCACCATTTCCCTCCCGTCCCCCAGCATAAGTACACAGCCTGTGGGAACCCCACAATACCCCCACCTACATTGCCACCCTGGCCCTGTAGCCATGCCCACCTCAGTTCCAGCACCGCGGATCCCCTCCTGCAGAGAGAGGGTGGTTGCAAAAACCTTGCTCCCACCAGCCCCCCCGAGCTTTGGCTGGCCTCACTTCCTGCAGAGGCCAGTGCCCTCCTGCAGAGCACCAGCACAACCCCCCTAGCAAATACTGTGTAGCCCACCCCCCATGAGTGTGGCAAACCCACTCCCTCCAGGAGAGTCTTGGCTGGAGCCCATTCAAGGTCGTACTGTAAGCACGGTGGTGTGCACACAGCCCCACAGGACCCTCAGAGACTCCTGCCCCAGGGAAAGATGACTACACGCACCAGTCAGGCTGCACCCCAGCAGCGGGTCTTATTATAGGCCCCACACACCAACAAAAGCTGCTCAGGGGACAACACAGGAAAACACCCTGTGGTTTGGTGCTGCTGTGTTTCACAAATGCCTGGTTTGACTCCACTCAAGCCTGCCGTGGCCCCCAACTGGTCCTCTACCGCCACAGGGACCAAACATTCCCCACAACAGGAAGAGAGAGCCATCACGGACAGCTGGACTGAAAGAAATAAGTGGCTCAGCCACAACAGCAGGCTGTATGCAACACATATAGGAGACACCCTGTGAGGCATCAGGTTCCAGTGAACAGGGGACACTGTTGTAGGACACTATGGGACCTCTTCTTCAGAAGGCCACTACTTGTAAGAGCAGGAGACATAGCTGACCTTCCTAACACAGAGAAACAGACACAGAGAGTTAGACAAAATAAGGAGATAAACATGTTCCAAATGAAAGAACAGGACAAAATCAAAGCAAGAGACCTAAGGAAAATAGGTATCAGGTATATCAGGTAAATGATATACCTGATAGAGAATTTAAAATAGTGATCAAAATGATCCCGTACTTGCAAAGAGTAGAGAATATCAGTGAGACTCCTAACAAAGAGATAAAAGAGGACCAATCAGAGATGAGGGACACAACAAATGACTTTTTTTTTTTTTTTAATAAAGATTTTTTTTTTTATTTCTTTATTTGACAGACATAGATCACAAGTAGGCAGAGAGGCAGGCAGAGAGAGAGAGGGGAGGAAGCAGGCTCCCTGCTGAGCAGAGAGCCCGATGCGGGGCTCGATCCCAGGACCCTGGGATCATGACCTGAGCCGAAGGCAGAGGCTTTAACCCACTGAGCCACCCAGGCGCCCCCAACAAATGACTTTTAAAACACACACATACATACACACACACCAGATAGAATAAATAGTAGGCCAGAGGGCTCAGAGAATGACTCAGGGACCTGGAGCACACAGTAATGGAAAGTAATCATGTTCACCAGATGAGGGGACAAATACGCAAAATGAGAGTAGACTTTGGGAACTCAGCAACACCATCAAGCATATAACATCTGCATTATAGGGATCCCAGAACGAGGAGAGAAAAGGAGGCAGAATATTTATTTGAGAAATAACAGCTGAAGAAGTGGAAGGAAGAAACCGAAATCCAGATTCAGGAGGTACTGAGAATCCCCGAACAAAATCAACCCAAGGAGGGCTACACCAAGACACATAGTAATTAAAATGGCAAAAAGCAGTGATAAAGATAATTTTTTAAAGCAACGAGAGAGCGAGAGAAAGAGAGAGAGAGAAAAACAGTCACATACAAGGGAAACCCCATAAGGTTATCAGCTGACTTTCCAGCAGAAACATCACAAGCCAGAAAGGAGTGCCATGATCTCTTCAAAGTGTTGAAAGGAAAAAATCTGCAGCCAGGAATAATATTCTATCCAGCAAAGTTATCGTTCCAAATAGAAGGACAGATAAAGAGCTTCCCAGAAAACAAAAGTTAAAGGAATTCATGAGCACTAAGCCAGCCCTCTAAGAAGTGTTAAGACTTTTTGAGTGGACAGAAAAGACTCTAAAATTAAGAAAAGCAGCACAAAAGCAGTAAAAATAAGTATGTTTATAAAAATCAGTCAAGAGACTCAGAAAATAAAAGGATGTAAAGCAGGACAACATATGCCTAAATGACGAGGGTGGGGGGTTGTAAAGAATGGGCTCATCTTAAACAACCATAAATTTAATATAGACTGCTCTATGCAGAAAATGTTATGTACAAACCTAATGATAACCACAAATCAAAACCCAGTAACAGATGTGCAAAAATTAAAGGAAAAGGTATCCAAATATGTCACTAAAAAAAGCCAACTAGTCACAAGAGAGCAAAAGAAGAAAGGAGCAGAGAAGAACTACAAAAACAACCGAAACAGAAGTAACAAAATGGTAATATATACATCCCCATCAGTAATTACTTCGAATGTAAATGGACTAAGTGCTCCAATCAAAAGACTGGGTGATGGAATTGATGCAAAACCAAACCAAACCCATCTATATGCTGCCTACATAAGAGACTCATTTCAGATCCAAAGACACCTGCTGTCTAAAGACACAGACTGAAAGTAAAGGCATGGAGAAGCAGTTATGCAAACAGACACGAAAATAAAGCCAGGACACCAATACTCATATGCGACAAAATAGACTTTAAAATAAAGGCTGTGGAGTGCCTGGGTGGCTCAGTGGGCTAAGGCCTCTCCCTTCGGCTTGGATCGTGATCCCAGGGTCCTGGAATGGAGTCCCACATCAGGCTCTCTGCTCAGTGGGGAGCCTGCTTCCTCCTCTCTCCCTGCCTGCCTCTCTACCTACTTGTGATCTCTGTCAAATAAATAAATTCTTTAAAAAATAAATAAATAAAATAAAGGCTGTAACAAGAGATAAAGAATGACACTATATAATCATAAATGGAACAATCCAACAAGAAGATATAACAATTGTTTAAAAAGGGGGGGCACCTGGGTGGCTTGGTCAGTTAAGCCTCTACCGTCAGCTCAAGTCATGATCCCAGGGATCTGGGATTGAGCCCCACATTGGGCTCCCTGCTCAGTGGGGAATCTCCTCCCTCTGCCCCCTTCCCCATTCATGCTCCCTCTCTAATAAATAAAATAAAATCTTTAAAAAGGAAGATATAACAATTATAAATATTTATACACCCAACATGGGAGCACTCGAATACATAAAGCAGTAAATAACAAACATTAAGTAACTGATGATAATACAATAATATCAGGGACTTTAACACCCCAGTCACATTAATGGATAGATCATCTGAACAAAATCAACAAGAAAACTGTCTTTGAATGACACATTTGACTAGATGGTTTTAACATCTATTCAGAACATTGCATTTATACACATTCTTTACAAGTACACAGGGAACATTTTCCAGAGCAGATAACATTAGGCCACAAAAGTAGTCTCAACAAATTACAAAAGATTAAAGTCATACCAGGTATCTTCTAACCATAACACCATGAAACTAGAAACCCACCCTAAGAGAGTCTGGAAGGAGCTCAAATATGTGGCGGTTAAACAATATGCTATCAAATAATGAATGTGTCAACCAGCAAATCAAAGAGGAAATTTAAGAAATACATGGAAATAAATGAAAAATGAAAGCACAATTGTCCCAGATCTTTGGGATGCAGCAAAATCTGTTTTAAGAGAGAATTTTATAGCGGGGCGCCTGGGTGGCTCAGTGGGTTAAAGCCTCTGCTTTCGGCTCAGGTCATGATCTCAGGGTCCTGGGATCGAGCCCCGCATTGGGCTCTCTGCTCAGCGGGGAGCCTGCTTCCTCCTCTCTCCCTGCCTGCCTCTCTGTCTGCTTGTGATCTCTCTCTGTCAAATAAATAAATAAAATCTTAAAAAAAAAAAAAGAATTTTATAGCAATACAGTCCTACCTCAAGAAACAAACAAACAAAAATCTCAAATAACCTAATCTTACACCTAAAGGGGTTAAGGAAAGAACAAAGAAAACCAGCAGAAGGAAAGAAATAATAAAGACTATAGCAGAAGTAAACAAAATAGAATTGAAAGAAAGAGACCAGGGCACCTGGCTGGCACAGTTGGTGGAACATGGGACTCTTGATCTTGGGTCTGTGAGTTTGAATCCCATTTTGGGTGCAGAGATTACTTAACAAAACAAAAAAATAGATCAGGTCAAGGAAACCAGGAACTAGTTCTTTGAAAAGATCAATAAAATTAATAAACATTTAGTCAGACTCAAAAAAAAAAAAAAGAGAGAGAGAGGGAGCAGACTCAAAATCAGAAGTGAAAGAGGAGTAATAACACCACGGAAATGTAAAAGATCATAAAAGGATATTATGAAAATTATATGCCAACATATTGGACAACCTATAAGAAATGAATAAATTCCTAGAAACATACAAACTATGAAAACTGAAGCAGGAAGAAATAGAAAAGTTGAACAGAGCAATTACCAGCAATGAAATTGAATCAGTAATCACAAAACACCCAAGAAACAAAAGTCCAAGACCAGATGGCTTCACTGGTGAATTCTACCAAAAATTTAGAAAGGGGTTACACCTATTTGGGACATACACCTATGTCCCAAAAAGAAGAGTGGAAGGAAAACATCCAAATTCATTCTACAAGGCCAGCATTACCCTGATCCGAAAACCAGAAAAAGACACCACAAGTAAAGAGAACTATAGGCCAATATTGCTGATGAACATAGATGCAAAATCCTCAACAAAATATTAGCACCCTAAGTCCAACAATACATTAAAAAAGTCATTCCCGATGATTGAGTGGAATTTACTCCCTGGATGTGACGGTTGTTCAATATTCACAAAGCAGTCAATCTGATACATCAATAAGAGAAAGGGATAAAACCATATAATCATTTCAATAGATTTTTCAGCTTGTAAAGATACCCCGGACACAGCACCCAAAGCCATATCGTCTGTGGAAAGCACAAAGGGAAAAAGCACCAGCAGGGAGGTGAACAGGGTAGGCCGGAGCCAGCAGCCCAGGGAGGCACACCTGCACCCCTCCCTGCACACACATGCAGCAGGCGGCTGAGCGCACATGCGTTTCATTCATGTGCATATAGTGATGTGTGTGTTTGGAGCACATGGGCCCCAGGAGGGATGCACGTCTGTTACGCAGGTGCCGTGTGTCTGACCATGAGCAAGCATGTCTTGTAAATCTGGGTACATACTGTCTGTGGAGTCCTCACACGTGTGTGTGCAGTGCACAGAGGTTGGTGTGCACCAGCAGTCAGGGTAAGTCAGGTATATGCAGGTTGAGGTGCACAGGCGTCTATACGGCCACCACGGCCATACAGGCACCCATTTCCCTCCAGGTGCGGGCCGTCACTGCTCATGTGTGCAGGGAAGGTTCTGGGCAGAGAGAGCCCCCTGAACCCTTGGCAGGGGCTTCCATTCACCTGGCTGTGCCAACCCGGTCCCCAGGAGCCAGATCAGACAGACGCAGTACTGACCAGGGACTGCAGAATGGCGTGGTTGGTGGCGTTCATGCACGAATCCAGCGGGAACGA
Source organism: Martes martes (assembly GCF_963455335.1). Classification (NCBI taxonomy): domain Eukaryota; kingdom Metazoa; phylum Chordata; class Mammalia; order Carnivora; family Mustelidae; genus Martes; species Martes martes. The sequence continues at coordinate 161,421,965 of NC_137891.1, forward strand.
GCACTCCCCCTCACAGTAATAGGCCGAGTAGCCTTGGGGAGCAATGACCCAGTCCTGGGGGTGTAAGGGGAGAAGGTGAGTCCCATCCAGATGCCCCCTCCTGAGCTCCTGAATCTAGCACCCGGCATAGGACGGCTCTGGGCTGCCCCGCACCCAGCCCCCAGCCCCAGGCCAGCCAGCCAACCCCAGGGTCCCTTCAGACAGGCTCCCCTAAGAGGCCGGACACTACTGGGAGACTCTCAGCAGGTGAGGCTGGGCACAGCTCTGTCCCCCTCATGTGCAGTCAGCCCGGGCCTTGTCCTTCCCGCCTGCCCCCACCGCCCACGCCTCCTAGAGCTGCAGTCCCAGCAGGTGCGCAGGCGCACTGCCCACCACAGCCTCCGTTTCCCTGTTGCAGATCTGACCTGTTAGGGCTGAGGATTCAAACTATCCCTCTTTTCATGGTTTTTACCAAAAAGTACCTCTCACGATAAAAGGAAGACATTTTCCCTTCAGAAAACACAGAAGAACCTAATGCATGAGAAAATGAAAATCACCCATAATTCTACCTCCTCCTGGAGCTACACTTAGGATCTTGGGGTGGGGACTGTCATTTAAGGAGGAGGAGAGTCAGAAATTACCAGCCAGCCGAGGTCCTGGAAGCTGACGTAGAGCTCATGCCGCCGGCAAACCTGCCGGCCGTGGGCGCCGTGAACATCATCTGCAGGGACAGAAGCACAGGTCTTTTCTGGGGTTCCTGCTCACACAGCTACCCCCGGGGGCTCCCAGGGCGGGGACACCCCACTGGGCACATTTGTCGAATAAATGAATGAAGTGGAACTAACGCATCTGGTGTCATAAAACCCATCCTGCAGCTCTGCCGGTGCCCTGACCCAGCTCGAGAAACTTCCATGGCTTCAGGTGGCTCCCGATAGCTACAGAGTAACCCTGCACTGAGCCCAGCCTCCTTTGACTTCCAACCTGTGGCCCCCGAGGCGCCAAAGCACAGGGCAGGGGACCCCGGGCCATCAGGCGGCTCCTCCTCTGCAGAGACACCTCCTGACTTCCCCCCACCGCTCCTGCCGCACCTGTTCCACCGGGTTGAGTGGCTCCATGGAGGCCAAAGGGCAGACTCCATGGAGGCCAAAGGGCAGACTCCAAGGAGGCGGAGGGCAAGAGGGCAGGGCAGGCCCACCCCAATCCCGAGGGACTCGGTCTGGTGGGGAGACCTTCACATAAACAACTGTGGGTCCTCAGGGTCCCCAGGAGAGACCTGAGAGCTACCAGTGCCTGGAGGAAGGGGCACCTGGTGCTGACAGAGACTTCTGGAAAAAGCCCTGGTGATCCAGGGGAGGTCTGAGAAGGCACTTCTGGGTGGCAGGGACAGAGAGGGCAGTAGCTGGTCTTCAGGGCACATGAGGCAAAGGAGGGTGTTGGGAAAGTGCTAGAGGGTGAGCACAGGCTTGAACCTACAGGGGGCCTGGAGGGTTTTGTCCCTTGGAGCTGTTCTGGGGCCCAGCCCAAGGCCTGCCCTGGACCTCACCAAAAATCCCTGGGAGTCTGTTTGCATGTGGCAGCTCATTGGTTTTCTTCGGCAGCCTCCTCTTCAGGGGCCTGGCTGCCCGAGGGGCTCGGACGGGACTGGGGTTCGCCCTGAAAAAAGTGACCAGGAAAGGCTGCTTGGACCGCGGTGCCCGTTGCCCCAGCAGACCGGCCAGGCCAGGATCCACGCTGTGCCCTGGGATGGAGACAGGAGAGAGGGCGGTCACTCGTGGGCAGGGCCGGGCACGGGGGACAGCGGGGACCCTTCCACTAGAGCCTGCATGGACCCTGGCCCACGGAGAAGGAGGGCCTCAGTTTCCTCATCTGGAGACCCAAGAGAGAAGGTCCAAGGGAGACAGGGGAGGGGGGCCTTGCCAACACAGGGTCGTCATTTGTGACAGTGGTCAACACTGCCATCTGTGAAGCCCTTTACTGGTTTGAGCAACTCCCACTTGTGACCTCGTGTGTCTCCACAGTAACCTGGACCACATGTCTCACGGAGAAACTTTGGAGCCACACCACGAGGGGAGCACAGAACCGTGGTTCCTACTGCCGTCTGAGAGCTCCAAGCCAGAGTTCTCCCGCCCACCCCATACTTTCGGAGGACTCAATGGATTGTGCCCCAGCAGATGGGAGCAGCTGCCAGGACATAGCGAGGGCTTGTTCTGCCTGCTGCTCCCAAGAGCAGGGCCTTAAGTGTCCCCCGATGCCCACAAATGGGACACTGGGGGCAGCAGGGCAGCAACATCAGGCCGAAGTCCCAGAGCTGGGAGTTCAGCCCACGTCTAATTCCAGACCCCAAGATCTTATTCACTTAAGGAGATAACCCCAGGTTTGTGGGTCAAAAAAAGAGAGAAAAGACTGTGGGCAGGGAAATACGGGGGCCTCTGGCTAGGTAGAGGGATGCTCCTGAAAATGGGATTTGGTTCCAAAGCTGCTTAAAGATGAGACTGCCTTAAGAAACACAGACATGATCCCTGGAAATGTTGACTCTACCAATAAAACTAACTTCCTGTACCGCTTTGTATTTCCAAAGGACCTCCTGATTTTTTAAAAGATTTATTTATTTATTTTGGTTGGGGAGGGGCAGAGGACAAGGGAGAAAGAATTTCAAGCTGACTCCCAGCTGAGCATAGAGACCCGTGCGGGGCTTGATCCCATGACCTTGAGATCATGACCTGGGCCAAAACCAAGAGTTAGCCAGGCTGCTCAACTGACTGAGCCACCAGGTGCCCTGCCTTCTGATTTTTCAGTTGTCCAAGTAATACAATAGCAACTGTAAAGTAACCTTTGAGAAAAAGAAGATCCCTCTGAAATCTCTCCACACTATAACAGCATTTTCATATTTCTGGAATATTTTCATGTTAATTGAAGTTTTGCACAATGGTGACCATGAATGTCTATATTTTTTTCAACTTTTTCACAGAAACACGTTCACTGCTGTTTAAATGTCTCTGCAATGAGATTTCAAATGCATAAAATCCTTTGAGAAAATACACCGTAATATTTAGATATTAGCTTCAGTTTAAACACGTCAGTTATTTCCTGGCTTGCACTGTGAAGACAAGAGTGCCACAGACCCCTTCATTTTCTCTTCCTGTGGAATTTTCTTAAACAACAGGAGAGGATTACTAACTCAGTTTTATGCTTTATAACACACAGAGCCAACTGTTCCCCTTCCATGTCCCTGTCCCCTCGATGTGGCCACCCTGACACACACACACACATATGTATAGAAACACATGCGTTTATCATAGAGTATACAGACATCCACATGTACAAATACCTATGTTTGCTCCATTAGTGGGTCTATTATGAGTCACTGGGATACACCACAGGTCAAGGGCACTGCCTGCCCCACCCACAGTCCTGCTCAGCTGGTAAAGGTCAGCCCTTCAATAGCTGTGCTGGAGGCCCATGTCCTTGGGCCAAGTTGACTGAACAATGAATCAATCCAGAGACTGAACTCTGACCTATGACATCACCTGCCACATACAAATGCCCTAGACCCATTAGAGGCTCACTTGGGAACAATCCTGCTGGACAGGAGGTGGTCAGCAGCAGGAGCTGACCCAGGAAGGAGCCCAGAGAGAAGCCATTTGGAAGAGTTTGGGTCACAGCAAGTCAGCCATGAGGAAGCAGCAGAACCACAAGGACACGGAGCCACGAGACACATACAAGGCCTGTGAGCAGAGGGGCAATGCCAGAGGCCACGAGGAGCCCAGAGTGGATGGGAGCAGGAGGGTGACCGTCGTCAGCATGGCACTGGAGTGGAACTCCACGACCCTGGGTTGGGCAGCACTCCGCCCCTGCGGGTGCCACTGTCCTGTCCCTGTTCCCTGGAGAGAACTGCCCACCGAGGAGCCAGGGAGGGTGATCTGTCGTTTGAGGCTGTGTTCACTATTCACTTTCCTTGTGCGCCTGTCTGATCAAGGATCTTCTTGGGGTTTCCCAGGGGCAGAGAATGGCCTCAGGGAAGGCCTGAGCGGTCTAGGTGGTGGGGCCCTAGGCTGCCCGGCACTGGAAGGCTGCCTTCTAGAAAGGCAGTGGTGGGAGCCTCTGGGGCCCAGGGTCCCCGCCTCTATACCTGACCTTGTGAGGGTGCTGGCAGGCCGCTTTGCACTTGACAGGTGTGTGCAGCCATGCTTGAGAGCGTGGGCCACATTGTGGCCTTTCCCCTTCGGCCCGATGGAACACACTGCTTCTCTGGGCCGCGGGGCACCCATGAGTCCTCCAGCCTCTCCCCACTTCTCAGTCTGCTCCATCAGCGCCCAGAGGTCTTGCCAGCTCACCTGCCCCATCCTGTCCCGGGGCAGGTGCTCAAGGCCTCATTCACACCCTCCCAAACTGTGCCAGGCCTAGATCACTCCCGCCTCTCCCCCAGGCCTCCCCGCTCTGGGCACCATCTGGCTCTTTCCCACAGACCCTGTGGTCACGGAGGTGACCCTGTGCCAGGTTGAAGGACAACCGGGGTGCCTGCCTGAACCCTCGGAGAATCCCAGCTATGGATCCAGTCTGCTTTTGTCCCCCTGCTTACTTCATCACAGAAGAACGAAGAACTCAACCCTCCTCCTCCTTCCTACCATCTTCACACGTCTCACTGTCTGCTCCTGGGGAGCTCTGCCTGTCCACACTGCTGCTGGAAAACTGACACCCAGGGCCGATCAGGTTCCCTCCCCAGAAGCCCCAAAAGGTGCCCCACTATCCATCCACTTGTTGCCCTTCCATTCCACCCCCAACCCGGTCATGGTCCCTGGCCACTAACCCCCCACCCTCCAGGCTGCCCCTCGGGAGCAGTGTCCCCATCCCTCCATTCCAGGAACTGGCCCTTCCTTCGGGGCGAGGCTCCAAGGAGGCCTCCCTGAAAGGCCTTCCTTCACCAGCTAGAATCTCCAGTTCTCGCCCACCTGCTCTGATGGTTGTATGCCCTTGAGAGCTACGCTGAGAATGTGCGTTGTACTCTGTGTCAGGCTTTTTTACCTCACACACACGTACACATCTGGACTTGCACATGGCTGCACAGGCATGTGTATGAACCCGTTATGTTCAGGAGGAAACACCCCACGGCCTCTCTTGTGTTATAAGGGAGTAGTGACAAAAGGCCGGTCTAGGGCTCCACAATAGGCAGAAAGGGTCTGAGTGTCCTGGGCGACACAGGAACCCCATGTCTGAGGATGAGAAAACCCAGAAGTCCGTCTTAGGTTTCTAGAACCCCTCCTACCACAAGCCGTGGCCTTCGACAGCACACGGGGGACGGCTGATCGACAGGGGAACCTTGTCACTGCGTTGCCAGTGCTCTGGCCCAGCAAGACAGCCTTGCTGTCCTTCCAGACACATCTATTTAGCCACAAGGAGGAGGACATGCAGGGAGGAAGAGGGGAGGCTACAGGGACACAGAATTTAGCCAGAGGACGGAAGGCCCCAGAGGAAAAGTCAGAGGGGCTGCAGGAAGACAAGATCATGCAGACAGCATCCCCCAGGTCATGGGGCATACGGTGCTGGCAAAGTGGGGCCTTGGGGGTATGGGGATGGTCACGCCTTCCTCATTATCCCCCCACATTTTCCGACTCATTCACAAGGGGAGGCCCTTCCACGAAAGCCATCCTGTGGGCTCATTCGAGCTGCACACAGTGTCACGTGAACAGCACAGTGAGGAGGGTGTTCCAAGTGCCCGACGATGGTACCAGACCATCTCAGGATGCACAGAACATACAAGATAAAGGGCTACGTTTTCCTTTGATTTTTAATTAAAGCCATATCCCTCTTGGCAGAATAGTCTGTCTGGCCATGGGAAAGCTGGTCAGACAACCAGCACCACGGACAGAGGTGACCGGCCGTCCTCTGATTTCCAATGAAACCCACCCTCTGTGACCGGGGCTTCCTTCCCAGCTCAGGCTGCCACCTGCTGTATGGGTCTGAGGTTTGGGGACAGGGCAAAGGCTGCCCGAGCTCTTTTTGACGTCGTCCACCATCAGGCCATCCCAGAGCTCAATCCACGTGGGGCCTTTCTTCCCGTGCACGTCAAATACGGCCTTCTTGGGGATGGTTCGGTCCGCACAGCGCCCTGGTCAGCGGCACGGTGCACTTCTCCAAGATGTGGGGTCCCTTGTCCTTGGTGTGGCATTGCATGGTGACCACCGCTCTGGCCTTGGCACTGGACACCAAATCCATGGCTCCCTCCGGGCCTCTCCCCTTCTTTCCAGGGGTGACCTGGTTAGCCTGTCACCGGACAGGAAACCTGCACAGCTCCCAGTGCGGTGAGGTGGAGGTGTCCCCTGGAATTACTGCAGACGAGTCTTCATGGGAGAAAAAACAGCCCCCCTGGGGGAAATGCTGACCATCTGCTCACCCGCAGTGATGAGATCTGCATCTGCCTCCTCTTTTAATGGAAATGGACCCAAGCCCAGGATCCTATTTTCATGGTGAGGATGAACAGTTACATCTGGGCTGATGTAGTTACTGGGCAGGAGCGGGGTTCCTACGCCCCAGGTGGCGCACATGCCACCCTCATGTTCAAGAGCTGCCCGTGTGCTGATCCAGGCCCTGGGGTCACCCACACACTTGGCTTTTTCACCTTCCTCTGTCTGCACCATGAGATGTTCAATTCATTTCTTGTATTTTTCCCTCCGGATGACGGGGTCGCATCAGCGTTAGGAACCTGGACCTCTTCGGGGGCAGACGTGCCCACACCCGCAGCTTCGTCCGCCCCCACCACGGAGGTTTCTGCAGCTTTGCTCGTGGGCACGTTGTAACTCCTGGTGTTTCTTCTGAAGATAATGTTTCCTCCGCGGGGGGCCTTCCACCCTTTCACCAAAGCAAACCCCACCGAGATGGACGCTCAGGAAGACGGAGATCCCCGAGAAAGTCCCTCACCTCTCTGCACTGGTACTGCCTCCCGACTACCTGATGGGGGCGCCTCCCTCCTGCACCAGGGTCCTGCAGGCTGTGGGCCTGTAGAACAGGGCCCCGCCCCTGCACCCCCCTTGCAGATGCACTCCCTCGGGGAGCCCTGGGAAGGTAGCTCCAGCCCCAGCGGGACAGGTACTGGTGCTCCCACAGCAAGTTCTCCCCTGCATTGGAGCCGATGATATGGGGGACCTGCTTGGTCTCCAGGAGAAGGCCCAGCCCAAAGTCGTCCACCCCCACGTTGCTACTTCCTTGACCTGTGTCTTGAGCAGCGCCTTTATAAGGTTCTCTGGAATCCTGCAGAGCCCAAAGCCATGACCCTGAGCTTGGTGCTGTCAGAGATGTCTTTCCCGAGCTGCACGAGGTCCGTGTAAAATCTGGAGAACTGCTGGAGGGCTGCCATCCCGTGCTCTGCCTCCGGCTCCAGACCTGGTGGGGACTGACTGACTGCCGCTGCTGCCGCGTCAGAGAACAGGGAGGGCACACGGGGTGGTGACGCGGGGACAAGGTGACCCCCGACATCCTGGCCCCTCTACACCCTGAGGGGCTCAGGAAGCATCTTGCCTCCCACCCGTGGGACCTAAACCCAAGACCCTGCGCCTGATGGAGAGGGAGTCATGCCTGCAGAGGCCCCGTGGTGGTGTCTGTGAGGGAAGACTGACCCTGAGCCCTCAGGTTGGCAGGAAGGCCACCTTCTCCACCCCAGAACCCCCATGGGAAGGAAAGATCCTCCGCATCACCCCTTCTGGGCAGCCATCTCCATGTGGGAGGCCCCAGGGTTCTGGACCATCCCTTTCCTTCTCCATCCACACCCCTGCCCAGGAGACCTGCTCCGGTCCCAGGCCTCTCAAGCCACTTAGATGTGGGCGCTTCCCACCTGTGCCCCAGCTCTCACCTGTGCTAGCTGACACTCCATCTGGACGTCAACCAGGGCTCTCAATAACATCGCTGCCGAAAAAGGCCTCCTGGTTTGCTCCCTCAAGCCTGCCCGTCCACTACTTTTACTCAGGCAGGAAAATATAAAGATTCTATTAAAAATGGCCACTGGCTCAATCCACGTTTTCCATCATTCCTCCTCTATCCCTTTCTGCTGCTACCAACCAACAAGCACATCTCCGCTCTCCCCTGCAGCTCGTGGCTCCTGTTGCTCTGACTTTGCTCTTGTCCCCCCCAGACTACGGCCCCTGCAGACGTAGGGGGCAGGGCCTTTGTTGGACACACATGCTAAGTTTTTATTTTACAACAGTTGACATTTACAGAAAAACCGCAAGGACAGTACAGTTCCCAGATACTTAGGCCCGTTTCTCCGGGAAATGCCAACATTGACATTAGCACCGTGCAGTTGTCACAACTAATGAACCAACACTAAGTCTGAGGATAAACAAAACACGATATATTCGGACCTCACTGGACTTCCCCAGTGTCCTTTCTCTCCTCCAGGGTCCCGTCCCAGATCCCACACGGCATTCCATTGCTACAACTGCAAAGGCTCCCTGGGCTGTTACAATCTTTTAGGCAGGGGACAGCAGGTACAGGACATTCGTATGAGCCTTGGTCACCTGCTAAGTTAGTGCCGTCAGCTTTCTCCTCTGTGAACTCACTTCCCTCGCCCCGTCCCCACTGTACTTTTGGGAAGTCTAATTCACTAAGCACCGGGGTGAGTGATGCCCTCCTCCAGGGGCTGTCTCAGAGGGCTCTTTTCTAAAAACCTGACTCAGATCCCATCATCCTCCGTTGCTATGAAATACAGGGAGCCACCCTCAACACTCTGACACGGGGCCCGGGTTCACCCACACTCAGGATGTGCCCTGCAGCTCTCAGTCTCCTCTCCTACCTCGCCCCCGCCCGCCCAGCTCCAGCCATGGCGGCCCCTTGCTGTAGCCCAGATTCACCATCCTGTGCCCACTTTCTGCCTCTCCCTCCCCCACTCCACTGCCTGCGTTGAAGGAGGTTCTCCCCCAGCTGCCTGGGGAATGAATGAAGATGTGAACCCTCGTTCTACAGAGGAGGACACTGAGACCCTGAAGGTAAGTACCCTGCCAAGGTCACGGGGTTAGAGTGCTGAAGAGCTGGGATTCAAACCCAGGCCTCTCTGCTCCGAGTCTGAGGGTGTAACTACCTCCCTTCGGCCCTCCCCAGTATGGACACGCCCCACATACACGGCTGCTCTTGGGGAGGGACAACATGGACTCTCTCTTAGTGACTGAAATGTTGGTTCTGCAAAAGGAGAGGGGGGAGACCACCGTGGTAGGGGGCTCCCGCTGTGGGAACCTTGGCTTCTGCACCCCAACGAGCCCCCAAAGTGGTTAGGGGATTATCACCCCAGCCGCTGGGCTGAGAGAGGCCAGGCCTCCAGGGCCAAAGGAGGTGGTTGCAGCCGGCTCTGTGCCAACAGCCTCGAAAGCCCCCAGGAGAAGGTCTGCTGCCCAACCCTGAGCCTTACCGTCGTCCGTTTCCACAGAGAGGCGGAGCGCCAGGTCCTTGTTCCGGCTCAACAACCAGCGGTCACTGGCTGCTGTCACGTCCAGCACCAGCCAGCCCTCGTCCCCAGCTCGGAGCGTCTGAAGATCCAAAAACAACAAGTCAGACTCCCTGTGGACATGAAAAAACAATTAACTGAGGGCCGGCACAGCTGCCTTTGCCTTTCCAGTGCCCACCTGGGGGACGGTGTATGGGGCACCTACCCCTCCTGGCTCGGGGTGGGCGCCCCGTGTGCCTTCTCTCACTGTATGTACTGCACGAAATGCTGCTGGGCCCAGCAGGGGTGTGGAAACCGAAGCTCGGGAGCTCAGTGACCTGCCCATTGTCCCACAGCCGGGACAGCATGGCAGGGATGTGAAGCAGGACCTATGCTGGGCCTCTCCCCACAGTGACATGAGGCCTTGGCCAAATAACCTTTTGCCTCTGAGGGTGTACTCCCTAGGGAGCTCCCCTTCTGTCCTCTGGGAAGTGTCCCCTCTCCAGCCAGGCTTCATCAGGAGGCGGTGTGAGAGTAGGCACCTGTTGGACTGCTCCCTGACCACCTGGAACATGCTGACGTGCAGGGTCCTGTTGAGCAGGTGGGCGCTGGCCAGCTTGTAAATCCGGAACTCGGCGGCTGTGACCGCCTCGCCCTCTGGGATCTGGGTCAGGTCAAAGCGGAACTCCTTCCAGTGGGGCTCCTGGTAGCCCAGGGTGCGGTCATGCTCCACTGCAAGACAGAGTGGGACTGTCGGTCACTTGTGCTCTGGACAGAGCTGGAGCTGGGGGAGATGGGACCCCGGGCAGCCTGGGTGGGGACGGCTCCCTCCTCTGCAAGAGGACTTCCTCCCAAGCTCTGCCTCCTGGTGCTGAGAGGGCATGGTGGGCCATGCGCTGAGGTGTCCGGCACAGGGCCCAGCACACCGTGGTGCCAGCAAGAGCTGCCTCCGTTTCTGGCCCCCAAACCCCAACCCAGCCTGCCCCACCCATCCCCTGCTGGCTCTGGGACCCAAGGATGAATCTGAGGGCAAGTCCCTCCTCTGGCAAGACTGACATCAGACCCAAGGCAGAAACAGGCCACGGGGTGGGCAGGGACAGAGCTGAGTGCATTTTTGAGGCCGGGGATGTGCAGAATCTGCCAATGTGTGTGCACGGGAGCCTGGGGGAGAGGGAGTGTTTGCAGCTGACCCTGGAGCTGGGCCTCAAGGGCTGAGAGTGGATGTGCCCCCATGTCAAGGGAGGACACTACAGAGAAAGGGCCCAGCCTGAACAAAGGCCTAGGGTTGAGGAAGAGATAGCACAGGCAGGGAAAACAACAGCCACAAACACAGCGAAAGACAAAGGATGGCAGTTTCTGTTTGGTGACAAGGTGAGGGAAGAAGGAGGGTCAGAGGGAGACCTGGAAAGGAACAAGAAGGAGCAAAGTAGGAGTGACAGCGCCTGGTGACATCTGGTCAGGTCCCGGGGAAGCTGGACGGTCCCATGATGGGTGGGATCTGAGCAGGCTTCCCAGGGGAGGTGCCACCTGAACTGGCCTTGAAGGATGGGACGGAGTCCTGTGGGGTGGAGAAGGTGGTGGGGAAGCCGTTCTAGGCAGAGGGGTCCTCGGAGGCACAGGTGTGCAGGGTGAGGGCTTCCACAGGTCAGCGCTCTGGGGGACTGGCCCTGAGTCTAGCTGTGGTCTGACTCTGGAGGGCTGGAATTCCGGCCTGGGAGCACCGGCTGTGCATCTGACCAGTGTGCATCTGGCCAGTGGGGTTTAGGGTTCTGGGCAGCAGGGGGGGGCGATGTGGTTTGAAGCGGAGGTGGAAGATAGGCATGAAGGGGAAAGGGATGCACAGGCTGGAGGGGAGCCGAGGCGGGGGTGGTCTGTCTGGGCTGGAGGCTGGGGTGTCAAGTCAATCCCACATCCCCCGGTGCCCGGAAATGCCCAGGACGGTATATTTAGTACCATCCCACTTTAGTCTCCTGTCACTGTCAAACGCCACAAATCTGTTTCCAGAAAGCAGGGACGGGAGCCACCCAGCACCTTCCCCAAAACCCAACACTGAGATTTTAATGACACGTCTGTGAGTCTTTTTAAAAACTCTCTCTGGCTGCTGGTGTCTGTGACCACAAGTCACCAAGCTGGTGGCGGAGGCGGATGTGGGTAGCGCTTCCTGTCCTCGCAGTGGGGACTGGGTCCAGCGAGAGACAGGCCAACAGCTGGGCTGGGTGGGGCCGGTAGACACACACGTTGACGGGAGGAGGTGGGCTTTTCCTTCCCAGACCGCGGTGGCGAAGAAAGACAACGGCCAGGCTCCACCAGGTTGGCGAATACGCGGCACATGTGCAGCCGGGAGCCAGGCTGCTTTGGGGGCGGTGACACTGGGAAGGACCCATGTGCTCCCACACACGCGGAGAGCGAGGACTGCAGGGCTCTCGTCCCGCACCTGGGGATGCGGGCCACGAGTACTGCCACACGCATCCCCTCCTCCCTACGGACCTCCCACGTGCACAGCTTTGGTGATAATTTCTGTGGATTCAGGGGCCACACAGACTACCTCTGTTCCGTGGCCATGTAAGAATCCTGGATGCGCAGGACGCCCCAGGTCGAGTCTGCGGGCTGTGGCAGGGTATGGCCCAGAGTGGGAAGGAAGGTGGCTCCGTCCCGCCCTTCACCTGACTCCTCACAGAGCCTCGAACCTGGATCCGTGAACACATATCTGCTCCCAAGGCCGTGGGGCTGATGCACGGGTGGGGCCGCAGGCGATCCCAGTCTGCAGGCCTGCGGCTGATTTCCTGTCAGATCTGGGGGCCGAGGGGACAACCCACAAACCTGCCAGCTCCATGGGAGGACCACGCTCTGGGACCTCCCTCCCTTGCTGACTTGGGGGCCCATGTGTGTAGGGTCAGGGGAGCCTTGTGCACCTGAACTGAACCCGGTTCCAAGCTTCCACCCTGTGCATTTGTGAAATCGGTGAACCACCCAGTAGCTCAGCACAGGAAACTGCCTGCCCTGGCTGTTCCAGGCAAGCACCAGAAGCCAGGACGTTGTGAGGAAAGTGATGCTTTTCATCAGAAACTGTTAAAACTTCCTGGGATACAGCATTATACTAGACATGACTGTAACTGGCCAAAGGGGAGTGGCCCCTCTCTCTATGCTGGAACCTGTAGAAGTATAGCTTTCCAGCAGTTGCTTCTGTGTATTAGAAGAGTCTTCTTTTCTTTTCTTTTCTTTTAGGAGGTGAAGGGGCAGAGGGAGTGGGAGTTGTATGCAGGCTCCATGCTGGATCTCACAACCCCGAGATCATGACCTGAGCTGAAGTCAAGAGTCTTAACTGACTTAGCCAACTGAGCCACCCAGGTGCCCCAGAAATAGTATTTCTCAAAAGCTGGTGTTGAGGAATAGCAGCTGTTAGGATCTGGATTTGCCCCTACAGTAGCTCCTGGGCCACCGGCCCTTGCTTTTGCCACTAACACAGCACTGAGAAGTATAGGTCCTCTGGCCTGTAGCTCAGGCTTCTAATCCCAGACCTGAGCCTACCAGTGACCAGATACTTTCCCCGGCCTCAATCTTCTCATCTGTGAACTGGAGATACTAGGAGTCTTTCCACAGAGGGGCCTGAAAGGGCTTTGGGAGGGGCAGCATTATCAGGTAGGTAGGACTGATGGCCATTCCATAGGAACAGGAGTTGAGAAGGCGTGCAGGCCTCCAATTTCCTCACTTCATCCCTCTATCAAAGTGATAACCTCCTGCCAGCACCAGTAGAACCTTCATGTGTCAATCTCAGGAGCCCAGGGGAAGGAGAGGGAGACTTGCAATTTTCTTTTCCTAAATAAGAGTACGGAATGAAAGGTTATGTAACATAAAAATATATTAATTCAACTGAAAGGCATTTGGATGGTTTCCTTTTTATTTGCCTGACCTTTGTCAAGGCATTTGATCCTCTGGGCCTCAGTATCCACATCTGCAAAATGACCATTTGATACAGGGTCCATTGAAACTGCAAAAGGCTATGTTTGCTACTGGAGTAGATACTTGGTTCTGGCCCAGAAAATGCTTCTAACATATCACACAAGAGCATTTCCTTCTTTCCCATCTTCATGCCGAGCCTCCACTTCCCCAAGGTCTGGAATCTCCCAAAGATGCCCAGGCTCAGAAAGGCAGCCCCTCAGAACCACCACTGAGGCTGTTGTGGCTCAGGCACAAAATAGAAACAAACCCTTTATGAAAGTGCTGAACATTCCAGAACATCAGAGCTCTAAGGACAGAGGTCACCACACACAGTCTCCTTCCACTTTTATACACACGCAGAGATGGAACCCAGGGATCCTGACTCCCATCTAGGCTGCTCCACTACGTCAAGCTGGAGCTTCACCATCTGATGTTGAAAGGACGGCATAAAAATCCAGCTGAAATTGGCCTGTAGCTGCCTCCCACCCCCTGCCATTGTTGATGGTCTGCAGAGGGAATTTATGGGAAAGGCCAAGGTCTGTACAATGTGACTTCTTGGGTTTTCCCAGGAAATTTTTTTTTTTTGCTACTGCTTATGGGTTTGGGAAGTTCATTTCCCAGTCCCTGGCAGATTTGGCTAGGCTGAAGGAGGAGTGGGTACTCCCCTCCTGGCCTATGTTCTGGATCCTGGCCATCAGAGCTATGTCCTGTCAGGAATCCTCTCCCTGGGGTGGCTCTGGGGGAACCACTGATACCTGGGGCAAGATTTCCTGGTAGTCAATTATTTCCTCCATCTGCAACATCTGGGGTGAGGATTCCTAATCGGTGGTGGGGGGTTGGGGGAGGGCAGTCCCATAATTTCATCTTTGAGCATATAGGAAAAGACTCCTGACTATACATGCTCAGGATGCTTTCTATAAACCCTCAATCTTCCCATTCATTTTTCCTGGTGACATCCAGGAGAATTAATTCATTTGCTCCTACACATTTGAAAGCAGTCCCTAGTGTATGCAGGTTACTATGGAGGCACTGGGGAAACCAGAACTGGGGACACAAAGGGGCCCCCCTCCACCCCCCAAGGAATCGCAGTGCGTGGGGAAGTAGCAAACAAGGTGATTTTATGTGAGTGGCTATAAAGGATGTCAAGGGAGGGGTGGGACTGGGGATAATGCAGGAAGGGTGTATGGGAGTCACTTTATGCTTTTAGCTTTATTTTGAGATAATTTTAAGTGATAAATTTAAGTGATTTAGATTTAGAGAAAAGTCTTTGCTAGAATAGTACAGAGACTTCCCCATACTCTTTACCCAGCTTCCCCTAACGATAACATCATGTGTAACTAAGACACAGCCTAATTATCAAAACCACGAAAGTGATATTGGTACAAGGCTATTAACTACAGTCTTTTCTAGAATTTTGCCATGTTTTCCACTATTTATCTCTTCAATGTTCCCGACTTCCATCCAGGGCCTCACACTGCATTTAGCTGTCAGGTCTCCTGGGTCTCCTCTGGCCTGTAACAACTGCTAAGTCTTTCCTTTTCTTTCATGACATTAACACTTTCATTTATTTAATTTTTAATTTTTTTTTAAGTAGTCTCCACGCCCAACATGCAGCTTAAACTCACAACCCTGAGATAAGACCTGAGGTGAGACCAAGAGTCGGATGTTTAACGACTGAGCCACCCAGGTGCCCCTGGACACGGACACTTTTCAAACGCCCCTCAGTGTCAGTTTATCTGATGTTTTCCCATTAGACTGAAGTTATGGATTTTGGAAAAAAACATGCACATCAACTTGGACAACATGGCGGCATTATTCCTAGTAATATTAATTGATTCTTTGATTAAGGTGCTGTCCAAGGATTCAAAGAGGCTCTGTGACCTGGGAAGAATCTGATAAAACTCAATAGTTGTTGATGTTACGATAGTCCAGGACCCTGTGAGGTAGGCTGGAAACCACGGATGGGTTTTAGGAACCCACAGAGGCTCTCGACAGCCACCTCTATCAAGACACTGGGCATGGCAGGGCACGAGCCCACCATCAGGGACAGACAGTGCCGCTACTGTTTCCACAGGTACCTTATTTCCTACAAAGCTCCATGTGAGAAGGCAGAGTTTGCTTTCTTAACTCCATTACTGTGGCTCCAGGCAATTAAACAATCATAGGACTCCTGGCCTTCTCCTCCCTCCAGCGTCTGATAAAATGACCTCTGCTTTCCACATTTGCTTATGGGTAAGGATGCTGTGTGCCAGAGATGTCCTTGACTGCATGGCCGCCGACTACATTCTGACTTTCTGCCTCTGAGGACCTGCACCCACCACTCATGGGCTAGATCTCCAGTTGCCACAACCTGAATCCAACAGCCCAACACCAACAATGGCTTTGGATATTTTTGTGACTGGACAAAATTTAAGGGTATTTGGATGATCTAAATCTGTCTTGTTTCTGACCAAAAAAGTAAGACTTTAAAAGATACCCTCTTCCTTTAGCTCAGAGTGGCTGTTAAGAAAACAGAATCGCCTGGCCTGCCTGCCCTCAAGCCCTTCCCCAGCCCCACAGGGTCCCCAGGAGGAGCCCAAGCTCTGGTTCTGCCCCACCAACCCCCCGAGCTCATGGCCTCCTGGGTCTTCTGGCTACAGATACCTCTTCCCTCCCCTGAAGGCCTTCCCCAAAGCGCCTTCTCCTGAGTCGCCCCCATTCTGCCCTGTCTAAAGGATGCTTTTCCTCTCAGTCCAGCTTTCAAGGCCCCTCGTCCTCCTCTGACCTCACACAGATCAGCCTGCTGGCCTCTCTCTTTCCCCTGTCCCAGGGGTCCCCCTCTCTGGTTCGCGTGCCCCTCTGGATGGTGAGCAATTAAGGGCAGGACTGTATCATGTGGGGCAGAAACAGGAGGCTCTCAGTGGATGTCACTGAGCTCCCTTTGTTCAGGGGTCCCAGAGAGGGCATGTGTCTGCAGGTTCTTCCCAAGCTCCGCAGGACAGTGGGGCAGCTGCTGGTCTAGGAATGGCTTCCACAGCACAGTGGGTCTCCGTCAGAAGCCGCTCACATCTTCACTTTGCTGTGGGATTAGCACCCCCTCCCACGGCCAGGCTGCTGAGGTGGAGGGCAGGCTCCCGAGGGTCCCAGAGGCAGAGACACTGGTCCTGTCCAGCTAGTCCTGCTAGTGACAAGGCTGAGGTGCCCCCTTTAGACCTAAAGCAAGACCCGGGTCTCTGTGCCTGGTGGGGGCCCAGGGAGGAGCTGCAGCACTGATCACCTACCAGTTCTGTGTCTGAAGGGCTTCTCCCTCCCACCCAGAAATCTCAGTGCTGCCCAGAGGAGGCCAAGGAGGCTTCATTTCTAAGGTATTTTTAGTCAGTTTTCATTACCGACTTTTTTCAAGAGCTGCTTCCATAAATGGCTCTGCACTCATGATTGCCAGTCCAGACCTCAGACAGCTTTAGACCCCAAATTAAAAGGGGACATCCGCACACTCCACCACATCAAGTCAGTCAAGGCCTAAAATAGATCTAAGGAGATTGAGCAAGTATACGATTCCCCAGTGCAATTCTGGGGAAAGAAATGAACTGTGGGAGTTTTCCAGAAAGATGTGGTCACAGTGACACATCCCTTTCTCCCGTGGGGAATGGGTTCCCATGAGGAGGTGGAGTGGGTGTACCTCCCTGTCCCGGGCCCCAGTGCTGGAGGAACCCCATCAGTGGGCAGGGCACATTCTTTCAGACTTAAAGATGATGTGAGATGCGTGGTACCAGATTCCCTGCAGGTGGCGAAATTAGGATGGGAGGGTCACCTGTCAATGAGGTTCTGCTGTCAAAGGGAGCACCCCAGTCCCCTGAGAATGTCTGCTGAAGCCACCTTCCTCCAGGCAGGGCCCTGGGAGAACTGGAGATCCCAGGGAAGTGTCTAGGGAGAATGTTGCACCCATGGTTGGCCTCCACAAGGACAGGGAGGGCAGGCCCTGCTCTGCCCCAGCCGACCAGGCCCAGGCTCCTGCCCCTGCTCTCAGCCCCTGCCTCCCGCTGTGTTCTTCCTACCTTCACCTTGCCAGTCTGCCCCATGCACCTGCCACACAGGAGCTGGGGTACACGGTGGGAGGAGGGATGTCATTGAGAGTCAGATTTGGCCCCTGTTCTCAGGTTGTTCATGGTTTCTTAGGGAGCAGGAGAAAGGGGCAAGGCATGGCTCTGAATGAGGCTGGCAGAAAGAGACTCAAATCCTAAGAAAAATACGTAGGACGGGGGATGGAACTTCAAGGATAGAAGAAGCCTGTCTCTTTAGGAGTAGACAGACTAAGTCTGGGGTGAAGACAGACTTATGGAAACTTCTGCTCACACCCCCCCCCTTTTTTTAAAGATCTTATTTATTTGAGACAGAGAGAGAACACAAGTGGGAGGTAGTGGCAGAGGGAGAGGGAGAAACAGGCTTCCCACTGAACCAGGAGCCTGATGTGGAGCTCAATCCGAGGACCCTGAGATCATGACCTGAGCTGAAGGCAGACACTTAACTGACTGAGCCACACAGGCGCCCTGGGCCTACCCTTTTTAAAATAGAACTGGAGGTGAGGATACTGTATGCAGAGGGTTCAAAATGAGCAGAGGCACAAGCAGAGGGTAACACAAGCCAGGGCCCCACAGGGGTGGAGAGGTGGCTTCTATACAGGAGAAGAGCAGAGGAGACAGGGAGCGGACCTGCTGGGTGGCCTTGAGAAAATCACCTAACTTCTCCGAGCTTCACTCTCCTCTTACTAACATTACTTAGTAAGTTCCTGCCATGTAACAAGCATCTAGCCAGCATTACTGCACATTTCGCCTAGTTCCGCACAACCCTGGGAGTGAGGCCTTAAAGGTGAGGAAATGAGGTTCCAAGACTTTAAAAAGCACCTGTGTATAATCTCCCAGCTCCCAAGTGGGAGTTAGGATTAAAATGCAGGTTTACAATAGCCCCAGCCACATGTGCATGTTCACAGCACCTGTATTACTTACCACAAACAAGAAATGACCCAACTATCCATTAATAAAACCGGATAAATGCATATACTTGAGGAATGCAATACAATTCAATTCTTAAAGAAGAACCATGTGGGTGCCTGGCTGGCTCAGTCAGAAGAGCATCTGACTCTTGATTTGATGTCAGGGTTATGACTTCGAGTCCCACACTGGGTGTAGAGATTACTTAAAAAAAAAAAACACTTAAAAAAGAACTGCAAATACAATAACAAGCACGAATGTCAAAAAAATTATGTTGAGTGAAACAGTAGACATAAAAGCACACACTGTATGATTCCAGGCGTAGGAAGCTCAAAGATGGGGGACAGGAATGCATTGTGATAGAAGTCAGAAAGTGGATGCCCATGGGCTGGTGGGAAAAGGATCCCTAGGAGCACCTGTGTCACCTGTTTCTGTGTGGTCTGAATGGTGTGTACTGAGCATGTCTCATGTCTTACTTTTGTAATCCCCAACAAATAAAGACACTTTAAATAGGATTCTCTTTACAACCTACATTCCAGACAGTCCAATTCCGCCACACGTAATGCACTTATGGGCCAGGGCCCATGGGGGTGGAGAGGTGGCTTCTATACAGGAGAAGAGCAGAGGAGACAGGGAGCGGACCTGCTGGGTGGCCTTGGGAAAATCACCTAACTTCTCTGAGCTTCACTCTCCTCTTTTCCAAAACATAGTTGTGACTGTGATTGTGATGCAAACGAAGGCACAGACCTGGAGGTTCTGGGCTCGAGGTCCTCACCAGGCATCATTTCACATGCTCCCAGAACAGCTCCAGTGGGTGGGTACCCTGAGTGCCTCCATTTTACAGAGGAAGAAACTGAGGCTCCTGGAGATGGACTAGAAGACCCAGAGCACACTCACAGCAGGTGGTGGCATTGAGATGCAGATTCTGTCTGAGTCCACGGTCAGAACCCCCCATCCAGGTCCCGTCTGCCTTCCCCTGCTCCTCGGCTTCTGGTTTCCAGATTTGGGGGGGGGGTGTCACTGTCTACACCACTTGACAACCATCTCTGTGGTTTATGCGTTTATTATTTGCACACCCCACCTCCACCCTGAAGACCAGGTCCATGAGGGCTGGACTTGGTTAGGCTCACTGTCACATCCCAGTAACCAGAACTGTGCCTGGCATACAGCAGTTATCACACAACTATTTGTTGAGTGAATTCATGAAAAATGAAAGAATTTCCTAGTAAAGAACCAAAGAAAGTGACCCTGGGGTCATGGAGACCAAGCATTGCCCCTTCAAGGTCACAGGGCTGAGGAGGATGTGGGCCAGATTCCTCGTTTCCACTCAGCCCTGCTGCCCCCAAATCAAACACCTCAGGTCAACACCCCCGTCCTCGGCTGCCCAAGGCATGGGAGTAAGTCTGCTCAGAGAAGGGCTGGGACAACAGTGAAGATGGCTCCATGCATTTCTGGCTAGACTTCTGCCTGGAGGGCTATTTGTGCCTCAGTTTCTCAACCTGGAACTCGGCATCTGCTGCTCCTGATTCAAGGTGGAGAAGGACCAGGAGGAACACACAGAGTCGGTCCTTCCCTCCTCATTCCTCCCTCACCAGCCGCAGGGCCAGTGCCAGGTGCCTAAGGTACAGCCGGTCAGACCCACCCTCCAGCCCAGGGGATGGGGTGGTGCGGTGAGGAGCTGTCTCCAGCACAGGGCCACGGGGTCAGGGCTGGGAGGCCCCTCGCTTCCTGACACCATCGCTGTGGACTGGACGAGAAAGCAGAGGCCCAGGGAGGGAAGGGAGGTGACTCGGGACAGGAAGGAATCAGTGGTGGGTCCAGGCAGTGTAAGAATGTGAATGTTGCCTCCCAGCTCAGGGCTCTCCTCTCCCTGAGCACAGGAGACACTCGGGACAGACCCCATCTGTTCCACATGGGCATCAGCCCCCATCAGCATGTCCTGACCAAGGGGAGCCAAGAGGGTACAGTCTGAGACAGACAGGCCAGGCAGGGGCCCCAGCTCTGACCACAGCCCCAGCCTCCCTCCAGAGACGCTGTCAGCCATTACACGGGTGTCCTAAAGCATCTGCTTCGGCACAGATGCCTGACCCATGGGCTGGAGGCCTGTGACAGGCCCGAGGCCCCTGGTCCCACAGGCTGCTGTGGATGGTCAGGGGCCTACCAGGCACCGGGTCTGGCTTCTCAGGAGCAGATGAGGCCAGTAGGAGAGGTGGAGCTGGAGGTGCAGGTACAGGTGCCCAGGTGTGGGCGTGGATATAGCCGTGACTCCGCCATCAAGCTCTGTGGCAGTTCAGGGGCCTGGGGCCTGGGCCTCCAAAGAAGCAAAGACGCCTGCTAGGTGTCTAACCCTCCCACCCCCACAGCCTAGGTAATTACCAATTAAACCATTCACACTGCAAGAGTTCTACCAGTGCAATTAATACATTAGAATAAAGAGGTCCTCTGACAGCTGGCTGGGCCTACCCACAGACTGGGCTTCCACCAAACAAAGATCTGCTTGTTAATCCCACAGCGTCAGAGGCCTTAGATCTTAATGAAACACACACAGACAGCGTGGGAAGAAGCTGGCATCAGGAATCCACAGGCCCTGGATGATGCCACGGAAGAGCTGTGTGGCCCTGGGCTGGCCATTTAACCTCTCTGAGCCCACGCAAAGGGGGCTGGTAAAACAGCTTACATGTTGCTAGATGGGTGCAACAAAGGCTCTTGAGGTGCTCGCTTTTGTTCTAAAAATAGGTACAGACACCTTTTGGTTGGCTTTTAAAATCTGTTTCTGGGTTGCACATGTAAAGTGTGGGACATTCCCAACACATCCAACCAAGGCTGGGCAGCAGCTGGCAGGGAGCTGGGGCAGCAGGGACCAGTCCAGGTGCACCTACTAGAGGGCTGATTTTCTGTTCCTCCCGTCTATCAACCCATCCCACAATACCCCGACGATGCACTGATCTCTAGGAGCTCCATTTTACAAGGATGGATCTGTGGCTCCAAGAAGACACGGGGCTTGCCTGAGGTCACACAGCGGAGGTAGGAGAGAAATCAGATTTTTTTGTCTGAGCTAAGGGTGCTGCTTGATTCACAGTAAGAGCTCCCACCAAGGCTGTGCACGCCTTCACCCTGGGGATGCAGGGGAAGCAGGACACTGACTGGGCGATGACTCACTCTAATGGGTGTTGCACTTAGGGACATTCTCAGGATGACTGTATCCACAACCCTTCTTGGTTCTGAGCCCCAGGTCAGCTTGTCATGAGGACAGGGCTCTAGCCTTATTCCACACATGGTCTCTTTCGTCCTGAGTCCCCCACCCTGCCCTTAACCAAGAAGGTGGCATTCAGAACCCACTCACCAAGTCCTATGCCTGGCACCCGGCTCTCAGCAGAGGTTAACAGCCACTTCCTGGTGCTCACTCCCCACCTCAGCCACCCCCACCAGCTCTGGGGTGTGGTGGACAGAGGTCTCCTTGGCTGTCCACTCTGCCTGCCCTCATAGAGGAAGCAAACGGCTGAAAACCCCACAAAACCTGCTGCTGCTGCTCCATCCCCTGGGTTTCTCTGTCTAAACCCCTCTGGAAGCTCTCTCCACCTTGAAAGCCTGCCCTCCTGACAGTAGAAATATCATCTCCTTGAGGACCCGATGTAGGGCCAAACAACCTGGGCCTGTCCTGACTGGGCCATGGAGAGGTTGTGCTGTCCTGGGCATGACATTGCCTCTCTGAGCCTCACTGTCCTCATCTGGGAGACGGGGTTGAGTATCATGTCTGTTCCCAGGGTTGTGGGGAGAGGTGAGCGTGATGCTGTACGTGAAGGGATGCTAGTGGCCTTGGCAAGGGTTCTGTCTCCACCTCAGCATGAGCTGCAGTCCTTCAATCCCCACATCCAGTCTGGTGTCTGCTCCAGCCCAGAACCCTGGCCCTCACTGGCCACAGACAGGAGGCAAAGCAGATAGGGGACATTCACGACTGTAGATTAAAGAGCATTTAGTAATGGGGAGACACCTTCGAGTACTCTAACCACAAATGGGTCCACAACTTGGAGAAAAATTACTGTAGAAAGGAAAGGCTGGGCTTTGTGTGGGAGAACGAGGAGCGTCCAAGGGGCCTACCGGGTCCTTCCACTGGCCTGGACACTCACTGCATGCCAGCCATGTCCCAGGTGCTAGGCCCAGGGTGACAAGACTACTGACAGCCCCATTGAGCTCAGAGTCTACTCCTTCCCGCCTGCTGCCGTGGCAGCCACACCCTCACCTGCAGGAGCTGGGGCTCTGGCCAGGGAACAGGCAGCTGTGCACTCAGGACATCTGGGTTCTCAGCTCCGGTCACTTTGATGATGTGACCGGGGCTTTCCACACTGAACTTTGTCCTTCTCTCCAGTACTGCCCTTATCACTGTGACAGCATCCCGGCCTGTTTACTCATCTGTCTCCCCGGGACCAGACTGTCTTCCTGGCACTGTCCGGTCCACCCGACAGGAGATGATTCCTACCCTTGGGTGTCTTCGGGAGTGGGACGAACGCGCACATCCCTGGGACTCACATTCGTACCTCTGCCGGTTCTGGTCCGCCAACCCACGAAGCCCCCACCCGCCTTGGACTTGGCCCTGAGCTCCGCACTTCTCACCCCTCCTTGGGGGCGTGGCCACGACCAGGGGGCACCCGTTCACGGCAGGGGCGCGCACTGGCCAAGGCGGTGTACTCGCCCCTGCCGCCAACGAGGGGTCTCCGCCAACGAGGGGTCTCCAACCCCGTTGGCACCCGCGCGTCCACGCGGAGGCAGCACGGTCGTCTGGGCCCCAGACGTCCAGCCGGCGGCCGCACTCACCCATGTTGACGAAGCTCATGACCAGGTCGGCGCGGCCCGGGGGCCACTCCGGGGGGCCGCCGTCCTCGTCGTCGTCGTCGGCCATGGCGTGGTACAGGTCCAGCATGAAGAGCGGCGCCGACGCGGGCAGCCGGGCGGCGGCGGGCGGCGCGCGGGGCCGGGGCCGCCCGGGCAGCCCCAGCACCGCCAGGATCTCGCGCTGCATGTCGCGGCGCTCGCGCGGGCCCAGGCGGCGAGCCGGGCAGCCGGCCGGGGGGCGCGGGCCGGGGCCACCGCCGCTCAGCGCGCACAGCGCCAGACCCACGAGCCACAGCGGCCCGGGACGCGCGGCCATGGCGGGCCGGGCCGGCGCTCAGCGGGTGCGCATCCTCTCCGCGGCCGAGAGGGGGCCGGGCCGCCCCGACGGCGAGCGGCGGGCAAGGCTCGGGGTTGGCGCCTCCGGTCGGGGTCGCCGGCGGCCGCGGCGCTACCTCAGCCCGCCTCCAGCGCCGCACCTGCTGGGCTCCCGGCGGCGTCGACCAGGCCTCCGCCGCCTCGCGGTAGGCGCTCCTCTGGGGCCGGGGGACTGGCGGCCAATCTGTGGCCGCTATGCCGTCAGTCGGCTGCTGCCGAGGCCGCTTCCGAGGCAGGGGCGACGGGCGAGCTCCCGTCGGCGCTGAGGGCGGCGCGGACCCGCGGGCACCTCTTCAGCGGGACCCGCCGTCCGCGCCGCGCGCCCCGCCTCCGCCGCCTGTGGGGCCCGCGCGCCGCCGTCGGGCCCCGCCCCCTCCGGCCCCGCCCAATGGCGGCGCGGGGCGGGGCCAAGGCCGCGCAGCCCACTCGGGGGGTGGGGCTGTGGATCTCGGTTGGTGTCCCGGGTGCTGGCGACCCCGAGATGTGTGCCGCCGTTAGGTGCTGGAGGGGTCGGGTGATGGGTCCCCTGTCCAACCGTCGGGTCTTCGTGGCCCTGCAGGCCTCCTCTCCCAGCCGCTGGGGGCGCCGTCGGGCGAGCGCGGGGCCTTGGCCTGAGCGGCCGGGTTCGGGGAAATCGGGGACCTGCGCTCCGGCGTGATGTGTCCTGGAGCGCTCTCGCCCCTGCGGGGATTCGGAGTCTCTGTCCCGCCAGCGCAGTGACCCGGCAGCCTCGCCTGGTGCGCGGAGGGTTGCTCCACGACCTGAAAGGCCTCAGTGGGGTCTAGAAGAAGAGCGACCCCGCTGGTGCCAGTCGCGGCGGGAGAGTGGGACGCGTTCCTCTGCCAGCCGCCGCCTCCGCAGTTCCTCGCTGGCCACCCTGAGCCTCTCCGGCTGCTCCCTTGCGCGCGTTGTTGGCGGCTTCTCCTTCCCTGACTACTGCTCGGTCTCTTGCTCCGCGGCGCCTACCCACCTGGATCTCGTGAGCTCCTGGCCCGCGCCCCAGGCGGGCTCCCCACGCTCCCCGATGATCCCGCAACCGCATCGTCACCTCCGGCTCTCGCTCTGCGCCCTGCGGCCCCCGTGCTGATCCAGCCGCGCAAGGGAGATGCACACCCTTCTACAGCTGAGCCAGGGAGCTCTGGGGCCCTTCCGGAGCGTCCGGGAAGCTCCCTTTGCGCATCTTAACTGTTAGGGCCCCCAAGGACTTGCAAGAGAAGGCTCTACACGGAACCCCCTCCATTGACTCAGCCCCCTCCTGCACACTCTGCTCTTCCTGGACGCTCTCTCGCTGCATTTATTCATTTGTGGCTAAGGCGCTGAGCTGGGAGGAATTGACACCTAGACTGAGCTCTGAAGGCTGGAAGGAATGGGCCTGGGATGACAGTAAAAGTCAATGGGCAGAGGAAACTGCTGGTGTGCGACGCCAGGGAGTGTAATGCAGGCACCACCCCACTCTTACCGTGTGCCATGTGTGCTCTGCATTATTGCTTTAATGCTCTCACATAGAGGGTAGACGCCATTTCAACCACGTCTTTTAACAGAGGAGGAAATGGACCCTTGCAATAGTTAAGGGACTTGCCCTGTCACACAACCGTGGAGCTGGGCTTGGGCAGGTGAGCTGTTCAGTGGAACCTGGAGAGACTGAGGGGCTTATGGCCCGAGTGAGGCTGAGGCTGAGGGGCTGGCAAAGGATGGACCCAAAGGGCCTTTGCAGGGAGACTAGATGAGGGCCCTGGACAATAGATGGTTACGGGGCCCCAGTGTGGATTCAATATTAAACTTCAAAATAAATAAAGTCCACCAAAATAAGAATTTCCCTTGATCTCTTCAGATTTTTAAAAAATATCAAAACTGGGATGCCTGACTAGCTCATTCCGTAGAGTGTGGGACTCTTGATCTCAAGTTGTGAGTTCAAGCCCCACATTGGGTATGGAGCCTACTGTACATGAATTAATTAATTAAGCAAACAATCATTTGTTGGTGCCTTAAGCCCATGCTTAGTCTGTCTTATGAATTTTCACACTGCTTATAAGCCTCTTAAGGATGTTGCAGCTTACAAGCAAAATAAGTCAATCAGAGAAAGACAATTATCATATGATCTCACTGATATGAGGAATTTGAGAAACAAGACAGAGGATCCTAGGGGGAAGGAGGGAAAAATGAAACAAGACAAAACCAGAAAGGGAGACAAACCATAAGAATCTCAGGAAACAAACAGGGTTGCTGGAGGGATGCGGTGGCTGGGTGATGGACATGGAGGAGGGTATGCGTTGTGGTGAGAGCTGTGAATTGTGTAAGAATTGTGTAAGACTAATGAATCACAGACCTGTACCCCTGAAAAAAAATACATTATATGTATAAAAAAGGGATGTTGCAGCTTAGCCACTGAACGTGCCTAAGACAGAGTCTGTTGCAGGGGCGACCATGGATCAGAGGGATGAAGGTTAGAGTCAGGGCCCACAACTGGAGGCAGGTACAGTAATGAGGGTGTGTGGACATGACCATGATCCTTTTTGATGATGGGGGGAGGGAGGAGGAGAAAGCAGTTGGGGAGGCTGCATCCCCAGGGCTTGGTGTCTGCATGCAGAGGCGGGGGCAGAGTCAAGGGGGCATCCCCATGTCAGGCTTGTTCACAGCCTCTGAATCTCCTGTCCTCTTTACTGTCCTTCTCCGGGCAGCCCTCTGTACTCCACTTGGAGTCCGCACCACATCATCTGGAGGCTATCGTGCGACACTGGGCTTCCATCTAGACTGTAAGCCAGCTCAGTGGGTCTGATTCTTCAGAGCAGAAATCATTTAGCTCAACTTAGGGTGAGCAGAGATAGCTGCGTTCTTCCAACAATGGGCCTCGCATTCCTGTAAACCTAAACATTAGGTTTTAGCCATTCCAAAGGATGGCACCCCACAACTCAGTTCAACAGCAAACACCATGGGCTGCTCAGTCCTTGCCCTGAGCCAGAGATAAGCCAACCAGTCCCTGCCCCCGAGTGACCCAGGCCCCCAAAAGGGGTGATAGTCAGGTGAACAGTCTTTACAGAAGGCAGGACTAAGGCTGTGCTCCGACCTGAGGGCTGGCAAAGCGCCTGGAAGGACAGAGGACAAGGAGCTGGGACTTGGGGGTGGGGATGTGAATGGAATCCTCTAACTCAGGAACTGGAAGGGAAGTGAGGTGGGGAAAGTCTTGGAGAAAGTAGTGTCAAACAAGGGCTTTCCCTAGCCGCCTGGTGCACTGTGACCTGGGGCAGTTTCTGAACCTCTCAGGCTGTTGCTCATCTGTGAATGGGGTCAGGATGGTAGGGTTGTAGATAGAGCACTTAGCACAGTGATTGGCCTATGGCAAGCAGTCAGTAAATGTCAGCTCTTGTTATTGTTATCATTCAAAACCCCAGGGACTCCTACATCTCTACCCAGCAGACACCAAATTTGTATCACATGTTTAGCACTGGTATCCCAGAACTGTAACTCCAAGTTTTTTTTCTGGCATCCCTATATTCTCTATATGGCCTTGCATGTAGGTGTTTGCTGAATGGAAATACACTTTATGAAGATTTCACCACTAGCTGAGCTTTGTTGCAAAGACTAAAGGAAAACTTAAATTATGTGGTTAAAAAAAAAAAATTGATCATAGTCCAGAATCTTAAAGGGTGGAGGTCAAGCTGTTTTGAGTGTGCTTCTGCTATCAGGAAGGCTAGAGGAGAAACAGATTTGGGCAAAAACACTACCCTACACAGTTCTGGCAGCTTGAAGTTACTTAATTCCAGGGGGACTAGAGGAAGCACTTACTTCAGAATCCATCAGGTTGGATTTCTTTTAATCTGGATATTTGGGTTCAAAGAGCTGTGGCAGGGGCACCTGGGTGGCTAGTTGGTTAAGTGTCTGCCTTTGGCTCCGGTCATGATCCCAGGGACCTGGGACTGTGCTCTGTACCAGGCTCCTTGCTCAGCAGAAAGTTTGCTTCTCCCTCTCCCTGCCACTCCCCCTACCTGTGCTGTCAAATAAAAATAAAATCGTAAAAAAAATTCCATCAAACAGCTGTGGCAAACATGTATCCATCTTACCCAGTTCCTGATCATAGGAGAGTATGTATGGCTTAATGATCAGAAACACAGGTGGCCTGAGTTTGAAGCCCTTTTTCCTACTTCTACTTCTCTTGTTACTTCCTAGCCTAATTCCTAATAGAATTACATAGTATTTAGCTGTTCTAATTCTTATAAAGCCAACTAAAAGCTGGAGGAAATAGAAATGCCAGGCTTCAATAGGGAATCAATGATTTGATTCAAGGTCCACTTTTGCCATTTATGAATTCTCTGATCTCAGGCCGATAACCCTCTCTCCCACTTTCCCATTCCAGTGTCACCATCTGGAAAAGAAAAGAGCTAGATCTGTTGGCCAATTTTGCTTCCGCTTTTGAAATTCTATCATTTAAACAGAAATCTCAGCCTACCAAGGGAAACTGGCCCCATCCTCTCAAACCTGGGATCTTTGTGATTTCTAATACAGAAATTTTCTTACATATTGTTATTTGTGTGATCAGCTAAGTGGAGCAGATTCCCTACAGATCTACATTAACAATAGCCTGATTATTTCTTTGTTGTTTTGTTAAAATCAACATGAAATAAACAAGAAAAAATATCTATTAGTGAGCTCCATAATTTATCCACCAAGATATTTTGATTTGAATAGTGCATTTAAGTACCTAAAACACAATCATACCCAGGGTAACAGGTTAATTTAAGGTAATAGTTGAGAAGAAAATCAGGAAATACAAATTTGTTACTGCAAGCAATTTTAATACAAAAGTGTGTCTTGTTTTTAAACAGTTCATTGGTAGAGCTTCAGTTTCTGCCTCAATTAAAACCAATTGAGATAATCACACAGCAACATGGTCGGAGCTGAAGAGGAACAGCAGCTAAAAAACAGGAGCCCCAGACAGCCCCTCTTCATGGTCACTTGGTCAGTTGACTTTATTACTCACAAAAAAAGACGGAAGCAAACGGGACTTGTTAACAAGTGTGCTGGTGAACTCCTTTAAAGGACGAGCAAGTGTTTGTTTTATGTCCACATTTTCAGAATAGGCTCGTGGAATTCATTCCTCAGTTTGTGGGAAGTTGATCGACCATTTAAATAAATAGCAAAAATGCAGATAAATCTGTAATTCACAGTGCCACCAAGGAGTCTCCCCTTCCCAAGGGCCTGGGTGCCGGTGAGCACAGGAGTTATTGGTGGCTGGGCTGGATAGGACATTACAAACCAGGACTCTTAAAAACCCCAATGTTTTCATGTTTTCTGAACAGTCGTATTTACCCCTGAATTCTAGCAGCTATTTGTCCTTTAAACACCCAGTACTGAGACAGGATTCAAAGTATTGCAATGAACTCCTTTTGCTGATCATGTGCAAACATTACCAGAGGAGGTTCCCTTTCTTTAGCTAAAATCACACAGCATTAAAAACATTGGAAAAAGCAGTTAGAAGTGCCCTCCCCTCAGTTCTTGCTAATTGAGGTGTCTGTGATTTACAAAAAAAGAGTTCCTTAAACACTGCAGGATTCTTATTATTTTTTTTTAATATAATTTATCTTGCTGGGACAGCAAGTCGAGTTTATAAAGAAGATGCATTTAGGAATAATCCTAAAAGATAAAGCAGGTTTACAACCCTGCACCGCGCAGAAACCCTATTTAGAGCCTTTTTTTTTTTTTTTAATACACATTCTCATCTTGACCTTCTCACTTGTTTTTCTCAAATATTTCATTTCTGGGCCCCATCCATTACAGGGTTACCAGGAGGCAAATTTTATCTACATAAATATTCACATGAAAATAGTAACTTACAAAAAGAAAAAAAAATAAGGCAGCTTCATAACACAATTATTCTTTTACACTTTTAACAATATAACTTCTCCTGTTCAGAATAAATATACACCCAATGTACGGAGCAGGCTTCAAAGTGGATAGAGGCTTGGGGGTGCTTGTACAGTGTTATCGCTTGGGACCCGGAGTCCTGGGGGAGGCAGTGGTGGTCTTCTTAGACATGGTTGGGATTTTGGAAGGCTTGTTGAGCCCTCTCCTGGAGTTGCCCTGGCCCCCTGCGGCGCTGCTTTCCGAAGTGTCTGAACAAGCAGACTGCGTCTCTAAAAGGTCAAAGTCAGAGGCATCGCTTCCTCGCCGGCTACTGGCCCGACTCCCGGCCCGACTCCCGGCCCGACTCCCAGGGCGACTGGCTGACTTTTTAGGGTCTGGAATTCAAGAATAAAGCAGCAGACTTAATAGAGACAACACGGGGCGGGGGGTGGTGAGAATGAGCGATGAGAGGTTGGGGCTCTGACTCTAATACCACCTGATCTGCCATGTGACCCTGGGCAAATCAGGGCCTTTCTGGTACCCCTATCTCCCCAACTACAGAGCAGTCACTTGAAACCTTTTCTGGCTTTGTGATTCTGCTTGAGAAGACTGCCTTCTCTCAGGAGCACAGTGACCTCGTGTGGCCCCCGCAAGTGGCACCGAGCAGGACTACTCAGTCTCCTGGGCACAGAGGAGAGCCTGCTAGAGGGGGTGGGCATCAGGGCCGGGTGAAAAGCGTGCCAGAAATGAGGCCAGTTCCTAGGCTCCCATGAGGAACATCAACAGGTGAACAGATGTGATCTTTCTCTGACTTTCTCAGCTTGCCAGCAGCTATCATAGTGTTGGAAAAAATTACTAGCAAACTGCCAGTCCCAACACTGAATGGCCTTCTGAGGAAGGCCCATTTCAGAAGGCCCCTCTTGCCTTCTACAGTCTCTCAAATATGGTCATTCCTGATTAGAAAACAGGGGGCCTGGCTTTAGCCATGGAAGCCTCTGTTCTCAGAAGGCATAGCTATAGCTAGCTACAGTGGTGGAAGGGAAAGGAAAGAGCAGCAACAAATCTGTGGGCCTCTCTGGACATCACACCGAGTGCATCTCTCATCACTTGCTCCCTGGAGAGCAGTAGGGCATTGCTCGGAGACTGCTGTTCTCCAGTTCTCAGCCTGGCCACTCCCCCTCCCCTTTCACCCCAAAACCTATGGACAGGGGTATGTACCTACCTGCCCGATTTGTTTTGGCACCTGTGGAGGCTGGGGAAGAGCTATTGCTAGTATCACCAGCAAGGGATGTTCGACTAGAGTGAAAAGTTGGTGTTGGTCGTTTCAACTTGCTGCCTGTTGATGGAATAACCTTAAAAATAAATAAATAAATAAATAAATAAATAAATAAATAAAATAAAAGGTCATATTTACTAGATAAAATTTTTGAAATTCAATTTTAAAGGGTTACTTAAGCCTCCTCACATCTAATTGATTGGAAAGCAAATTAAAAGTCCAGGAAAACAAAGATTTATTTTGAAAGTGTCCTAGGGCATATATTTTAATAATTGTACTCCACAAAAGGTCTTGTGTTCCAATTTGGAATTTCACAATGTCTTCTAAACTTCTACTAGAAATTTACTGACAAATTTTATGTTACTGACAAATTTCCACTAGAAATGGCAAAAAAAAAAAAAAAAAAGTCCAAATATTCACAAGTGTCAAAGTGTTGGGGTTAAAAACTTGAAAGATGGGTTCGCACCGTAAATAGTTAGTATGGAGATGCAGCGATCACTCCAACCCTCTCTCACTAGATGCGGGTCTGCCTGAACTTCAGTCAAACTGAGATCTATTTCCTCACGGGAAGAAATGCAGATAACCACATTCCTTCTTGTTCAATCCAGTGGGCCACCCCATATGTGTGTGGCTCACTCCCATTTCCTTCTAGCGGCGTGGCTAGAATGGCCAGAGAGGTCTTGCCACACTACTAAAGTGCCAAGCCACCTTGCTCTCCTCCCCTGCTTCAGGATCTGGTGCACCCACCCTTGTTTGCAGCCTCACCTACATTCAAGTCTAAGCTTTACTTTGTTCATGGTCACATCCTCAGCACCTCAAACAGTGTCTGGCACAGAGGAGGGGCTCAATAAAAACTTGCTGAATGAATAAATCATGTGTAGAAGTACTTCCTAGTGGAAAAAGAGCTGGATAAATATATATTATTACTGCTACCGAGAGGAGCAACATTTCCCACTTGAGTGGTTTTTTTTTGCCTTTTTTTAAAAGATAGTAGTAGACTTAATTTGGAGAAGGAATATTTTAAGTCTATTTTAAATACTCTCATGCCACAACACGCTGTTCTGATTCTTCTTTGAAATCAATTGTGTAAACTGTTTTCCAGGACCTTTAAGATGTTCATACAAATGGAAAGAGTAAAGCAACCTGTTTCATTGTGTTTCTTGTATTTCTTTAATTTAGAAAGAAAAAGCAGAAGCGGCAGAAAGTGATTAATGTTCACGCACAAACCCTCCTGGCCCACACAGGAGTAAGAGCACCAGTTTCAGAAGCTATCGCTTGTGCGCGCGGCCACGGGGAAGACTGCAGCCCTGGAGCCCCTGGGCTGGGAGTCCACGTCAGGACACGGCCTGTACAACACCCACAGGTAAGGAAAGGTGAAACCTCGAAATGAACAAAATGAAAGGTAAAACCTTAAGACAAAACAAAGAGCCTGGCCTATTTGAATCCTGTGAGTCTTTTGTACTTCATAATTAAAACATTTAAAATTTTAAAGAATGTTCGAGACTTTCATGAAACTGGAGCCATTAAGGAAGAAGATATGCAAGATAAGCATGTTGAATCTGGGGGTTCTGGTGCCAAGAGGTCCCCAGATCATGTTCTCACCTGGACAGATTTCTGAACTGGAGGTTTAGCTTGGAGCGGATGAATCCCAAAGCAGCAGCCCATTCACAGGCACTGGCTTCTTAACATTTCCCGCTTCTCAGGCGGGAGCTTTGCATGATTAAAGGGAATGCTATCTTTCAAGGCACAAGAATCCAGTATTTCCCAGCCGGAGCTACAATGCAGATCTTCCTGCTATCAGACAAGCCACTGGCCGGTGATTTGTTTCCGAAACACTGCTCTTCTAAAAATTCTTTGGGCATTTTAATACCGCACTCAAACATGCTTAACTGCCAGCCTGTGTATTCTGATCAAGGCTTTGGATACCCAAGTGATGAGGCCAAGAAATTCAGAAGTTAAAATCTGAACTTCAGAGCAGTGTCCACTGATAGTGGGCTTGGCTGAAGTAGGCAGCACCCACGCCTCAGACCAGTCTGGTGATACCAAGCACCCTGGGGACGTGGCTCAGGGCAGGGGACACCAGCCACTCTTCTGTTCTAAGCAAAGATAGATCATGGCTGAACATGCACCACAGTTGAATTTCAAGTGTTCATAACTCGTCTGTGTAGCTCATGTTTGGAGACTCCAAGAGGCCTGAGTTTTATAAATAATATCCATAAACAAATTACCAGAATGACCACTGTTTATCACCCTGGAAAAAAACAACATTCTAAAGACTGTTAGCAAGCTGACTAATCCAATTTTAGGCATCTCTTATTTATCTCCAATTTTGGTGAGTCCGAGTTAGAAACCCCTGAAAAACACTTGACTAGACGAATCAGCTGTGAGAGCAAGCACCACAGAGATGGAAAAGAGCATGGACTCGTGTCAGGGAAGAGTAGCTGATCAAGGTCTGGGCATTAGCGAGGGCCTCGTCTTGACTGTGTCCTTAGTCAGCAAAACCATACTCTACCTCGGGGCTGGGCAGCTGGAGGTCAGGATAATGGCTGTCCCTGACAGGGGTGCCAGCTTTACTGTTTACCAACCAGGGTTTGTCATAACAGCGAGAGAACTGAAGTGGAGTCTGTGAAACGGAAATCCAAAGGGAAGGACGGGAACAATTGAAAATGGAACAGAAAGGAAGCAAATTGGGAACATGAAAAATAAATAGAAGACAATGTATTTTAAAGAAACAGAAAATAAAACAAAACGGGCATCAGTTCAACAGGATAAAAGGGACCAGGTGGAAAGGCAACAGCATTCTTCATAAGTAGCCCATCAAAACAAACTTAACCATTAGCTTTGGCTGCACAGATAATGCCTGGGTTTCCAACATTAGTAACTCTGGATGGAAAAGACAGCAAAAAGTGTATCTTACTTAACAATCTGAGTTCATATTTTAATAAATGTCCTTCAGAGTAAAATCTTAAAGGTCCAGTTATCTACTGGGGCCTGGAAAGGCTGGTCTAGGTAGAGCTTGGTCTGTAGGTCCTCATGTCCCTCTCCTTGTGAAAGTGCTCAGAGGCTACCCTCCACAACGACCACCTGGAAATATGGGAACAAGGAAGAGGGCCACAAGCGAGGTCAGTACATACCTTGGTACCACTGGCTGGGGTGGCTGGCGAAGACGGCATGGATGTACAGCTGTGGTTACTCTGACTAGCGCTGGAGCTGGAGCGGGTCGGGGAAGCAGCCCGGGAAGATGGTTTGGACCTTCGACCCCGTGACCGGAAAGGGGTCATTCCTTGGGATGCCCCCTCAGGTAGGATGAATTTCTCTCTAAGTTCGATGTTAGTTCTACCTCGTGCTAAAAAAAGGAAAAACACACACATACAATGTCAGTGAAATCTTAAAAAAAATGTATCTTTGATGGTCAGACAGCTGCTTGACCCCACAATCACAGTTACACGGGCTACTGTTTTA
Source organism: Martes martes (assembly GCF_963455335.1). Lineage (NCBI taxonomy): Eukaryota > Metazoa > Chordata > Mammalia > Carnivora > Mustelidae > Martes > Martes martes. The sequence continues at coordinate 161,456,037 of NC_137891.1, forward strand.
GTGCCCTCTGTGGAGTCTTCTGAAGTAGATATAAATTCATAATCTGTCAGTCTGTCATGATTCTCACCCACAGCAGACAATTAACTGATCAGCCCCTTGGTCTGTCATGATGAAGAACTTTATGTACAAAATACCATGCCATTCTGTGGTAACGACCCTGCCTTGGCACTGTCCCCTGGGGCAAGCACACCATAACTCAACATCAAAGAAAGCAGATGCAGCAGTGCACAAACCTCGGACATTAAATCAAAACCCCTCTTTTCTCTCTCATAGTACATGTGTACTTTTTGCTCAGATTTTGCGGGATACGTGGTAACTAAATAAGTGTTGAAAAATCATTGAAATCAACATTGTCCAGACTCTTCTATTTGAATTCAGTTGATAATAATCCCAAGGGAAGGGGTCCAGGAACTCAGGACAGTAGAAAGATCAGGATAAAATCATTAAGAAGTATACATGTGGGAGGAGAGAGAGAAAGATCAAGACCATGCACAAAACTTGCCAGTGAGAAACGTTAAGTCAAAACCTGAAAGCAACAAGAAGCTGAAGGGACGATGGCAAGTGGGAGGAACGTCACAGTGGAAACAATCTGGAAACTGCTCTGAAGGCCAATAGGTGTTGTCCTATGGCTTTCTGCAGCTGTAAGACTGGAACTTAAAATTTGGATTTGGTCAGAAGACTCCAAGGATGGCCAACATAAATGTTAAATGTGAAAGACACTACTAACTTAAAAGAAATAATCCTCCGGAACATGTCCTTAGATTATTTCTCACCAAAAGGCATTATTCTGCAATAACCTCCTACCTCCTTTTCCACCCTATACTGTTTACTTTTTAGACTACACTAAGTAGATCTGAACAAAGAGGACTGCTGGTTAAACTCGGGAAAAGGGAATCAATTGTTATACACAAAACGTTTGTCATTCTTTTCTAATGTAGTATTTTTCACTCTGGCCAAGGACCACAACTTGAGCAGATCTGAGGTACCTGTGCCGACCCCCTTCTTCTGCCCAAGAGAACTGCATAATCTTGATAGAATCAGATTTTAAATCAGGTTGCATGGGTGTCTAAGCAGGTAGTTCCAAATTCCTAAATCAAATTGTCAATATACTATATTGACATAACATCTCCAAGTGTCAGGTTAAGAGGGCTGATGTGGATATCAAAACCTGAATGACAGTCTAGGCCCAGTGACTAACCAGGTCTTCCTGATTCAGGCCTCAGTTTCCTTAGGCTGATCCCAATGTCTGGGTGGTCTGTGAATGCTAAGCTGTTTCCTTCCTCCTCAGGCCCCAACAGAATGTGCCCCTCAAGGCTCATTCCTTGGCCCTGGGTTCTCTACTCATCCATCTTCTGGACTCAGTGCTTTTGTCTGTGTCTACACTAATGATTCTTCAAGAGAACTCCCTTCAGCACTAACACAAGACTTTCCATCACTGATAACTGGATTCAGGACTTACACTTCTTTATTCGTGTTTGCTAATGTGCCCAGGCTAATAGTGGGCACACAGCAAAAGCATTAAGGTAACAGTGATGAATGAAAATCATGACTCAGCCGAGGGTTTACCCCCAAAATAACTGCTTGTGACCCTGAGCCGTACAGAATTTCAGACATGTAGTTTAACCTAGTAAACATTTAATAGTTAATTTCTGTGCCAAGAACAACAGACAAGAACAACAGAGTGATACAAGGGGAAGACTCTGAAATGGTGTCTCAGATGAGGGCTGCGGTATTTAACATGTCATGATGTAACGACATCAAGCTTTCCACACACTGCACCGTTTGCAGAGTGTGACACATGCAGTAGGGCACCAGTGACTGGTAGATGTCCCTGTCACAGACAAAGGAAGTGAAGCACGCAGAGAGGCTGAGGTCAAGGAGAGCCGTGACAGGGCTGGGACTAGAACCCATGTCTTCCACCTAAGTGCTCTACCTACCCCTTGGCTCCTCGTACCCTCAACTACACTAGTGGTTCTCCACCCGTCCCCCACCCCACTCAGGCTCCCATCCTCACACCACCTAAATCTCCCTGGCAAATTATTACTGATAACTTTAAACTGTACAAAGGTTGAAATATACAGAAAAGTACAAAGAGAAAAAGTCCTTAATCTGACAACCTAAGGGACATCACTATTAAAATGTTGGTGTGTAAACTGTGCATATATATTCTTAAATACAAAGACATCAGGAACATTCCTCCATGCTTGAGAGGTCTTACATAATTTCAACTACCTGTAAAGTGTTATTTCATCATATGGATGTCAACTTATTTAACCAGCCCTATGTTGTATTTTTAATTTGCTTACAGTTTTTAAAACAATGTATACAATGTCACAAGTAGTGACAAACTACTTGTAAAAGGTTTTTGTGCATTATCAGCCATGATTTCCTTAGGACAAATTTCTTTCTTCTTCTTCTTTTTTTTTTTTTTTAGAGATTTTATCTGTTTATTTGACAGAGAGAAAGATCACAAGTAGGCAGAGAGGGGTAAGCAGGCTCACTGTTGAGCAGAAAGCCCAATGCGGGGCTCAATCCCAGGACGCCAGGATCATGAAGCTGAAGGCAGAGGCTTAGCCCACTGAGCCACGCAGGCGCCCCTAGGATAAATTTCTATAAGTGGATTTTCTGGGGGGAAAGAATATATACAAGATTTCTTGTATTTGTCAATTGATCCCTCAAATTTTATACCAATGTACATTCTCCAAAATAATATATGAGGACACTGAATTTACTTCACTCTGAATTTACTTCACTCTGGCTAATGCTCTCTGTATTATTAAGAATATGTGTGCACATATTTATGTGTACAGGTAAAAATCTGATAATCTGACACCTCTCTGCTGTTGTAATTTGCACCTGGGGGGATTACTACCTGCTCTCCTCTTGAAATACTCTCTTCCCTTGGCTCCAGGACACCTGCTCTCCTGCTTCTCCTCCTTCTTGCCTATTCTTAGACACTGATGTTCCCCTAGTTCTGTTCACAGTCCTGTTCTCCCTCTTAGACTTTGAACCTGGTGGTGATGAGTTCACCCATGTGACTTCACTGCTGTCATATGGTTCTGCCTGACTCCAATTATATCCCCTGCTCAGACCCTTGCCTGGATGTCAGAACCTTATATCCAATGACTGAGTAGATGTATCAGAGCCAGAGACTGGGGAGTCGACATAGGACCCTTCCTCCTGATGGCAGTTTGCTCTGATTGTATCTTCTAAAGCTTCTCGGACACCCAGAGCATTTCCACACCACCCCCTATACCCTCTTACACTTATGTGATTCATGGAACATCTCTTCCACCCTGGATGGCTTCCAATTGGTCTCATTTCTCATTTCATACCCCCAAATGGAATTTCTAAATAAAAATGTGATAGCTCGGAATGGCCCCAAATCCTTCCAAGGCCTTCCACTGTTTATAGCAGAGTTTCCCAAACTAAGGTTTTTGAGGGGGTTTCTACAAAAAGAGTTCAATAAACACTCCCCCACCCTTGGGAGATCCCTAATGCAATCAGCGTTTTGTAATCTCTGGAAAGTTCTATAGTAAAGAAACCTTCTTAGCTTTCACCAGCATCTTCTAAAAGCACTTACTTGATCATGACTTTTTAAAGATCAATCTTGGAGGCCAGGCCCTGAAGGCAACTATTTCAGGTTTTCAATACCAAAGGGGCCACCATTTTCTAAGGGACTCACGTTGGCCACATGATGTTGGCTAGTTACAACTGAGTTCTAAGCTGTTTAACAGGTACAAAGTTTCAGTTTTACAAGATGAAAAGAGCTCCATGGATGTGTGATGGTAGTACAACCACTGAATCAGATGGTTAAGATGGTAAATTTTATATTATGTGTCTTTTTACCACCAAAAAAAAAAAAAAAAAAAAGAAAGAAAAACAATCAGTTCTCAGCCAAATTGTCTTTCAAATCATCATAAATGAAGTTTTCTAGATCTTCACTTATTTGGGGGAACTAACTTGTCTAATGCTCAAAAACATACCCTCAGATAAAGATGGACCTAGTTCTTAGGCCTTGTTTTCATCACCATTCAAACCATCATGGTCTCCTTTACCATGGATGAATTCAGAAGCTAAAACCTCCAACTTTTAGCAGTGCCACGAACCTACCAAGCTGAGTATTTTCACTTTACACATTTGGTTAGAGCACTGTGCAGTCTGGGCTATCCCTCGCATTTTGAAATAACTTTGTGGAAGGAGGAGCTTTGTGGAACGTGCGTGCATGTTGGTAGGAACTGTCATCAACTGTGTTCTAGCCTCAGTCTAATATTCTCTGTGGTCCAAACAGCCAAAGAAATGCAACACAAATGAATATAGAATCTCCCTCAAGTGGTGCTTCTAGAAGCCACGTGAATCCTCACAGAATCCTAGAGAGCTTCAGGGAACCGTTCTCTTTGTGATGTCCATGCCCTCCCAGCCACTTTGTACATCTTCCCCAGCCCTTAAGTGTTCATTCCTCACGCAACTTTTTATTTGATTAGAAATACTCATCCTGTCACTAGATTTATGACATCTAAGACTGCTGGAGAGTTTGGGACTCTGCCATCAAGGGAATCAAGAGGATTACTGGGTGCTAGGAGGGCACTCCTGAAGAGGCACAGAGGAAAGCCTTACCTTGTTTGCTCCCAGGAATCCTGAAAAGGCTACTATGTTCCATAGTGAATAGGTACTAGATGGCCCTCCCAAACTTCCTGGGCATGGAGGGTGGCGATTCTAGTTTTTAGCTATTAACATAAGAACAAAGCAAGCAGTGCTGCCCTTGGCCATCAGCATAAAGTTATTGTCAACAGAGCAAGTACGGCAGGCAGCAAACAGGCATCCAGATTCCAAAATGTCACATGCAATGTCTCTTCCGTTTATTTGTTTAGACCAATCATACAGGACAAAATAAATAAATAAATAAAATCTTACTAATAGATTTGCAAAGGAATAATGCTATTTTACTGAGTTATGGTTAAAACCATATATATGGTCCCCGCTCCTGATATAAAACAATGAAAATGGACTTTTATATCAAGGAAATTAGTTTGCAATACAGTAACTTCTAAAACTGATTAAACCCTTTCAAGTTTTTATAAGAATAGGTGCTTTCAAAATTCACTATCTATATTTTGTTAGCTGGAGTAAATGCAGAATGACATTTAAAATAAGAGAAGCTATGGCATATCTGAATTCATGTGAGAACTGCACCCTTTAGCTCTAACCACTTCAAAATAAGACTATAAATCACTTCCAAAGAAGTTATATAACTGTACTGTAAACATTTCTGCCAGGTTTATAAATATGCCTTACCAAGTAAGTTACGCAGGCCGAACCAGCAACCCACACCTAGGAAGGGGTGGTGGGTATGTTAGCCTCTGAGACACAGAGCACCTCGATCAGGAGCACACACTTTAGAGCCACACTGGTCTTGGACTGGAATCCTCTCTGCCATTTACTAGCTGTCTGTCCTTAGGTAAGCTGTTTAACTTTTCTATACTTTAATTTCCTATTCTATAAAATGGAGGCAGTAAAAAATCTATACCTCACAGAAGTGTAAATGTGTTATTATCTGTCAATTGCTTTTAACAGCGTGTAGTACCTAAAAAACTATGTAAGTGTTCATTAAATACATAGAAACTAACAAATTCCATGGGTCCTGTTTCAACAGAAGTGTTCTATGCTCTGTCAAGTTTTAATAGTTAGAAAAGCTATGGCCGGGCTATTTCAAAGCATTCGTAAAGGCAGCAGTTACCACAGAGCCAAGAGGTGCTACAGTTGAAGAAGCAAAAGCCATTCCCAACGGGCTGGGGTGTGGGTAAGGGGGACAAAGCTTAAAAGCCAACCTATGGGAGACTGACTGGAAATCGAAGAGCTGGAATCAGAGCGCTTTATTTTACTCCCAGGATGGTGAACTAGAATAAAAAAAATAAACACAAAGAAACAGAGACAGCAGGAAACGCAGAAACCGGTCAAGAAAGACAGACTGGCAGACAGTGGGGGAGCCTCGTGTGTACCCACATGCAGCTCGGCTAACAGGAGAAAGGAAAGGATGCAGTTGAGGAGGATTTAGCCATTGGAAATCGATCACCTGGCCTTGTGGCAGACCTCACACGCCTGGAGCTGCAGGTGCCAACGTTCATACTCAGTTCCCCCTCTTCTTCTGCTTGGGGCTAGCAGGCCCGCCCCTCGTGTTTCATAGCCCCTGGTCTTACTTGGGTAATCAACTCTCTGACAAGTGCCTGGGCTCACTGTTAGGTGTTCTTTATCCCCTCTCCCAGCCAAGGGAGATCCCCCAGTCCTTCCCTGCATGGGAGGGGCTCAACACTCTCCCTGGGTTTCCAGGATAAGAATTACAGGCAGGGGGAACTGGATCACTAACCAGGAACCTCAAGGCTTCATTAGGCTCCCTTCTAGGCTAGTGTTAACTGAACACCTTTCAAACTGAAACATTTGAAGACACCAATAAATTCCTAATTCTTGTTACTGTGTCCTTTGAAACCTGTCTCGCCTGACGGCATCAACCTCTCCTGCTTTCTCTTCCTGTTCTACTCAGATACCCCCAAGTTCTAATCTGTGCTGGTAGAGCGCTATCTGAGCAGTTTAACAAAATAAAAACCAAACAGACCCACTAATGACACTCTGTGTAAGCAGGAAAGATCAGTGGCGAGTGCATACCTTATGTGTAATTCACGTTCAGGAAAGTTCCTTACCTCGGCAGGGGTCATTTTTGACTAAAAATTCATCCAGGGCCATCCATCCTCCACCAACTCGGACCATCACGGTGCTGCGCAGGATGCGGACCAGCCGCAGCTGCTGGGAGTCCCCGAACTGCAGAGCCAAGGGGACAGGGATGAGTGAGTGTGCCTTAGGGCTGGCCGAGGCCTTCTTCCCACAGCAGACTGTATTCAGACGAGACAAATGACAATCAGACAGTTTGGGGAGAATTTTAACTATCTGACATTTTTCACAGTAGAATTTAAAATATGGAAAAGCTGAGCTAGCAAGGTAAAGACTGGTGTTGGTAGTGTGTCTTTCGGGACAAAGTTAACTTTTGGTGGTCACGCCCCCTCCCCCTGCACCAAGAGGAGGAGGGCAAAGGACAAATGTTAGCTCACCTCGATTCTTTTAAACATTCTGCCCAAATTAAAATGCAGTAGCAAAATTGTTATGTTCATTTACTTTCATAAAAGGTAGATATAAAGTGGATGTCAACTTCTGAATACAGTGTGCTCAAAAGGTAAAGGGAGAACAGCAAATAACTATTTCAAGCCTTAAGGAACCCTTGCAAGCATCATTATTATTACAAGCTTAGAAGGAAATTTGATTTTCCACACAAGGTTTTCAGAAATAAGCCCTCAGTATTCTCTAATTGTGATGTCACCAAGCAGAAAAGTTTCTTTAGCTGAGCAAATGACTATGCATTTATACTAAAACTTAGTTGAAAAAATTAAAATTGTAATCTACCATTTTGATTATAAATAGTATTCAACAATCATTTTGGGATATTAAGATAAGCATGACTTTCTGAAATTTATGTTTTCCTTTTCCTTTAACATCCCTGCTAACATCTGGAATTTCCTACTGCATAAATTACCCTCTTCCTAAAATAAGGTAAGAGGCAACAAAAGGGAATCATCATGCAGAGATCCCAAAATAAAAATCAAACATTTGTTGAAGAAATAGCATTCCTAAAATTATGTAATTCAAGGAGAATGTTGGGGTAGGGGAAAGAGTGAAGGGACTAATTAGTTAATTAAGATTTCTCAAGTTATAAAGGAGAACCAAAACTCTGAAACAAGGCACAAAAATTGAAAATGCCAGAAAAGATGTTTGACAAGGACACATAACCAACCTCCCTCAAAATTAATGTATCTATGGTAACTCTTTGTATTACTCTGTACTGGCTCAAGTACACTGTTCATATAGACAGCAAGGGGACTGAAAAAACACCACCCCACTCCCCAGTCCTTTACTTTGAAAATGAAGAGTCTAACATCTGTCATCTCCCACAGCTGTTAAGATTTTATATAGAGTGAACAGCAACAGCATGGTGTAGTATAAAAAGCACTGAAGTGGGTGCCCAGAGATGTGAGGGAATAAACGTCCTGTCCTGGAAGGAAGCTGCCCCCTTGGCCCCTGAGGGAGCTGCCCAAGAGAGGAAACAGGGAGGCCCTGTGGGAGAAGTTGAGAATTCTGCCACATCCAAGTGCAGGGAAGGCCTGTCACCGGAGTCACTCCAGTCACTCCTCGGGGTTCTCTGTGGATCAGTGAGGAGAGGGAGGAAATAAGGGCCTCTATGTCCTCCAAAGTGAACCAGGAAGGGACGCCAAAAAGTACTTTACCCTTAATGTCACTTATGTGTCTGTCAGCTTTTAGAAATGCTCCACTTAACTCATTCTTTTCTTTTTAACTCTTACTAAATCCCTCTGTGAAAGATTTTAACTTTTTTCTGCTGAGCTGTAGGGAAAAGGAGGTTTGATCCAAGCCAGGACCTGAAGTGGCTGGGGACGCTGAGGCCAGGGTGAGAGTGGGAAAAGGGGCTTCCACAGCCCTAAAACCAGAAGCCTGTGCAAACCTGGCAGAGCTGGGCTATCAGTGAGGCAGAGATGCCAGAAATGTCACGGGGCAACAGTAACTTTGGTTTCCTTAACTGGAAAATCCCTTCTGATGACCTGGGTTCTTGCAGTGGCTGACACTGGCTGTGTGACTGTCAGCATGGGCGCCCTCAGATCTCAGGTGCCTCGTGCACAAAACGAACCCCATGATTCTGTTCCAACATTGGAACTAACTCGTCTGACCCTCTGCCAGTCAGTGAAGCGTCGGACGGGACATCAGTGCCACTTCAGAGGACATCTGGGTCCCACATGCAGGTATTGGGAAACAGGCCCAGCTTTGAGGTATGCCCTGGCACTGTGCTGCAATGATATTTTAAGCCCTCTTTCACTGTTCTTGTCTTTCGTTTCTACCTCTGTTCCTCCCACTGGCCCAGAATATTACTGAAGTGAATGATTACTGCGGTGCCTGGGACTTAACACTGACTGAGGGCCTCAAATCAATTGTTAGTGTTTCTGATTTCACATCACAAGACAGACTTTACCCATGCAACTTCCTTCCATTTGAAGACACAGGACCCCAGAGCCCTCAAAAGGTCTATAAGGTTAGAATTACCAAGTGGAGTCAAAAGCATTCAATCTCCTCTTGCAAGTCTAATTTGATCCCTTAGATTCTGGCTAGCTGGACATAATCAGCAAACTTCAGGCTATGACCAAATCATGATTGTTATACTACAGTTCTCAGGCACCTTATAATAAAATATGCTATAAATACAAGTAAATAAGGTATATGAACAGAGTACCCCAAGTCTTTTTGATTTCATGTATGCCATAAAGTTTGTGTTATCTGTCAAAAGACAGAACTGTGCTGTTTGCTATTCTGACTTCCTGTTCTAAAAAGAAGTGGGATGGATTGATACCATAACTTCAAATTCCCCTGAACCAGTCCTGCATAATACTGGCTTTAGCCAATCTAATTTTGGATGGAAAATTTCATCTCCTTAAAAAAAAAATACTTATATCCTGCTGTTAAGACAGCTTTATAATATTAGCCCTGCTGGCAGTTTCTCCACTTGGTAAGACAACCAGATGTGACTCAGGCATGCTTCAGATCATGTCCTCTCCCCACAGCAAAGAACAGGCAGCATGAGCTACACAGACCATTTCCACCGAAGAGAATGTTGCAAGGCACACTGTACCTGATTGCCGAGGAAGAACTATAGACAAAAGAGTAAAGGATGGAGGAAATGGAAGAAAAAAAAAGAGAACATTTTGTCAAATTAACACTAAGGAATGAAAATCATGCAATCACATTACCAGTCTTCAAGCATGTTCTTCACGAGCTCCTACCACGGGGGCGTGGTTTTACAAATTAATAAGACCTAACTTTTCCACTCTACTGATTTCTCTTGTTAATTCATTTCTCTCCCAATAAAAAACAACAACAAGAAAATAAAAAGCAACAAAAAGCAAGCACAAGACTGCTTACAGTTTTATTTACTTACTAAATATCCTGGGCTGGATCCAGGGCAGAGTCATCCAATACACCCCAGCTAAGAGTAGCCGAGGGTGGTTTTGGTGTACTTTGAAGACATTTTGATGTACTAATCTGATGCACCTATTTCTAACTTATTTCTAACAGCAGATAACCGTACGATCTGAACCCTCTTTATCAATCCTAGGTTTTCCTTAGGACTTGATAGAATCTGGATAAGCTGCTAAATATATTTTAGAAGTGTTGTTTCAGATCCCTTCTATCCCCTAACTCTGGTCCTAAAAGCAACTAAAACACAGCATAATTCATGGTTGAATTATGTCCACAGCACAGCTTTCCAGGGAAGACTACTGAGCTGGTGTCCCCTTAGTCCATCTAGGCCCTATTTGTAACCCAGCTCAGAGCAGACAGAGTGTCCCTTGGGACCTTGACGGAGTTCATACAGCCCTCTCCGAGCCTGGGAGCAGCACTTTGGGGTGATGGGTTAGTCTTCAGATAACTGGCACAGGTGGCACCGTCTCCGTAAAGACTCTGGTCAGCCAAAGACAGGACTTTGAAATGTCTTCTGTGCTGGAACTCACATTCAAGCTACTTTTAGCTAAGTACGGCACTATTTTCCAGGTGGAATTATGCAGGGCACTAGGCTTAGCTCAACAGGACACCTGACATTTGGAATCCACACACATGAAGGCCAGAGAGTGACCGCATCTTAAGTCCGCCTGGCCCGGTCCTCCCAGCACTGGCAGTGGGAAGGTGGGATCATCCCACCTGCTGTGTGTCAGGCTGCTTTCACCTGTAAGGGCTACCACCACAAAGGACTGGTTTTCTCTTCCTTACCCGGTATTTATTCTCTCCAATCTGCTCCACCTGAAACCTTTTTGCACACTTGCACTGAGCCACTTGTCTTGTGACCTATTGGTTGTAAACAACAAAAAAAGAAAAGTGTGAAGGGTAAATAAAACAAGACTTCCTCTTCAGAGAAACAAAAGTTTTTACATGTAAGCAGAAAGCTATTCATTTTGTTTCTTTGAGGCGTTTTAGCTTTTGATACATGCATTTATCCTCTACTCCAAATTAATACACGTTACACATTTGCTTCGAAGTTCCTTCAGAGAAATGTGCTAATATGCATCAAAAGCAAATCAAATCAAGCAGATTATGAACTGACTTGAATTTCCACCTAGGAGCCTTTGAGTCCTAGAAGTCAGTCCTGGGATGTTCCAGGCCATACCCACAACCTGCCCCACTAATTTCTCTCATTTCTGGATTAACAGATCCTAGACTCTCCATGTGTTACTAATTAATTTTCTATTTTCAAGGTGATGAGTGTGATTTCCAATGTGAAAAAGCCCTTAACTAGGCAGAAAGCTTGGTGGGTACACACCATCTTAAACACTACTTCACATTTTACTCCTTAAGTGCTTCCTTTGAAGACCACTGCCCCTGGATCCTGATGTGGGATTCCTAGGACTAAGAGTGGCGTCTGTTCTAAGCAACATGGTACCTATGAATCAGGATGAGTGTGTAGGTTTGTGAACTTCGGGGGAACCACACGGATGTTGAGTCTTTTGAGTGAGAAGTCATCTATACTGCAAGAGAGAGCTCAACAGCCAGAGATCCTATGGGGTGTCATCCTTCAAACGAGGATCCCCAAACAGGACTCCAGGTAATGATCTTATAACAGATAAGTCACGGGGCTGATATGGCCACTGCACCCAACCACTATGGTCAAAAGTGTGCTCAAAATACACTAATTTCCCATACCTCATCTTCAATTTTATCTGCGTCGGTTGTTGGGCGATAAGCATCCTTATTGGGATGGAGAGCAGCCACGAATTCATAGTAATCAATGTAGCCATCTCCATCTCGGTCAAAAATGTCAGCAACGGCAGTCATCTCCAACTTGGTGGTAGGGAACTCTGGAGAAAAAGAATCACATTTGGAACATTAACTAAGATGGCTTATTTGGGTTGCTGGAGGGCATGCAAATACTTCTTGAAAGAAGAAATATTTATGTCTTGCTTTTTTTCTGAAAAGCAATACATGCTCATTTAGAAGCTAAAATGTTATATAGAAGATTTTTTTCAAAAAGTCACCTAGAGATAGAGTACCCGAAGACTACTCACTGTTAAGTTTTTTGGTGTTTTTGCTTATAGACTCCCTCCTCCTCCATGCAATTAACAAAACCAAAACAAAACAGTATTTCAGATATACCAAAAGACATAATATTGTAACTACCCATAGACCTACCATCCAACATAAGAATTTACTTATCAACTCTTATCTACTGTTGGATACTTCAATGATTTCAGGATAATGACAATTTGGAATGGGATGAAGTGTTTTCTATGTTCAGGCAACTGCCTTAGGTTCTTGACAAATTGCTTCCCAAAGGAAGTGTGAACACTTACAACAGCCAGAGTGATTTATTAAAACATAAACCAGATCTCTCAGGTGAAAACCTCTGGTGGTTTCCCACTGCCTCTCGAGTAAGTAAGGGATCAGATTTGCTCTCTTCCCCAGGGCCTACAAGGCCACGCATGAACTGGCTGCTGATCCTTCCAACTTCACCTCTTACCACTTCCCTAGATCATGACAACCCAGCCACATTAATCTTTCTATCCCTAGAACATGCCACGTTCATGCCCACCTCAGTGCTTCATACCAGCTGTTCCCCCTTGCCTCTAACTCTTCCCCTCAAATATCACCTCTGCAGACAGGTCTGTCCTGGCCAGCCATGAAAAGCAGCACAGCTGTGAGATGTGCTTTGTGATCCTGGCAAGTTACTTAACTACTTTATGCCTCAATTATTTTTCCTGCTAAAAATGAGATCATGTATTTTGTGAGCTGTTATACAGATGTCAGAAAATGTTATTGCGAAAAATATATTTTCTCATTTTACTTAGAACCTCATCATTCACAAAGTTGGCTTCTTAACCTATACTTCAAACAGGTTTTATCTGCCACAGTATCAAACAAGACCGGTTTTGTTTTGTTTTGTTTTTTAATTCCCAGCAAAATGAAGCTCTTCTTTCCATCAAAATGATGGGCTAATTTTAATAAGCAGTTACATTACTTCTTCCTTAAGACTACAGCTTTAACCTCAGAAAGACTAGCCAGTATATCACGGGCCTTCACCAAGTGCAAGGAATCCAGGTGTGACCCATGTTTGCAACTATGAGTGAACTCACTGGATGCTAGAATGCCATCAATAAACTCTTGCCGTGTTATCTTCCCATCCTGGTCCTTGTCAATTCGCCGGAAGAAGTCCATCACCCGAGATTTTTTGTGATTCATCCAACGCATATACTTTTTCCTCCAGACATCAAAGTCAAAGTTGGCAAATTCCTTCAACTAGAAAGAAATCACAGGTGTCAACAAGACTTATTATTTTGGCCCTCAAACCTTCCCAGAGCATACCCGAACTTCCAGACATTCAGTAAAGCCATGCAGGCCTTCCAGAGGGGCATCAACAATGATATCCATATGTTGTCTCTTTGGTGAAGGCACAATCTGGATCCTTCACTTAAAGCCGTGATTCTTTACATGGGCTATGGCATAATGAAGCAGTGAGAGAAACAGTTAACTGCGTGATCACCACGGAAACTACGCAGCACGTAGAACAAGAATGGGTGGAGCCAGCCCAGCTTTCCCTTCGCACTTTTTCAAAGGATCACCTTCTTAGACGCGAGGGAATGGATTCTATCCCAGAAGAGAAGTCCTTAGCACTCCTCACTTTTGTGATTTTGGTGAGAACCATGATCACACAGAGGCCCATGTCAGAAGGCTCATGTTTCCCATCATTTTCTGAGATGAGATCATTTGAGTTCTGGCTGGAAGCATTAATGATCCAACCCTGCACGCAAGCATGTTTCTTTGGAATGGCACCAGAGGGGGCAAACTGCCCGTCTGACTTCCACGTGAAATATTTGGCTTTGGCAGACAACAGCAGGCCTGTGCAGTGGGCAAGGCGATGTTGAGCTGCTTGGACAATGTTAGTGAGAAAGACTCAGAATGACTGAGACAGCGCAGCAGTTTTCCCCCTGGTCTTTCAAACTCCAAAGTTGGAAGGAATAGGGAAAAAAAACAAAAAAAACCAAAAAGCCAAAACCCAAATATGCTTAAAACTCAACTGACCTACAGAAATAACAACAAAAAACACAGAACACTCACTTCCGGGCATAGCTGCTTTGATATGCACAAATAAAAAAAATATGAAAGGTATTAGAGGTTTTAGAAACTAGGAAGTGTAGTACTATATTTTTTAGGTGGGTTAATGATACTTAAAAATAGATTTGCTTTTTGTAATTAGTGACGGCTAGGGGAATAACAAGGTTATAAGTTACCATTATATCATAGTTGAGTATCTTAGATCTTTACATAGAGGGCTCAATAATGGTGGCTACTGTGATTAGCTACACACTTGGAGGTAACTTTGTGAAGGCATGCTCCTGATTCTTGACCACAGCCAGGTGCTGAGGAGGATCGGGTCACAGGCCGGCCCTCAAATGGACCCGCTGGTTGCTTGCTTGCTTTCTACACCTAGGTGCTATGGTCTACCCTGTTGTGAGCCATCTCCTCACCCACGTGCTTTTCTCCTAGGAGGCCTAAGGGACAGAGTACTGGCTCACCCTGGTGTGTTTCTACTTCTAGAGAAGCTGGTCAAGGTGGACAGATCACAGTAAGAGGGCCTCAGAAGGTAAGACGTCACCTCCCTCCAGGGAAGGCTGCTGAGCAGGGCCTCACCTCCTCCAGGCGATCCAAGGCGTCGTTCAGCTTCCGCTGCCGCTCCAGTGCTAACAGCCACACCTGCTGCCAGCGGGCGGACAGCTGGTTGATCCGTGGATTTTTTGCTTCGGACTGTGAAAGGATTGGCATGGGAGGAGGTGTGGGCTGATTCAAGGACTTCCCTAAAAGGAAAAATAATTGCGAGATTAGAAAATCTGGTTTTGTCAGTTCACAAAGAAAGTGCCATGTGTGTTAACTCAGGACACTTCAAAATGGTAACCGGTCAGTGAATGTGAAAAGAAACCTGGGACCTGGAAATATTTAGGTATTAAGCATACTAATTTCAAAATTACTGCTCTTTCTCCCAGCCAACGGGTATTTGTCTCCTATCTCCCATTTATTCTGTCCATAGCAAACTGAGGAAATGTCAACTCAACCAAAAAAGCAATGGCTCTACAGGAGCTGTTTTATCTGATAATCAAATGAGTGCAAACCAAATGTGAACAGCTGCCACAACAACGGAAAGGCCACTGCAAAGACAATCTGCTGACTACTTCAAAATTTTAGGCCAGTCCATGAAAATGGAATATAGTTACTATGTGTTGGTGCAAGAAAAGTGAGTTTCAAAAAAAATTTCAGTTTTGTTTTGTTTTAAAGTAGGCTCCACAGCCAATATGGGGCTTGAATTTACGACCCTGAGATCAAGAGTTGCATGCTCTACTGACTGAGCCAGCCAGGTGCCCCAAAAAGAAGTTTACTGACAGGGACTTGGAAAGTGCTCATCTTCCAACAGCTGGAATGAAACACCCCAACACAGGAGGCTAGAAACCTACTGCTGCCACTGCGGGATTTCTCGATGAAAGGCGTGTGAGCAGGCTCTACGTTCTTCCTTTTGTATGTCTTCGTGACCCGGTCCACGTCTGGCTGTTTGCGAGTCATCTCCTCCATAAACGTCTGTCAAACACAAACAGGGAACAGAGTTCAGCATTTTCTTGGACTAAGATAGAATCCAGCAACTTCTTACTCACAAAGCCCAAGCTCATGATGGAACAGATGCCTTTTTGTACACTGTCTCATTCCTTTCAAGAAACACAGCTGAGCAAGGCTCTTCATCAGATGCTGGAAACTTGAAGGGATCAGACATGGCTTCTGATTCCAAGGAGCTCACAGCTGAGTGAGGAAAACCAGGAAGTCAGTGCAATGAATGCCACCCAAGATGGCAAAGATAGACCAAGGATGAGTACCCCACAGGCCGAGGTGCCAAGGAGAGCTGCCCAGAGATGGACTCCAGTGGAGTAGTGAGGGATGAAGAACTAGCCAAGGACTTTGTAGAGGGCAGTCCCAGCAGAAGGCACAGTGCAGAGAGATCCAGGGGAGCCTCATGGTCTAGTGAGCCAGGGCCCTTTAGATCACTGGCTGAGCCCAAGATGCAATCACAAGAATGGCAGGACAGAGGGCTGGAGAGGTAGGTAGGAGAAAGATCCATTAAGGCCTTGTGTTTGGCTAAGGGACTGGGATTTTATTTGGAGAGCAATGGAAGGCAACTGAGTGATTTTGATCCAGAGAAGAGACCTGATGAGATCCTTATTTTAGAGCTATGGTTCCTGCTTCAGTGTAGAAGACAAAACATGGTGGGGGATGAGTTAGGAAACCACTGCAGTAACTGAGGCGAAACATGGTGAGGGCCTAGACAGAACCAAGAGGTATTCTGGAAGTAGGACAGCTAGAGCCCAGTGGTTGGTCAGATGTGGGGGGCATAGGAAAGGCAGGCATCCCAGACACATCACAGAAGGTGGGTGGACAAGGAGGCAGGCTTGGGAGGGTAGGGTATGGCACAGGTTACATGGAGTTTTAGCGCTGCCTCTGGTTTATCGTACATCTAGACTTCAAGAGATAATGGTACTGGAGATGAAACAGATGTGAAAGGTTTGGATTACAGGTGGTAGCTGAAGCTGTTGGACTAGGTAAGACCTCAGCAGTGTGAGAAGAGGGTAAAGAATGGAACTTGTTCAGCAAACACACACTAACAAGGAGAGAGGAAGAGGAACCAGCTGAGAAGACTGAGAAGGAACAGTCAGAGAGAGGAGAGAAAAACAAGATAGGACAAGAGTCCAAAGAAGAGTTTTCAGAAGGAAGAGGCACCTCTGTCACATGTCAAGTAAGATGAAGACTGAAAGCGTTAGCTGGATTTGGTCAGTGGGATGTGACTGGGATAGTATTAGTAGGGATGGAAGCCAGACCCCAAGGGCCTGGGTAGTGAGTGGGAAACAAGGAGAGAAGACAGGGGACCAGAAGCTTGTTTGAAAAAGGAGGGAGGAGGGGCGCCTGGGTGGCTCAGTGGGTTAAAGCCTCTGCCTTCGGCTCAGGTCATGACCCTAGGGTCCTGGGATCGAGCCCCATATCGGGCTCTCTGCTCAGCAGGGAGCCTGCTTCCCACCACCCCCCACCCCCCCGCCTGCCTCTCTGCCTGCTTGTGATCTCTGTCTGTCAAATAAATAAATAAAATCTTAAAAAAAAAAAAAAGGAGGGAGGGAGGGAACAATGAGGGTAATTCAAAGGGAACACAGGGTTGAGAGGACCATGTCTAGACGGTTTGGAGGAAAGAGCAAATAGAAGAGCTTGAAGACACAAGTAGAAGAGGGGATCACAGAAGGGAGAGGGGTGGCCTGGAATATGAAGATAACCTCTCAGAAGAGAAGGTGTCAAAGTATGCAACCTTGACAGGAATACAGGGGGTTTTCAAGGGTAGGGTTAATTATTTATATATACTAAAAAGACTGTATGTCCAAAGTATAATTAACCAAGATCCACGCTTGTAATCAGTGTAAATGATCACGGTTAAAAACCATCTTTGCCTCCCAAGGATATATTACGAAGGTAGCTCAATTCAACTTTCCTTTGTTCAGTTTAGTTTGATGTGCTGTTCTTGCCCATCTCTGGGTTCAGGCAAGAGAACTTTCTGCACCCAGGTGTAAAACTTTTGCTGACTTCCGAGATGGCCCACAGGAGTCCCACTCCTGGGGTATATGCCCTGTATCAGCCCCTCCCCTTGAGGGAGGGTCACAGTGGTGAAAAGAATGGGAGAATAGTTCCCTTGAATACATTTTACCATATAAGATCTGTCTAAGCAGACTGGAGAGCCTCTCCTGCTGGCGTTGAAGACCTATGCTGCCTCACTGTGAGCGTGGTCAGCTGAGACCTGAGGGTAGCCTCTGAGCGCCAAGAGTGACTCCTGGCTGACAGCCAGCAAGAAAATGGAGACCCGGGTCCCACAACCACAAGGAGTTGATTCTGCCAGCAACTTGACTGAGCCCGGGCAAGAGCTGCATTGCTGGCTGACGCCTTGATTTGGCCCCGTAGGACACTGAGAGGAGGACCCAGAGGACTCATGCCCCACGGAACTTGCGAGATAATAAGCATGTGTTGTTTTAAGCTAAGTCTGTGCAAATACCATAAGCAACCATTTAAAAACAGACAGGGCAAAGGAAATGGGCTCCAGTAGCCACAAAGGGAATGCCCGAAGCCGCAGGACTCAGCTAAGATACCTGATGCTCGGCGATAAGGGCTTTCACTCGGTCAATGTTCTGAGGGATTGGCTCCTGGTCCCGCTGAATGAGGGTGGCCTCAGCCCACTGAATCCAAGCCAGAAGTTCTTCCAAGAGCTCGGCATTAGCCACCAGTTCTGACAGGGCTGTTTCAAGACGTTGCTGGTGCTGCTTAGCCCAGGTCAGGACCTGGGGAGAGAGAAACCATTGCCTGTCTCAGTTAAGCACATCCTTTGTTTCCAAAGTCCATTTTGTCATCTGATCCTAACAATGACCTTCAGGAGGAAGACCCCCGAAGCACTCAAGAGGCTTCACTCTTACTCCAGTGACAGAGCTGGAATAAGCAATCAGTACTCCTGGAAACAAATCCAGCACGTACGTCCTATTAAACACAGGATTTCTCAGGAAGAAAGGAAAGACACAAAACCAAGTCCACTGGAATTCATCAACGAACACATACATCATTACACCAGCACCATTCTTCCAGATTGCTGCTCATTATCTCATCATCAAGGAAACAGTCATTACTGAAACGCTAACTTCTTATTGAGATACCCAGAATGAGTGAAAAATTCCTTATCTGGGGGTAGGTGGACAAAGCTCAGTAGCATTGTTTCCCCTATAAACCCACCGTGTGGGGCGTGTGTCGTCTTCCTCTAAAACCAGGAACTCACCTCCTCAAAGCGAGCCCGGATGATGGTGATCCAGTGCTTGATGGTAGTGATGCAGTCAGGGTGGCAGACAGCCAGGATGGCCTCTCCCATCGCTACCGCTGCGCTAACATCCGCTCTCTTTTCTTCCACTTTCTTCATGAACTCCTAAACAAAAAAGATTTGAAAACCAAAACTGAAGAAATCTACTCTAGCAGCACTGTTAGTTTACACAGTGCGGGGGAAAGATTTCAATGCAGTTTTTTCCCTCCGTGGGTGTTCACACAGGCCCCTAAAGCCTGCATCCTAGTGTCTCTGGTACTTTCTTCCCAGTTCTAAAAGATGGGAGGAGGTGAAGGGTTTATACAAGAATGACTGTCTCTACTACAGATGACAAAGACAAGGAGGGACACAGACAGGAGCCCCTTTTCCCAGGCTGGGCATGACCCTTGTCCTATTCTGAGTTCGCTTCTCTATTTTTGAAAAAACCCTGTTTTGACTCACTTCTGTGTGTATAAACAATGAGCACTGTCTTGGACAAATGACAGCTATAAAACATGATATTTTAAAAATACAAGCAACAGAATACCATGTGCCAAAATCAAGATTAAAATCCCCTGGTGGGTAACACAAAAATTAAAGGAAGTATTTCCCATCTTATTAGGACACATTGTAGCCCCAGATACTGTATTATATTCTGCAGCTTGGTAAGAGGCTCAGGGCCCGAAACTGGTAACACAAGGAAAGCCAAACCAAGCCATGTGCGGGCGAGAAGTCTAGAGAGGCTGGAATAGTCCAGTTTTCTTCGTATGATACCATGTTGTTTCACTTGTTTACAACCAACATGCATTACTTCTGTAAAGATAAATGAGTGATCTTTAAGGTGTCATAAAACCCACCAGTCATCTGTCTCTCATTCTTGCTAAACCAGTAAGCTGGGCTTATTCCGGTTCTAGTTCTTTGCACGTGAGATCTGAAATTCCCAAGCAAAAAGCTGTTTTCCTTTAGTGGCGGGCCACCCTCACCCTGGTGGGTGGCATGGGTCACTTCACCCTGGGGCTGGATTACCTTATGGGTGTCAATGAGAGACTGTAAGGCCTCTGTGTCATCAGGAAGTGCTCCTCGAAAGCGAAGTGTTTGCTCTGCTTCAGAAAGCCACTCCAACAGCATGTGGACTGTGTCCCGAAACTCTTCCGCCTGAAATAACCAAGCACAACAGACTGAGCCTCTTTGTAGCCATTGTCCTGAACACTGGGGTATGGCAGGGAAAGGGCTGGGCCTGAACTCATTAGTGCCTCAGAGGCACCAATGGCCCTATCAAAGCCTCCCACAAAGGGCATCTTTCATTTGTAGTTCTTTGAAAACCAACTGAATTCATTTTTTTCCTCCAATACAAATGAACATTAAAATCTTGTAGAACATTCGGAATATCAGTGTTTGATTTTACGTTCATTTTGAGGCTGGGTGGAACTGATCCTGATAAAGAAATGAGAATGAATCAGCTCAGATCCTCCCCTTCCGGGTGTCCCCACTAAAGTCTCTGACCTGTTTTAAGGCCTGCTCAAGTCGGCTTTGTTTGGAGACAGAGAGTTTGCACACGGTGTCCCAGCGAGTGCTAAGTTCCTGGAGCTGTCCTTTCACCCACGTGGTGTCATCGCGACTGTTTTCAATTAGCTCTCGGCCTGATCGCTTCAGTACCTGAACAGTTCCTGTTCGCTTTCCCAGTTCCTTCTGGAAAACCTAGAAAGAAAAACAGAGGAATTAGTTTGCTGAGAAATGTTTTGAACCCAAGAAGCAAAACGACAGACAAAAGGAATCACTTAGTTCCGTTCTCCTTGGTAGGTTCCAGTTGTGTGTCTTTTTTTACACAGAGGGAGGCAGGACGATGTGTAAGAAACAAACACCCAGAAGAGGTGACTCTAAAGATGAGGCCTGGGGTAAGTTGCTCAGCTGGAGTCCCAATTTCCTAACTTGTAACACAGGAATGACATCATAGCAAAATTTCCAGAATTGTGGGAGTTCAGTAAGAACACATCTGCCACATGCATAATAAGATGTTGATGTAATTTCAAGTAAAGCTGAATGCTTTGTGCTGAAACAACATTATGGAGGTTGACACAACAGGTGTAGGTTACACATAAACATTGCTGTGCATGATGCTGGGCTTGCTAGGGTCAGAATCAGCTAAAAAAAGAATGCATTTTCATTTCAGGAGTCCAAGAAAATGCATATCTTGAGGGGCTCCTGAGTTTAAATTCATGGTGTGACTCAATGGAGAGATACCAACAGGAAGAGGGGGGGAAACCCTAAGATGAAATTTACACATTGCCAAATCTGAATCAAAGCAATCTGGGTAAATTCTCTGAGTGACACGGAATCCCAGCAATAGTTTAAGGACACAGAGCGAGGAGTGGTCTCTCTGATGAGTGGAGACAAAGGATCATTGAGACTTCCTTTCTCCCCTGGGTGGGGAGTGTGAGCAGAAGGCCTGCAGAGGCCGAGGACTCAGTGGCTGTGCCCCCTGCGGCACAGCTCCCACCCCTCACCTTATGGGCATCCATGAGGTTCATGACGAGGTCGAGGTCCCCGTGCACGGGCTGGTCCTCGGCCAGCTGTGGCTCCACCTTGTACAACCAATCGACCAAGGCCTGCAAAGCGTCCATGAATTGACCCGAAAACAGCAGGGCCTCCTCCAACTTGTGCTGCCTGAGAAAAGCACACAGCCCTCACCGTTTTTAGAGATCCCATCTCTTTGGCTGGCTCACAGTTCTGACCGCTGAATGGAAAAGGAATACTGCTTGAACTCTAGAGAGAGGGCCCTCCATGCTGGACTGGTTTGAAATAGAGCAAAAGGTGACTAAGAGATATGCCTAGACATTTTTAATCAAACCACTCTCTAGAATGGAGTAAGGGTAGTATAGGTGGTAGGTACAGAGGCCCTCCTGGTCCCTTAAGAGTCCAATGGTTATACACACAGATATGTCATAATGACCAAGGTCTGTTAATCATTTTATACCACTCAAGTAGAGGATGACGGTTTTGGTCATGGTCTGTAGTCAGGAGTTTAACTCCTAGCTCTAGACCAGTTGTGTAGTCCTGGGCTTTCTCATCACCTCTTTGACCCTCAGTCACTTCATCCAAAAAATGGGAGTATAAATAATACAAAGATATCATATTACTTAGCAAAACATAGTGTACAAATGGGTGAAAGCACAACTCATGGAACCAAATCCAACAGCATCAAATCCCAGCTCTGCTGCTTAGTAGCTGAGTGACCTTGGGGGTCACTCTTTATGATCATAACCTCTTTATGATCATTTTTCTCATCTGTAAAATGGGAATTTTACAGACTGTTGTTATGAGGTTGTTGTTGTATGAGGTTGTTATGAGGATTACATGATTGGTTAGCCTCTATCTGGCAAGTGCTCAGTAGTAACTGTCCAGTAAAGGTTAGGCATTACGATGATTAAATGAGGTGATGTGTGCAGAGGTTTTGCTTGCTGTCTGACACAGTGTGAGAACTCACTGAGACAGCTGTTACTATCACAAACTGGTCATTGACAAATATTTGGAGTTACTAATCTTCTATTGCTGTTGGCTTGAGTTTATGGGCCTCTCTAATATAGTAAGATTCAAGCTGAAAATGAGAATTTTAATATTTTATTCAACTTATTTCATAATTCTCATTGAATGAACTAGAAATATTGAGATGCTATAAAACCTGTTATTGATGCATTAGCTTTATGGTCATTTTATGGAATTCAATAACAGTCTTTGTTAGTTTTGGGATAATATACAGCCCCACTGAAGCAAAAATTCATACTCACCTCTCCACAGACTTGCCACAAACAGTATCCCATTTGTCTCTGACTTCTCCCAGTAAATTGTCAAGTTTCTGAGTGTCATCAGGAAGCAAAGTCTTTTCTTTCAGGGCTCTGCCAGTTCGAATTGTGGTATCATACACAGGCTGTTTGCCGCCCAGAGTTTTCTGAAACTCCTGTTTCCAAAAAGGGAAAAAAAAACAAACAAAAAACACCTGATGCTAAAAGGCAGATGACGTCTTTATTTGGAACAAAGAAAAAATTTCAGTATTCGGGTTGGTAATCAGAGTATGAAGGTCACTACCTCCTGAATTAACAATAGCTTATCCTTAAGAAATTTATAAATTTTTGTTTATACCATATACAGCAGTGCGTAACAATTTCTAAAAGCCTATAGTTTTAACTGGTTACCTCCAAAATCGCTTTGTTTGAACTGTTATTTAAATGAATGACTCTTTGGGTTTGACACAGTCTAGATATAAAATGGAATGCTGGTTTCAGCACTTTGATTTTCCAACATTAACTGATTTTCTTTTTACTAGCTCTGACTTCCATTTTTAGCAATCTTCAGTGAATTCCCAGCTCAGAACCTAAAAGCCACGAATGCTTTACCTTATGCTTAGAGAGCTGGAGTTTAATTTTGTCTGGGTCATTGGATATCTCCAGCTCCGAGTCCAGGTGACTCTCTGCATCTTCCAGCCAGTCGATCAGTTTTTTCCAAGCTTCATGGAACTACAATGATATAAAAAATAACTTATAACAGGAATGACTATGCAAACTAGACTTTCATGAAAATCATTCCAGAGACTCCACACATGCAGCCCAAGGTTGTTCAATAAATTGGGTCTCTTTCTTTCATAACTCACTTGTTTTGCCCGCTTCCTGGCATCATCCAGGGATCGCCCTCTTTCAATAGACCGCTGGACAACCTTCTCCCATCGAGACTGGACGCTGACCAGCAAATTCTTGATCAGAACAACGTCCTGTTTCTGGCTAAGGAACTTTAACTGATTCCCAGTTTGATCCAGCTCAATGATCTGGTCTCGATGAGCATTGACCTCATTAGCAAATACCTGAGGGGAAAATATTGCTTTCTTTAAACTGAAGATAAGATAGAGGAGCTTCTCTTCCAACTAGTTCTCTTAAAAGGAGGGCAACATCATAACGTCATAGTTACCTTGTGCTCCTCTATCTGGGAAAGGACAGTGTTTAGAATCAGGCTGGGAGGAGAGGCAATGTTGAGATTCTGCTCTGCTAGAGTGAGCCAGTTGATAAACTCTTGCAGGGAATTCTGGAATTCTGTTGCCAGGTTGAGGGCCTCTTCCAGCTTTGACTGAATTTTAATTAAAACACACAAAAAGAAAAAGTGCCAAATTCAGGAATTGTAGCTTCAAGAACAAAGGCGTGAATTGTACACCAAATGAAATGACCTCTAAAAAGGAAGGCTCATTTAATCAACCTCCAAACATGCCTTGTTTACAAAAAAGGGGGCAATTTAATGTTAGGTTCTGAAACCAAAACAACCATGTATAAAAAGGAAAGAGCACAATTTGCAGCTATGTGGGTTTTTCTTCAATTCCCCACTTCCTGGGACATTAAAGAACAGGGATGAAACTATTCAGTATATGTAAGTGAACAGATTCTTCAGTGGTGACAGCTGCAGGGTCTGCAACTTGTTTGGGGCAAAGCCTCACTTCCCATTAACGTACTTTTGTGGTATAAAAACAACTAAATGAAAAGCACTTTACTGTAAAGATGATGCTTGTGCAATGCTCTCTATTCAAATATGTTTTCAGCAAATATGGCATCTGAAAATGTATGAGGCTGAAGCTTAATCTTTCTTACTTACTGACTTATTTATTTATTTATTTATTTGACAGAGATCACAAGTAGGCAGAGAGGCAGGCAGGAGGCAGTGGGGGAAGCAGACTCCCCAGGCGGGGCTTGATTCCAGGATCCTGAGATCATGACCTGAACTGAAGGCAGAGGCTTAACCCACCGAGCCACCCAGGTGCCTAAAGCTTATCCTTTTTAAAATTTTAATTTAATTATATATATATATATATACACACACACACATATATATATATATAAAATTATATATATATAATATATATATATAAATAAAGATTTTATTTACTTATTTGAAAGAGAATGAGTGAGAGAGAGCATGAGAGAGGAGAAGGTCAGAGGGAGAAGCAGACTCCCCAAGGAGCTGGGAGCCCGATGTGGGACTCAATCCTGGAAGTTTGGGATCATGACCTGAGCCCAAGGCAGTCGCTCAACCAACTGAGCCACCCAGGCACCCAGTATTTTTAAAAATTTTTATTTTTTAAGTAAGCTCTAGGGCCAATGTGGGGCTTGAACTCACAACCCTGAGATCAAGAGTCGCATACTCCTGGGGCACCTGGGTGGCTCAGTCGGTTAAGCATCTGCCTTTAGATCAGGTCATGATCCCGGGGTCCTGGGATGAGTCCTACCTACATCAGGCTCCCTGCTTAGCCAGGAGCCTGCTTCTCTCTTTCCCTCTGGCCCTCCCCGCTTGTGCACATGTATTCTCTCTCAAATAAATAAAATCTTAAAAAAAAAAAAAAAAAAAAAAAGAGTCTCATGCTCTACTGACAGAGCCAGCCAGGTGCCCCTGAAGCTCATTTTTAAGCTACAAGGAGAAAAGGTAATAAAAGCCATAATATTCTAAGCAAACAACACTAGATATAAAATTTTAGACACTTTGATCTAAATAAGAATGACAAAAACAATGGCTCATTCAGGGCATGTGCCAGTGCTAAGAGTACACCCTAATTCCAGAAGCTACAAGCTAAAGCCTCAGAGATAAACTCTACCCACACACCTAGGTGATGGCCTCTATTCCTGGTCCATCTACCAGGCAGGTATAGTGGAATAATGACATGTTGTTAACTCATAAAAAGAAACCCAAGATGTACATGATAAATGTTAATTGTTGTTAACTGGGTTATACTGTAGAGGTTTTTCTCTTTGTGTTTTCAGGTTATTTTTATAATCTAGAAAAACACTATAATGAATGTTACAAAAATGTAAGGACCTGATCTAAACCAATCAAGAGGAAAAAGAAAATCTCCCTCATATTTACCATACAAATGCTTGGAAACTAATACATTGCAAGTTCCCAGATGACAGGAAATCTTTCCACAACGTCTTATCTGTATCTTCTTTAATACAGCACCACACATATTTAATCAATGATTTTAGTGATACTGAAATGTAATGTTCTGCAAAATCAGAAATAACTATTCTTGATACCTGGCCCTTGTCGGACCGGTTCCACCAGTGATAGATAATTATTTCTTGAGACAATCTGCTCCACTGATGGGAAAACCTTCAAGAAACCTGATTCTGAGCCAGAATCTGCCTTGGTTTCTTTAATTAGTCCTAGTTCTGCATTCTGCAGGAATAACAGAGGATAGTCTGTCTAAGAATTAAAAGAAAGCCTTATATTCAGCTCCTCTGGCCGTTCTTCATATAAGAGAATCACCAGACCTCACACTAAAAGAATTCTAGGACATTAATGCTTCTCTAGAAATATTCGTTTAGATGTGTGCATATTTGTTTTATGCCCTTCTGCCCATTAAATTTCACAACGATAGGGTCCGCACCTTCACTTCCACTACACCTGTAGCAGCCCAGTGCCTTGTACATATTTGCTTAGTAACTGTTGAATGGATGTAGCCAACAGATCTGAAGACATATTTTACATTTGATCTGCCCGGTACAGAAACTCTGTGTTGAGTGATACACCAAAACTCAGTATTCATAAAAAACAGTGTTTTGAGGCCTTGATCCCTGATCACCTTTCTTTTGAGGAGAATTTGATTTTTGAAGAAGAATGGGAGAGATCACATAAATATACTTATCTCCTGACTTTTAGTAAAATTCTCTGCATACTGGATTTATACAAGGGTCCAAATTCCTTGTGGAGAATGTTAGCCCGACTTCCTGCATGCTCTGTTCCCACCCTCCCAATCCCAAGCCAGTGACTCCAATTTAACCCAGTTTTTCAGTAGGAACACAATTTGGTGATTAATATGGGCTGTAAGTCCATCACTGAGCAATAACAGCCAGTAATGTCTGAACTGGTAAGGCAGAAAAGGAATGAATAATAAAAGCAAACAGCAGCAGAAACTAGCACCATCAATTCAACTTGACACAGATACAAAACAGGAATTTAACAGCAGAAAAGACAGCTTGATTAGCACAAAAGTGATCCTGAGGATATCAGTTCTGCAACTTCTGGTACCATGTACTGGTCTTCAAAAAGTCTTCACAGAAACTAGATGGTAATTACATGCATTTGGCAAGCAAACGACTCAAGCCCAGGAATCAGACACTGTAATTTGTGGTGATACCTTTCTTTCTTCCATCTTACTGCTGACCACATGCCACTTCTGCTCCAAGAGAGCTACACTCTGCTCTGTCTTTGAGCCAGACCCAGAGTCATCCCGGCTTAGAAGCATGAGCCTGCCTTTGTCAAGCAGTTGATTATAAGTCTCTTCCTTGGCTTTCAGCTGGGAATAGAGTTCCTGGGAAAAAAAAAAGCAAGAAGGAGATTGGCAATGCCAATTCCCTAAGAGACACCCACACACAGATTTATGAACACAGTTCGAAAAGTCCAGGAAGGTCTCATTCTTGATTAAACCCTTTTTTTGGATTCAGTTCAACTGCTTAGCAATGAATCCTATCATTTTTCATTAAAATTAAAATAATTTTGTTATCAAGTTAAGAGGATTCGAGGATCAGCGATCACAAAAATAGACCCCCAATAATTTATTTCTGTTTCATGAAACATTTGCCTAGAAATTATGTTGCCTTCTTTCCCTTAGCCCCTTTCTTAATACATTGTCAGTATCTATTGATTTCCCTAAGTCCCCCCAAACACTCTTTTCCTAAGTAGAGACACATCTGTGTTCTGTATTTGTCTTCTTCTTCTTTTTTTTTTTTAGATTTTATTTATTTATTTGACAGAGAGAGATCACAGTAGACAGAGAGGCAGGGAGAGAGAGAGAGGGAAGCAGGCTCCCTGCCAAGCAGAGAGCCCGATGTGGGACTCAATCCCAGGACCCCGAGATCATGACCTGAGCTGAAGGCAGCGGCTTAACCCAATGAGCCACCCCCAGGCGCCCCCTGTATTTGTCTTCTTGATGCTCTCACCTTCAGGTCAATATTCCTAAGCCAACCAACTGAACAACTCAAAATTTACCAGCTCACCAATGTATTTCCAATCAAGCTTCCCTGTCACCACTGCTGCCTGTGGTAGGTGGTATTAATGCCCACATAAAAGCAGCAGTCCTTAAAGTTGTACTCTATTGTTGTTAAGAATGCATACTTTGTAGACTCCCAGATACATACAGGTCTATGAATTCAGTAAGGAGCTGCTCAATAGGGGATTATGTTCAACTTCAAGAAACATCTATTACCATATGTGTATCAAGCTGTTCCCTAGCAGTTTCAGGAAGTCCTCCTGTGGGCTTAGATGCAGAAAGTTGGGTCTCCATTCTAGTCAGTTCCAAGAGGAAATCTTCAATTTCACTGTGGAAACCCTGGGCCTTTGAGAAAAGACATATCAGCAAGGTCAGTAGTCAATTCTCAGCTTTAAGAGTAAACACTAAATGACCATATAAGAAGCCTATCCTGAGGAAGGAATTCTGGGCTGTTCTCAGGGTGGTTCTGTTGCTGGATTAGCATGGAGCTGATATATTTACTTATTTCTATATTTCTTATTTCTTAAATCTAGTAGGATCCTTGTAACCTATCACTGATGTCTGATATAACTTGATGAACTGATTGACTAAGGTACTGTTGCAAATGGACAGGGGGGCGGGGGAGAAGGGGATCCTGACTTGATGCAAGAAATAATGAAATCTGTGAGCAAGCTTTGTCATAGCCAAGATCTACTAACTACTACTAACTTTGAAGAGAAACTAGAGAGACTAGGCTACAGACAAATACAAAAAGGACCACTCAATCAAAAGCTATTCTTTCCAGACAAGTTCCAGTGTGGAACTGACCTTCCTCTTAAGACACGGAGTGGAGTGGGTAAAGGGGATGCTACTTCAGATTGCTTTCCTTTGACGGGCTCGGACAGGCGCTCCTCCAGACCCTGCGACGTGCACAGCCCCACCTACCGGTCTGGACAACACGTACCTGCTGCAGTGTCAGCTGAAGCTGCTGCTCTCTCTCCTCCGTTTTTTGTAACACCGACTCCCAGCACTGGTTCATGGTTTCCAAACGGCTTCTCAAGCTGCTGGCATCATCTCCAGCACTAGACTCAAGAAGCTCATTGCCAGCTTTGTTGACTGTTTCCACTGTAGCTTGGTGGGCCAAAACATCATTTTTTAGAACCTAAAAAAATGTTGGACATCATCATTTATTTCCACAGATGCCACCAAGCCTGGTTCTCTACAGTGCGCACAATATTAAGAGGCTTCCGGTGACAACATCTGGTCTCAAACCAACAGGTGGAGAGATGAAAACTGAAAGCACTTACATGGTGCTTTGCGAGCTCAACTTCAATGACTTTTGGGTCTCCACTTATGGGCCTCTGAGCATCTAACAACTCCTCAGTGTGAGTCAGCCAGCTCATCAGTTCCTCTAAGGCATGCTGGAACTGGCCAAGGGCCAGGAGAGCACCTTCTAGTTTGTGCTACTCAGAAAAAGATATAAAGGAGACATTTGTCAGGAAATGATAAAACAGTAGCTAGTTGTCCACTGACAGACTCTACCACCTGACTCACCTGTCTGTGGGCAATTTTTTCACCCAGGTTCTCCCAGAGGTGTTTGAGTTCTGTCAACGGTTCTCGGATAATGTCTCTGTCCGTCTCATCTGTAGCTTTCTTTAACATCAGCTCACCCTGGTGATTGAGCTTTTCCATCTCAATTTGTTGTTGGTAAACTTCCACTTTGAACTCCTACCGGAGACATACTTCATGTTAACATCAAACCAATTCTTTAAAAATGAAAATGCAACTTTCTTTCTAAAGCCATTCCCAGTCACAAACCTTCATTTCATTTAATTGATCTTTAACAGTGTTGAGGTCAGTGCCGACAGGGGGCATGGTGCACAGCTTAATCACAGTGTTATCGAGCCAGTCAAACATAGCCTAAAACAAAAATACAGTCAAAAACCAAAAAAGCACCAGCTGTTGGGAGAGAATTAGCATCATCTCTGCTGACATAAGCAGACAAAAATCAAAGACCCTGTGCTATTTGTGTTTTTAGGTAGGGGGCAGAGGTAAGGGATAATGAACTTTACTCCAATAATATGGAGATTTAAGAACAGAGCCAGTATTATTAGGATAATGTCCAAAATAAACTACACTTTGGAAAAACTAAATGTGAATAGAAGTTAGTATTTGTCATGGCCACCTAGCAAGCTCAGGATGTGGTGAAAGTACTGTGCCAAGCTGTTCTTCAAGGTAACCTGGGTTTGGAACCTCTGGCAAGCAAGGATTACACAGTACGACCCGCTTCACTGCATAGCCACCCTGAGGATAAAGATGACGATGAAAAACATGGCAAGAAGAGTAGAAATTTGGAGATCAGTACTTTCCTCACTAGGAACAGGAAAATTAGGCTAGAAATACCGAAATAGCACTGTTTTAGGTTTGAGAATGCTCTAGTCCTCCAAAGGTGATCCATTCCACCGGATTTAGAATATGACAAAAAGAACACGGAAGCTTCTTTCTGTGGTGGTCACCCTGTGGCCTCTCACCTGCAGAGTGTCCTGATACTGCACAGCGGCCTGCATGGCATCCTCAAGCTTTTCTAGCCTCTCTTTCCAGGTTTTGTTTAAGCTCTCCCAGGCATTATTCAGCTAAGGGAAAAACAGATTCTTTAATTAATACCAGTCTTCAGTGTGAGTCCACTGAAGTTTCATCTGAATTCCATATCCATTTTTTTCCACACCTCGTCAATGCTCTTCTTCACTTCAGGTTTCTCCGTTTCTCCACAGGCAAAAATCAAATCTGCTCCGAGGATTCGAATAAACTCCAATTCCTCATGCAGACCATCTGTCTCTTCCTTAATAGTCTACATGTAAATGAACAGAACATAAGCCAAAACAGAAAGCAGAACAGAACTTCCCAAACTTTGCAAATGTAATTTATACCCTCATCAATAGCAGAGGTTGAACAGAACTGTCAATTTTATGAAAGCCTTTCAATGTCCTTAATATTTCATCTACTCAAACAGTGCAACCTCAGACTCGGTTCATTTTTCTTTTGCTCTCTCACACATATAAATATATTTCATCATCTATATTGTATCTACAACAGCATTTTTAAAGTACTCTAGGAAAGGTCTACTGAGCTTTAGTAGTTTACTGAAGGTTCATCCTTCCAGCGTCCAAGAGATAATAATCTACAGCTAGAAATCTATCATGGGGGTTGTGGGATTGAGCCCCTTGTTAGGCTCTGTGCTCAGTGTGGAGTCTGCTTCAGACTCTCCCTCTCCCTCCCACTCATTCTCTCTAATAAATTAATAAAATCTAAAACAAAACAAAACAAAACAAAGCAAAACAAAAAAAGAACTCTATCACAGGGAAGCATATCAACAAGGATAAAATAATACAGTACAAGGCACCAATCTGAGAGCTGAGAGACTAACACCATAGAAATGCTAGCTATATAATCTTGGAGAAAGTCAGTTCTGGGCCAGATCCTAAAAACTGGTTCATGCACTGGCAGTGACAGGCAGGGAGGGGGGAGAATGGCTGAAACTAAAGAGACAAAATGAGGTGAAAA
Source organism: Martes martes (assembly GCF_963455335.1). Classification (NCBI taxonomy): domain Eukaryota; kingdom Metazoa; phylum Chordata; class Mammalia; order Carnivora; family Mustelidae; genus Martes; species Martes martes. The sequence goes on from NC_137891.1 coordinate 161,487,590, forward strand.
TGCATTTAATAAAAACTAGGCTCTCCAAAAAGGCTGGGAAAAGGTATGTCAAAGTAACAATTGTTATTTCTGGATGATGAATCCAGAATTTATTTTCTATTCTATCTGTTGTTTTTCTACATTAAAGAAATTTACTTGGAAATTAATTAATTAACTAATTAACTTGTGAAATACTGACTCTAGAAAGGACTAAAATCAAAAAGTACATTCTATTAATGTGAAATGAGTTTAAAATTGATGGGAGAATTACTTGAGTGATGGAACTGTCCTACATCACAATTATGGAGGTTGTATGAGTCTATACAAGTGGTACAACGTGTAAGTATAAAAAAGAAAGAAATTTCTACCATATATAGTAGAGCACATATTTTTTTCAAGTGGGGAAAAGTCCTATTAAATAAACAACAAGAACAATAACAACGCCCAGGTAAGCTGTTAACGCTTGAATAAAGTGGTTTTCTAGAGGACAAACATGTACAAGATGGGGTTCTGTTTCTGTCTCACCTCAGCAGCTTCCACCTGCTGTTTGATTATAGATGGGTCAATGCCTGGGCTTTCCAAATCATGGACGATGTCCTGGGTATCTCTGATAGTGGTCAGGAGAGCTGCCATGTCATACCAGAACTTCTCTGCGAGTTCAAGGACATCAAGGAACTTAATTTCTCGCTCTTCAGCCCGAGCTTTGATGTCCTCCCAAAAGAATACCATTTGATCCAATTTGTCCTGGATTTCTGAGGGAATAAAGAATAGATATGAGTGGGACTCTCTTAAGTACTTGAATCTGCTTCATCAGAAATTTCACCTAGTTCTTATCCTTTAAAAAGCTCTAAAAATTTAAACTGCAGGGGCGCCTGGGTGGCTCAGTGGGTTAAGGCCTCTGCCTTCAGCTCAGGTCATGATCCCAGGGTGCTGGGATCGAGCCCCGCATCGGGCTCTCTGCTCGGCGGGGAGCCTGCTTCCTCCTCTCTCCCTGCCTGCCTCTCTGCCTACTTGTGATCTCTGTCAAATAAATAAATAAAATAAAATAAAATAAAAAATTTAAACTGCAGGACAGTTTTCTACCTTTGCTTTATTACTTAGACATTTGTATTTTCCATGTATGTTGGTCTCCCACAGAAAGAGATCACAGAGGTAATGTGGAAATGAGGTATCATCTAATATAAAGGTACAGCTAAGAAACAAAAGACCGAGGGGAACCTGGGTGGCTCAGTTGGTTGAGCATCTGACTCTTGATTTTGGCTCAGGTCACGATCTCCGGGTCGAGAGATCAAGCCCCACATCTGACACTCTGTTAAGGGGAAGTCTGCTTGGGATTCTCTCTCCCTCTCCCTTTTGCTTCTCCCTTTACTCATGCACTATCTCTGAAATAAATAAAATCTTTAAAAGAACAAAATCAAAACCAAAAGACCTAATTTATAAAGGGGCTGAGATGAGAGTTCTGTTTCCAGTGTTCTGTGTTGGAACTCACTATGTTTCCCATATAAAGTGTTATAAAAGGTAGTTATGTTCTACCCACTATGGATACTGCAGCATACTTCTGTTAAGGGTTAAAAGAGCATTTGTTTCCTGGCCTGGGAATCTAACTAGCGATTGTAATCTTGTTTCAATGGGGGAGATGTGTTCTGAATTCTAAATGACTTCCAAATGACTTCGTGGAATACTCATTACTTGGGGACTGCCTTCACATTCAGTGAAATGTATCTGGTGGGATGCTGGAGTCACCACAGCCTAGAATTTATTCTATTGATTGTCTTTAAAAATTAATTAGATTCAGGGGCACCTGGGTGGTTCTCCAGGTTAAGCATGTGACTCTTGACCTCAGCTCAGCTCTTGATCTCAGGGTCTTGAGTTCAAGCCCCATGCTGGGTATGGAGCCTACTTAAAGAGAAAAAAAAAAAAAATGAAAATTAGATTCATCAAGCACCTTTTGCAGCGAGATCCTTGTCAGCTCCCTGCGATCGCCCAATGAGCTCTTCTCCACGGCGCTTCAGGGCCTCAAAGGAAGGCTGCAGCTTTTCCAGCTCCACAGTGGCACTCTTATTGTCGCTGATGCACTCTCTGATCTTGTCTACTTCAGCGGGGATCAGTGGTGGCATCCGCAGGCGAGAGGAGAGATTCTCCAGAGTCTCCAGCATGGGCTCAATTTTATCATGGAACTAAACAGATGTTGGACCATTAGCCATCACAGTAATACCTCATCACACTTCTGGGGGAAATGTTAGGAAATAAGGACAGGCTATAAATCTACCACTGTTTGGGATGACTTGCATTCAGCCTAGCCCGATGGCTGTCAAGTGTTAGGTTTGCCCAAGAAATTGTTTTGGGCACAGCACACCTGTGCTGGCCCACCAAAAAGAGAAAGTAAATGTTTATTTGCAAAACAAACAAACAAAAAGATATTAAGTAATATGCTAGAAATCAAATCAAGTCATTTATACTCCCCCTATTGCAACTAGGGTGACAAGAAAGGGACAAGACCATGAAACTGTGAGAGTCAGTGTGTCAACATCTCAGATGACAGCTGCATGCAACAGATTAGACCAACAAGTTAGAGGCCCTCCACCAACTGTGTAAATGAATGGGGAACTCAATATGCCACATGATTTGGAGATTAAAAGTAATATGGCATGCAATCTAAAAACCCACTATATGTAATAGTGAGAAGGGAAAATGTCAGCATGATGAAAGGTATTAAGGAAGGCCAAATCTATCTTTATTCTAAAAACAATTTACCTTCCCACTTTTCTGGTACTTTAAATAACAGGACTATAATCATAAAATTTTCATTTATAATCTGAAGCAGAGAAAGGGGAAAAGGGAGCAATGTAGATAAGCTTGCCCCCTTAAAAAGCTCTCTAGAACCAACTCTGGATTCATTAGAATAAGGCTTATCAACTCAAAGTGTCTTACAGGGAAGATACTGTGGGATTTCAATAAAATCACTCCCCACCACTCCCTCATTTCTAGGTTTCACCCCAAGTGAGACTGGCGTAATAAATCACACTAATAAGCTTATTCCACTACAGTTAAGGGAATTTCCTTATAGGTAAATTCTCTCAATTATCAGCTTCATAAGAACCCCCTAATCCCAGTGTGGGTGGGCACCTTACCTCTGCAATCTGTAATGGTGGGCGCGGTCAACACAACAATGAAATGTGACGATGTGGGGAAGACAGGAGCAGGCAGCAACAACACAAAGTAACACATTCCACAATGTGAGTGAGAGATGGGACGGAAGGTGGGGGGAAAAACTTGAGTAAGTACAAATATTAACCAAGAGTATTGAGACTAAACATAGGAATAAAATACCCAGACATGACAAAAATACCACTAACAGTAATATATTAGTTGAAAAGTATGTAGTTACATGCTTTAAAGTCCACTGCTTGTGGTTTATGTTCCTCTTTGGCTCTTACTTCCCGCTACTTAAGCATCTTTTTCTGAACCAGGAACTAGCTGGTGGCCTCTTGAGTAAGAAAACTAATGTGCTGTTCTCTAAATTTCAGAAGTAACAAGCCAAATAGGAATAAGACTTTTCTTGACACATTCGTTGCTTCAAGGTGAATTTATCCAAAATCATCCCTGCTAAAGACTCATTAAAATATAAAGTTTTCAAGGAAACCATCAACAGAAAATATATACCAGCCGAGGTGAGTTTTACCCACTGAGTCACCCCCCGCCACCCCGCATCAGTATACCAATGTTCCTTGGAACGAAAATATAGACAGGCAAAGGTTCCTGGTCTACTGATGATGTACTGTCAGCATGCTGGACTAGACATTCAAGACCACAGGGGCATACCTGACACACAGACCTCCTACTTAAACTAAAGGACAGTGTTGAAGGGATCATGAGTTTAAGACACACATACCTGAGCCGACTGGGAAACAGCCTCATCCAGGGCCAGTGCCCGCTGGCGCACCTCCTCTTTTATTTGGGCATACAGGTTTTCTGCTTTCTGGTATTTTTCTTCCACCATTTCCCCCTCCTCAGGGTTTAACTCCTTTAGCTGTGGGCCTATCTTTAGCAGCTTATCGATATGGGGTTTGTGTTCAGCAATGGATTCCCTGAGTTGCTATGTAAAAAAAATAAAGTGAGCATTTTTATACCAATTTATTTGCTTAAATATTTTGATTAGAGCTCATACCAACTTTGAGAGGAACAAAGTGAACTGCTAAAAACCAGCAAGTCCCAGCATCTCACCATTTATGAAAGAACAGACAAACATCTAAGTCTTAGGTTCTTTTTTTTTTTTTTTTAAAGATTTTATTTATTTATTTGATAGATAGAGATCACAAGTAGGCAGAGAGGCAGGCAGAGAAAGAGAGGAGGAAGCAGGCTTCCTGCTGAGTAGAGAGCCTGATGTGGGGCTCGATCCTAGGACCCTGGGAACATGACCTGAGCTGAAGGCAGAGGCTTTAACCCACTGAGCCACCCAGGTGCCCCTAAGTCTTAGGTTCTAATACTACATAATCCTCTTAATTTTCAAAAGCCATCAAATGTCCCATCACTCGGGAAGCCTTCCTAGACACGTCCTCTCTTACTCCCCACAACCCTCCCCATTGATACAAGTTTAATCCCCCTCTTCTGTACATATAAATATGTCTGTGTACTATATTATAATTTACATGGTTAAATACCTGTCTCCCTCCCCAAACTGAGAGACACTAAGCAAGACAAGGCACAAATGGCAATATTTAGAGTAATCCAACCACTCCTTGACTTTATTGCTGGTTCCTTCCAGTTTATATCCTTCCATGTACAGGAACACAGAGAAAGGAATAAGCACGAGCCATTAACCACAAATAAAAGAAACATTAAAAACTATCTTTAATGGTAATAGCATTAAGTGTCTACAGATTCCCCTCCTCCCCTAAACAATATGCCACAAATGCTCTCTGCCCTTTCTTCATGGCTCCCACTCCAACTGGGGCCAAACCAAATGGAAAAAGCCAGCCAGCCACACCCATCCCATAACATCCCACTGCGGCTGGAAAGATGAAAAATTCCCTTGATGCTCACTTAGTTCTTCACTTCTGCAATGCTCTGACATCTCCATGCTTTTCTTTAATGCATTCATATTAAGGACCAGGGAAAGAATTCAGGTATGCATTGTATTAGCAAAGAAATGCTAACGGATTAAGAATTAACTTCATAACATAGTACTTATACCCGGTAGGCACTGATAAACATGCTGTTTTCAAATAAATCGTGGAGGGGCACCTGGGTGGCTCAGTGGGTTAGGCCTCTGCCTTCGGCTCAGGTCATGATCCCAGGGTCCGGGGATCAAGCCCCGCATCGGGCTCTCTGCTCCGCAGGGAGCCTGCTTTCCCCTCTCACTCTCTGCCTGCCTCTCTGCCTACTTGTGATCTCTGACTGTCAAATAAATAAATAAAATCTTTAAAAAAAAAAAAAAAATCGTGGAGCCCATGTTCAGTTCTGCAATGAAATAAAAGCCAGCATGCTCCTTACCCTCATCTCCTCCTGCTGCTGCCTGAGCTGCTCATGATCAATGGCTGGAGGAGGTAACTGTGTTATCAGTGCCCGGGTTTCCTCAATCCAGGGGCTGAGCTCCTCATAAGTTTCCCAAAACTGGTTCACCAAGACTTGGGCCCGCTCGAGGCGGGTGTAACGCTCTGAATTGAGCAGACTAATGGCTTCGTACTGCTGTATTAGAGATTCTGTCTTTTCCTATGAATAACAAAGTATAACATTTATTACTCTTACGAACCCTTCTTTTAAGGAAAAATGTAGGTGTATATCACACATTAAAAACCAAAGGATTTCTTTAGTTTTTAATGCTCAGAAATGGATTGAGAAAAATGACAAGTGATTTATATTTTCCTTATACTTACCTGAATTTTCTATTTTTTCCTATCACATATATATTTTGTTTCTAGACTTTTTAACATATGAAAGTAGTTTCAAAGACAGTCAAACAGAGCAAGCACAACACAGCATTAATCTTTTAGTGAAGACACACAACTTCAGACACAGCCTAATTATGGCGAATCAGTTGAAGACAGAACAACTCAGGGCCTGTGACGGACCCTCTGCCCATCAAGTTTCACTTGGCTCTCTTCCTCTGAGGAAAAGGTCTCCATAAACCCAACACTTATGCTTCATACATTTAAAGCAAGTAGCTTGATTTATGAGTATTTCTGAGAAAGAAGTGTAACCATAACCTTTACAAAAATAAACAAAATTGGTCTGATCATTTAGAAGGACCTGAAGAAAGAGTATCTGCATATGGTTCTGAAAAATCCATTACAGATACTTTGAAAGGCAACTCAAAGATCCTTACGGACTGAAGAAGCAATTCCTCTGTTATAAAGAAAATGGATTTGCAATGTATTTCCTATCACACAGTAGGACTGTTTGGACATTTGCACACACAGGGTTAGGGATGTGAACCTCCCCAGAACACCAAGCTGCACTTTATTACCATTACCGTGACAGAGAAGAAAAAACCTTAACTATCAGTTCATAACTGCGCTGATGCATCATGGTCAAGATAAGAACATGGTGAATAAATAAATGCAATTCACCTGTAATACAGCTTTTTGCTCCTCCCCACATGTGCCAAAGATTTCACCACGATGACTGAAGAGTTCGTCCATTGAATCTTTGTGTCGAATAATGTCAATGGAGAAAGCCTTTGAAAGTGAACTAGAGTTAGATCATGAAGTAAAAGGACCCCAAGCCTGTTACTGAAATGTTAGACAAAAGTCTATGAAAAACTCCTTGCTCTGATGAAGCCACATCAAAACTCTTCTATGCCTATCCATACATCTTTAGTGCTTACCTTTTAACAGCTTACAAAATTATCATCTCTCCTAAAAATCATCCAGAAAACTGGTAACTATTCTTTCCTGAATTAATGGGCCTCTTGCTCCCTTTTCACAAAGCAAAGAATCTCTTCCTGTTCTTAAATATTTTTAATCTCTATCCATCGTCATGAAATTGCATTATTCCACCTGGGATAGTCAGAAACTCTCCTGTAGTCACTCTAGGCAGGTGAAGATTCTACTCACTCAGGGCATAGGGGATACATCTGTGTTACACTTACCTTCTGTACCTGCAGCTGAGCTGTGGTCTGGTCTTGTTCCAGGCGAATTGGACCCAGGGCCATCAGTTTTCGTTTTGTTTCAGCAACCCAAGCTAGTTCTGCATCAGCAGCCTGCTCATACTAACAGACATATTAAAGGAAAATGAGCCAATTACATATAACAAAAGTCCATCTCCTTAGAATTAGAATTTCTTCAACACAGAAAGGCCTGGATTTTCACTAATATGGTTTATATTACAAAGTAAAGACAAAACTGGGGGAGAAGTTCATAAAATCATAAATCAAGATGCAGACAACTTGGAATGGATTAGGGGCGCCTGGGTGGCTCAGTCGCTAAGTGTCTGCCTTCGTCTCAGGTCCTGATCCCAGGGTCCTGGGATCTAGCCCTGAATCAGGCTCCCTGCTCAGCGGGGAGCCTGCTTCTCCCTCTCCCACTCCCACTCCCCCTGCTTGTGTTCCCTCTCTCACTGTGTCTCTCTCTGTCAAATAAATAAAATAAAATATAAAAAAAAGTTTGGAATGGATTATACTTCAACAAATATGAGTCGATCCTATTTCAACTTCTTTAGAAAGAAGTTAACAAAACCCAGTTAGTGGTCCTATAGCTAGAAACAACAATGAAAACTGACACTCTAAAAAATACACTTCTTGGGGTGTCTGGGTGGCTCAGTGGGTTAAAGCCTCTGCCTTCAGCTCAGGTCATGATCCCAGGGTCCTGAGATCGAGCCCTGCATCGGGCTCTCTGCTCAGCAGGGAGCCTGCTTCCTCCTCTCTCTCTGCCTGCCTCTCTGCCTACTTGTGATCTCTGTCAAATAAATAAATAAAATCTTAAAAAAAAATACACTTCTTATCACAATCTTTTTATGAGCCTGTGCTCTTTCTGCCAGTTCTTTTTCCTACCCATACACTGAAGAGTACTTTTGTCATATGTTTAAATATATCACTAAAAATGGCAGCAGACAGTTGAGTCAAGTTAACTAGGAAGTACTTGCTTAGCTGAAGAAGTGTTAAGAACCCAGGAGAACACCCAACTTTTAAAGGGTCATGCAGAAACTAAGAAAAATGAAGAACATGTTCTATGTGATTGCTGTTTAATGAGGGTCCCCCAATTTCTTCTCTTCTTCAATTTTGCCAACCTACTATCTTTTTTTTTTTTTAAGATTTTATTTATTTATTTCACAGACAGAGATCACAAGTAGGCAGAGAGGCAGGCAGAGAGAGGGAGAAGCAGGCTCCCTGCCGAGCAGAGAGCCCGATGCGGGGCTCGATCCCAGGACCCTGGGATCATGACCTGAGCCGAAGGCAGAGGCTTTAACCCACTGAGCCACCCAGGCGCCCCACCTACTATCTTTTTAAAGAGGAAAATAAACTCCTCCCAAGCATGATAAATTCATACTGAAATATTTGGCCATTATTAGGGATATCAATAAAGACACGTTGGGGACACACCTGAAATCAGAGCAAACTTCTACGTGGTTCACAAAGATTTTGCTCATCACTGAACCCACGAAGTCATGTTGTATTTACTTTGCACCATGACACATTAATAGGTGCATATCCAGCTACAAAGGAAAGCAAATAACTTTTTCCCGAAAGCAGGAAGGAAAAAAAATTGAGGGAAATATGACACCTGTGTTTACTGGGAAGGTTCTATTTTGGATGGCTTTGCTATTTTGGTTAGCATATTTGATAGTAATTATAGTTCTTGGTTCCTTCCCCTCTTCCCCCAGCTAATGCTAAAACAGTTGATTAAGTCAAACCAAGACTGGAATGTATTTAGACCTTTTGATCCTAGATATTATCTACTTCTATCAGAATCTGCCTCTTAATGGGGCAGTAGCTGAGAAGAGGGCTCACACAGACTCTACCACAAATTCCTTTCTTCTCAAAAAGGATCAAATATTTTCGGTCAAACTAAGATCCATCCTCACATACCTTTATCCAATCACTGAAATAATTTGTTACATCAGATTTTGCTTTATCTCATTATTCCTATTCCTGAGCCTATATTTATGTGGGACATAGTTTAAATACTTTATATATATTTATCACTGCTGCCTAAAATACTAATGTAGTGGTGTTTATAAACATTACCTGTTGTGATCTCTGAATAGCAGCATCAATTTCATCCACTCTTTGTCCCACAGTGTCACTGACCAACTTGTACTGTTCGTTGGCATCAGATACAAGTTTATCCAGCCCTTCTCTGGCTCTCCAGGGCACCAGCTCTAAGAGAGCACGGCTCACTTCATTCACTGTGTCCAACACCAGCCTGTGCTCCATGACCTCCTTCTTTAATTCCTAAGGAGGGAAAAAAAGTTTTCAGGCCATTCCTTGCTAAATTAAGCACATTAGCAGCTGTGCTGGGTGGAAAGTGCTATCTCTACCACACATCCCAGCAGGGCTCTGACCTCCTTCCTCCACTTATTTTTTTTCTTGTCTCAGATTTTTCAGTCATTCCACAGCCTGACTTTAGGCTTAGCTGCTGCTTAGAACTGTCTACAACACTTCTTTGGCTAGACTGTCTCTGGGTAAAACAAAGAGTGTCTCTTTCTTTTTTTCTCCCTACTTCAGTAGAAATGATAAAATAATTCTTTAAGCACAGGCATTTAACTCAATAAGTACCTACACAGTATTTCTGCACATCTAGAACTGTACTAGATCCTGCAGGAAAAACAAATATAATCATGAAGCACTCTCCAGAGAATGAGTTACAAAAGTAAATTTAAAAATGTTACCCTGTAAAGCAACCTTCCCTGGAATCAGTGATTCAGTCCTCCCCCCACCCCCCTTCAGACCACAGCAAGTAGTCTTAATAAATCCGCCTTTATATCAGATCTTACGGTCCATGAGCAAACAAGAAACAAAGGAGGCAGAACTTTTTGGTTTAGATTTAAGGTAGAGACAGTTGGTGATAAAACTTAAAAATCTGAACTTAAGGATTTTAAGAGTAAATTTTTTTTCCCTTTACTGTGTGACATGACAGCTCACCTTCTGTCTTTGTTGAAACTGGGGTATCTGCTCCCCTGTGGGAGACTGTCCTCCACTAGCTGCCAGCTCCTCCTCCACCTCCCTTAGCCACCCGGTCAGTTCCTCATAAGTAGACTGGAACTTGGTGGCCAGCTGCCGGGCTTGCTCCAAAGTTCTGAGGGCCTTGGAGCTAGTGACCGTGATGTCTGCATAGCGAGTCTTGATTCCATCCAGTTTCTCTTGGATAAGCAATACCTCTTCACCTGTGGGGGACAGCGTGCAGTCATTTATATTTAAGAGGAAATGAGGGACTCTCCTTCCAGGGATCAGGAAGTCTCTTTAATCCCCCTTTCTTCAATGTAGACCTTGAATTTTACAGATGCTCTCTCCCTATGGTAGCAATTTCACCTACCACTCCACACTAAGGGAGGTGGGAAATAAACATTCTAATTGACAAAAGAAGCTATTTCTGAGATTATTAAGGTCTGAATTCAACTGCAGGTGTTTCTAGATGCTCCCAGCACCATTCCATGATTGCTGGCCTTACACATACTGGAAGGTAGGGGGAGCCATCATCTACAACCAAACGTGAGACAACAAGGTAATAGGAAATAGGACCCCATGCTGCCAGTCTCCAGGATCACATGGTAATACAATCAGTGAATATAAACTTCTCCTATATACAAAGAGAAGTGGCTAGTGCAGGGTGCTTATTTCCTGGGAGAAGTGATTGAGTGACTATAGAGAGGCGAAGAGATGCACTTTCCAAGTACCTGTGGTTTGTTTTAGCAGAGCCTGACCATTTTTAATAGCTTGATCTACATTCTTCTTTCTATTAATGATTTCTTCATTTAAAGCCTGAAAGGAAAGAACAGCATTAATTTTAAAACTATGGCACAACAAAGGGAAAGAAAGGCGAGAACTTTAAGAGACCAAGTTTAAAGTAAAGAGACAAATACCAGGTTAGTTTACACATTGGATATTTGATTCCTTCATTATCTCTTTGGTTATGCCATTAAGTACTCAGAAAAATTAAATCTGATACTTATAGGCAAGTTCTCCCCTGTACTGGATAGGGAGAGATGTAGAATTAAATCAGTTTTACCAATACACTGGTACCAAACCTGAGCCCAAGAAAGAAGGAAGGAGAATTCAGCAAAAATGTGTACTATGTCCAAAACCAAGACTCAGGAAGTTCAAGAGAAGAAAGTCAGCAAGAACAGGCTGACTTCAATCAGGATCCTGCTTAAAAATTCTCAATATCTGAAGTCAATGAAGCAGAATTTTAGGTCATTAACAACAACAACAACAAAACAACTGCTTTGTCTATTTTTACTGTCTATTTTTACTAAGAAATTTCATAAAAATTAGATGAAAAGAACAAATTTTTTTTTCTATTAAGATGACAATCCCTGGAATTTGAGCACATAAACCTAGAAAAAATTTCAGAAGTTACAGCTATGTGGTCAAACCCTGGGCATTATTTTGGTGTTTGGCTCTGTTAAATTACATTCTCTTTGATAAAACTTCTCAGACAGAAACTGAGTGATACCTGACCTAATGATGTAAAACTTGAGTTGGAGATGGGATGGCCCCTGACTGTACTCTGGATCTTCTAGAGTTACTGATTCAGTTTAAGGGCAAGTATTTCCATGGACTCATCTAAGAATAGATCAGTCCTTAGCAACAAGTCTATAACTACGTGCTTATGTATAAAATTAAATTGTTTGGAATTAAAATATTTGGAATGAATAAGAGAAAAGAAATAAAGAGAAACATGAATCAAAATTACAAAATAACTTCATAACATGACGATAAAAATGGAAAACGTGAATACCAGGTGGTCAGCATGCTGTTTCTGCAGGACATCCTGTCTGTAATCCTTTACGAACACTGAACTGAGCTTGTCCTCAACCTCAGCCAGCCAGTTGAGCACCTCCACCTCATCCTCCCCGAACAGTCTAGCGTTACACAGTGCTTGTTCAAGCAGGGCTGCTTTCCGACAGCCCCGGTCTTGAATCTCACTGTATCGGGCCTGCAAGGAGTCTAGCTTTTCTGACAGCACGCCCTGCTCTGCAGAACATGTCAGGGAGGAGAGGGACTGCCCAATTTTGACTGCCTGGTGCACATCTGTTGCATGGCTTTCTATTTCTTCCTCCAGAGCCTGGAAATCCAGATGGAAAAAATGAATAACAGAAACAGAATAAATGAAAAGTAAACATGAAACAATGAATAACAAATGATACAATAAATTAAATAATATAAAAAGTTCACCTACTGAAAGGCAAAAATAATATAAAAAGTGAGAACAAAAGCTGTTTTTTCCTGATGGTAGCCTATTAGTCTATTGTTATTTTTACTTCAAGGATGTGACTATTCCCATGGATAATCTGACCATATTTCAAATTAAACCTTAATACCCCCCCAACATCCCTCCCCTGGCCAAACGTATCTTCTAGACTGCTACAGGCAGTTAATTTCTAGGCTTTCTGACTGCAGTGCTGTGTTTTCATTTGCCAGAGCCTCTCCCTACCTTGTGTCGGGTGATCTGTTGCTGTATTTTGGCAGTCTGAGTGCCAACAGGTTCTGAGTTAGCGAGCTTTTTCTCCGTGACAGATAAGAAGTCAGAAATAGGCTCAGCTGTCTCATGGAATTGTTTGGCCAGAACCAGGATATCTTCCAGTTGTTTTTGCCTACACAAATATATAGAACGAACTGCTCAGGCAAAAATTCACATTAAGACTAACAGTACTACGTTCAGTGAAATACCAATCTTTAGCGGGTACATTTTAAGTATCAATAGTAAACAGAACATATATACATAGCACTTTGTGGTTTTAAAGGCTTGCCATAAACATTCCCTTATTTTGGTTCTGTCATCACCCTGTAAGATAGGCGGAATTATTATCTCACTATTACAAAAGAGAAAACTAACCCTGAAGGCTTAAAGAAAGATTTGTCCAGTTCACCCAATGAATAGTAACAATGCAATTAGGATTTGAATCAGACTTTCTAATGCTCTTTCTCTTAGGGGATGTAGCACATGCATCATCTAAATATGAGACTAAAATGAAGTTTTAAGGGAGTCAAAAAAATTATCAGTTTTCATTTCTCTCTTCCTGTCACTGCTACCTTCACTGCTGAGTTAAGAAAAGTGAGCATGTGAGAAGCAAAGGCAGACTATGAACTAGAACTCCTTCACCATCTCCCTCATTCCAATGATTTCGAGCACCAGAACACAACTTTGAATCCAGATCTAAGGCAAAAAAAAAATGACCTCAGAGTAGCTGAATTTGCCTACACACATGGCAGTCAAAAGATTATAGATGTCACAGCTCACTTGGAATCTCAAATCTTATTTAAGATAACATCCATACTAAATAAGCTTAGATTTCAAGTATCCTATAGATTAAAAATTACACAGGGGAGGGGGAGTCTGACAGGAAAGTGAAAGAAAAACAACTACAGAACTGGATTAGCACACAGATTAAAATATAAGGTCATAATTATGTCTTTGAATCATTAAGAACAGACTAAAGGCTATGTCATTTGAAAAGACCTGGAAGTATATGACGCACTTTAGTTCAATAAACCTTTACAGAACAGGATGTGTGCCAGGTCCTATGCTGTGTACCCTGGACAAATTTATTTTCTTTATTTGAGAGAGCAAGAGAGTGTAGGTGTGCATACGGGGCATGGGTGGGAGCTGCAGAGGCAGAGGGACAAGCAGAATCCGTGCTGAGCACAAAGTCTCATGTGGGGCTTGATCTCAGGATCCTAGATCATGACCTGAACTAAAATCAAGAGTCAGACACTTAACCAACACAGCCACCCAGGCACCCGCAAATTTAATAAAAAATGATTTAAATATAAAGGCTTACCATTTTAATGATCTGGAAATCCAATTATGTTTAAATATAAAGAAAAATGTATTGCTAAATACTGTTTTAATTTCAATTTTTTTAAATAAACTTCTTGGGTTTTTTTTTTTTTAAGATTTTATTTATTTGAGAGAGAGAGAGAGCAGGTGCACAGTGAGCAGAGGAGCAGAGGGGGAGGGAGAGAGAGAATCCCAAGGAGACTCCCTGCTGAGCAGACAGCCCATTGTGGGGCTTAATCCCACAACCCTGAGATCATGACCTGAGTTGAAATCAAGAGTTGGATGTTCAAGGGACTGAACCACACAGGTGCCCCAATTTTTATTATTACTATTTTTTTAATGTTGAAGAATATGAGGCTGCTCTATTTATTTTTTAAGTAAACTTTACGCTCAATGTGGGGCTCAAATTGACAATCCCGAGGTCAGGGGTCATATGCTCTATTGACTGAGCCAGCCAAATGCCCCTCTAAATGTTATTATTATTTTTTTTAATTTGACATACAGAGATCACAAGTAGGCAGAGAGAGGTTAGCAGAGAGAAAGAAGGAAGCAGGCTTCCTGCTGAGCAGAGAGCCTGATGCAGGGCTCAATCCCAGGACCCTGAGATCATGACCTGAGCCGAAGGCAGAGGCTTAACCCACTGAGCCACCCAGGCGCCCTGCTATTTTTTTTATTAATTATTTTTATTAACATATAATGTATTATTTGCCCCAGGGGTACAGGTCTGTGAATTGTCAGGCTCTAAATGCTATTTTTAAATGTCAATATGAACTACAGAATAATCTGTTTGTGCCAGCCTTCAAAACACATCTTCAATTACTATAACTAAAGCACATAATCTTAAAAATTATATATATACATACATATGTATATACATATGTGTGTGTGTATAATGAAAAAAAATTATCCCTGATTTTTGTTTCTGACTTATCTCTGGATTTGGGAATGTGAAAGTTTAAAGAACTCAATGTAATAGGATTTGGGGTAGCAAAGAGTGAACATAATTTAGAGGTATCAAAAATCCAATATTAAAGAATCTAAATAAAAGTCTTTAGGATATCTGTAACAAATACAGTTGCTCTTGGTATTTCTCTTTAAAATACTGACCCAGAAACTGTGTTAGCCTAGGAGGATGGAAGTGGGTAGGATAGAAGGAAAACGTCATAGAAAGATACTTCAGAAATAAATCAGAGGACTTCAATAAGCTTATGGGCATAGGAGATTAAGTACATAAAATAATGATACAAGGTAAAAATAAAGAATTACAGCAGTTAAGAGGAAGATGGAGGTATTCCATGCTTGGGGAACAAAGAAAAGCTTCATAGAAAAGGAGAAGATAAACACAGGTATTTCATGGAAGATGCAACACCATCAGTAAAGACACAGAATTAGGAAGTGACAGAAGATACTGAAGAATATGGCATACTTCACCTATGATATAAGGAGTGAGAAGAGCAGAGACTAAGAAATGTAGATTAGGGCCAAATAGCTGAGGGCTTCCAATGCTGGGTTAAAGAGTTTAGATTTTATTTCATAGGCAACAGGGAGTCATTAAATTTCTGAGCAAGGCAAAGGGGAAGTCGGAGGGTTAAGCGGTAATTGAGTGATGAGTGACTAGCGATGAGTTAGTTTGGGGAACTACCTCAAGTGGACTAGCCCAACTCAGGAACTGAGCGGGAATTAGAGAAATGAATGAACAGGGCAGACACTATGGAAGTAAAATGGACAGAATTTAGCATTCTAATAGATGTGGGAACACAAAGGAGCGGGGGAGAAAGGGTAAAAAAATGGAGTTAAGCTTTGAAGCCTGGTAACTGGAAGGTTAACGGCACTATTAATGGAAATGGATAAAGCGAAGAAAAAAAGCAGTGCAATATAGAAATAAAAATAAGTGTAATTAAAAAAATTAGGTTGAGTTCTTTCATATTTGTTTCTCCCACTAATATGGTCAACAATACTTTGCAACCCAGATAAGAAAACAAGCACACTGTGGGCCAGTGGAAATAAGGAGACTGAAGAGCTGACCACTGCCACTGGCTACCTAGAAAACTGAAAGAATGATAAATGATCATCTACACTACTCTCATACAGATTTAACTAGCTAACATTTATTTTTAAAACTGGGGACAATATAAGGTAAAAGACATTCAGGTGACATACTAAGCTTAAATAATGTTGGGTACATAGCTACAGAAGGAGAAAGCACTTCCTTGAAGGAGAAAAGTATGCCGCCTATCTTTTGGCCACTTACTAAAGATTGTTCATGCATCTCTTGAATGTCCATGTATTTAAGAGAATCACAGACTAGCTCCTAGATGCAAAAATATCTAATATTGGGATAAGCAATCAGAAAAGAAACATGATAAATTTCAATTCCAAGTATCAAAAATATTACTTATAAATATGAAGGGGAAAAAATCTGTCTCAAAAACTCAGAAAATAACTTGGCTGGATTGCAGGCGTCAGTGTCTGTCGGTTTGGAACCACGAATATATCTCAGCAGAACAACAACACTGAGCAATGAGTCTTCCAGCTCTCAGAAATTCCTGGAGTAGCTGAGACTTATTTCCTGAGAGTGACTGATTATGAGGATTACCTCCGAAAACTTATTCTCCTTCAAGATAAAAGGCCATGACACACCTGCCCAAACACTCTATGACTCATCCAGGACCTTTTAGAGCACCTCAAGGACAGCAAGTCAAAAACTGGACAAAACACGTTCTCTGACCCGTTCCTCAAAACCCCTTTGGCCTTACCTGGCTGCTGCCTTGCTGAGTAGTCCAGTCCACCTACTTTCAAGACCCTCCAACTGTCCAGTGATTTTCTCCCGATCAGCCAGCTCAGCTGACTGGGCTATTCTGCCTCCTTCCGCTTGAAGCATATCTACTGTGGCCTTCCGATCATCGAGGAGCCGCTGGAGCAACTAGAGCACATAATGTTTAAGGAGAATGAAGAGTGGTAACACAAGGTCACTTTACAATCTGAAATAAGGAAGAAAATACAAACAAACAAAAGATCCCCAAGCCCCACCCCACCAAATCCTAAACTGGATCGAGTAATGGTGGCTTTTTTTTTTTCCAACCTGAGGCAAAAACATGAGAGGTGGCAAAGTTGCTACCCATGCATGGACTTCTCATACGCTTACTTTGGTTTTTAAATGGAGGAGTGATGGTCACTATGTGACTAACAGGGAACTTATTTTGAACCAGGAGAAAAATGCACTGAAATGGAAATCAAGCCAACAAAAAATATAGACAGAAACTTATTTATACATGATATACTGTTTATTCAGAATACTGCTGACCCTAAAAACCTCATAAGACAGAGCTCTGAGTGAAAACACAAATGCAGATAACTGTTTGGTCCAGTATGTGCCACAGGAAGCTGGTTGATTAAGTAAGATGAGGCAAATCAGTTTTCACTTTTCTTTTCATGATCACACAAAGTAGGTCAGGATTCTCCTAAAACTCTGGAATATGCTCCTGAACTCTTAAGCACATGTGTTGTCTGCCACTCCCCACGGGCTGTTCCAGTTCACCCTCCCAACATTCTCGCTTACCTTCTGTTCTTGGATCTGTGCTTTCACCACTTTATACTCGGCAGATGGAGGCTTCTGATTGGCTATGAGCTCCTCAGTGTCCGCCAACCAGCTGAGCAACGGCTCCAAGGCATCTTGAAACTTCCCACAATGCAACAAAGCCTCCTGCAGTTGTGCAATCCTTTGTGCAACCTGTATCACAGATGTGGGGCCTCGTTAGGAGGAAGGAGAGAGCTTTTTAAATGATTGCCGCCCCCCCCACCCCGTAACTCCAGATTGCAACTGCTAAATTTGTATTTGCATTCAGATTGCAGGGAAACCTCAGCTTGAGATGTGCCTTTTCTAAGCCCCCCATTCCCAGGGCACTAGTTACCCCCCACCGGCCACTCGCCTTTTTGTTCAGCGTGTTCCATCGAGCATTGATCTCCTCCATGTCATGTTCCAAACCCTGCACGTCACAGTTTTTCCCCGCACTCTGAATCAACCCCTGGCCAAGTCCATTCACCTGCTGTAGCTTCATTTGAAGGGGATCCACCTGTTCTTTCTGAAACATCTAGATAATTGCAAGTCAAAGATTTAATCTAAAGGCAGCAATCAGACCCTCTACACCAACAATGACTGATCATTCTTGGGAAATTTATATTTAACAAAAGAGGGGCAAGAAAAAAAAGAGAAAACAAGCCATTTGTACAGGGAACTATCAAAGAAACATGTGGTTTCACATTTCAGTACATCCTCCTACAGACAAGTAATTACAGAGAGTTATGGCACTACTTAGGTCTTTTAGCCAATGACTCGTGGTTGGTTGGTTGATTTCTGCTTGCTTAATTTTTAATGCAAAAAGCTACAGAGAATAGAGAAGCATCAGTCTCAAGATATCATAAAAGTGTGATGTATATCAATCCTAAAAGGGAAGAATGTCAAATGACCAGTATTTAAGATTAAAAATACCTTGGGGAACAGCTTTAACATACCACTGATACATGCAATGCTCTTCTTTGACTAGGAGCAATAACTCAATTAGCCAAAACATTATTAATTTTGTGAAAAACGCCAACCTCATAGTTTAATCGCCCTGTGGTCATTTAATTCCATTCTGGTCCAGGGCCACAGACCACACACCGCTAATAATCTTCGAGCAGTATTCCTGAGATTACAAAGGGAAATGGGCCAGTAATACTGGGAAATGTCCTCACCAACTTCAGACATATACTCTGAGATGCAGATATATATAAAGCATTCTTAAAATTATAATACTGAATATCTATGTTCATCATTAAACAATGGAATTTTAAAACAATGTGAAGGAGTGTAACAAACAATGCATGTTTCTTTCTACTGAAGTTTATAAGCTCCATTATGACTTAGAAAGGAAACAGAGTCAAAAGAAAATGATACTTTGACACATTAATAGTACTAAGGAAAAGAATGAAATAGATAATTGTCTCAAAGATCAGACTTCTCTCAATTATCAATTATCTGAGGATAAAATCAGCCACATTCCACACATTTTATAGATCCAATCTGGATCTACTGCCGTTCTCTTTTCTTCTATAAAATGTTCCTTCAGTTTCAGTGACACAGGTGAGTTAACTAAAGCCAAAGAAGGACAGAAAATGGAAGAAAACAAAAATGTAAAAGAAAAACATAAACTCGGGTTAGGATTAATTTTGGCCTATATGAGACTACAGATTACACTTGGATTAGGAAACGGATTCTTGAGAGAATGGGCTATGGCTGGATAAGTGACTCACCAGGGAGGAAAAGCCCCAGGGAACACTAAAAAAGGAAGGTTTCAAAGGTAATTACCAAGGAGCTTCATTTTATACTATAATTTGATTACACCATATTTTGTTAGGCAACACTACAAGGCGGTTCAGCTAAAAATGACTGTTGCCCCAACAACATGATTCCCGGAAAAAGCAAGTGCTATGATTCCATTTTCTACTAAAGATGTTTTCACTGCAGAAAAATCAAAGCAGAGGGGGTAAAAAAAACAACTCTGATGTTTTAAGTTGCTTAGGTACAACAAAATGGTGGTGGTGGTAGGGTGTGGGGATTGGAAAGGCAAAAAAAGAAAACCAAAGGTGAGGAGGGAAGACATCAAGTTCACACTGAAGAGCCCGCTTTTATCCAGTAAGCAAATCTTGTGTCATACTTAACATTTAAATTCCTTCTGTGCTGTCCAATATGAGGCTATTTAACTAAAATTCAGTTCCTCAACCACACTAAGCCACATTTCGTGTGGTCAACAGCTGTATGTGGTTAAGTGCCTATTGTACTAGGCAGTACAGATAGGGAATATCTCCACCTTGGCAAGAAACTCTACTGGCTAGTGATAAACATGACACAGGAAAGTAAAATATATTCAAATAACTTAGTAATCTCTTTCATATAACAGAGCTAATTCTTTTTAAAAATCTGCATTTACTTTGTCAATGAACATTTCCTATGGAAGCATTAGAGGTTCCTTCTTTTGTTTCCCAACCTCCATTGCATGGATTGAGTTGACAGGGAATGGATATATGTCTCATCTTTTGTCCAGAAGTTTGAGAATCTATGATAGTACTTCTAAATAAACACTATCTAAATATTTACTTTGAACCCAAGTGAACAGAATGTTATAGAAAGTACATTTGAAAACACTTGCTCCCTTCTCTCAACTCCCAAATAAAGCTGTTCTGCAAAATCAGTGCTTTCAGATGCATTAAAATTCCTACTCCTCAGTATTTCAATGGGGCTGTGCCATGTTATTAACCAACCAGAGCTGGCAGACATTTCCCAGAGCAAAACACTAGTAAAAATTATTGCAAGAGTGTAAGATGCAACTGGGACATAAAACAGAAAATTTCCCAAAGAGCTTTTTTTTTTTGATAAATAAAGATTTATTTTATAAAGATTTATTATTTACTTATTTGACAGACAGAGATCACAAGGAGGCAGAGAGGCAGGCAGAGAGAGTAGGGAGCAGAGATCCTGAAGCAGAGCTCGATCCCAAGACCCTGAGATCATGACCTGAGCTGAATGCAGAGGCTTAACCCACTGAGTCAACCAGGGACCCCCTAAAGAACTTCTTCTTCTTCTTTTTTTAAGATTTTATTTATTTGAGAGACAGTGAGAGAGAGCATGAGAGGGGAGAGGTCAGAGGGAGAAGCAGACTCCCCGTGGAGCTCGGAGCCCAATGTGGGACTCAATCCCAGGACTCCAGGATCATGACCTGGGCTGAAGGCAGTTGCCTAACCAACTGAGCCACCCAGGCACCCCTTAAAACACTTTAGTCTTTGGTAATACCACATTCTCCCAGTTTTCATCCTGCCTGATCCATTTTTTATCTCCTTTGCTCTCTCCCTCCTTCTCTTCTAGACCTCCATATGTTCATCTTTGGGAGGTGGGGGTCAGGGGAAGATGTCAGTCTTGGGTTCTCTTCTTGGCAATTCTATCTATTCCCGTGGCTTTAAATATTAACCATGTTTATGGTATGTTTGTATATGTGTGTACAAATATATGTATGTGTGCATCTGTACACCCAAGTATTTTCTTAATATTGCCATACAAATGAATCATGGGTACCTCAAAAACCTAACCATTCCACAACTGAACAGTACCTCCTCCTTTCCTCTTCCCCCAAACCTGTTCTTCCCTAAATCAATAATTTACTACTGCTCCCATCCACTCAGTTGTACAACCTAGAACCTAGAAGCCAAACTTGAGAACTCCCTTTCCTTCTCCTTCCCTCCCTACATAAAGTCATTATCAGGTCTTATTGATTCTGCCTCCAAAATATATCTTGAGTCTAACCAACTGGTCTTCAAATCCATTGACGTCTCTTTAGTCCAAGCCACCTAGACAACTGCAATAACCTAGCAGGCCTCGCTACTCTGTCCTTAATCCCCGTTAATGCACTCCACATATAGAAGCCAGTGTGGTTTCTTTGTGTATGTGTGTGTTTGTTTTGATTTTTTTTGCAAACCATTCAGTGTTTTCTCTATCTCATGCCAATCCTAAAATGAATTAATAAAATGTAAGGCAAAATAAACCTCAGATTTATAAACTCCAGCCAGTGTTGAGAATGTTTACTGTCTAGGTAGGGTGGTTTTCTCTATCGTTAGGCTGAGAGTAATGTTTTAAAAATGTAAATGAGGGGCACCTGGGTGGCTCAGTTGGTTAAGCGTCTGCCTTCGGCTCAGGTCATGATCCCAGAGTCCTGGGATTGAGTCCCGCATCAGGCTCCTTGCTCAGCAGGGAGCCTGCTCCTCCCTCTGCCTGCCTCTCCCCCTGCTTGTGCTCTCTCTGTCAAATAAATAAATAAAACCTTTTAAAAAAATAAAATAAAAATGTAAATGAAATCATTAAAATCCTTCTTTCTTTCTTGGTTTTGACTCAGGTCGTGATCTCATGGTCATAGGATTGAGCCCTGTGTGGGGCTCCACAAACAGCATGGGGTGTGCTTGAGATTCTCTCTCCCTCTGAAATAAATAAATCCTAAAAAAAAAAAAAAAAAGTCACATGGTCTTCTGAGCCAGCCCGGTGCTTCTATATTTGTGTCCTTTTTGCTTAATATCTGCCTCTGCTAATACAATGTAAGTTCCACAAGGGCAAGGACTATACCAATCCTATTCACTGCAGGAGCCCCAATACCTGGCACAGAGTAGGTAAGCAATAAATATTTATCCAGTAAATGAATGAATACTTTTATAGAAATGGTATTAGGCAAGGAAAACAAATTTAGGAAGGTTCTGCTGATCAGTTGAGCATTCAAACACTGAGCTAAGATTGTAGGGCTCCCCAATTTTTGCTTTAAAAGACTTTCTTATAAATTTTGAATTTTATAGAACCCCTAATTTTATACAAAAGATTTTTTGTCTTCTGTTGAACAGTGTCTGGAAATAAGACTGAGGAAGTCTGCAAAAGAGAAGAGGGTTTAAAATAACCACAGATTGTTCTCTCAGTGGGCCTAGGATCCCACTAAAGGGATAGCAGAATAAGTTCTAGCATTTTGGTTCTTCTATCAATCGCTCGCTAATGCTATTAGAAAATTTATATCAGGCCGCCTGGGTGGCCCAGTTGGTTAAGTGGCTGCCTTTGGCTCAGGCCATGATGCCAGGGTCCTGGGATGGTGCCCATGCCCCCAGTGTCCAGGTTCCCTGCTCAGCAGGGAGTCTGCTTCTCCCTCTGCCCACTCCACGTGCTTGTGAAAATAAGAGAAAATTTATATCTATTTTAATCATGTATACATATGTGCATTTGCATATATGCACAGACACACAAAATCTAAATTGCATTTCAGGTATGATCACCTGCTGAGTTCTAAGTGTTTATGTATTAAAACGACAATTCAGTTGCCTCTAGGAACCCTTTGGGAAGAAATGAAATCCATACAGCTCTCATCTTGGAAAAACTTTTTCTCTCAATAATATTTCACCAGTTTAGCAAAATCTGTATACTCATGTTACCTCTATAATGATACATATTTTGTTTCAATAAATATTTTCAAAATAGCCTCTCTACGTTCTTATTGGTTAACGTCCTGGCTGGGGCAATGTCTTAGATTTCTTTTTTTGTACATAAATGCAGACATCACCTTACCTCCAGATATTCCATAACGTAACCACACTTTAAAGATGATGGACAACCTTGCAACCCACAACTGCCTTCTCCTGCCATTTTATCAGGTAGTATTTCATAAAATGATTACCTCCTATAGCTGAAGGGACCCTCAGAAATTACCTAGTGCCATTTATTAATTTTATAGATGAGGAAACAGATCTGAGACTGATATTAGGGATTCCTCTGAATTTTTCCTTTATGCAGATTTGATCAGCTCCTTACAAATTTAATCCCTATACTTCATTGATTATTGCTGCAGGCTTTATACTAAAAATATTCTGTATTATCAAAAATGGCTGTGACTTCTGGGATCCCAGTGTCACTCCCAAGTTCAGTAAAACTCAGAAAATGGAATCATTCCCCAATCTGAAAGGTGATGCATTATAGCTTGATGGGATGCTACATTACAAAATATCTGGTGAAGCCTAAGGTGACACCACCACCACTCAGCTAAACAGTAGGACCTACAGCTAAGTTGAAAGCTTGTGGCCTGTAATCAAAATGACTTTTCATTGCTGGTAGCTGCAGGTTTAATTGGTGCTCTAGCTAAGAAGGCTGCCCAGAAAGGCTGGCATGGGGTGGATGTGAGAACCCATCTCTCTGTAGCAACCACGGATATTCAGGAGACTGACATTCACTCCATCAGTCAACAGTGAATGCCTACCACAAGGAAGGCACTCTTATGGGCCTTGGGGATGGTATAAAATCAAAACCACCTCTGTACTCAGTAATCCCCGACTGTATTAGACGAAACTTCTACCAGCTTCATTCGCTATCACTGACCAAATGACACTGGGGCAGAGAACTGTAGAAAGTAGCCAATCTTAAATGTCTTTGACTAGGAGTGTTTAAGGATGTGAACACTGTTCCCATCAGTTTCCTAACACATTGCATTCTCTAACATTAAGAATCTCAGAACCTTGGAGTTATGAGAGAGGTAGGAGGACATTTAATCTAAATCCCTTATTATATGGATTAGGAAACAAGAAGTCCAGGAAAAAAAGAGTGCCTTGTTTCAGGACACTACGTTTGACGAGATGGCTAAAATCTCTTTTCATAAACATTATTATACCTTATTCTGGCTTTAAGAAACACACATTTGTATTAAAAAGCTGCTATTCATACTTATAGATACTGCTTTCGCCCAGCCTGTTCTTATGAATTCTTTCAACTAACCAACACAGCTCTGTGGAAGAGAAATGTTGAGAGTATTGACTGTGACTGAAATCTTACACACTTGGTGTTTTCCATGGGTTATTTCATTATCCTCACAGGATTTTGCCTTAATAAATGAGCAAATTGGAGATTCAGGACATCTAACTAACTTGCCAAGTGCAAAGAAGTATCCCAGTTCTCTCTCTGAGGCCCAACCTCAGTGCTGACATCACCGATTAAAGAGGAGATTTAGGGCAGAATGGTCACTGCCATTTTCAAAAGCAGAATCACCCTTTCCTGCTAATAACCTTTTCCAAAATGTAAACCAGCAACTATTTACATCCCTGTTTTCTTTGGGCTTGGTTTATCACTTAACAAAAGAAACAGAGTACGAATTGTAAAGTTTTTCGCCAAATAAGACGTATTTTCCCCATAACTGCAATAGAAAGACCAGAAAAGCCCAGTGCCCCAAAGAGAACCAAAGAAAAGGCTATCTGTGTCCTTTTTGATCACTATTAAGTCAGAGAGAACTTGCAAATATCACTTTACTCCCCAGATCCTTTCCCAACGAAATGAGCAACAATTACCTCATTTGAATTTAATCCATCAGTTGTAGCCAGAGGCACTTTCCCATGCAGCACTGTGCCAGTCACCTCTTTTATTCCAAATCCTGGGGAATCAAGGTCCTCCTTGATCCACATATTAGCGGGGGAAGCCTCCTCTAGAACAGGAGTTCCTTCTTCTGAGATAGGCACTGAATCAGTGTGGGCAGTATCTCCCAGGAAGGGGACATCAGCAGGGAACACTTCCTCCATAGCAGGCACTCTATCAGCTGGGGCTGTAGGCTCCTCTGGGGTGGGCTCTCTAACAGCTGGGGGGATAGGCTCCTCTGGGGTGTGAGGTCTAAGAGCTGGGGGGATAGGCTCCTCTGGGGTGGGTGCTCTAACAGCTGGGGGGATAGGCTCCTCCAGGGTGGGTGCTCTAACAGCTGCGGCTGCAGGCTCCTCTGGGGTGGGCTCTCTAACAGCTGGGGGGATAGGCTCCTCCGGGGTGTGAGGTCTAAGAGCTGGGGGGATAGGCTCCTCTGGGGTGGGTGCTCTAACAGCTGGGGGGATAGGCTCCTCCAGGGTGGGTGCTCTAACAGCTGCGGCTGCAGGCTCCTCTGGGGTGGGCTCTCTAACAGCTGGGGGGATAGGCTCCTCCGGGGTGTGAGGTCTAAGAGCTGGGGGGATAGGCTCCTCTGGGGTGGGTGCTCTAACAGCTGGGGGGATAGGCTCCTCCAGGGTGGGTGCTCTAACACCTGGGGCTGTAGGCTCCTCTGGGGTGGGTGCTCTAACACCTGCGGGGATAGACTCCTCCAGGGTGGGTGCTCTAACAGCTGGGGGGATAGGCTCCTCCAGGGTGGGCACTCTAACAGCTGGGGTGATAGGCTCCTCTGGGGTGGGTGCTCTAACACCTGGGGCTGTAGGCTCCTCCGGGGTGGGTGCTCTAACAGCTGGGGGGATAGGCTCCTCTGGGGTGGGCACTCTAATAGCTGGGGGGATAGGCTCCTCTGGGGTGGGTGCTCTAACAGCTGGGGAGACAGGCTCCTCCGGGGTGGGCACTGCAGCAGCTGGGGTAACAGATCCTTCTGGGATGTCATCCCTTGTGGTGGGCCCTGCAGCAGCTGAAGCAGTCCCCCCCGGGGAGGGCTCTGCAACAGCTGCTGCATCCTCCTCCATGATGGCCACTGCAGCAACTGGAACAGTCCCTTCAGAAGCAGCCACTGCAACAGCTGGGGCAGCAGCCAGGATAGCCTTCTCTACAGCGACCACTGAAGCAACTGGGACATGTGCCTCAATGGTGGCCACCGAAGCAACTGGCTGCTTCTGTACGTCTGCCTCTGGGGAAGGCACTGCAGCAGCTACAGCAGCTCTCTCTGGTACAGGTGCTGCAGCAACCGGGACGTCCTCCTCTGGGACGAGCACTGCAGCATCTAGGGCATCTTCTGTAGTGGGCACTGCAGCAGTTGCGGCAGGCTTCTGTGGGAGGGTTATCCATCCCTCCAAAGCTGGTTCCGTACTACTAGCCTTGGTAACTTGTTCCTCCAGAAGAATACTCAGTAATGATTCTGTATCTCTCATTTCTGTCTCCCCACCCTCCGATGACGCCACATCCAGCGTGGGCTCTGTATCGTTTACAGCTTCCACTCCATCTCTGCTATGTCTCTGTCCACCAACCAGCAGGGGCAGATTCAGAGTATCTGACTCTGCGGACTTCCTCTGGAGATCCTGGAAGATCTGCTCTGGGAAGGCTCTGTGAAAATGCGCTGGGGCTGGGTCCTCCAAAAGCTTGGCCGGGTAACCCAGCTCTTGGCCCTCCCCATCCTCATCACAAACTTTCTCCTTGGACAATTCACAAGCATCCACGTTTCCCAAGGAAGTCAGACTGTTAGTTTCTTGATTAATAGCTCCTTTCTCACTTTCCAAGTGAATCTCATCTGTTAGTAAATGTGAATCACATGAGAACACCTCTACTTCAGGTCCTGAGGTAATATCTGTTAGTTCATAGCTAAAAGCAAAACTGAGGGGGACCCTCTCGACACACTCTTCAACATTCCCCTCAGAGTGACTGCAGTCTACCTGGGACAAACTGCCATTTTCTTTGGCCAGCTCAGCTACAAAGCCTGATAAGTCATCTTCCTGGGAAGCCCTGTGATTAGAATTGGGCAGTCCTCCTGGGTCCAGCTTTCCCAGTGACTCCAGATCAGCTGGGTGTCTGAACTTAAATTTCCCTGCAGTCTCGGGGCTAGAAGGCACTTTTTCACGCTCCTCCTCACTAACTGTGGAAGTGTCTCCTCTCCTGGTGTCAGGGTAGACAATAAGTTCCACAGCATTAGGCACCTGAGAAGAATCCAGGGCATTAAAATATTCACAATCCAATCCAGTATCAGAGTCTTTTACCCTTTCATTTAAAAGGCCTAAGTGTTCTTCTTCTAAGGCAGCCCCTGGAAAATGACTAATTACAAGTGCATTTTCTGCATCCTGGGATGGGGCCAGCCCTTCAGAAGAGGCTTGACTCTCCAGCTCAGCTAGAGGAGTTACTCCTTCTTCACATAAACACTCCTTTTCAAGTTCGAGAAACATCTGCACTGAATCTGTGTCAGAGAGCTGCTCTGAATCAACAGGACCAACAGTACATTCTAGGTCGGAAACCAGACCCTCCAGCCCCTGAACAGTTCTGTTTGCCAGCTCCCCTACAGCACTCTCACCTGTGAGAACACAACTGTAACGCAGAGGTGTATCCTCGAAAACAGAAGCCGAATGGTTCTTAGCTGACTGTGGGTCATCAGAGCAACAAATCTGACCAAGAGCTAGGTGGTCAAAAGTTCTCAAGACAGCAGCTGAGCAATCTGCCCCATCCTCTGCCACTGCTACAGTGTTTGCTTGTTCCCTTTCTTCAAAAATATCAGCCAGGCTGTTCTTTTTCTCATCTGCCGTTAGAAAAATCTTTCCTCTTTCTGACAGTTTCTCTTCCTCCCACTCCTCTTCACCCTCCATCATGATCCATCGCTCATCCTCCTCAAACTTTAGCTCAGACTCTGTTTTCTCTCTCAGGCTGGGAGTTATGAGAATATGCAATTCTGGATCCAGCAGCTCTTCACTCAGGCAAGGGGAGAGAGGTGGCATTTCCACAGTGCAGGCTGTGTCCCCAAGGGGGTGCTGCTTCTCGCTGAAGCCTCCCTTAGCTAAACTTTTCATGGCTCTGGGCCAGGTTGCACTTGAGAATCTGTGTTCCTGCATTACATCTGTGTTACCACTTGCTGCTGCAGCTTCTGATTCTAGAGGCTGGAATTCACAGGGAGAGCGCTCACTGTATGGCTGTGATCTGAAGTCCTGGCACTCGCCGCTTAAATTTTTCACATCCTGCGCTTCTGGAATATCTATTGATTTGGACACATGTTCGAGAGTCACTGACCCTGACTGAGGTTCCCTGTGGTCCAAATGACCAGAACTTTCTGTTAATGCAGAACTGGATTCCTTCTTCTCTTTCAAGGAAGGATTTGAAGCACCAGCTTCTGAAACCTCACTGAGAGAAGCTTCTATCCTTTCTGCAAATTCTGGGAAATTGGGTGGCATGAAGGACTTCCACGATCTCCTGTTAACATTGTCTTTGCGTTCTGCATTTGGTCGCCTTCTTGGTGGCACAGGTGCTGACTTCTGTACATCACTGCTTAACTTTAGTGCATCAAATATTATTCTCTCATCTAGCTTTTTGCCTTCTGGGGCTCTAGATTCAAAAACATTAGATGCTGCTCCTAATGTACCGTTGCTGGATATAGTACTTCCTTCCATCTTTTCCATGGTGCTTTTTGATGTCTGATTGAGCTTTGACCCCTGGTCAATTTGTTCATTTATCCTCATTGTATCATATATAGATCGCTGTGGAACATAACAATCCTCTATATAGCCATCCTCTTCCTCTCCTTTCCCCAGGCAGGTGGGGTTCTGCCTTAAACAGTCTGGCCTGCTGAGTGGCTTACCCATACTTTTTCAATCAAGATGAAACATCAACCTTTTAAAAGTTTTTCACCGGTTACCCAAAAATGCATTCTGCATAAGTTAAAAATCCTTTTACATGTTCACAACTGGGGACCACCAATTGGATCTGCCCTCCAGAAAAGTCTGTAAGTCCAACTCTGAAACCATACTGGGAGAAGCTCTAAGAGAAACAGCTTTTTCCTCACAGGCTAACAGTCTCATAGCTGCAGACAGTTAAGTGGTATAATTTAGTCAACAACCATAAAATAATTCCTTGTATGGCTTCTTTTGAGTATGTGTCTTTTAAGAGCACTGCTCTAATTCAGTCAGTAAAAAAACAACAAAAAAACCCATTTGATATTGACAAGTCTTATTCAGAATCTAGTTCCACTCACTTCTCACCCAGAGTTGGAAGAAGCCTTATACCAATTGTGTCCTTTAATAACAATGGCACAGCCTCCTCAGTCTTCAAGTATAGCCCAAGCTCCTAAGAATTCCTTTCATTTTATCCTCAGTTCCAGTCCTGGAGAGTCCAGCTGGTCTGAATTAGCCATTCGTCCTCCCTAGTTCGGGTGTTTGCATTTGAACTGGGCTGGTCGGCGGATATTCCTGCAACTTTAAACACAGGAAGTCCTTCATTCGGGGCCAGCTTGGGGCTTCCTGTCTCCAAAACATCATGGCATTGTTGTGGCTCCCAGAACAGCCCTGCGCTGTGGCCGCAAAACAAGGCGGAGTGGAGCCCGGCGCCGGGCCTTTGAGAGGCCGGCAAGCTGCAGCAGCGGCCGAGGGCCAGTCCAAGGGCTCACTCAGCGCGGCCCACTCCCCCGCGCCATGCCGCGCGCCCCGAGGGCCAGAGATGCCTCACCGCAGGCTGGCAGGTGGCTCCGGGCCGCGCCGGCCTCCAGTCCCGCGCTCAGGAAGTTAGTTTGTCCCTCCGGCAGCTGAGTCCCGCGTGCTGTGGGCGCCGCCTCCCCCGCCGCCGCCAGTCCCCGGCCCGCAGCCGCCGTGCCGTGGGCTGCATGTCAAGCAGCCGCCTCTATTCTCCGCCACCGCCGGCCCCACGGCCCCGCCGTCCTCCCCGCCCGCAGCTGTCACGGTCCCGGCATGCAAACTTCTGGCTGGGAACAAAAGGCTCCGCTCGGGCCGGGCGGGGACGAGTCCTCCTCCCTTGCACAGAGCGGCCCGCTCGCCCGCCGCTCGCTGCAAGTGCTAGGCTGGCGGGCGGCTCACCTCCCCCTTCCCCGCGCCGCGCCGCCGCGCCGCCCCGCCCGGGCAGCCCCCCTGGAAGCCCGGGAGCGCAACGCGGAGAGCCAAGGGGAGGAGGGCGGAGGCGGAGCCGTGGCGGGGGCAGGGAAAAGGAGCTACCCGAGCCGAGAGGGAGGGGGCGGCGGAGAGGATTGGAGGCCGAGGCTGCAGGGGCGGCGCTTCCGCGCGGTTCGGGACTAGGGAGCCCCGGCGCCAGCCGCTCGGCTCACCAAGCCCACGCCCACCGCGCCCCAGGGCCCGAGGGAGAGCCCCGCCCCCCGAGAGGGCGAGAGGAGGGGGGCGGTACCCGCGATGGGCCCCGCCGCGCCGCGCAAATCCCCTGACAAAGGAAAGCCCCGCCCTCCTCCCTCTGGCCCGACCCCCTGCCGCCCCCGCCGCGTCCGGACCCGCCGGGCTCGGAGCCCAGCCCAAGGGCGAGCGAACCCAGAGGGGCGCCCCCTCCTCCCCACAGCTAGCGGGTTCTGGCAGGGGCTGTTCGGGGCCCATCTGCCGGCGGGGTCGCGCCGCCTGCGGCGGGCCGCACGCATGGCTCTCGGCTCCGGCTCTACCACCAAAGGCTGTCCTAGTCCCTCCAATGTCACCTTTAGCGCGCCCCTGCCGGGCCAAGAACACACTACCCTTAAACCCGGCACTTTCCTGGTGTCCGAAGGCCTCTGTGAGGCCAAGTTATTGGGTGAACTCTAGGCACCTTCTCTCTTTCCCTTCTCCCGTACATCAGGTCTTGGTCCATCCTCCCACCAGAATCTCTGCTCGCAGACTTTAGAGGCGGCAATGATTGAGGAAGGGGGTCGGGGCGGTGGGGACGCCAGCAGCGGAGACCCACACCCTAACACCTGGCTTCTTTATTGCTGCGACTTCCAAGGAAACCTGAGCCTCCCTGGAGCCAGCTCAAAAGTATGCGTCTGTATTTCAAGTCTCAAAACGGAAAATACGAGAGAAAAGTGGTCCATATTCCCGGCTACAGCTTCTTGGCTTTTAGAAATGCCATCTAATCATCTGGTGACTGTTAAACCAGGAAAGTACAAAGGGCACCCCAGGAAACTGTCCAACAGAGGCAGCTGCATTTCTGAAGGCGTGCAATACTCTGCTCTCTTTGTGATGGTCATTTTCTGATTTTATGAAGGAAAAGCAACAAAGTCTACTAAAATTTCTGAATCTCTTTTGAACCATGTGGTCAATATAGATGGTTAAACTTACGTAAAAGTTATTTCTATCCTTTACACAAACAGTGAGTGAAGCCAATAGTTGGCATATGGAGATCTGGCAGTGAACCTCTGAGCTGAGCCTTAGGCTTTACTCAGAGAGCCAGAGAGGTCCTTGGCAAAAATGAGGTGTGGGCTGAAGCCTATGATCAGAATTAAGCAACTAAAGGGGTGCCTGCCTGGCTCAGTCGGTGGAGCATGTCTGCCACTCTTGATCTCGGGGTCATGAGTTCTTAAAAAAAAAAAGAATTAAGCAAATTAAAAAAGACTGTGCACTGGCAAAATGTGTTATACTCCACTTCTCCCTTCGAAAGAGACTGCTGATCAATTCTGCCCTGTCAAATCCAAAAGACTATCTCCTCATCTGTAAACCAAAGGGGAAGGGGATAGACTAAATTGTGTCTTGATAGCCTTTCTAACTTTTTCTTTAGTTCTGAAAGTTTTAAAGAAGCCATACCAGAATTCTGAGTCTTCCTGGTCCTATACTGTAAGACACTAGAAACCCCGTCCCCTGAAGAACAAACGAGAAAGAACCAAGAATTCTTGACCTAGAGAAAGTTCCAGGCAATGTGATCAATGTGAAGTATCTGAAGGGCTGGGATGTGGGAGGAAGGAGGCTTGTACTGGATGTCTCCTTAAGCTGGCACACTAAGATCCAAGGGCGGATTTGAAATCAACAAAAAGCCTTCTCACAGCTATTCAAAGAATAAAGTGTCCCCTAAAATGATGACCTTCCTGACCCTTGAGGTGTTTGAGCAGAAATCTATACAATCATTTGGCAAGGATTTGGGGAAACAAATCTTCTATCAGTTTGTCAGGGTGAATTTTAAGGTCCCTTCTAAGTCTGACACACTGTGATCCTAAGGTATGATCAGCCTACAGATCTGATACTTAACACTTCAGGGAATCTGGGTCTTAATTTTCCTTTAATTATTCAGTACAACTGGAAAAACCCAGGGAAGGCAAGATCAATTTCACTAGCAAGTCTCCCCGGCCAAATACACTCACTTAAGTGTTCAGATATCATAACAGACTGTTTAGTGTGCCAGGGCCCCTCTGGTTGGAAGAATCTGAGGAATTCTGGCTCTCGACTAGGGTGGGTGGTTATTCCATTATAAAGAATGATCTTGATGTGGAATCACAAACTTCATGGCCAGAAATTCCTTTCCTGTTTCCTCACCCAGTCAGGTGCCAACCAATTCAGTCTTTTTAATCCCTCCCCATATCTATCTATTTACCTTATCCTCACTATTCTGGCCAAATGCTCTATATTGTGATATAAATAAACAGAGCATTTTAACAATTATGAAGTTCAAATTCAAAGTATTTACTGGCTTAAGTTATACTCTCTGACTATAAAGTGTTAAGAGATTTATTATAGAGAAATCTCCCCAAAGTTCAAATACAGTCTATAGAAAGGATTACATAAAGTTGCCCAATTCTCTCCCCCACCACAAAAAAAGAAGCCAGAGAGTGCTATCTGAGTGCACTGCTCCTTTTTTATCATCAGTATGTGTTTAGGAAGAAATCAGGAGAGGAAGCACAGGGTTCTTTCCTCCACATCTTTTTTTTTTTTTTTTTTTTTTAAATCTGTTCATGAGTTTCTCTTTAGTTTTGGTATGTGGAACTCTGCCAATAGCCATCTCAGTGACTGAAATAAATACCTGATATAGCTTTCAGCCTCTTGTTACCCTGATAGCTCCAACAAAAAAAGCATCTGTTCATTTCACATGCTGTGTGTAAACTTTTTAAGAGACAAGTACAGGGAGCTCCAGAGAACCTCTTTGGATGCTTCCCCCACTCCTGTAACCACAAATACAAGTGCTGAAGCCAAATTTCAAATTAGTTTCCAGTTAGTTGATTACAGAGTTCAAAGAATTCTCTACTTATTTTGAGATTCCTAAGAACGAAATTTGGTGTTGGATTTTCTTTCAGTGAACTTAGAAGAAAGAACAATCCTGGTCCTTCCTGCTGTCTTCTTAATTAAAGACAGCTGGGTGGAGTCTCCTCACACCCTAACACAGCTCCCTCTCCAAGTTTTGAACCCGACATTTTGCCTTTGCTCCTTTGCTCCAGTCGTAAACCACCAGCTTCCTAGGACAATCTGGAGACCCCAGGTCCACACTTCCCAGATTCTTTAATGCCTTTTCATGCACCCCACTCTCTTGGAGGATTAGTTCTGATTAGAGGAGGATACAGAAGACTGGTTACATCTTGCACATTTTAAATCTACAAAATGCCTTTCATCTTAGGCTCGCTAGACTTTACAAGCATTTATTTAGTGGCAAGTGGAAACGCCACAGTATTAGTCTGTACCTGTTGGGCATCAGTAACTACCATCCTAAGGTGTTTTTATTACATAAAGATGGCTATGGAGTGGCTCATTAAGCAATACAACATGATGTGAAGTTTCTTTTAAATGGGATACTAAGGATTTTGATGCTCTGTGAGCTCACATGTGTTTCCAAACCCATGAGAAAACTTTCCACACACTCTGCAGGAACTCTCATGACCCCTGTAAGCCCTTTCCTGCTTGCAGACTTTCCAAAAGACAGTGTATTAATCCCTCTTTTAGCCACTCACCAAGATAGTAATGACAAAAGCACCGGGCCCTGCGAATTAGAAAAGACTGGACAGAAGAGTAC
Source organism: Martes martes (assembly GCF_963455335.1). NCBI lineage: Eukaryota > Metazoa > Chordata > Mammalia > Carnivora > Mustelidae > Martes > Martes martes. Next base: position 161,521,442 of record NC_137891.1, read on the forward strand.
AGGGAAGGAAGGCAGGGGGAATCAGGGAAGGCTTTATGGAGGGAATTACATTTACTCACTGGGATATGGATATGTAGAGATGGTAAAGACAAGATTTCTAAGTGAAAGGCTAGAGGCAGGGAGCCTACAGAAGCAAATTCAAAGTCAGCATGGCTTACATACAGTAAGTATGAAAGGGAAAAATGAGAGGTCAGAATGGTAAGTAGCTCAAGGCCAGTTCACCAAGGCCCTTGAATGCCAAGCATGAATTTATGCTTCTTTATTCAGAAAACCATTATGACATTGAAATTTACTTATTTAAACTTACCAAGGGCTCATGAGAGTTACTGAGTGGTGCTAGGAAAGTCTCCCAATAGTTTGAGAGTGCTCATTAAACTGCCATTTAATATATGTGATCTCATTTTAAAAATCCAAATTCTTAAATTAAAAATAAAGCTTGAGGTGGTAAATTTACTTGTCCAAAGTAGCATAGCTAGTGAAAATTCAGGCTCTTAAGATTTGAGCTTATGTTTGATGATACTGCATTGGTTTCTGTACAGAAGAAGCTATAGATGGGCGAGATTGAAGGTGGAGCAATCAGGAGGACTTTGCAGCTCAGTCAAGAGGTAAGAAAAGCCTGAACTCATGAAAATGAGGAAGGGAGCTGTGAAGGAAATCACAGAAACAGAATATTTGGACTTCAAAGCTGACCAGACAGAAGGTAGAGGTTAAGGGGAAAACAAAACAATGCTATAGCATTACTCTTGTATTTCTGAGGGTATAATTGTCCTATAAAACAGCAGTAGAGGGGAAGAAACTATTTGAAAATGTAAACATTCAATTTAGAGTATACTGAGTATGAAGTACTCAAAGGCAACCCATGGGGAGGTGTCCAGAAAGGTCCCTTACACAAAAGATAGAGGTTTGGGGTAGAGATACAGATTTGGAAGCCTTCCCCCATAGAAGAATGAGGGGGTGGACATCCAGGAATTAAATGTGGGTTAAAAGGGAAGAGGGCAGATGACCGATATTAGACCACATACTTGGGAAGTAGGAGGACAAACCAAAAAAGAAAGCCCAATAGCAGCCAGAGAAGAGAATGGAGAGAATACCATGTCAGGAAAGAAAATGCACAGGAGGGTTTTGAGAGCGAAGAAGCTATGATGTTAAATGCTGCATAACAGATGAGGAGGACAATGAGTTAGACAAGACTACTAGACTTCACAACTAGGACATCAGTGCATACTTCCAAGAGAACAGTCTCAGTGCAGTGATAGTGGCTGGATCACATTAGTGGGTTAAGGATAAGCAGTGGTGAGAAAGTACTGATCCTCCCTTCTTCCTGAGACTCTGTTCATTTGGCTTCTATGACATGATGCTATCCTGAGGCTATCTTTTTAACTAGTACTTCTTTGACCTTTGGGTTCCTCTTTCTGTCCTCTTAAGGCAAGTAATTTCATAAGATGTAGCCTTGATTCTTTTCAACTTGTTCAATATTTACTAGGGTCTACTATGTGCTCTAAATTATGCCAGACACCAAGGGAGAAAATGATGAGCAATATGCAGTCAGGAACCTATATTCCAGTAGGGGCGGCAGACATTCATTTTAATTCACTTGCAGTAAGTACTCTGAAAAAAAGCAAGCAGTACTAGGAGAGCATCAGTCAAGGGGGCCTGATCTGCAGGCTCAGGAAAGGCTCTCCTGAGAAAATGGCCATGTGGGCTTTCACTTGGGACTGAGAGTAGTCATTCCTGCTCCAGGTTTGCAGGACTTTACAACTTTCGCATGTTAACAACTTCACAAAACTGCTTGGTTATTTCTACGAAACAGGCCTTTGGGGTGAATTGCCAAGAAATCTTGCTATAGGGGTCCTTTTTCCAATATTAGAAAAGGAGTTAGGATAAATAATTCAGAGGGAAGAGATTTATGAAAACTGTCTCTTCCATTTTGTTACTAAAGCAATTCTTACCATCGATTGACAACCAACCAACTTTGGTTTGAATGTAAAGAACTGGACCCAAATCAGAGCTTTTCCTTTGGGAACAAACTGCAAGATGACAGAGACATTAAATGGGTCACTTAGATAGATGCAATGAATTCAAGCTGGAGGAGGTCTCGGAGAAGTTCAATTTCTTTGAATTCTTAGCATCCTCCTCCCTTGACTCATATATACATAAAACCGAATATTAAAAACATTTCTGCTGAAACTGTGAAGAATTAAAGCTTTTCTGTAAAACTATCTGGATCTGGTATATATGCTTGGCAGAGAGATTAATTATATCTGTGTTTTTTAAGCTGCTTTTCTCTGAAACTAAGCTGATACCTTTTCCCCCTCACACCTCCAAGTTTTAATTAGAGATTGATTAATATTAAGAGATATCTCTCCCAAAGATGCTGACTTGGTAGTTGCCACTGTATGGCAACAGGTGAACATAACATGGTCTATGTTAAAAGCTAATTAGGCCAAGGACCTCGAGATCATTAAAGCTGATCTGATGGGTAACTCTGAGTTACTGAGGAAGTCACTGAGCTGGTAATGGCTTCTGGTTAATTCTGGTTAATGATATGAAAATAACACTGATTTGTAGAACACATAAGCCAAGGTCAAAATGGTCTCAGAAAAACATGCTCACTGTGGGATTTTGATATGTATAAGTTAACAAGTTAATGAGTAAGTAAGCATATGTATGTATGTGTGCATCAAGTACATTTAAAGTTGTGTTACGAGTCATGACCTATATTGCCTATATACTGCAACTCTAATGTTAGAAACCAGCTCTATACTTGTTCCCCACAAAAACTGCTCAGGAAAACTGTTGTCCATCCACCTGTTTCACTGCTGCCGAGCTAATTTTACTTTACCCTCATAATTTCCATTTTTCCAAGAAGAGAAAGAACTAATCTAATCGGGTACTGGGCCCTAGAGCAAATCTTCTGGAGAATAATTATTTCTAGGCACAAAAGGCATAACTTCTTATTAAAAAGATTTTATAATATTCTAATTTGTATGCCTGGATACTTTTTTTTTTTTCTTAAATAAGAGATTATAGGGGCGCCTGGGTGGCTTAGTCTGTTGGGTGTCTGCCTCGGGCTCAGGTCATGATCCCAGGGTTATAGGATCGAGCCCCACATCCAGCTCCCTGCTTGTTGGGAAGCCTGCTTCTCCCTCTCACCTGCTGCTCCCTCTGCTTGTGTTCCCTCTCTTGCTCTCTCTGTCAAATAAAATAATAAAATCTTTTAAGAAAAAAATAAATAAATAAAAATAAAAAATAAGAGACTATTGTCATTTATTGAGCACTTAATATATGCTTAGTGCTTTCATCTACATCACTTCATTTAACTCTCATAAAAACTCTAAAGGTAACCATTTCACATTTTATAGTTAAAATAACTATACAGAAAGGTTAAGTGATTTCCCCCAAGGTCACATGCAGCTAGTAAATGACAGAGCCAGAACTCAAAGCTGAGTATTTCTGACTCAGACTCATTCCTTTTTTTTTTTTTTTTAAACTACACTAAGTTGCATGCAGTATGAAGACTCTTCCTAGCTGTGAACTAATCGGGCCAGTGACAATGACTCTAAAGTGATGGGTAACAACTACAAGATGGTATTTCAGGATCTGGCTTTGGTTAAGCGCAACTTAAGTAGCAAGTTTCTTTGTTTTGTTCAGGCTAATATCAAAATGAAACTGTGTTCCTTTAACATATGCTAACTAGTAAAAAAGGAAGAGAGCCCACAGGCAAGGAGAGGTGAAGAATCTAGGCTAGGATTAGAATTTCTCAGGATTCACAAGGATTTGCCTCAGGTCTTGCAAAGTAGACAGCATTTTGAATCCCAGAGCTCACATGGCTTATGAGAAATAAAGAGCACTCATCTAATCAGTCATATATTCACTCCATATATTCACTCATAATCTCCAAGTACATGCACACCAATATGTTAACTACTTCTAGGGACACAAAAACGAATTCACTGAGATTAGAGATGGGACAAATGCATAGAATCAGAAAACACCAAAGTTTAGCAGTCCATGATAAAGGCCAAATGAGTTACACATCTTAAGTGGTTTAGGAGAACCGAAGTTGTGAGCTGGGTAGATCAAGGAGGCTTTGGGGGGAGACACACAACTTAGACCAAGCCTTGAGGATTGGGTAGAAATAGGCGAAATGTATAAGGAGGGTTTGGGATGACTGGATGGGGTGGATGGGTGGTCTATATAGGAAATAACACTGGAAAAATAGTGGGGATCAAATATGGAGTTTCCATGGCTGCAGAAGAAAAAGACTAGAGGCACAGATATAGACCAGTTCTGAAGGAAGCCATAATTTAATCCATCAGATCAGATGGCTCCTACATTGGTCTGGGTGAAGGATAAGCACCCACAGAAAGAAGGGTGAAAATAGAACCCAAGGGAAAAGCACCTTGGAGGCCCAAGTTCTAGAAGGCTACAGCATAATTTGTCTTTTTTTTTTCCGTGGGAACCATGTGCGTACATGCTTGCTGTCCAATCAGAGAAGCTCTCTGCATTCCTAACAGAGGATTCTTTGTTCCAAACAGCAAGGCTCCAAAGAGACAAAGTCTGATAAAATCACACTGAGATCAGGACTCCCAGCTGGTGCTGGGGCTGATGCCATTCCATAACACACCCTACAGGAAGCAGCTTGAGATACACAGTTGATTGATTTCCACAGCAGGAGGCTTGTGGCGGGGTGGGGACTGGTCAAGTATTAAGAGAATTCTTTAGCCACTGACTCAAATTAGTTCACCAGGATCCTAACTTTATCCAACAGATCTGTGTAAGTCACTCTCCGAACTAACACTATTTTAACTTATTTTTTTTTTAAAAAAGGGAGGAAAACCACGAATATTTGCCAGGCAGTGCAACTCTTTTGTCAATTAACTCTTGTCATGGCATCTGAAGAGGGAAAAAAATATCAAACCCCCACCTTGCTAGAAGTGGGCTGAATAAGATGCTAGTAGCAGCTCCTCTAGTTGTAGCAGTCAAAAATGTCTCTGGGGGGCGCCTGGGTGGCTCAGTGGGTTAAGCCTCTGCCTTCGGCTCAGGTCATGATCTCAGGGTCCTGGGATCGAGCTCCGCATCGGGCTCTCTGCTCAGCAGGGAGCCTGCTTCCTCCTCTCTCTCTCTCTGCTTGCCTCTCTGTCTACTTGTGCTCTCTCTCTCTCTGTCAAATAAATAAATAAAAATCTTTAAAAAAAAAAAAAAATGTCTCTGGATATTGCCAAATGTCCCCAAGGGGGAAAACTACCCCCAATTATTGGTTAAGCATGGTTTTTGGTACCAAACCTTTCTAATCCCAGTTCTAATAGTCACTTGCTGTTGGCTTGAACAAGATACTATTAACACCTTCAAGTTGCAGTTCTCTTGTCTGCAACTGGAATTTTTTTTTTTAAGATTTTATTTCTTTATTTGATAGAGAGAGAGATCACAGGCAGAGAGGCAGGCAGAGAGAGGGGGGGAAGCAGGCTCCATGCTGAGCAGAGGGCCCGATGTGGGGCTCGATCCCAGGACCCTGAGACCATAACCTGAGCCGAACGTAGAGGCTTAACCCACTGAGCCACCCAGGCGCCCGTGCAACTGGAATTTTAAATGTCTCATTGATGGGGGATTACGGTTTGAGCTGGGACTTAGGGTGTCTCTCACCAGACTTGCCACCACACATCACTGCCACTGCACTCCCTTGTGCCTGCTTCCCATAACACACTGTCCCCCCACAAGGCCTGGCATGGAGCAAGTGCTCAGTAAGAATGGACTGAAAGGAATAACAAGCCCCTTCCTCCCAACCCCCACCAAGGGATCCATGGACCATCACCATGCAGCACTTATTCTTATCCTGGAGAGGCCAAAGTTCTGAAAGGTCCATGTTTCAAATCACAGTGTTAGTAGCAGGAAAACAGCTCGTGAAGGCCTAGGGAGTAAGTATGTCCCATTAATCTTCCACGGCCAACACCAGAGACTGGTATTTGAAGAGCACTTGGTAGTGGTAGTGGCTAAGTATTAAGGAAGGTGGGGAGGGAGCACATTCTTCCCATAGCTAGGTTTCCCAACCAGGACAGCTGAGACTTGGGAAGAATCCGTTTGGCAGGAGACAGCCCTTTGGTGCAGTGATGCTTTGGTGCAGTGACCTGACACGACTCCCCGTGGGACTCATTTCATTCCTGGTGAACCAACCAAGCCTAACAATAAAGTGCTCTTCAGAGCAACTCATCACACTTCCTAGAGGCTCCCTGTTTATGCTACGACCCGTGTGCCAGGCAGCTAGCTTGAAAGTGCCTGGGATTTTTCTGAAGCTACAGCTGAGGACCAGGCCAAGGCTTGAGACTGGTTCATTTCCAGACAAAATGAGAAACGGTCCTGTTCTGCAAGTCTGTGCTTATCTCAACCATGTTCACTAATCAAATATTCAACAATGAAGGTAAGTTCTGCATGGGGTGAATTCTAGTTTTTCTGGAAACATATTTTTCTTCCTTCGTGTACAAGATCATATGGTGAACCTCAGCTGCAAATGCTACGTGCTGACACGATCTGCGAAGAATTTCAGTAAACTAAAATCAAACTGCTCAGTCCTTTCTTTTGTTGCTTTAAAATCTTCCCTTGCTATCAAAATTTCCAGACAGATTTTGGTGGGGGGGGGCGGTTGAAATCCATCAATGCTTTCTTGACGAGCTTCCATTTGGTTTTACTACCTTCACTGAAGCGTGAGGCTCCTTTAAGATGATGTAATGGTTGCAATCTTGGGATTTTGCTTTGTGATGCTGTTATTTAAAATACTAATGGGGATACTGTAAAATGGGGCTGGAAAGACTTCAACATAAAGCAAACCTGAAGTCCTTAAAGGCGCCTTCTTCACCTTCTCCCCCCCCAGTTGCTACAGTGGGGGCTGAAGGGATTATTACAGAGCACTGGGATTCTTTGGGTGGGGTGTTGAGGGGTGGGCTCTGAAGGGTTATAAATAGCAGCAGCCAAACTGTGAGTTCCTGGGCTGAGGCGAGCAACTGACAGACCATAGTCTCCCCTTAAAGGCAGGGAAGGAGGGACGCCTGGGTGGCTCAGTTGGTTGGGCGGCTGCCTTTGGCTCGGGTCATGATCCCAGAGTCCTGGGATCAAGCCCCGCATCGGGTCCCAGGACGCTGGGATCATGACCCACATCAGGCTCCTTGCTCTGCACAGAGCCTGCTTCTCCCTCTGCCACTCTGTCTGCCTGTGCTCACTCACTCTCTCTCTCTCTCTCTGACAAATAAATAAATAAAATCTTTTTTTTAAAAAATTTATTTATTCGACAGAAAGAAAGAGAGACAAGTAGGCAGAGACACAGGCAGAGGGACAGGGAGAAGCAGGCTCCCTGCTGAGCAGAGAGCCCAATGCGGGGCTCGATCGCACATCCTGGAGACCATGACCTGAGCCGAAGGCAGAGGCTTTAACCCACTGAGCCACCCAGGCGCCCCTAAATAAAATCTTTAAAAAAAAAAAAAAAAGGCAGGGAAGGAGGAAACCTCCTGAAGTATTTCCACACAGGAAGTTCCTCTTCTCTTTAGAAATGTATCATCAACCAAACACCTGCATCAACAACTCCACGAAAAATAAACTGCTGACGCCAGGGAAAGTGCCTAGGAAACTTTAAACCAGACACGGATTAGTACCAGCAAAAATCAGGAGTCCAGGGGCGCCTGGGTGGCTCAGTGGGTTAAAGCCTCTGCCTTGGGCTCAGGTCATGATCTCAGGGTCCTGGGATCAAGCCCCGCATCGGGTTCTCTGCTCAGCAGGGAGCCTGCTTCCCCCCCTCCCTCTGCCTGCCTCCCCCCCTCTCTCTGCCTGCCTCTCTGCCTACTTGTGATCTCTGTCTGTCAAATAAATGAATAAAATCTTAAAAAAAAACAAAAAACAAAAACAAAATCAGAGGAGTCCAGGGCTTGGCCTAAAGGAAGGCTGACTTAGAGGCAGTTGCTGCTACCACACAGTCTTCATCAGATTAGGAGAAGGTGTCTGCTACATAAATATTTAACTTAATCAACCAGCACCTTTTCCCGCTGAATTCTAAGTTTCCCACATGTAGGTTGCAGTTTTCTTCAAGGCAGTGGTTCTCAACTGAGAGAGATTTTTGCGTTCCAGGGGATGTCCAGCAATGTCTAGATAGGCATTTTTGGTTGTTACACTGGGGCAGGGTTGCTACTGGCATGTAGTGGGTGGAGATCAGAGAGGCTGCTGAACATCCTGCCATGCACAGGACAGCCCCCCACCACAAAGAACTATCCAGCCTAAAATATCAAGGGCATTCTCTCTACTGTTCTAGGGCATTCTCTTTACTTCCTTGGACCCTCATAGTTCCTATTGGAGTAGACTTGTTTAAGGAAGGAAGGGGGAAAGAAGTAAGGAAGGAAGAAAGGAAGTAAGGAAGGAAGGGAAAGGAAAGGAAAGGAAGGAAGGAGGGAGAGAAAAAACCAAGACAGGCCAAGAGTCAGCACAAGGCAGGAGCGGGGCTGCCTACTCAACTTATCTTGCTGTTGTAAAGCTGGAAATACTGAAACCTCCAGGTGACAGACAGGTCACACCAAGTGTGATTTCCTTTCTTTCCAAGGGCAGGTAGATAATGCTGATCTTATTTGCTTTATTCTCTAGTGAATCTAACTGGCAAAACTGGAGATGGGCTGATACTGTCTTTGTAATTGTTTGAAAGGCAGGGAAGTATCTTTGTACAAATTGGCAGCCTTTCAGGTCCATGTCAAGCCCTGTCTTCTAAGAGTTTTCATGTGCACTCAGAGGGAAGCCTAAACTCGCCTTCCATAAAGAAAAAAAAAAAAATCAAAGAGATTTACAAGGCTTTCTTGTTCTGGTGGGATACTGAGGTCTCCAGACAAAGGCTGTAAGCGCGTGCAATCCCTGACCCTGGGCTCTACTCAGCCTGAATTAGGATTGAGGACAGTCCTAAGGAAGCCTGCTGCCTTACCTATATCCCACCAGTCCAGCCTCAAAGGCAAGGAAGGAAAAGATGCAACAGGCTTGGGTGCTTCCAGCGCACCATTAGGCAAAGTGAACCTTTGTGAGAAACCTATGGACCCTAAAAGGGTTTCCATTTTTCCCACTTGTTCTTTCTTGTCACCGAGTGTGGCATGCTGAATCTGAAGCCTGGCCCAAATACACAGTAAATATAAATTAACACATGAAGGGGCACCTCGGTGGCTCAGAGGGTTGAGCCTCTGCCTTCGGCAAGGGTCATGGTCTCAGGGTCCTGGGATCGAGCCGGAGTTCGTTCGGCTCTCTGCTCAGCGGGGAGCCTGTCCCCCTCCCCACCCCCTCCGCCTGCCTCTCTGCCTACTTATGATCTCTGTCTGTCAAATAAATAAATAAAATCTTTAAAAAAAATTAACACATGAAATACAGAGTGCAAAGAACATCCGGGTTTCCTGATGCTGCTCTTGATGCCCAAATCACCACCTACTTCTTGACTGAGAGGCCACTGTGGTTCTTGGGCAGAGGGGTGTGTGTTTGTGTGTGTGTGTGTGTGTGTCTGTTTCTGTATGTGTGTGTGCATGTGTGTGTACAGGAAGGGGTTTGAAAGTTTGAGACTCAGAATGATTTCAATTCTTGACTATAAAACTGGCACAGGGAATTTCAAAATGAGGAAAGCCTCTTGTTATCATCAGAGTTACTAGATTTCTTTGGCTTGAGTTTCAGTGAAATAAAGGTCCCTCCTTTCTTGTTAGTGTCCTGTTATGCACATACGATTCCTTCTCCTCAATAATCACTGACTCTCTTATTCAGGAAAAGAGAACTTCCTGAAGAGATTAGCCAACTTCTTTTCCTTCCAGTTTTCTGAAAACACGCTCAACATTCTCATTTGAGATTTCTGGAATGACTGAATCCAGTAAAGCACCTAATTCAGGAAGGTTTGAGGTTTTTGCTTGTTTAGAGTGGGAGAGGTCTCTCTTCCCATCTGATAGATCCTCACTGGCTGACCAGATTCTATCATTTATTCAGAAGCAACTGATGGAAAAGCCTTCCCTCAGAATAATGACTTTCAGTTTTTCACGTTCATTTAAGGAGGAAATAACTTTTCCCACAAGCTGCCTTTCTACGCATTTCTCAGCACTACTGCACCACCCCAAGTAAGCCCAGGGTTGTCCCCAGACCTGACTCATCTGTCTTTTCCACCCATCCGCAGTGGAGTTAGCCAGCTCAGAACAGAGCCCACGCTCCTGTCTATAGACTCATATCCTCTGCTCATCAGCAGATTCTGTGCTTAGAGTGTGGTCCCACCACCGGACTGGATCCCAGGACCCTGAGACCACGACCTGAGCCAAAGGCAGATGCTTAACCAACTGAGCCATCCAGGCACCCCTCTGGTTTTGACTTATTAAAAACACTTTGACTTATTAAAAACACTTTGAGGCTGAAAGCAGAGTCACGCTTTATGAATCTTGTCTGCTGGTTTAGTGATGGAAGATTAATCCATTGCTGGATATAGAGCACATTAACCCAAAACTCAATACTCAAACCATGAAAATGACGCAGTCCTTAGAATGGGTCCAAAAAGACCTTCCCTTTACTCAACCTCTAGGGGACTGTAGAGCTGACATACTGAGCTTCCCCCCCCCCCCCCCCCCCCCCCCCCGCACTGTTTTCACTTCCCATGAGCTCAGCAGGAGTTGAGCCAGGAGTGTGCTCCTCCCCTCCTGACTGAAGGCCTTTGCTGGGAGGAGGCAAAAACACTTCCCAACGCCTTTGACTTTATAAGGCGGACCTGTGGAATCAGACTTCTGATTTGCGCCCCCAACTTGAGGAGGATACACACAGGGCACACAGCTCCACCACCCTCTTTCTCTCTTTTCTTCCAGTCTTGCATTTCAACACCAGTCCCCTGCAGAGAAACACACTCTGAGGTGACCAGCTCATCAGTGTCTGGTCCCAGCCTTCACAAGGTATTGGTAGTGGGAGGTATTTTCTTAGAAATCAGTGAAACAGGGGCACCTGGGTGGCTCAGTGGGTTAAAGCCTCTGTCTTCGGCTCGGGTCATGATCCCAGGGTCCTGGGATCGAGCCCCACGAGCCCTACATCCCCACATCGGGCTCTCTGCTCGGCAGGGGACCTGCTTCCTCCTCTCTCTCAGCCTCTCTCTCTGCCTACTTGTGATCTCTGTCTGTCAAATAAATAAATAAAAATCTTAAAAAAAAAAAAAAAGAAAGAAATCAGTGAAACAAATATACTACCGTAAACGACTAAGTAGACTGAACTCTGAGCACTTATAAATAAAATACGGTAATGGCCAGTAATTTCTTAAAATCTTTCAGCTACATCAAAATTCAGAATGTTTCTAGCAACCAAGGATTAGATGAAAAGGAAATGATTAGTTATCCTCAAATCCAAACACTCTGTATGCCTGCCTATGGACTCTTTTTTATATTCCAGCTTGTATTTAATGCAATTTTAACAGGCTTGTTTACTTCATTTTCTAGCTCACTGAAGATGAGAAGCAAGGGACAGACTGCTAAAGGCAGGCCCAGTGACGGCAGTGAGAAGTCACTGCAGGAGGAAAGAATCCCTGCTAGCCGTGGAAGGGGAAGAAAGAAGCTACACACACACTAAGAGGCACTAAACAAGAACTTCAATACCCAACTCAACCTGCAGAGACATTTAGGAACATTCAGTACAAAGCAGCCCCAAATGTCTCTAATATCCTTGAGGATATCCCCATCGGAGAGAACCGCATCATCTTTTTACTAATGTTAACCTACAGTCATCAAAAAAAACGTCTGTATGACATAGTTAAAAGATTAGGCAAATAAGATTTAAAATAATTCCCATGTAAATCAGAATCTAGTTTGATAAAATTATTTTGGAGCCCAAAGGGATAGGCTTCAGTTTTCTAAGAAATTCATTTAGTTAGTTAGACAGTTAATCCTAAGTAACCCAGAGCCTAGAGAAGACAGTCTCTCCTTGGAGGCGCTTACAGTGGAAGAGGCAGGGACACCATACGTGATGAAGTGAGAGGCCTGCCTGCCCCAGGAATGGAGGTGTGGGAGTTTCCAAGAGGAAAACACGTGGGCTCACGGGTCTGAATTTTCCCTTCCTCCCCTCTCCTTATTTGGGGCCTCAAGAATCCCCAAAACGATGACTTTTCACTCCAAAGTGCACTGTCTCCAAACACTGGAAGGGGCCTTCAGCCAACGTTCCGCTTCAGAGCTGAACATCCCCTAAGCTGAGGGCCCTTCTGCAACAGCCACCCTTCTTTACTTGGTCTTGTAACTTTTCTCAGGACCACGGGGCTCTGACCTGGTGTTAACACCACCTCTCCATCCGTGTCTGTACTTGAAAGAATCCTGACAGGCAGGGGTTTTAGGGAACAAAGAGACTCTGACGGAAGGAGTATGATGGTGTACGTGGGAATAATTAACACCAGTGATGGAAGCGAAGTGCTGGAAGTAGCCTTTCCACATCTACTCTGTGCACCAAGAAGGAAAAGCAGCAGAGGGGCCGCCAGCAGTGGAGTGAGGCCCTCTTTGGCAGTGACAAGAGAGGAAACTCAGGATGAAAGGGTCCCATCCGAAAGCCATGACCCGCCAGACCTGAGAGTTCCAAACCCCTAACGTGGAAAATCGTATTTTTGAGTCAACTCCTCCCATCTTCCCCTGTTGTTTTAATTTTAACTCACAAAATCTCAGGATTGGAAATTCTGACTCAGGCAAAGAAATAAAACATTTTTGCACTTAGGGTGGTGCTTTTCAAACTCTCCTATAGGCCAAGAACTTGTACTCCTGAGGGTTTGGGTTATAGTCTTTAAGCACTGCCTGATATAAGTTGGAAATTTCTTTGAAATGTCACATTTTACCTTAGTAACTCATGAGAATTTTGATTTTACTTCATAATACATCAGCAACTTTCCTCTGAAAAAGGAGGGAAAAAAATCAACACTTTGGGAAGATGACCCTTGTTTATGACTTCTCACATCTCAACTGAAAAACAGGGACCTGGAGAAACACCTGGGGCTGTTACAAATCTCAAGAGGAGATTCTCAGAGTAAACAGTAATATTTGGACATTTCTTTCTATACCCTTAGTTGGTTATCAACATTGAAATAAATTACAACAGAAAAATGTTCAAACCAGTTGCCCAGAATCCAAGAGACTGTTTAGTCTCCAGACAGCATGCTCTGATGGTGTTGGAAGTGAGAACAGAGGCCCCGGGGACAGAAGTTAAGATGTATATACAATGGGTTTCCAAGCTATATGAAAAGAAATACGTATCAGATAGCAAAAGATTAAAAAACAAAAGGGCAAGACCTACCTTAAAATCTGCTAGTTGTTGGTTGATGAGATCCACTTCGGTCCCCACGACCCACTGGAGGGCCTCCCCTTCCTCTGCTGCCGTGGTCATGTCATTGAGGGCTTTCAGCTTCCTGTAGAAGTCCTCCACGCGGCCCAGCGTCAGCTCCAGTTGCTCCTGGCGAGCCCTGCTCCTCTCTGTCAGTTTACCACACTGTTTGTTCAGGGCTTCGAGCTCCCTCTTGAGACCTAATAAGTCCAAAGTCCCCTCTTCCTCTAGCATCTGCCGACACTCTGCTTCAGAGGCCTCTACGTCTAACCTGAGGGCTTGGATTTTGTGGAGGAATAGCCGTACATCCTCAATTTGGGACTGGAGGCTATCGGTGTCTCTGCCAATGGCACCCATGCCGTCTAGCTCATCGTCCAGGTCCGCCAGCTGAGAAAACATCTCTCGAACTCGGCAGTGAAACTGGCCAATCCCCTCCAGCTTGTTCTCCATCGCCATGCAACCACTGTTCACTCTCTGCTTCACTTCCAGGAACTCCTGCTGGGTGACCTCAGCTTGATGTAGAAGTTGGGAAGCATCAGATCCATCTGGGGCATCTTCTACCAAGCCCCGAGTGAAGTTCCTCAGATAGTCTACCTGGGGCTCCAGGGTCTGGAGCACTTCCTGTTGAGCTCTTAGCTTCTCCAGGTTCTTGTTGCTACAAGCTTGAGAGCCCAGAGCATCAAAGATCTCAAGTTGGTGTTTGGCCCCTTCAACCTTCTTTTCAATATTTTTGAAGCTTTCCTGAAACTCCTTGAGTCTCTGAGTCATTTCTTCAAGAGACCCTGTTTTGGTCTGTAGTTCTTCTGTAATGGAATCCATGTTCTGGTTGATCCCAGCCTTCTCATCCCGGATATCATCTTCATCCGTTTCCGAGGAGTTGATCAGAATGTCAGCAGCACTGTTCAGGATTTCTAGCAGGGAGCGCCGCTTTTCCACCTCACTCAGCATAGCCTTTGATCTCAGGAGACTGGACTCTAGCTGCACTGGGTCCAGAGTGACCTGCAAGTCCGGCATCTTGGCCTTACAATCTTCTATCCATGGCACGAGGTCTTCCACATGCCATTGATATTTCTGAGCTTTCTGCAGACAGTCCTTGAGCCTGGATTGTCTATCTGCAGTTTTTTTACTAAGCTCTTCCCAGTGGCTTTTGAGCTCAACCAACTGGTTTTGTAAAGTCTTCTTTTCTTCTCCAGGAGGTACAGAAAGAAGTAGAGATTCTCCTTCGGCCACAATCACCTCATAGGAACCACTGTGTTGGTTCAGGCTCTTCTGAAACTCTTCATTCTCCTGGAGCTGAGACTGTAGCCGCTCCAATTTTGCAGAAATTGGGCAGTTTTTCGCTTGCTGGCTTTGTTTGTCATCCAACCAAGTTCTCAGCTCATCAAACATTTGCTGGAACTGCTGGGTGCTGGCAAGAGCTGCCTGGAGTCTGTTCATGCGATCAGCTGAAATGAGGAAATCAAATTTAAACCAATCAAATCTGAACATGGCATTTAAAATGTTTGGTGGGAGTATATGGTCTAATCTTAGGGGAAGGAAACTTATGTTAACTGAGGCCCTACCATAAAAGCAGCACAAAGCTGGTCTCCTTCATATACTATTTAATCCTCACACCACACACACTTATTTAATCCTCACACCAACCTAATAAGGTGATCTGAGTAACAGAAGTAAACTTTTACTTCTAAGCGGGTAAAAAGCCATAAATGTTTCCAGAGAAAGGCAACAAACTGATGACAAAATTCTTGTTCAAGGCCATCGTACGCATCTGATTCTGTGTGTGTGCGTATTAACTCCTCCTGTGAATATACCTACGAGCATGAAGCTCAACCTGCAGGCAAAATTGATGTTAGTGCTCTAATCGCTGGAACTGCTCCATAAAGCTTCACATATCATTAGTGCCCAGTCAGTGTATGATAACCACAGCAGTTCTCACCATAGCTGGACAAAGGGTTAGGGTAACACTAGTCTGAATCCAAAAGCTACTTACAGGTCACCCTAGATTCTTGGGACTATCACGAAGCCAATCTTTTGGTTTGCCGCTAATGTCAGCAGTATGTGCCTTACCCTAACTTACCTGCAAGGTCTTCTAAACCTTGGAGAGGCAGGGCAACGGTCTCCAAACGCTTCTTCAGCTCATCCTTAAGGTACTGCTCCCCGATGAGTACTGAGAGCTCATTGCAAAGTGTCTGTGCCTCCTTAATCTCATGGTCCAATTGCTCCACATCAGATCGAATCTCACTGGTCTCCTCTAGTTGCTGCTTCACGGCCTCAGGTTGGGTGCTAATGGCCGCCTGGCCACTTAGTCGCTGTCCTACTGCCTTGACCTTCTCTGATAGGTCCTGGAGCAGTTCCTGGTACTGGGTGCTTTTAACAATAGCTTGATCAATTTGGCTGGAACGGGAATTGAGTTTGTCAGTCAGCTCAATCCATTTGTGGTTGATGCTCTGGAGTTCTTTCTGTACCTGGCTGGTGGATGGAGAGACATCTCCAGGGCCTGTTAGGATGCCGTGAGCCGCCTCATTCAGCTGCTCATGCTGTTGCCTGCGTGCTTCGAATTCCTTCAGCATAAACTGCAATAGAATTGACATCAAGATGTTCAGAGAAAAATGACAGATCTAAAAAGAGTGTCAAAACAAAAACTGATTTTAGATTGTGCCAACTAGGGCCAACTCCTTTCGAAAATAAACCAGAAAACTCCAAGGACCAGGCTACTAGGAAAATGTAATATCGCTTCTAACAACTGCTTAATAAAAACTTGTTTTGAAAGGGCCACTGATTGTGCCTATTCTATTTCTTTTCCTTATTTGTCCTACTCTGTTTCAACATTAGTTACTAAGGTTGGCCTTGTTTTCTGGATTGGCCCTCATCAACTTTGCCAGACAAAACCCAGGCCTCTGAATTGCAAGTCTGGAGCCCTGGGCCCAGAGCTAGCTATATTACTGGCTGGGCTTGCCATTTCAACCCTCTACACCTCTGATTTTTCAAAGTTTCTTTCTTGGAATTCCAACAGCACATACAATCTATACATTACAGCATAGCATGATTAGATAATGAACGTCTTTAAAGCAAGTAGCATGTCTTTTTACACTTTGCTATCCATTGTTTCACTCAGCAAAGTAGTTAGGGTTCAAAGTACAGGCTATGGAGTCAGACTGCCGGGTTCAAATCCTGACTCTATCACTCTTGAACTGTATATATAAGCTTAGGTCAGTTCTTAAAGTTTTCCAAATCTCAGCTTCCTCATCTATAAAATGAGCATAGAAAGTACTTATCTTGGCTGTTTTAAGGATTAAATCAGACAATTTATGGAAAGTATTCATCACTCACACAGTACATAAGTAAGACACAACTTTAAGGAATAACAGATGTGTAAATGATGAACTAAAACAGAATGTAAAAAAAAGTAAGAACGATAAACACTGATGAGAACGTGGCACTGTGAAAGCAAGAAGTAAGGATGATTAATTCTGTGGAAGATGACAAAACTGGGCGAGGGAAATCAGGAAAGCCTTCACAGAGGACACAAAGAAGGAGTTCTCCCAGTGAGCAGACAGTCAGACTGAGGAGCGGCATTACAGGTGGAGGGCCTCAGGGTAGCAAAGGCACAGAGCAGTATGAGTATGGTGTGTTCAAGGAAAAGATGAGTTACCTGGTGTGAGCTGAAACCTGGGTATATGGGAGAAGAGTGGGAAACAAGGCTGGCAAGACAAACTGGGACCAGATTGTGGAAAGCCTCATATATGACACTGAGCAGGTACTTGGACTTTGTTCAATCGGCAGCAGAGAGCCAGCGAAGTATTTTCATGTATTCAGATGTGTGAGTTCAGGAGATAATTTGGTAACTGTGTGGAGAATGCACTAGACAAAGAAACTTTAGGAGGCTGTTGCAATGGTACAGGCCTGAGATCAAACCTCCCTAAGAGAGGAGCTCTCAGAATGGAGAATTAGAACAGTAGTTCTCCAAGTATGCTCTAGGGGGCCTGAGGAGTCTCCAGGCCCTTCCAGAGGGTCTGTGAGGTCAAAATATTTTCATAGCAATACTAAGATATTATTTGCCTTTTATAATTTTTCTCTCATGAATGTTCAGTGGAGTTTTCCAGAGGCTACATGACATCTGGTATTGCAAAAGATTGAGTGCAGGATTAGATAAGAAAATGTATGAGAATATTCTATTAAGTCAGACATCAAAGAGATTTGCAAAGCCATAAAACAATACCACTCTTACTGAAGTTTTTATGTTTGGAAAATGTTATTTTTTTCATAAAGAAAAAATGTTACTTATGTTAATGTTAAATTTTACCAATGTTATTTTAAAATTAATTAATAAATACATATTTTTAAAATATTTTATTTATTCATTTATTTGTCAGTGAGAGAGAGAGAGAGTACACACAAGCAGGCAGAGAGGCAGGCAGAGGCAACGAGAGAAGCAGGCTCCTCACGGAGCAAGGAGTCCGATGTGAGACTCGATCCCAGGACCCTGGGATCATGACCTGAGCCAAAGGCAGTGGCCCACCCTGAGTCACCCAGGCGTCCCAGTAAATACATATTTTTAAATTCCTCAGTGTTTTTCTTTGTTTTTATTTTTAAGCAGGCTCCACACTCAGCATCTGTCTTGAACTCATGACCCTGAGATCAACACCTGAGTTGAGATCAAGAGTCAGATACTTAGCCAACTAAACCAACCAAGTGCCCCTTTAGTCTTTTAATACAGTAAATATTAATAGATATTAATAGCTAAACAATAGCTCTTTAGGGTCCTCAATAATTTTTTTGAAAAAGATTTTGTTTCTTTTAGAGAGAGAGAAAGAGAGGGCAGAAAGAGGGGCAGAGGGGGAGGGAGAGACAGAATCTCAAGCAGTTCTGTGCTAAGCACAAAGCCCAATGCGGGGCTCAATTTCATGACTCTGAATCAAAATCATGAGTCAGATGCTTACCTGACTGAGCTATCCAGTGCCCCTAGGGTCTTCAATAATGTTTAAGAGTATAAAAGTGTTTTGAAACCAAAGAGTCTGAAAACCACTGGAATAGAAAAATATTTATAAGTGAACTAAAGAGGACTTGATAATTAATTGGATGCAGGGGCTAGAAGAAAGGGTTCCTTCAAAAACTACTCTTAGTGGGCGCGCCTGGGTGGCTCAGTGGATTAAGCCACTGCCTTCAGCTCAGGTCATGGTCTCAGGGTCCTGGGATTGAGCCCCGCATCAGGCTCTCTGCTCAGCGGGGAGCCTGCTTCCTCCTCTCTCTCTGCCTGCCTCTCTGCCTACTTGTGATCTCTGTCTGTCAAATAAATAAATAAAATCTTTAAAAAAAAAACAACAAAAACTACTCTTAGGTCTTGATTTAGGGAACTTGGATGGTGAGAAGGAATGGAACAAGTTTGGAAGAGGATGTAGAACGAGAATATTCTCTGGTGCTTACCCAATAAAAGAAGAAGAAGAGGAGGAGGAGGAAGAGGAAGAAGAAAAAGCTCTCAGCAGGAATTCATTAGAAATGACATAATTTGACCAACCTAAATTTCTATGATGGTGGACACGTAAATCAATTTTTTTTTTGAGGTTTGAGCAACAGAAAATCTTTAAGTAAAGCCAGCAGATATAAGACATTACATTAAGCAAAATGATCACTACCATTGGGGATTAAAAGTAAAATACAATTCTACAAAGTAATCAGAAATCCCCCATTCTCACATCCACTCATCTTACTGCCTCTGTTAATGATATTAATGATACAATTATTGACTATTCACTATTGGACAGGCACTGTGATAAAGTCCTTATAAACATCTCATTTAAAAGGAGGAAAAGAACTCTGGAAGGTTAAGTGACTTGCCTAGGGTCATTTGAAACCTACTTGCTGAGAGCAGCATTCAAAACCAGGTTCATGTGACTCCAATTTCTTTGCTTAATGCAGTAAGTTTTGTGGCTCACCTGGACCTGCTGCTTTTGTGCAATTAGCATGTTGGGGTCAATAGATAGGGGCCCCAGCACCCCCATCATCAGTTCCTTCTCCATTAGCCAGGGCCGGAGCTGGGATTCTGCAGCCTGGAAGCTGGCCAGATGACTTGCAGATTCCTCCAGTTGCCTTTGCCGGGCCATGGTCACTTCGGTGGCCCTTTCCCACCGGGAATCTGTAGAGAGGAAATGAGAGAATGTGTTCCTTTAGTCTCACCAGTCACTGGCCTGATCCCTAAGTTATGTTCCTAATAAACTACAGGAAATGACCCCTGCAGCATTAGTTTAAAATTTTTAAGTTAAAAATAACCTTCAGTTAATTTTAACTAAAATAACACAGTTCTGTACTTGATTGTGGTGGTGGTTATATGAAACTACACAGCACACACACACACACACACACGGATGCAAGTCTATCTTATACTGTATTATTTTATGGCCTGTTATTTAACTCTTACTATATCATAGACATCTTTCATGCCAGTGATTTTTTTCATGCCAATAAACATTCATAATATCATTTATATATAGTTCAGTATGAACACAGAATAATTCCAGTAAATAGATTATTTCCCATTTTTCATTTTCATCACCAATGCTCTCCTTATCACAGCAGACTACCAGATTGACTTGCCCAAGAAAGCCAAACTTCTGAGACTGTTGAGTGGAACCTCTAGATTTATTTTTCCTAATCAGACTCACTCACTCCCTACCCCTATTTGGGCCTCTTGATTGCTTATGAAAATTAACTAAAAATAAGTCCTGCTTTATATGATGTGCTGAAATTCTATATTTGCTTCAAAGAGAAGCAATTTAGTGAATTTGCAACACCCCTCTGAATACTTACTGAGCTCCTCTTGCATTTCCTTCCAGTTTTCTGCTTCTTGTGAGTTGGGATATGCCATCAGTAATCCAGCCAGGGATTCCTTTACTTTTTGGATTTTGGGAGAATTCTGTTCCAATTCAGCCAGGAAGGCCTAGGAGAGAGAACATCAGGGATGCTATGAGACTTCTGCACAGGAAAGTTATGTGTGTGGAGGAAAGTACTGGAAGACTGGGCCACAATTAAAGGCTCCACTTCTGATTCTATCCGTGACTTATTTTATGATTTTAAGACACTTAACAATTCTGCTTCAATTTTTACTTTAAAATGAAAATCAGACAAGATCTAAATTTCTTTTATGTACAACATATCGGTAGAACCCAGTAAAAAGGTATTATTAATCCCATATGATAATGACGATGATGGTGATGTCAAGGACATTTATGTAGCTGGAAAAGATGGCATGCTATGTCCAATTAGAATATAAAAAATTTTGGCAAAAACATTTTTTTGATAGGACTTTCTATATGGTTTTATTTTTCCCGATAGTTTTCCTAGTCCTACATGTCAACCTTAAGAAAGAACCGTAATCACAGCTACACTTAAATATCCCCAAGAGTTGGAAAGGGGCTTTGATGAGAATGGTTTGACTTACAGCATCATAGGGAAAACAAAATCCCATTCTCAGTGAGCTGATACTTCAGAGGAGGGATATTCTCCTTCTGTAAACAGATCTGTTCTTTTCTTTTTTTAAGTTTTATTTAGGTAATGTTCACATTCAATGTGGGCCTCAAACTCACGACCCCAAGAGTCACATGCTCTTCTGACGGAGCCAATCGGGTGTGCCTGGTTTCGTTTCTGAATATTATTTATAATAATTTCTCATTTCATAGGTAAGAAAATTTTCTAGGAGAGTTTAGGCATATTAATCCTTTGAAAGGGCTCCTTGTGGCCTGGGTGGGTGGCCGTGTCCCATGTTCAGGTCCCGGGCTTGGGCAGGAACACTGGTATGACAGTGCCTTCCGCTTAGCATTTGGGATGCAACTAATGTGAACACAGTACCTTATTAGAGTCCGCTTGGGCTCTCACTGTTTCTGGCTTGGTTGGAGATGAAGAGGTATCCATGGCTTTCAGGACTTCCTCTTTTGATTCGAGCCACTGCAGCACTGAGCCAGCTTCCTTCTGAACTTCCTGCATTCGGCTGAGGACAGCCTGAAGGCTTTCCTGGCGTTCCCGAAGCACTCCCCCCAGTTTCTCGTATTTCAAGTTTACATCTGACATGTCACACTGGATCTCCGTCAGATCTAGTATCACAGAAACAAAAATCAGATTGGGAATAGCTCTCTAAGCCTCCCCATGGGCTCCTCATGCTAAATTACTCAACAGGATTAAAAGTCTCTCCTACTCCTTCTAGTGAACTAGAGATTCTATTCCTGCTAAGTCACATAAAAGTTCTTGTTTGTATATACAAAGCAAAAGAGCTTTCATTAATCTGCTTTCAGATTTTGACATTAGGTACTCAGATGTACAAATAAAATGCTAAATACACTTGGGAACTGCAGAAGTGAAGGGAGTGAAGGATTTGGGGCATTCTTCTGCCCCCCCCTTCTCCAAATAACAGAGAAATCATGGAGCCGGGAGGCTGAGGGTTAGACTAGACTACCTCTAATGTGGCTTTCTTTAGGACTCAAAGATTCACATATATCTTCTTCAAGGTCTTTCCTCACTGGTCTTATCTGGTGGTTCAATTTATTTCCTAGTACCGTATCTAACTGGCTGCCAACCCATTTAGCCTTTAGTGACCCAGCAAAGAAGCATCACAGTGGCTTCTCCCCAGATTTTTACCCTCATACCCATCCTGGCAGCAGTTCTTTCACATATACAGAAACATACACAGATGCCAATGTGAACACTGTCCTAACACATCCAACAAAGAAGCACTGTGAAATGACATTCTCACCTTTGCAGGTGTGGTATCCGTTTACACTGCCTACAGAGCTTCCTACAGAGGGCAGTATGGAACCTGAGCAGAAGGACAGGGAGACAAACAGGGCAAGACAAACGTGTTAGGAATACATACAGGCACTGAATTTGTTCTCTGGCACTCACTTTTAAGCTCAGGTATCAGGAGGTTAACACAGCACAAGACAACATACTCATGGAAAGAGACAAATCATTTTAGCTGCCAGGCAAGAGAGCATCACTCAGGTATTTTGGCTTCTTAGCAGTAGTGATTCCTAACCCGTTCTAAATGAAACCTGAATTCCCTTTCTCAATCTCTGACTTGAAATCTTTGGATCCTGCCACAATGTTGCAAAGCAAGTACTGATAAAATGACTACATCTTTATAATCTGTGCTGTCTGCCACACTTTGGAACAAGGATTTATAATAAAGCCAAAAGGTTCAACTTTAACATCAATGTCCTTCAACTTGATAAAAATGAACAATGAGTGTAATTAAGGACAGAAGGAGCAGTAGTCTTTTAATAAAGACATCCAAAATGAGTCCTTATATTGCTTCAAAAGGCAGATTCTTTGTCTTTTCTTCCATGACTTTCTGCTTTCCTTCCCCAC
Source organism: Martes martes (assembly GCF_963455335.1). NCBI lineage: Eukaryota > Metazoa > Chordata > Mammalia > Carnivora > Mustelidae > Martes > Martes martes. The sequence continues at coordinate 161,544,101 of NC_137891.1, forward strand.
CAGAAAACGGAAATTCTAAGCGCCAATAAACCTGACTCATAAATATTCCCATAAATTCTGCTTTAGGCCTTTGGTTCTGTTTCTAATTACCACGATTTCACCTATATTCTTCCCATGTTGATTCCTTGTATTTTAGGAGCGTCCCAAGTTAAATAAAAATCAGATCATGTAATTATAGAAATTATACAGAAATGTGAAGAATAGTCATGATATAATGTTACATTACAAGGAGTAAATAAAACTCTCATGTGCACTGATTTCACTGGAAAAGTTTATGTTAAGGTTATATATTAAAATATAGTAACTCTGAAACTTTTAAATGCTAACATTACTGTACTTTTTTTTTTTTCCTTAAGTAGGCTCCACACCCAGTGCGAAGCCCAACGCAGGGCCTGAACTCAGGACCCTGAGATTAAAACCTGAGCTGAGATCAAGAGTTGGACGCTTAACTGACCAAGTCACCCAGGCACCCCAATATTACTGTATTTTCAGTGAAAAAATGGATCAAACAAAAAGATCATATTCCACTGCAATAGGAGGATGACCAAAAGAGAAACTGGACTAGTAACTGGGAGAAGAGGGTCCTGGCCAATACCGTTGCTCACTAGGTATGTGAGCTTTAGTCTGCAGATAGACCTCAATGTCTTCTCTAGTATATGAAGATAATACTAGCTATCCTGTCAGCGCTGATGGGGTCACTGGAGAGAGGTAATGAGGGAGTGTACGTGAAAGCACTTTATAAAACAAAAAGAGCTACACAAATGTCAAGAACTGTAATATTCATGATTTTTCAGAGGTAGAACAGAACTTTGAGAGCACTCAGGTTAGTGATCTTCAAAGCAGCAAAGGAGGTGCTTTAGGGACTCTGTAAATGTTTGGTTTAGATTTAATCTTCAGAATATATTTCTGACTACTTAGAAATGGCAAGAAAACACACACGTTCGATTATGTTGAACACCACATCTTAACTCACTAGATACAACCAATGTATGCTGCTTTGGGGAGAAAATGAAATAGCTCCTGTACCTCCCCACCTACATTTAAACTTCTTTTTGAGTGTCACTGATTGGAAAAGCTGTAACTCTTTGCCAGCACTTGACAGGAGTCAAACCTACATGTGTCCACTCGTACAAAGAAAGACATCTACAGCACGTGTGTATATATTAAAGAAAGTGACAAGAAAGTCTAAGGTGCATCTACTCAGAGCAGGCTCTCATTAGGGCAGAACCATGTGGTAACAGAATTCTTAACACATCAGGTCATGATGATGTTAGGTTATAGGCAAGCTTTTGTCCTCTGTGCCAGTTTTAGGTGTTTTCTATGTTTAAGAAAAGAATGTGATTCTTCAATAAAATTCTTGGTGATTTAACTTGGAAACAAGAATTTATTACATCACTTTCAAGCTTCTAGTTCAGTTTAACTGAGGAGTATTCTGAGACTATAAAGTGAACTTTTTTTTTTCACCTTGAATCGAGTATATTTGTGTTTGAATTTAGGCTGCATCACTTACATAGTGGGTGACATCTTAGTTACTGTGCCCCCTCGGTCCCCTTCTTTCACCTGTACTAAATGTATAATTTCTACCGCATAACTCTTGAGGAAATTAATAAATGAGTAATTAATGGGAAACTGGTAAGCAATCTATAAGACAATAATACTTGAGATTATCTTTCCCATTGGGCAAAATTTACTTGAATTGCTATGGACAAATATCACTTACATTACTATCAATTATCTACAAAACTCTAGAACAGTTTAGTAAATGCACACTCAGAACCAAATAATTTCCCAAAGCCTATTAGACAATGCCTAACACTTAACTGAAAGGACACCCCATACTTTTCTGTTGTCCATTTCCAAGACTTTGACAATCTTTTCTAACACAGGTGAACTGTAAAGTGAACTTTTAAAACATTCATCATCCTTTACAACTACTTATCTGCATGACTTGTATTTTCTGAATAAAATGCAACCAAACAAAATGGGAGAAATAAATCTCACAATAAAGCTATCATCCAAAAATCCTTTGTCAAAACTTTATATTCTGGGGCCACTGGGTGGCTCAGTGGATTAATCCTCTGCCTTCAGCTCGGGTCATGATCTCGGGGTCCTGGAATCAAGCCCCTCATCAGGCTCTCTGCTCAGCGGGGAGTCTCTCTGCCTGCTGCTCTGCCTACTTGTGATCTCTCTCTGTGTCAAATAAATAAATAAAATCTTAAAAAGAAAAAAACTTTATATTCCCTAAGATAGTCTTAATGTTTTTACTGATGAATTTCATAATAGATAAAGTGCTATAAATTTTCTTATAAGGGAAATTTATGCCAACAAAATATCATTTGTATCTGTTTTATGTAGTAGAGTTCTATTTGAGATTATTTTAAAAAATATTTTAGTGTTTTAAAATGTTTGAAAAACCAATGCTCTAGTCTAGGAGTCAAAAAACTATCCTGCCCAAATCTGGCCCTCTGCCTATTTCTGTATATAAAGTTTTATTTGAACACAGCCACATCCGTTCACTTGTATATTGTCTATGACTGTTTCTGTGCTCCAGTAGTAGTGATGTGTAGTGTGACAGAGCCCATGTGGCTCACAGCCTTAAATATTTACTATATGGCTCTTTACCGAAAAAGCTTGCTGACTCCTGATGTAGTCACACACTAGTAAGTCCCTGAATTTAGAGGTTTCATGTGTTGCAATATAAGAATCACCAATTCCCTGAAATGTTGTCATTTCTGGGTAGTTCCAAGAGTTCTTCAAACTTCAACAGAAAAGTGGCTGTTCTCAGGAGGAAAAAATAAACTTTTGCCCTACGACTGAAGTGATTCGTAGGTGTACACTAACACAGTCTGGCAATAAAACCTATGAGATGCCAATTAAAAAACCAGAAAGTGACTGTAAGCTCATAGGGATTTTGTTTGAAAGACTTAATTTGCAACCAGAGATTATTCATACATCTGGGCACAATCTTTGTATTCACTTCCAGGAAGTGTGGCAGTCTTTGGTAGACCAACACTGACTCCTAAATACCTAGTTTCTCTCAAGATATCTTGCTTATACTCTCCAGGGCTGACTCTAGTTTAAAGATGATACATAGCCATCCATTTCCACGTTTAAAAAAAAGAAACTTGCCGAGATGGAAATCTTATTTTAATCCTTCTCTGTTCATTTAGGCCAACTAGTCCCTTAACTTTTTCCCATCATAGGAAGGAATTCTGCAAAGTGGAGCAAAGTTATATAGCAAATAGGGAACAGATCAGGTTGAGGGGGAAGACTGCTTGTGGATCGCTCCCCTTCATTCTCATATCAACCTTGATTCTGACTTTTATTAAATAAGGGGTCATAACCAAAGGCCAACAGTCAAAGGGAAGAATGATGTTTATTTACTGCATTTTTAAGAGCCTATACTCACCTGTCTTGGCTTGGGAATCGGGTGCTGTGATCTCCATGATGAGATTTTCTAAGGAAGTGCCTTTGCAGTTGATTTCTTCCACCAAACTTCCTTTACTGGCCCAGTCATCTAGAAGACCCTGTTAACATAACAGCTAAATGTAAGTGACATCTGTGGATATTCCTCTCATCAGTAGGGACACCTGCTCTCGTACATATACCCCCTAAACTTTTGTTAAGCATTAAGTGACCACCCTTGTGTATTCAGCCACTGCAAGATCTTGGTTTAACCAGCCATGATGTGAAAGAACGATATCCTGGAATATTCAGGATCTTCCCACTCATTCATTCATTCATTCATCAATTATTTATCAAGCCTTACTGTAGGCTAGGCATCATGCCTAATACTGAGGATACAAAATGGGATTATGGCACAGTTCCTAAAACTAAGAAGTCAGATTATCAATTGAATTATAATGCGATAAATGCTATTACAGAAATACAGTCAGTAAACCCTGAGAGCAAGAGAGGAGACACATCTAACTCTGCCTAGAGGGAGGGCAGCTTTGAGTGAAGAATAACGTAGTAAGAGGGAATGGCATGCATGTAAAGAATAGAAAGGAAATGGCAAATGGAGAGTAAAATGTGGAGCTAGATATTGAGATGTAGAGAAACACACAGAATCACATAGGCTACACTTTGCATTTTCAAGGTAACTTTTATATTGCTCTTAAAGCTGGAGCTCTCATTACCATAGAAAACCATTAGGAAACAAAGGCATCTGAGTAACTAGGTCATATTGTCTCTAGATGTGGATCGCCTGTCACAGAAGTAGAATTCCACTAATTCCAAAGCAGGGGCACCTTCTTAGCCTTGAATCCCTTCCTCCACACTGAATTTCCCTGACAATCTACTTAGTTTGTTTTTTACTTTAAGCTGCCCAGCAGCAGAGAAAGAGCCATGCTCATGCTTCCTAACTGCAAACCGAGCCTTGTGAATTCACAACTGTCAATTACTTTATTAATCACTCTAGATTCCAAAGAGCCACAGTTCCCAAACCAGGCATCGACTCACAGGGTATTTTAAATTTTTGAGGGAAGTACAGTGACATCTGTTGGACACCATGTGAACAACCACTATGAAGTTATTGAGACCTAATCAGGTAGCAAGTGAGACTTTTTAGTTTTTTCTTTCTTTCTTTTCTCTTTTTTGCCTTGAGGTACCCTGAATAATTTCTTGAAGCACTAAGGACACTGTGAACCTAGAAATGGGGAAGCCTCTGCCCTAGGGGATTCCTCACAGCAAATGCTCCTGGCACTCCCTCTGTGAAAGCAACCAAACTCTTTCTCTGTCATCTGGCTGAAAATAAATCCTGCTTTACTAAGCAAATAAGGAGAATGCACAAGCAGTAGCTGGAGGTAGATATGGCTTGATTTCAACAAAAAGAAGAGATGTGTTAGAGGCGCAAGCAGAGGCTGAATGACTCTGAATCAAAGAAGGAATTCTGCCAGGAATGGGAGAAAAGTTGATCCTACTCTGGAAGGTACCATCCAACCAGCTGATTCTAACTTTTCCTTTCTTAGCTGTAGAGCTAGTTCTTCTTTCCTCAATTTCCTGATCATGCAACCGGTCACTTGCTCATACATTACTTTCTAATTCTCAAACACACAGGAAGAGTGTAAGCTTCTCAAGGACTGGACTTCAACAACTATCTTTTTTATGACTCACCACAGCAGGAGAGACATCTGAAAAACAGCTGAAACCTAATAGATCTTTTCCCAGATTACTTTTTTGGTTTTGGTTTTTAAATAGGAGACATTTTGGTGCTCAGTGCTTGGGTAGGGGTAGGTGTGAATCACATAAAGAAAATGGAAGGATTTCTATCAAATAAATAAATAAAATCTTAAAAAAAAAAAAAAGAAAGAAAATGGAAGGATTTCTATTCTGATGCAGAAGGATAACTTGGACTTGTCACATCACTTCCCTGGCCACACTTCCCTTCCAAACTGCTATCTAGCCTGGCTCCTGGAGCTGTTTGTTCACCTACCTTCAGGTGTTCAATCTGCTTTTCCAGCTCTTTCATACTCATAAAAGTCTCTGCAGGTGGAATATTCCCTTCAGTTTCCTTCAGCCATTTTTGGAAGGTCCTAACCAGCTTCCGAAATTCATCCAATTGCTCCCGACAAGATGACGCATCTTCCTCTCTGTCAACAACATCGAAGGCATTTTGTTACTTGCCAGACTAAGCTTCATAAAGATGCCAAGTTGATCTAAAACTACACTCATCCTGGGACTCCAAGCATCTTTCCTTACAGGGCCTGTTCTTTTCCATAATCTGTTCCACAGCAGCTTTGGCTAAATCAGCACATACAATGTAGGAGAACAACAAACTAAGGAATCTGTTGCCCTTGTTTGGACATTTCTGGGGAGAGGAGTCTTCAATCTTACTCCAGGCTAAAGTGAAAGTGAGAGAAATGAAAAGGAGCCTGCTATTTAGGTGCAATGATACAATGGAAAGAATGTAGGCTTTGGATCTGAAGTCCAGCTCTGTCACTTTTTAGGTAGTTGACTCTTTCAAGGCCTAATTCATATGCTAATCCCGTTAGCAAACAAAATGCTGAAATGGAGGCTCAGAGAAGTTAGATTTAGCACGCTAAGGGCTCCTGGGTGGCTCAGTTGGTTAAGCTCAGGTCATGATCCCAGAGTCCTGGGATTGAGCACATCAGGCTCTCTGCTCAGTGGGGAGCCTGCTTCTCTCTCTCCCCTCTGCTCATTCTCTATTTCCCTAGAGATAGAGATAAATAAATGAAATCTTTGGGGGAAAAAAAAGCATACAAATGGGTAAAATGAGCCAAGGACAAAGGAGAATTCTATTTCAAAATTAAATGTTGGAAGTGGCCACATCTATCAAACTTGAAGCCAGAGATCCTGGTTCTTCCTACAGCTAAATGGCCCTGAATACAGAGAAAGAACAAGTTTTCCTGGCCTCTGTCCCCCTTCTCTCCACTAAGTAACCTGGGGCTTACAGTGTTGTTTTGAGCAACTGCATTCCTCCAGTCACTTTCCTCGGGCAGTCACTTGCCAAATCAAGATTATATATGGCTAAACCAAGAGAGGAAGTCTTACCAAGCTCCTAAACCCATGTGAGGTTTTCTAATGCAATCATGGCATTTCAACAGTCAGCAGATAATCTGAAATCAGCCACCTCTGTCATATATTCCCATGTTTCCCTTAAAAGAAGAATCCAGACTCTCCTCCAAAACAACTTAAATGTGGTCAAAGCAAGCAGAAAGAGAACCAATATAACTATTAATTACATCTGGAAAGTCTCCTCCAATTTTTCTCTTTATTTCAAATTCTGTCACAATCCCACTTGCTGTCTCACATTTATTCTGTTAGGTCCAGGTGATCTGGGCTATTGACTGTACAGAGGGAAACTGAGCCCCATTACTGAGAAGGAATTCATGATTTAGTAATAGAAAACCACTAAGCACCAAGTAGATTAAATAGCTTTGCCTAAAAGAGGCACTTTCCAATCTCCTGCAACTCAGTAGCAGACTTCCTGATGCCATCTTTTCTACTAAAGGAAGAAGAGAAAATCATTTTATTCAATAGCAAAAAAAAATGAGCTTCCCCAATTGACCAATATATGAAAACTCACCTTTCTTTAACTGTCTTCTGTAGCTCTGTAAAGTCCTTTCTGAGGTTCTGCACCCTGTCCTGGTGCAGGGATAGGTCCAGTGCAAAGCCACAGGAGCTCAGTTCTGTGACCAGGTGCTCAAGAGTCTCAAGGTTCTCCTGTTGATCTTCCATTTCTGAACTGAGCTCCTGTTAAGCAAACAGGAAAATGTACTAAATCCCTGTTCGTTATAAACAAATACACTCTAAAAAAATAGATATCTATATTAAATCGGAGGCAAGTCCCCCCTAATCTGTAGGACAAGAGGGAACAAGAAAAGAGGCATGCTCACTGGGTCAACTACTAGATCAAAGCAATAAATACAGAGAATTTTTCCAGGCCACCTGAAAGTGGCTAGGAATTGAAAATGAATATTGTCTCCTTTATTATTTTTTAAAAAGATTTTATTTATTTACTTGGCAGATAGAGAGAGACAGTGAGAGAGGGAACACAAGCAGGGGGAGTAGAAGAGGGAGAAGCAGGCTTCCTGCTGAGCAGGGAGTCTGACGTGGGGTTCAATCCCAGGACCCTGGGATCATGACCTGAGCCGAAGGCAGGCACTTAACAACTGAGCCACCCAGGCACCCCAGAATATTGTCTCTTTTAAACAAATGTTCAAAGATTTGGGAGGCAGCATGACAGAATGAAAAGAACGGAGGTTTCTGGAGTCAAAAAGACTTCTGAAAATCAATCACGGCTTTGCTACTTCTAGCTTATGATCTTAAACTACAAAATTTCTCTAAGCTTCTATAGCCTACCTCTTCTGTAAAACAGGGCAAACATACACTCTCCACTATTATTTAACTCTGTATTCAAGATAATAGCCAATGCAATTAGGTAAGAGAAAATAATCTGTGGCATACAAATTGGAAGAGGTAAGACTATATTTGCAGATTATATGGAAGTATACTTGTAAAACCCAAGAGAATCAATAATACAATTAAACAATGAGGTAATCCAATAAGGTAGCAGGATATAAAACCAACATATAAAATCAAGAGTGGAAACTTCATTTACAATAACAGCATAAAAGGTACAATTTTAAGAACCAACTAACAAGAAACATGCAAAACCCTTATGAATAAAACCTTAAAATATTTGACAGACACAAGCACACCTCAATAAATGGAAAGACATTCACAAAGATGTGTGTGTGTGCCTATGTATGTGTGCATATATGCATGTGTGAATAAATAAATTTAACATGATCCAAATAAAAATACCAATTTTTCAAAAAAAAAACAAACCAATTTCCCCCTATGATTAATAAAGTTGATTTTATTTTATTTTATTTTATTTACTTATTTGACAGACAGAGACCACAAGTAGGCAGAGAGGCAGGCAGAGAGAGGAAGGGAAGCAGGCTCCCTGCCAAGCAGAGAGGCTGACACGGGGCTCGGTCCCAGGACCCTGGGATCATGACCTGAGCTGAAGGCAGAGGCTTTAACCCACTGAGCCACCCAGGCACCCCAATAAAGTTGATTTTAAAGTTCACATGGAAAAATAAATGTACAGTTACTGGTGTGAAAATCCTGAAAGAAAAAGATAGAGAGAGAGACTAGCCCTCCTAGTTAGTAAAATATACCATGAAGGCTCTAGAATAAAAAATAGCATGCTATATGGTTCATTAACAGACAGACCAACAAAGCAGAACAGAAAATCCAGAAACAGACCTGAGTCCACATGGACATTCTATATCTGATAAAGATGACTTCTCAAATCACTGGGGAAAAGATGGGTTTTTCAAAGAAATGATACTGGGAATAACTAGAGAGACCTTCAGAAAAAGAACTTAGATTCATACTGTGCACTCTATCTCAGAATGAACTTGAAATGTTAAAAGATTCAAATGTAAATGAAAGAAAGAAATGATTTGAATTCTAGAAGCAAGCATGGGTGAATTCCTTCAAACCGGGGTGTGGTAAAAGACTTTAAAAAAACACATGTTCAATAAAAAGTGATAAAATCTACTATGTAAACATTTAAAAGCCTTTTACATGGCCAAAACCCCTATAAGCAGAGACAAAAGACAACTGTGAAAAAAGATTTTCAATATATCACACATAAAGAACCAATCTCCCTAATATAAAACTCTTGCAAATTGAAAGAAGAAAAGAACAAAACAAACTCCTGACAGAAAATAGTAAAGGCCATGAACCAAGAGTTGACAAATAAATGTCTCTTAAATGTATAAAAATATACTCAACTTCATCAGAGAAGAAATAAAAATAAAAGCCACATTGAAATATTATGTTGTATCAATCAGATTAATAGGAACTCAAATGCTGTTCTGCTGGTGAGGCTGCAGGGGAAACAGGTACTTTCATGGATTGTTGGTGGGAATGTAAAATGGTGAAATCCTGACAGACTGGGATCTAGGTGAGAAGGATGCTGGTACCATTCCTTCTACTTTTCTGTACATCTAAAATTCTCAAAACAAAACTCAAAAGGATAGCAAACCAAAGTATGAGATCCCACTTTAATACGGAGAAAGTTAGTTGGATAATCCCAAGGCACCAATGTGGGGACATAGGAATGCTGAGGTCCTACAGGTGGCAATGTGGGCACCTGGAGCCAAGGTGGCCACTCCTTGGTCAAATTAAGTATAGGCATACACTCTGACCTACAATCCTACTCCTGCACATGTCTCTGTATCTGTAGTAGGTAAGACTCTTTGTCAAACATTTCTAACTGCACTTACTAGGTATACGGTAGGAACACATTTCTCCACTCCCTTGAAAGCCAGGTGTGAAACCTGCTTTAACACATGAAATGAAAATGGATTTGATATGCCCTCTCCCTGCTGCAGCAGTAGTCATGAAGGTGCAGGGCAGGATAAAGTCAGCAATGACTTGATCCCTGAGTGACCATGATGAGCTAAATAGCCCCATTGATCTGGGCTGAACATGCAGAATGTGTAAAAAATAAATCTAGGGTGTTTTTTAAAAAATGGACAAACAGTATCTAGTTTACAGGGTGGTTATGATAAATTTTTTTTTTAAGATTTTATTTATTTATTTGAAAGGGAGAGTGAGAGAGCATGTGCACGAGCGGGGGGAGCTACAGGCAGAGGCAGAAGGAGAAGAAGACTCCCCACTGAGCAGGAAGCCTAATGCGGGGCTCGATCCCAGGACCCTCAGATCATGACCTGAGCCACAGGCAGATGCTCAACCAATTGAGCGACCCACGCGCCCCTGGTTGTGAGCTCTTTAAGAGAATGTAGGTAGAGTTTCTGTGACTGACTGACATACTATGTACTCCGTGATTGCTGGTCCCCTCCTTGCCCTTCTTTTCTCTTTGTTCTCCCACTGTGGCAGATACAGTCTCACCTGGATCTGCTGGAAGAAGTGCGCAATATCTTGATCTGGCTGATTTCCAGAAGCTAGCATCCGGCTTTTGCTTTCCATGAATTGCTGCAGCTTATCAGAGAGATGTTCAAACATCTCCGCCTGGGGCAGAAGCTTCTTCAGGGAGCTCTCCTTTTCTTGCTGCCGGAGACAGAGCTGTTCGAAGAGCTGGCTCACCTCTGCCAGTTTGCCCTGCAGCATGGCAGCTGTGGCACTGTCTGCTGTCTCCATGAATCGCGTCACCATCTCACGGGTGGCCTCCAAGCTGCTCTTCTGCCGAGCAATGTCCTGCTTCAATTTCTGTCACCAAAAAATGTGTCGGTCAGCTCCTGGCTCACTTATCCTAGGATATTCAAGCCACAAACCAATAATTTTCTAGTAATTTCAGGCTCACCTGCTCAAGGAAGGCAGGACTACAAATGACTGAGCCTCTGGAATACAAACATCTATCCCCTTAGTTCCCCACTGCATTCCATTAATGACTTCGCTGAGCCACTCTTCCTCAAGCTTAAATGGTTTAGAAATTGGGTAGAAATATCTTTACGTGGATTAGTCATCATCTCTAAGTCTTGTTAGAGGATTCATGGAAATGAATTCTTTTCCTGATACTTTTTCAAAATGATGTAATCACGGAACATAGCAAATACGCCGTTGACGCTAACTCTTGGGCCTAGGTCTCACCATATTAGTGGCCAGGGCTTCCTGGATGACTCCCAGGGACAGGGACGCCACTTGCTCCTCTTCCAGGTTTTGTTCAACTTCCCTGATGGACTGCAACAAGCTCTCCAGGCTTTCTTGGACACTCTGAGATTGGGCAATCGCCTTCTGCAGCAGAGCAGAGCGCTCAGCCAGGCTACTCGACAGGCTTTGAAAACGGCTGAGTATGGAATCTGGAAAACCAAGGCCATGAGAAGAGAGCGGAGACTATTTTTATGTTGTGCTTTTAAAAACAACATATATAAATCACACGTGTTAGTTACAATAATAACAGACATTAAGACAAATAGAAGGGATAAGCTTAAAGTGCATTTGTATTTGAGCCAAATTCACAAAGCATCATTTAGCCCCTACCAAGTGCCAGAAATTGTGCTGGATGCTGAGGACTGAAGATAATTAAGGTAAGTCCCTGGCTTCTATAAACTTAAGACTGTAAACATTCAGCATAGGCAGAAAAGGGTACATCACAACTAGCCATAAAAATAAAACTGCAAGTGCTATACTGACGCTAAGAGTAATGTACTAGAGAAGGCTGAAAGGAGAATGATTCTTTCTTATCTTTTATTTCTTTTGGGGGTTGGAGGTGGTGGCCAGGACTTTACAAAGGAAGTAACCGCTCAGGTACATCTAGAAGCTTGAGCAAGATTTCATCACACATGCTAAGCTCTCAATAAATGTTAGCAGCTGAATCACAGGGAAAACGTCAGGGGTAAAGTAATGAAGAAATGACTAGTTTACTTGGGAAAGGAAAGAAGCAGGGCATGGCTAGAGGGCAGCATGCCTGGGGAAAGGGGCTGAAACCAGATTTCAAAGATCTTCAATGGTACAAGAACAAAGTTCGCTGAACAGTAAGCTCTTGCTGTTTATGTCCCTAGCCCCTAGCCAGCACCACACATACTTGTACAATACAGTCTGATGTATTACAAAACAGTGGCATGCACGAGAATTAAGGGAGTGTTCTTGCTATTGCTGCTTCATACCTGTAGTTTCTTGAACATGTTTGCAGTCTGGGGCTGGCTCGCCTTCAATTTCCATGAGGTCATGAGCTACTTTTTGGAGCTTTTCTACAGGGACTTGGTGCTCAGCTAATTCCTCCTGCAACTGCTGCTTGTCCATGAAAAAGGCCAAAAGTAAAACCTCTGAGTAATCAAAGCTGGGTCTAGGAACCAAGGGCTACTTAGCATAGTGTTACTATGAATATTCTACAAAGAATACTTCTGTTTATTCGTACCCACAGATGTTAGAATTAAGTGTTTAAGAATCAGATCTGGTCCAAGGCATCCCAACCACTACCTTTATGAGTATTTGCTTTATTTCGGGGTACTCTACCCATCTGGTAGAACAGCCTGCGCCCTGGCCTACCTTTGTAGTTGCAAGCTGCTGTTGCAGAACGCCAGGGTCTGAGGCAACAGTATCTGAAAGGAGCTTCTCCACACTGGCCTCACAGGCCTGCATCCAAGCCTTCAGGCTGTCGGTACAGCTCTGGAACTGCTGGTACTGGCCTAGGAGCATATTCAGGTGAGAGCCCAATCGTGTACACTGTGCCAGAGAAAAAAGGGAGAGCAGGCTTATGCAAGGTCCGGCTAAAGACAGCAGCTTCCTAGGCACGGTCCAAAGAAAAGTCTGGCCTTGGGTGCCTGGGTGGCTCAGCTGGTTAAGCAAAACTGCCTTCAGCTCAGGTCATGATCCCAGAGTCCGGGGATTGAGCCCCACATCAGGCTCCCAGCTCCACGGAGAGCCTGCGTCTCCCTCTGACCTTCTCCCCTCTCACGCTCTCTCTCAAATAAATAAATAAAATCTTTAAAAAAAAAAAAAAAAGAAAGAAAAGAAAAGTCTGGCCTTGTTACAGGATCTCACTCTAACCACAGTGAAGGTTAGCACCGAGGCCTCCAGGAACAGATGAGTAGCAACCATCTCCGAAAGTTGGGCCTTTGTTGTTTGATCCATACTTTTCATCCCAACTTTATATTATATACCCACAAAGACTAAGTGAGGTGTAGGGCAAGCCACCAAAGAACTACACATCAGGTTGCAGGCTAAGGTAGGAAGGGACTGGGAGGTAGAGTGCTCCTTTTGGCTAGGTTAGAGATGTTGGCAAAGTGCAGAAGACAGGTAAGAACTGAATGGATTCTACAGTTTGGGAGCTAACAGGAGTTCTTTGATAGGGAGGAAGGCAAGGATGTACCCTAGATGCTCTGTGCAGGAATACAGACTGTCTACGTGGTTCCAGCTTCCCCTGTACTGTGTCTCTAGGGAGCCCACATCTGCTGGTCAGGGTACAGGAGGGCGAGCACCTCCACCTTCCTTACCAGAGTGACATACCCCTGATACTGCTGGGGTCAGGCATTAACCCATGGGCCTCCACATTTTGCATTTTTGCAGAGCTCATAAAGACATTCTTCCTGTGGTCAATATACAATTCAGCTCACTCACTGTGTCCTAAGGTTCTTATCCTAAGCCCCAGCAACTACCCACTGTTGTGTGAGGGCTCCCATGACCACCCCCCCCAGAGGCTGTCAGGACTCTCACGGTACCTTTGAATGGAGAGCAGTGTATCTTTCTGTTGCATCCTTCAGCTTGCCCTTCACTAAGGCTCCAGTGGCTGATGTTTCTCTGCCTTCCTCAAAGCTGTTTTCTGTGTCCAAGACTTTCTGCCCTGAGATAGTCACAAATCTTAAGTCTCCTTTGTGGGAAATGACATCCTCTGAGAAGCTCCCCTGCCGCTTTAGCAGGGAGGGAAGGGCTTCGGGGCAGCTGCCTCCCTTGTGCATGTTCTCCAGCTCTCTCTCGGACCGCTCCAGCCAGTTCTCAAACTCTTGATGGTCCTGTAGGAACTTCTGCAGCTCGTCCCGTAGTGTCTGAGCCTGCTTCAGCTCTGCCTCTGACTGGGCCAGGGAAGTCGCATACTGCCCCTTTAGCTCTCCTAGCTTGTCCTGTAGCACCTGGCGTTCCTCAGGCGTGAGATTGTGGCCATGCTGGTCCAGGAAGGCCTGAGCTGACTGGGTGGCCAGGATGAAATTTTGCTGCTGAGACAGCAATTCTTGGTGACGGGCCTGGCAAAAAAATTCCCCCCAAAGAATGATCAGTAGGGATACCACAAAAATTCGGTTATGTCTACAGTTAGAAGTAGAGATCTCAATAGGCCACTTTTCCAGATGGTCAAAAATCAGTATCTCTCAATATCTCTCACTTTCTAAGCATTATGCCATATACTAGTCCCAGCTGAACTGATACATGTAGGATCTTAGGGTTTTCTAAGAGACTTCACATATAATATCTCAAGTGATTTGGGGCACAAATGGCAATATAAGCAGACAATATCTATGTATGTTACATGTCTTGACTAAGGTCATACAGGCAGTTAAGGGACAAACTAAGTCTAGAATCTGGCTCTCTTCACTAAACCATTCTAAGTCTAAGAGAAGGCACAAGTGGCCAGCTCATAACTACCCATATTAATGGAAGGGGAGAGTAAGTTGGATAAGCCAAACATGACAATATAAAAATTACAACTACTTAGCTGTAAAGTCTCCATTAGCTGTGAAATATCCCTGAACACTGTCCAACTAGGAAAGTTCTTAGAAAATTAATCCTTTAAAGAAACAGTGAGAGTAAACTGTATTTCTGGAGCATAGGTAATTTGTATTTTTTATTTGTATGTGCTTTGTCTATGTGCTTACACATGGACCTTTTTTCTATTTCAATGGAATGTAAGTTATTTTAGGGAGTTGTGGTTGTTTTGTTTTGTTTCTTAAAATGTTCTTCCTGAGTCTAGAGGTGCCTGGGTGGCTCAGTTAAGTAACTGACTTTTGATTTTGGCTCAGGTTATGATCTTAGCTCAGGTCATGATCTCGGCTCACGTCATGATCTTCAGGTCATGGGACTCCACACTCAGCAGGGAGTCTACTGGAGGTTCTCTCTCCCTCTCCCTCTGCCCCTCCCCCACCTTGTATGCAAGCTTCTCTCCCCCCAATAAATAAATAAATTTTTAAATAAAACAAAATAAAATGTTCTTCCTGAGTCTTAATAGACAATAGTGGGGATTCAGTCAGTATTCTTGCCTATCTATACCGTTTATGCAACTTCCTAGATCAGGACAATAGCCTAATTTTTTCCAGAACACTGTCCAGTTTCAACCTGTATCAGCAACCTATAGCATCAGCTTCCAACATTATCTCAGGGAAGCTAGGGTGACAAATTTTTCCTTCTCAAATAGATAGTAAGGGGTAGTACCATAGCTTGTCTGTACACCCCCCAGGTGTTTCCATTCTCATCCACCCACAAGTAAGGCATTCTCCTTCCTAGGATGGAGATGCTCCCTGGTCAGGCTGACTATTGCCAGCAGTCCTGAGACAATAGGACCATCTCTGCTCTGTGCTGTTATGACTGCCACAGCTTTGGGGGACACCCTACAGTGGATCTCTAAGCATAACAGCAGCATGCAAGAGGGCAAAATCCTATTAATACAAAACAAAGCAATGACATAGGCTATTCAGTAGAAGCATTCTAACTAAGCCAGATTTTCTTTGCTATAAAGGTGTCACTACTAAATAGGTGATCCATGTGTTTTCTAATTTCCCTAAACATATTGTTTTTCAATCATGTAATAAAGTATGCCTGCATATGCCAGTTAATATCCTAGAAGACAGTTCCTCTGGTTGGTTCACTGGTTTATCTCCAATGCCTGACATACAGCAGGTGCTCGATATTTGCTGAATAATGAATACACGGGTAGAGATAAAGAGCGAGTAAGGAATGGTTTCTTGAGGGTGACAGGAAACCATTAAAAAAAGGGTTAATCGGGGCGCCTGGGTGGCTCAGTGGGTTAAAGCCTCTGCATTCAGCTCAGGTCATGATCCCAGGGTCCTGGGATCGAGCCCCGCATCGGGTTCTCTGCTCAGCAGGGAGCCTGCTTCCCCCTCTCTCTCTGCCTGCCTCTCTGCCTGCTTGTGATCTGTCTGTCAAAGAAATAAATAAAATCTTTAAAAAAAAAAGGGTTAATCAAGGATATTGTATTTTTGGAAGATCACTTAGTCATGTAGGAGGGAGGGTAGAAGGCACAAGGCAAGGAGACCAGTTGAAGCTGCCGTAACAACTCAAATGGAAGGTGACAGTAGTCCAAACCACAATCATAGCTCAGGGGAAACAGAGAAGCAAGGATGACTCTGAAAGAGATCTAAGAAGAGGGGATTTGATGACTGATTCGATACAGGAGAGTAGGGAGGGGAAGGAAGATGATGTCTAGCTCTGGCAATGAAGTGGGAGTAGAGGAAGGAGAATGAGTTTGATGGGGTGGAGGGTATGTCAGAGGAAACTGAAGCTCCATTTTTTGAGGCTGAACTGCTTGTGGTTCCAAGTTACAAACAGGCAGATGGATTTATGTACTGGTTTGAAGCTCCACACAGGCATTTAAGTTGGACACATCCATGGACTTCTCCAGTACAGGTGGTAATTGAAGTGTCTTGAGTGGATAGAACTACCCAAAGGAAGTATATTCTGAAAGATGAGAAGAGGCTGTAGCTGCCTCCTGGAAGCACAGCAGTATCTCACAAACTGGCCAGAGGAAAGGAAAAAGGATTACCAGGCCAGAGTAGCGCTTTGGAAAGCAAAGGAGAAAGTGTTTCAACAGTGTCAAAGCTGCTGAGGTATCAAAGAGGGCATGAACTGACACATACTTACTGTGCTTACTGGATTTAGGGGCAAGGTGGTTATGGTGACTTGCCCAGGGCAGCAGAGAGGTGCCCAGCAGAGTGAAGACAGGCTAATATTCTCACCTTCATCTTCTCACATTGCTTGTCCAGTTCCTCTGGGGCTTGGCTCGCCCCCTTGTGAGCATCCGTGGTATCAAAGGCTCCTTTCCCTAGGCTAGTTCCTGACAGCTGCTCCATCTGTCCTTCAGATCGTACCGCAGTCATCCAGTCCAGGAGAGCATCAATCTTATTCCTGTTCTCTGCCAGTTCCTTTGCTGCTTTACTCTGAAAGCCATAGAAGGAGTCTAGTGAGAAGGCCTTAGATACTCAGCTATACAAATAAAGATTAAGAAAAAAGTAAGACTTTCATGCTAAAGAAGCGAAGCTCTAAGACTACATATAAATGGTCTTTGCATCCACAAAAAAGAATGAGCACCTTCTACATCTGTTGAGAAACAATTAGTTAAAACAATCTCTAGATTTTTGTCTGTATCTCACTGCTTTTAAAAAGGGGGGGGCAACCCCCTTGGGTCCTATTCCACCTCGAGAGCTTTGTACTACCACTTTGCTATTGCAGGATAAACCTTGCTTTGCTGCCTACGATAAAATGCGTGGGAGGGGTGGGGGTGGCAAAACCCAGGATTTAAAAGGCTTTAAGAGATTATTTAGTCCTGGCAGGCCAGCAAGGTTTCATGGAATCCTTCATAGGTGTGCAGAAGCGACACCCTGGCTTGGCAGGGTCAGAAACAGTACAGTCACTCTCGATTACCAGCTGCCCTTCCCTAAGGGAAATGTAGACTTCTCCCATCCTTTTTCTGCCAGACAGAGTATTAAGTCCTAAAACTTGCCTCCTGAATTCCATTTTCTGACTGTTCAAGTACTGTGATTAATTAAACAGGTTATGCCAAGTGATACCTTCATATATTTCAGAATTCCCCGTCAGGTAGTTTATTTCTCTTTTCCATATTTTCTATCTCCCCCATTTGTGTCAGAATCCATGGCCAGACAAAGGATTCTAATTCAATCTGCCAGGGCTGAGGGGGGTGCAGAACACCATTTGAGACTTTACCTTCTCCTAGGTCTATCCCAGTGCCTCAGTTTTCCATTGATCTGCAAGGGTAGCCTGGGGATAGTGTGAGGCATACAGAGACTCCCCAGATACTTCCTCTTTGTGTTCTTGGATTATCAATCTAGATTCATGTTTGAAATGTGCCATTTGCTTTTTCCTCCCCAAGGTACTACTCTTCTTCACTAAGTTCTTTCCAAGATCTTCCAATTAGAGTACTGAGTACACAGAGAGTAAAAATATTTTTTCTTTGGGAGTGGGGTGGGTGATATGAACTTCCTACCAACTATTCCTGACTTAAAGTCCTTTAGGATGTTTCTTCCCAAATCACAGACCAGCTCCTGAAGTAGCCTCTTTTTATGATTCTATGCTCTCTGTAAGACAGTTTCCCCTTATCACCTTTTCTTCATTTGCCAGATACCAAAATTTTCTTTTTTGAAAAACACCACGTATCAAAGAAGTCTGGTTACCTTTTCAGTCTCCTGCTGTACGGCTGAGGTCACCACTTCCTCCAGTTCCTTCTGGGCCAACCGAGTCCGTTCCTGGAGAGCCTCATACTGCTCCTTAGCCTGATGAAGCTTCTCCCGAAGAGTAGTCAACTCATGGGGGCTCAGCTTGGCCTGGTTCTCTTCCAGGAAGCCTTCGATGTCCTTGACAACACTGGCAAATGAGGTGGCCCGATTCTGAATATCATCCTGTAAATCCTTAACACATGAACACAAAGAGGGCAGAGATGTCAACATTCCTTCTTCTAAGGCTGCTAACAGCACACAGATGGCATGGCTAGGATGACACACACCTGCAGCAGGTGTGTGTCCCTGACTGTAATCTGCTTAGGGTTTAGGCCTAAACCAATGTAGATAAGAACTTCTAAGAATTTTTTTTACTTAAGAAATATTCTAACACTTAATTTTCTTTTTCTTTTAAGATTTTATTTATTTATTTATTTATTTTTATTTATTTGAGAGAGAGAGAGAGAGAGAAAGAGAGAGCGAGCACACGAGCAGGGTGAGGGGCAGGGGTAGAAGCAGGCTCTCTACTGAGCAGGTAGCATGGGCTTGATCCTGCAACTCCAGGATCATGACCTGAGCAGAAGGTAAATGCTTAACCACCTGAGCCACCCAGGTGCCTCTCTAATACTTAATTTTCTAAGCAAAATTTAAATTTCTAAGCAAATATTTAATGAGGACAAAAAAGGAGACTGTCCACAAACATGATGTTTATTTTGTAATGAGTTGTCCTCAAAGAGATCATTGTTCTATACAATGGAATTGACGATAGGATTCTAGCTGAGTTGAGACTTGATTGGTCCTTGATACTCTTTTGGTTATCACTCCTTAGCCTTTTTTTTTTTTTTTAAAGATTTTATCTATTTATTTATCAGGGGCGGGGGTGAGAGAGAAAGAGAGAGCAAGAGCGCACAGTGGGAGTGGCAGGCAGAGGGAGAAGCAGGCTCTCCACCAAGCAAGGAGCCTGATGCAGAACTTGATCTCAGGGCCCTGGGATCATGACCTGAGGCAAAGGCAGATGCTTAACTGACTGAGACACCCAGGCAACCTTTTTTTTTTTTTTTTTTTAAAGTAATCTCTAGGGCGCCTGGGTAGCTCAGTGGGTTAAGCCTCTGCCTTTGGCTTAGGTCATGGGGTCCTGGGTGGGATCGGGCCCTGCATCAGGCTCTCTGCTCAGCAGGGAGCCTGCTTCCCCCTCTCTCTGCCTGCTGCTCTGCCTATTTGTGATCTCTCTCTCTCTGTCAAATAAATGGATAAAATCTTAAAAAAAAAATAAAAAAGTTAAAGTAATCTCTACATCCACCGTGGAGCTAGAACTCACAACTCCAAGATCAAGAATCATATGCTCTACTGAGCCAGCCAGGCATCCACCACTCCTTATCCTTAATGCAGCCTACAAGGCCCAGCAGGATATGGGTCTGACATGGGGCTTGATCCCAAGACCCTGAGATCAAGACCTGAGCCAAAATCAAGAGTCAGCCGCTTAACCAACTGAGTTACCAAGGTGCCCCTATATATGTAACAGTTAATAATTACATGTTCATTTTTGTGCTTATCTGTATAATGTTTGTCTCTCCCACTAGACTCTAAGCTTCATGAGAACAGAGATATTTACCGTTATGTTGCCAGCATGAAGCACTGTGCCTGGCACATAGTAAGCCTTTATGAAGACTTGCTGAAGGAAGAGAAAAGTGAATTAATTCATACTGACCTTCAAGTCACTCTGGTTCTTCTGCAAAGCAGAGAGGTCCTGCTGGGTAGCTCTACCTTGGTGGCCTGCCAATGCACTTTCTGCCCGTCCTAGCCAGTTGCAAAGATCCTCCAGTTTCTGGTGACAGGTATTTTGCTGTTTCTGCAGGGTCTAATTAAAATGCAAAGGGGTCAAGAGATGATTAAAAATTCTCATTTTACAAATACAAGATAGCTCCCTGAAATGTAAAACAGAAAGGTTATATCTTAAGGATGGAAGATTTGGTGAGAGACTAGAACAGGAAAAAGCACAGAAGTCATATTCAGAAAGCTCCCCTCATTTGGACAGTCTGTTGATTTGGGTCAACAGTTTGGATTATATTCAGGGGTAATTTCAGGTGAGAACGCTCCCCAGTTTTGGTTGGGAGTTCTTTTGCCAGACTGCTGTTACTAGCCCTGGAAATGGAGAACAGGGAGCCCAGATGCTTCGAATCCATAAATGATAATGGAGATAATAATAAATTAGTGGTTATGATCAAGTCCTCCACCAGAACTAGAGGATATGCTACGTACTAAGTTAAAATACAGAACATTAGAAGGCCTGCATTAAGCAGGGGGGGGGGGGGCGGATCAAGAATCTGGATAATCCATAAGCTAATTGAGCTTCTTAATAATTGAGCCAACTTTATAAATCAAACGTCTCATAAATGCAGATACCCATTAAATGGAATAATTACATGCCAGGCTTGGCTATTTTGAGAAGGAAACTGCCCAAGAATAGCAACTGGCTCATTCCTTCAGGTGTCTACAAGTGATATCAAAGACAAAAGTCAGGCCCACAGGGAGGGAGGGAATATGTTTCTGTGCCTGATCCTTTCTCCAAATCTCATCTCGACTATATGACACTGAAGCACCTAATTGAGCCATTGAGCATGATGTGTTCTCCTGACCATCCTTCTAGAACATTGTCCACCAGTTTCTACCTTCTGATGGTGTTTAGTCACCTGCACTTACAAACAGGTGCCCACATTGGCCCTCTCTCCCCCTCTTTAGGACAAATAGAAGGGCTCTGGAAGAGAACTCCTAAGAGCTCTTCAGCTGTAAAACGGGATCTCCATGGGTTAGGATGGGTGCAGACTGAATCTGAAAAAAGCAAAGCAAACAAGTTAACACACAGACATACACATGCATTCAGGGCAAATATAGAGAGAAGCAGAGCATTTCTGACAATAACAAGGTTAATAAATATTGCGGAATTAATTATGTGCTCGGAGAGAATGTTCACATGCAATTCTACCATTTGCTGCAACTCAGGGGCCTACCCTGGATCCAGGCTGGGTCTTAAAGTGCCTCAGACCAATGCTATTTCATTAATTATCCACAGACTACAACATGTTATATATGTTTCCAAGTGAGGATATTGCAAATTTTCAGATTTGGAAAGTAACCTGAAGGGTTGCATCAGTATTTTATTTCAATTCAGTACAGTTGGAACAACAAGCAGTAATGTGAGGACATACGGAATTGACTAACTTAATTTTGGCTGAGCCCAACTCAAAAGCTCCATTTAACTTTGTACAACATTTAATAAAGGTGACCCTGAGATAGATTGCTGGTGATAATGACATTCTTCTTCTTCTTCTTCTTCTTTTTTTTTTTTTTTGATAATGACATCCTAATGACATCTTGTTCAACTCCAACTTGCTGTTCAAACAGCGAAGATGCCTAAGCATCATTCTTGGTATTCTTAGGTAATGATGTTACCAACAATGGAATTATGTTGAGTTTTGCAATAAGAGGGTTGTGACAGATGGTGGTAGGATGGTTTCTTTTAAAAATGTTAACACCTAGTTCTACACCCTGTTTTCCATAACTGAATGAGCACTGGGCATCATAGTGTAAAGAAAGATGCTAGAAATTAATCATGACTTAAAAAGTGCTAAAAAATTAATACGATTCTGGTAAAAATTTCATTGTCAGCTGTTTGAAGGCAGTCAAGGAATATTACTGTTAATCATGTGAAAAGCCCCAGAATAAAATTCATTTCAGAATCATTCTTCTCAAGAGCTCAGAGTACCTAACTGTTCCTAATGGCTGTCAAAAGAATGCTGAGGGAGAAAGGAGGAGAAATACGGACGAGGGATATGACTTTTGTTTGGAAGTCAGACACAATGAGACACAGTGAGGGTCGAGTCTAACTAAAAGGAAAATACTTGCACGTGCATACATATGTAAACACGCACATTCTCTCACATGTACACATAAAACCAAAAACATGGCAGGAAATACAGCCAGAACAGCTGCCTTCTAGACCAGAACAGAATGGCTAGAGGAAATGAAATTTCAAAAATTGGTCAACACAGGCTCCTAGAATCATGACAGATGGAGTCTGACCAGAAATCTCAAGGACAGAGAAGGTACCCCAAAAGACAAAGTGAGCCCAGCCGCTGGTTCAGTCTGACCTTGACCTGGGCTGCCTGCTCCATTTGTTGAAAATGGCCCTGCAAGGCATCCATCTGAGCTGCAGTCTGCTCCACAAGATCCTGGAAGGACCTCTGCAGTTCACTCAGAAGGCTCAGCACCTGCCGGTTCTGCCGAGGGGATAGGTCCTGGGCGTGCTCCGAGATAAATAACTGAGTATCAAAAGCAAGAGCATCGAGCTGAGATTTCCTTTCAGCCATGGGCTGCTTCAGATCCTAAGTAAGGAAATAAAAAAATTAAAAATAAAACAATAAAACTTCTCATTCTGTCAAAGCAGAAGCTGTTGGTTTTAATTAAAGAGTCAACATAAATAAAGAGGGATTAATTTGCTGTGTTTTTATCATTGATACTCATCATTTCTAGGGCCAAACCAGCACAGGAAATATCTCTCATTTCTGGTCTCTCCAAATTCCTCATATCTTACAATTAGGTTTTCTTTACTGAACCTTATCTCAAATGCAGCAAATTTTTATTTTTTTATGTTAATAGAATTATACTACTGCTAATCCAGGTCTCAGTAAAAAAATTTTTTTTTAACATTTGGAAAATTTATCATGAATTTCTAGTCTGAGATAGATTGGCCTAATCGTACTTTCTTAGGTTCAAATATCTATTTGTATTTGTCCAGCAGAGAGTTGCTAAAAGGCCAGAAGTAGGGAGGTACTCAATTTATTTGTAGTACACCACTACATGGTTTTTAGAGTAAATAATGTTGCTCATACATTTTAAGGGTATAAAAGATTACAGACTTTCCTATATAATAGTTACATATATATACCTACCTACCACTAGAATTTATCTGTTTTTAGATGAATAAAAGCATGCACTTTTTCCACAAATATGTAGTGGTCATCAGCTATGTAACACTGGATGCAATAAAAACAATTAGATCTCTATCGCTTTGAAACCAAGGGTAGTCAGCAATCCTGCAGAGCAGATAGAAAGAGGTTCTTGCATATTTATCATTAAGCTAAGTGTCTTTCTTCATCTGTGATGAATGGATTTAGGAAACTGTCATTAGGAAAACAAGACTTAGACTGTGGCTGCCTTCCCAGTAAGGCATTCATTTAAATTATAACTTGGGGAGGAAACCATGCATGAGAAGCTCTGTGTATGTGTGTGTGTGTGTTTAAAGATTTTATTTATTTATTTGAGAGACAGAGATCACAAGCAGGCAGAGAGGCTGGCAGAGAGAGAGAGGGGGAAGTAGGCTCTCCGCTGAGCAGAGAGCCTGATGGGGGGCTCGATCTCAGGATCCTGGGATCATGACCTGAGCTGAAGGCAGAGGCCTTAACCCACTGAGCCACCCAGATGCCCCAGATGCTCTGTGTTTTTATATCATATACTATGTCACAGGAATTTTATTCACTCTTGTTTTTTTTTATACTCTCCTAGTGAGCAGATCAAGTCTGCAACTCACTCGCCTAACAAAAGATGTGGAGGAAAAGGCATGGATGAAGATGGCAGGTCAACTCTTGCAAGACAAAAAGGGATGGGTTGGGATGCCTGGGTGGCTCAGTGGGTCAAGTGTCTGCCTTTGGCTCAGGTCATGATCCCAGGATCCTGGGATCGAATCTCGCATCAGGCTCCTTGCTCTGCCTGCTGCTCCCTCTGCTTGTGTGCTGACAAATAAATAAATAAAATCTTTTTAAAAAGGGGGTTGGGGGGGCGCCTGGGTCACTCAATGGGTTAAAGCCTCTGCCTTCGGCTCAGGTCATGATCCCAGCGTCCTGGGATCGAGCCCCGTGTCGGGCTCTCTGCTTGGCAGGGAGCCTGCTTCCTCCTCTCTCTCTCTCTGCCTGCCTCTCTGCCTACTTGTGATCTCGGTCTGTCAAATAAATAAATTTTTAAAAAAGGGGGGGTTGGGGGAAGATGGGTTGCATCCAAGAAGCCTGACCATGGCCAAATTATGTCTGCTTCTCTTAAGATTGGGGAAAAGGGAGAGGATAAAACAGAAGGAGAGGGCATCTTTAGTTCTGCTCTGACTTTAGAAAGAATTTAAGGAGTGTGCTATCTATAGCAGAGGGCAGATAAACCAGTGTGAGTAATATCTGATATTATCTTAAGTATAACCAAAACAAAGAATAATGTTGGGAGGAAAAACAAACACCTCAAGTCTTGAGTATCTCAATGTTTACTTTTCCCTCACTGACTTATAAAAAGAATCAATTAATTTAAAGCTTAAGGAGAAGAAAAGCATCCCTCTAGATCAATGGTTC
The DNA here is from genome assembly GCF_963455335.1 of Martes martes. Taxonomy (NCBI): domain Eukaryota; kingdom Metazoa; phylum Chordata; class Mammalia; order Carnivora; family Mustelidae; genus Martes; species Martes martes. Next base: position 161,568,885 of record NC_137891.1, read on the forward strand.
ATAATCAACAGTCCCCAGACCAAATCTGCCTGCCACCTGTTTTTGTAAATAAAGTTTTACTGTAACACATCCATGAACATTCATTTATGTACTGTCTACAGATGCTCTGATGTTTCAACAGCAAAGGTGAATGGGTACTACAGAAATGGCCTATTTGTGTATGACCTGCAAGGCCTAAAATATTTACTATCTGGCCCTCTACAGAAAAAGTTTGCCAAGCCATGCTCTCAACCATGGATCAATAAGTCTCCTGAAATTGGTATATGTAAAATTAGAAACAAAGGACGGATACTAGGTATTCGGTTATAAAGACAAGATGAAGTTGAAAATAATAGGCCATTCCAGACTCTCTCTCTAAGAACAGATGCAAGGAGAAATAACCATAATCATTGAAGCTCTAAGGGTATGGTAACCTAAAAACACAGCAGACTTTACTTCTAAAATGGAATATCAGTTTTCCTGAGAAAGAGAAACACAAATCCTGGTTTGCCTTATAGGAAAATAAAATTGATATAACTCAGAGGACGATGAAAACGCACTTGAGAATGGGTGGGGTGCCTACCTTGTACCGCTGGAGACGGTGTTTCAGACTGTCAGTGTCGGTTTCATCGTTACATCCCTCACTGTTCAGAAGAAGAGTCATACTGCCAACCCAGGCTCTCAGATCTTGAAGTCGGCCTTCTAACTGTTTGTACTGATTCAACACTCTAGTCTAAGAAACAAATGGCAAATTAGATGACGAAAATCTTCAAACCTGCCCAAACTTTGTGAGCCTTTGGAAATAAAAACAAGAAACAACCTTTTTTACTTCCACAGCACTCTGGAGGTGGAGTAGTCTGGAACTCCAGGTGTCACTCACAGAGCTGAAGGACTTCTGAAGATTCTTAGCATCTTTCTCTAGAGCCTTCAACAGTTGAGCGGGGACTTCTTGAGGCTGGCTGATGATAATCTGATTCACACATTCTAATTCCTGATTCACCAAGGTGGACAGATCCTTTAGCTCCCTGTCTAATACCTGGGGGGATAAAGTGGAGTTACCTCCAAAATCAAGACTAGAACTCTTGCTATTTAGGAATAAGCTGTGAACACAGTTTTCTGTCACCTCATGCCAACACCTGCTTTACAGCTTATGAAATGTTTTTATGTATGTTCATTTGTTTGTTTGGTTCTCACAATCACTCATTCTCAAGGTAGGCAGAATTGGGATCATTATTATACCGGATTTACAGAAGCGATGCTTCAGCATTTGAAAATGTTATTCTTTATTTTATTTTTGTCTAAAGTCACCCACCTCAGCGATGGAGCCAGGACTTGGATTCATGTTTTCTGTTTCAGTGTAGTGTACCTTCCCATACAACTTGCTACCTCTTTGAGAGTGTCAGTATGCTTTATATAATGTGACACAAAATAAGTCAAGTAGAACAACTCTTCCTGGGCTCTTAGGAGGCTCAGTCAGTTAAGCATCTGACTTCAGCTCAGGTTGTGATCTCAGGGTCCTGGGATCGAGCCCTGCATTGGGCTCTAATCCTGCACTGGGCTCCACACTCAATAGGCAGTCTGCTTCTCTCTCTCCTTCTGTCCCTCCCCCTGCTCATGCATGTGCACTCTCTGTTCAAATAAACAAAATCTTAAAAAAAACAAAAACAAAAACAAAAAACAAAAAATAAAACCCCCAAAAAACCAAAAGAATGACTCTTCCACTCCAAATTCCAATAGGGCAGAAGGAAAAAATAGAAAAACACCCCAACCCAGCCATCTACAATATTCTGATCCTCAGCAATGTAGCCAGAAATATGCTGTGGGAAAGTTGGTGGTTCTGGACATGATCTTCACCTGCTCTTCAGCTGCCCTCCCAAGGCCACACTCAGGATACTGAGAGAACTTAACCTCTATAGCCTGTCCTCATTGTGACTTCAATCTTGTGACAAGGGTTGAAGAAAAAGGGCTCCTCTTCCTTCCTCTCAAGCTGTTTCATTTTATGTCCTCAGGAATTCAGATCATCCATTATCATTTCTTCTCTCCCCTAACTTCAAGTTCTCCTTTTCTATTGGTTCCTCCTCGTCAGCCCCCAAATCCACTCAAAACATTCTTCTTTCAGTGCATCTCCTCCAGCTAGTGTCCTACTTCTCTCCTCACCTGCACCACCAATCCTTCTGGAAAGAATGATTTACATTAATAGCTCCCCCTTCCAACCTCCCATTTGTTCTAACTGCAACCTTGTTTATATCCTATGACTCCACTGAAACTATTCTTATTAAGGTTATCAATGACTCTGGGCACTAAATCCCCCTTTTAGTCCTCACTTGGTCTCCCTACTGTATTTACTCCTGCCACAACTCCTTGTTGAGTCTCTTCTGCTTTGGTTTCTGTGAGACCAGTGTTTCCTGATGTTCTTTAGAGATCTCCATTTTTTTAAATCTATTTTTTTTTTTAGCCCCTTAAATAATGGTATTTTCTTTTCCTTTCTTTTTTTAAAATACTTTTTAAAAAGATTTTTATTTATTTATTTGAGAGAGAGAGACAATGAGACGACAAGCAGGGGGAGAGGCAGAGGAAGAGGGAGAAGCAGACCCCCGATGAGCTAGGAGCCGGGAGCCGGGAGCCCGACATGGGGCTCGATCATGACCTGAGCTGAAGGTAGATGCTTAATCATCTGAGTCACCTAAGCGCCCCAGTAATTTATTTTTTTAAAGTAGATCCATGCTGAGCCCAATATAGGGCTTGAACTCCCGACCCTGAGATCAAGATCTGAGTTGAGATCAAGAGTCAGATTGCTTAACTGACTAAGCCACCCAGGTGTCCCTGAACATGTTTTTCTTCCTTAATACTCTCTATTCCCTCCAAAGCTGGTGGGCCTGCAGGAAGTCTCTGGGAACCCACCTTGGCCTGACACAACACGTCCTGTAGCTCTGCCAGGTTTAGGTCCAGAGGTTGAATCTGTTTGGTCCTCATTTCAATGTCACGTAATAGAGAGAGATAGGATACCAGCTTCTCATCATGTTCCAGACAGAGCTGCCGGTTAAATACATTCTGTGGAGCCAAAAGAAAACTCACTCAGATCACACTTTCACCTTTAAGTCTGCTTTTAAAAGCAGGCTGGGTCTTATTGATAGACAAATAGAAATTTTTACCACACATAGGGTGGGATGAACTAAAACACGTTATGTGTCTATGTTGTCTCAAATCAATAGACAAAAAAGTGATTTTATTAACTTCCTTAGGGAGGAGAGGCTCATAATTATCAATCCATGAATTATCATTTTAGCAAAACCTCCTAAAGCTATTTAGGTACCATCACTCTGGTATTTCAACTTAAACCCTTGCAAAATTTCAGAAAGACATTCTGCCTAATTTTCTAACAACTCTGTAACAAAGAGATGATGGTACACTAAGTTATACCTTAGAGAATCATCTAGTCCCCTGAAACCGTATGTATGCACAAAATTGTATATGTGTAAACTCTGTATCCAGTCAAGAGTTTTAGCATTAAACTAGTTATATCCAAAATATATACACAAACACACCACAGGAAAACTTACTTTAGCTGTTCTGGAGGGCTCTGGGTTTACACCTTCATTTCCCCTTCCCCCAGCTGTAGTCATGAAGGGAGTCTGTTCACCACCAGGGCTTTCTTTGAGCTTTTCCTGTGGTGTCTTCTCATCCATCTTCACTGCAGGGTATGGGAGTGGCACTGGCTTTTCTTCACTGGTCTCTGGAATAGTGGGACTAATGGTGGCATCCTGTTGCCCTGCCCTCTCTTTTTGAGACACATCTTTGAACAGTTTCTCTGGAAGAAGGGACGCTAAGACTCTGGGAACACCCTGAGTCCCCATGCCTTCAAAAGATGCTGCTTCTACACCTGTATCTATAGGGTTTGACATTTCTAGAAATTTCTCTCCAGTCATTTCCTGAGTTGTTATTATTTTAGATGTGAGAATTCCACAAATTTCACTATCACTTTTGCTGTCCTGATGATGATAGTCCTTGCTGTGTGAGAATTCCAGATAACTGGCTTCTTTTGGGTCTACTGTGGAAACTGTAGTTTCTTCTAATTTAAAAGTTCTTGTTGAGTCAAAAGGTACTTCCTGGTATGATCTTTCTTTATATTCATTAGATGAGCAAATCAGATCTTTGGTTTCTTTGGTCTTAAAAGTAATCCAGGAATCTTGATAAGAGTTGGTCTCCAGTCTGATGGCTCCTTGGAAAGGTTTGTTTGATTCAGAAATTTGGGATCTGCTTGCAACTTGGGCCTTTCCAACTGATTCCTGGTCGTATAATCCTTCAGGTCTTAGGGTTGTAGAAGAGAATGGTTCACCCTGGGCCACACCAGCAATTTGAGATAAATCTTCTTCTGGTCTTAAGGAGAGGCTTAAATTTTTTCCTTCTTCATTGACTTGATTAGGTTTGAAGAATTTTAAAACATCCTGATTTACAGAAATTCCTTTGAGTATCATTGGGGAAGAGTTTTCAGCTTTACAAATAATAGAAAATCCTAGCTCTCTACCAGCTCCTTCTCTTCTTTCATTTCTGGTTATTTCCACAGGTGGACCCTCTACATTGGATCCCTGGTCAGCTCTAATGATGGTTTCTTGATTCAACTTTTCTTCAGAAAGAATTGGCTTGTGTGTTTTGACAGTTTCTTCTATAGTCATTTCCCTCTTCTCCCTCTTACTTTTCTCCCTGGTATTCATTGGTTTCTGCATAACCTGCTCACTCAGCAATTTGCCTGAAGTTTCATAATCTGATTCTTGTCCTCCTGAAATAATTCTTCCTTGGCTTTCTCTTATTTCTTTAGGATCTTGACCTGATAAAGACCTCTTCATATGAGAAGTAATTTCCATTTTGGCCCCTATGTTTTCTTGCTCTTCATTTGTGTTTTTTTCCATGTCATCACTAGCCGCCTCTTTGAGTTTAAAATCACGAACTTCCGAGTGAGAGAATGTCACTGAACCTTGGCCCAGCAATGTATCTTTATCATCACCAGGAATTATGATACTGACAGATTTTTCAGCTTCTGGAGAAGTACTCCTTTTATCTTGATCCTTGCATTCCAATTCCGTTAATGAAATTTCTCTGCTCTTTTTGGCCTGCCCCCTGGAAGAAACTCTTGTTTTAACCTTTCCTTGTGCAGACTGACTTCCGATCTCAAGTAATTTCTCACCAGCTCCTTTTCTATAACTCATTCCAGCAGTCTGATTACAAGCAACTAACATTTCCCTTCTTAGAAATTCCTTCTCTATTTCACATACTTCAACCCCGTCTTGCTTTTCAACCTGAGCCCCGTGACTGCAGGACTCCGAAGTATCTATCTGGATCATAGTTGCCAGTTCAGGGCTAATAAATCCTTTCTCAACAGCTTCCTTTAGAGTCACTCTTTGATCATTAAATATGTCAACAATTCCTCCATTTAATACCTGATGAGATGCAATAATTCTTGCCATGTTTTCATCTACTATTTTCTGTTCCAGAGCTGAAGCCAATGTCAGTCTTTTCCCTGTGGCAGTATCTATGATTCCCCCAGTATTTGCCTGAGCTTCCAGAACCTTCAGTGTAGATATAAAGTCCACTTTTCCAAGCTGAGTTGCTTGGGACAATGTAAGCACTCTGTCACTTGCTTCATCTTTAATGTCTGAGAAGGGAATTACTTCTAGATATCTCTGTCCAGATTCAATATCAATCTTACATTTCTTTACTAATTCTGAATAAGGAACAATTCTGTAATTTTCAGGATCTACAATCCCATGCATCATTCCTGAAGACAATAGTGCTTTATTAGTTAACAGTCCTTCTTTTTCAGCTTCTGCCAAGGTCAATCTCTGGCCAGAAATGAGATCCACAAAGCTTCCAGTCAAAGTCTGAATTTCTTGGATTTCTCTTTTCAAGTCTGGGGTAACAAGATCTAATTTTATGGCTTTAGGAAGAGAAATAGTTTCCTTAGTTTCAGGATGAAAAAACTGACAGAGGCTTAACTTCTCAACTTTTTTGAGCTGCTTGGCTAAATCTTCATCAATGATTCCATGCTCAAAGGCATTATCAACAGAAAGTCTCATCCCAGATATATGGTGAATTATACCTCCATCTACCACCTGCTTAGTCAACAACCTAACAGCCTCCTCTCTCTCCAGAAGTCCTTGGTCAATGGACTGCATGATTGTTAAAGGAGCTTTGCTATCAGGGTCCATAATTCCAGTTGTTTCCATTTGTAAGCTAATAAATCTCTCCCTAACTGTTTTCTCAGCATCTCTGCCTTTGGAAGCTTTCTCCAGATTTATAAGCTCTGTCTGGTCTGCACTGTCCACCAAACCAAGATTTGAGGCCAAAGTTACTGAAACCTTTTTGCCTCGTTTTAGGTCAACAATTCCACCAGTCACCACCTGGCCTTCTAAAATTTTGGAGGCTGTTTGTGTGTCAAGAAGTCCAGCTGCAACTGCTTCCTTCACGGAGCGGAGTGTGTGGGTACGGGGGTCTAAAATGCCACTAATAGCTTTGTCTGCCATGAGGACATTATGTAGTAATTTCTCATCCATCAGACCTTCATCAATGACTTCTGCAGTGGTCAAAGACTCGCAGGTCTGAGAGTCAAAGAAGCCCCGAAACATGTTCAGTTTTCCCATAAGTTTCACAGCAGTGTGACTGGGCACAATACCTCGGGCTATTGCTTCATTTAGTAAGAGCTTCTGACCTGTTTGGTTGTGAATGATACCACCATCTAGTAATTGTGCAGATAACGTATTTAAGGTAGCTTCCTGAAGCAATTCTGAAGGATGACTGCATGACAGGGAGGTTTCATGACCACTGTCTTCCACATCTGTCTTGTCTAATGTCAACACACTACCGCCTACAATGTCGTGTCCTTCTGGATTTTGTTTATGGTCATCTCTATCCAAAAATGTTTTATTTAAGCTTTTCTTTTTGTCTAGAATATTCATGTCATTTTCAGACTTCAGTTCTGATTCTAAATCTAGAGTTTTCTTTACCTGAAATTTTGACTTTCTGCTTTGGGGTTTTATGACAGGCCTTCGAGTTTCACTTGGAATTTCAATTTCAAGTGTGTCTGCTTGTTCTGTCTGACACAGAAAGGAAGTCTTTCTAGGAGTCTGCCCTTCTTCCTTCAGTGTTTCAACAGGAAAAGGATCTTTGCTCACCACCAAGGTCACATCTTCAGCTTCCTCAGTGGGTGCCGTAAGGAGAAATCCCCTGCTAACATTCTCTCTGGTAGCCATTCCTATTAATTCTTCCTTTTTGGTGCCTAACAACTGGCCTTTTAACTCTGATTTGCCTTTATCTACCATCAAAGTATCAACATTTGGATCTCTCACTTTTTGATCCCCCACAAACAGGTCCCTCTTAGGGTTCTCCATAGTGGAAACTTCAATTTCTACAGTGGTCATTTTGCCTTTTGCTTCAGTGCAATCACCCTGATTAGGATATTCTTCATTCTGGAAAGGAACCTGGAATTCACGTGGCCTCACATTCAGCCCATCACAGAAAGTTTCTGTGGTTTTGACATTTACCAATTCTTGTAATTCCTTAGGAGTTTCTAGTCTCTGATGCCCAACTTCAAACACTTCTGGAGAATTTGCATGATATTCACCTTTTGCTGTCAGTGTCTCCATCAGCTTGTTGTCTAAAAGGAGCAGCCTCTGTCCATCCTGCACATTGATATAGCTGTGAGTCATCAGCTGAAACAGCAGCTTCTCACTAGGGCTTACTATGCCCTCAGTTTGACTCTGGCTCTGTGGTAAACCTACTGCTCCAGGATGAATGTTCCATTTGCTTCGTTCTGAAGACTCTGCTAATTGCATGTGGGGCATCACATCAGGTATGCAAATTGATTTTAAGTTACTGACAAGATCTTTGTCCAACATACCATCTTCTACTGCTCTTTTCAAGGACCAAACTTCTGTGCTTGCTGGTAGAAACAGAGCTTTAATATACTGTCGGCCACTAAGGATTTTATGAGCTAATTCAGTAGACACAATACCTTGTTCCAAGGCATCTGTGATTGGGAGGATCTCTCCAGATTCAGGCAACAGTAACCCCATGAACGACCAAAGGGATTCCAGAATCACAAGGGCAATCTTAGCAGCTACTAGATCATTGTTCACTGCTTCATCTATTGTCAGCCTACGTCCAGTGACGGTGTCTATGATGCCTCCTGTCTGAAGCTGCCTTATGAGAAGAGCACAGGCCATATCTTGGTCAATCAAATTATGTCTTACAGCCTCTTCCACAGTAAGTCTGTGTCCTGTTCTTGGATCCACTATGCCACCAGCAAAAAGCTGAGCTTCCAGCAGCCGGACAGTGACCTGTCTGTCTATTAGGCCTTCCTGAACTGCACGGAAAATGCTAACCTTCCGGCCTGACTTCAAGCTCACCATTCCCCCTGCCAGCTGCTTGACAGGCAGCAGTTTCAACCCTGAGTCTTGGTGGACAATACATCTCCGCATCAGATCCAGCAAACTGATTTTTTCAGCTGTGTTGGGGTCTATCAAATTCTTGGATGATTTCAGGTAAGACTCTAACACTGAGTGAAGCCTTGGAGAAATGAGGCCTTGGTGAAAAGCCTCCTCTAGGTTAATACAGCCCTCATTAGGGGGGAGACTGAAACCTCCAGTTGCCAGGTGAGCTTCTAAGACTTTCAGTCCAACTTTCTCACTGATCATTTTCTTGTCAATTGCTTCTACTACAGAAAGAAGGCCTTTGCTCTCAGGAAGCCCACTTATTAAGGACAGAGCATCCTGTAGTTCTTGGAACTGCTGGTACATCTGGGGATTAATGAGGTTCCTGGCTAGACCTTCCTCCAAAGAGAGCTTTTCACTGGTCTCAGGGGCAATGAGGCCAGACATGATAACCTGGGATTCCAGGAGCACAAGACCTGTGTCTTGGTCAATGAGGCCCTTTTGCATGGCTCGGAAGATGGGAAATATCTCCACTGTGCCTAGGTCAATCACCCCAGCAACTGCTCTGCAACCCTAAAAAAAAAAAATGAAAAAGAAAACTGAATCAGAGAAGCCCAGCTATTGAAAGGATTCGTTCACAGAACTACAGCATATCAAATTCTGACCACAAGAAAAACCCAGCTTGGGAGGAGCCCCAATGTGTAAGAAACACTCTAAATCCAGGCAGCATTAATACTAAGAAAGAATTTGTCTAAACTGCAGAATGTTGACCATGGCCAGAAGCTCACAGATTACTTGATGGATGTAGCATTAAGCATACCTGAGTGATAAGCTCTACAAAGTAGCAAGCAGTGAAAGTGAAAGGTCAACTATTTCTAAGACTAAATCACCACAAAGATTCTTTTAGAAATATACCAGTTCCCCAGAAGTGAGAAGTCAACTCTACATAGCAAACTTCTCAATGTTGAAACCCATGCAGAAGACTCTTGAAATAGTACTTCCGTGATAATGAGTTAAGCAGGACCAGTTCACAGGATTAGAAGAAATATTCAAGCAAGGCCAGTAGCCACACAACAGGTGTGCATCTCTGTAAACAGCCCAGTGTGTACTACTCAAGCAGCTGTTTTACAATTGGGGCAGTCATTGTCAGTGGCCACTGTTAGTGCCTTCCAAGTCTGTAGCCCTGAGTTAAATTAGTTCTGGGTACTGGAAGTAGCAAGTGAAGGAAGGAACAGACTAGGATCATTACCTCTGGAACTACTAGCAACTTTTCTTCTGGTCCAGGCTATAATGGCTAGTATAAGCACCATGCTTATAGTTACGACTTGTGGGGCACTTAATATATGTGCTGAGCACTGATACTTAATCCTCAAAACAATCCTATGAAAGGAATTATTTTAGTCTTTAATTTACAGGTGAGAAAATGAGGCACAGTGAGGTTATTAGGTAACTCGCCAAGGTCACAAAACAAGTGAGTTCCAGAATCAAATCACGGTCTGACTCTAAGTCTTGTGTTATCACATTGCTTCCCACATCAGATCCGGAAAAACATGAATGACAGGTCAGCAGAGTTACATCATACACAGGAGTTACGTTGTAAGTCCAGGAGATAAGGAAAATCTTATACATTGCCAAAGTTACCCTTGCATTAAACCGTAAAAACTCCTGGAAGAATTTCTGTTTTGAAGCTTTTTATCACAGAATGATGGTATTCAGAAATTAAATCATTCAAGTGTTTTGCCATTTAAAACTCTTACATTACTCTCAACTTCCTACCTCTTGTTCACATTCATTATTTTCTATAGATGATTTCGTCTGTCCCTCTTAGGTCAGTATTACTTTCTGATCCTTATTTAACTCTTGAACTTAACTCTTGAACTTATCCATAGAGGATGTTGTAGCAACTGCCAATCACTTCCCTACCTCCTAAATAATGCATTTCCTTCTGTCTCAGTGAAAGTAAGCTCTGTAAGAGCAGGTACTTTACCCTTTCGGTGTCTAGGAACAATTCCAGCAGTTCAATAAACATTTGCTGAATTAACGAATAAATTGGTAAATAGTAAGGAAATCCTTAAAATCCTTAAGCTACTTGCTCCTAGATTTTAAAGACATACACTGAGGATTTCAAATTCAATTAGCTGCATGCTCTAAGAGACAGAGAATGGAAGGCAAATGAGGGAACACGTTGATTGACATCCCTAACTCACTGTATTTGTTCAAATAATGGAGTAACAATTCATCACACTACTTAAAATATTATGTGTTATTCCCCATCCCCCTTCTGTGTTCTGACCTAGAAAGCAGTTCAAACTGTATATAGCAAATGTTTGTTCACATGAATCTACCAGGTATCTGTTCTACAGAGATTGAAGGGAAAATCACACCGGCATGACTCTTTGAGATGTATGAATAACTCTTTATATAAAATCCATGTCAAGACGGCTCAGAAGCTGACAAGATGACAGAGGAAAAGATTCTAATTTCTTCTCTGAGGTTCCTTGAGTCTCGAAGATGCTGACATTGAAGAAAGACCTAGAGTCTGGCCAAATGCTAGACAAAGAGAAAAGACTACATGCTGTTCCTTCCAGTATTCTCTTAATTGAAGGACAGGCAGGAAGCACTGAGCTGGGAAATAATCCAGAGAAATCAAGTTCAGTCCTACCAAACATGGGCATTCTGACCTAAACAAGCAGAGCAAGACAGAGGGAGAGAAGGAAGGGAAACGTAAAAGGCTTCTACTTACCAGAGTTGCAGCACGCCTCGGGCAGATAGAGAGAGAGCCTTACGGAGCAGCTCAGCCGCATCGCACACACAGTGTAAGCTTGGGGTTAGCGTCCAGCATGCGACTGTTTGTTTTTTTTTTTTTTTTTTTTTTTGCAAAAAAGAACCCCAAACAGGTCGTCCTCTTTTCCCTTTTGTGCATTTGTGCTTAAACTCCAAAGGGTTAGTGAAACTTGTAAGCAAGGATGTCAGTTAATCAGAACAATACTTCACATGAAACACACAAACAGTAACAGGGGACACATCATGCTCAATGTAGTGGTGCTCGGCAGCTTGGCTTTCTTTCTGTTCTCCCCTTTTTTAACCTTTCAAAATGAGAACTGGGTGTTCTCAGCAAGCAATTGTTAAAACTTTTCACATACTCCCTTATATGGTGAAGCAATAAGCCACTGGAAGTGGGCTACCTTACACAGAGAATGCTAAACCAGCACATTCTTTTTGGAAATCTACTCCCAAATAAATCATAGCTGGTTCTGTCTTGTGGTCTTTACAACTCTAGCTCCTGATGCACCAATTTCATATCCAAGGACCAGAGTCAAAGCATGTTTTGTTTGAATATCATTTTGAGCATCATCTAGACCAAATCTGATAACCACATGACCTTAAATTTTGACCTGCCCCACATATGTTGGCCATTGCTTCACAACACAGGAAATAAGCAGGCAAACACACATATATATCCCAAAGACACATGTATATAATATGGTAAGTTACATATACACACAGGTATCCAGGAAGAACTCAGGACAACCAGGAAGAACTTGACAATTTCCATATGGCTCAGGAAGTGAACATGAGTGGGAACTGGTAAAGATGTCACATGATGGGATGACCATGGGTAAGGGGAACCAGCGTCTCAGTCAGTACAGCTAATCCACCAGCTTGCTTGGAATTGAACATTTTTCATTTAGATATGAAAAAAAGTATGGGGGAAGAGGACATGGCTTTTTCTTCCCAATAGTCAGAACTCCTGGCTATCAAGTTTTAAGTGAGAATGCCATGAAGGAGTAATCTTGCTGCCCTGTGATCAGATATAATATAGGATTTATGTTCTCCTCAACTGTGGTCTGCCACAAAATGGCAGACACAGAAACAGTGAACCAGGCTCTAAAGGGTTGGCCAAGAGTGCCTTCTAGTATTCTTGACTGACCAATACATCATGGAACCCCAGTAAAGAAACACAAGACAAATGGTTGCTATGGTGAGGTTAAAAATTAAGTCACATTGGTCATGGAAAGCTAGTGAACATGATTCTCAAATAGCAAAGCTGTTTTTATACCATTCGAAAGGTACCCTTCCCATTTGGAGAAAGAAACTAAAAGTACCTTTTGTTCTGTCTGCTGGGCCAACTGGCTCTGAAGCTGTTGAAGCTGGTTTGCTGAACCATCACAAAGGTCACGGTAAGCCTTATTCAGAGCATTCAACTGCTCAGATATTTGTTCCTTCTCTTTTTCCGAGAGCCTGGAAGTGGAAGTATTGAAGCTCTTTTAGAGAAAAACCTTTCTCCAAACTCTCCCTTATACTTCAAAGTCATGTCTTCTCCACCTGGATGGTTTTCTTCCTTGTCACTGTTAACTATGGATCATCTGGTCACTCTTCCATATTCATTGAGCACATGGGCATGTGGCTCATATTCCTGTATATTTCAAATCAAGTCAAGATTCTTGGTGATGTCAATGCTCATGTCACCAAGTGTCTAACAGCCTATGCTATAGTCTGAAACCTTCTCAATACAAACAGCCTCCAATCCAAACGGCCTCTACTCCACTTGAACTGCACCCACACATGGCAAACTCTGGAACCTGCCATCATTTAAAATTATTCTACCTCTGAACTTTTGAACTTCAAGAATCTGCTATTTGATAGTAACTTCTGATTATAACCCTACCTTTCCAGTTGTGTTTCTTTACTCTTATACCACTTCTCTTTTCAAAATAAAACATTTTAGACAAAAGAGGAAGTAAATGAACTATCATTTACCCACTACCCAACTTTACCAAATTTTGATATTGTACCAGATTTACTTTAGATCCTTTTCTTTTCTTTTTAAAAAGATTTTAAAAAGAATGAGAGAGAGCATGGGGGGTGGGCAGAGGGAAAGGGAGAAGCAGACTCCCTGCTGAGCAAGGAGCCCAACATGGGGCTTGATCCCAGAACACTGGAATCATGACCTGAGCCCAAGGCAGACACTTAACCAACTGAGCCACCTAGGGTCCCCTAGATGCTTTTCTCTCTTTTTAAAGATTTATTTATTTGAGAGAGAAAAAGAACGAGGTGGGGGACAGGGGGAGAAAGAGAGAGAATCTCAGGCAGACCCCTTGCTAAGTATGGAGTCAGATGTAGGGCTTAGTCTCATGGCTCTGAGATCATGAGCTGAAATGAAACCAAGAGTTGGACCCTCAACCAACAAAGCCACCCAAGTGCCCCAACTTTGGATCCTTTCCACAGAAATAAGACATTACAGATATATTCAAAGTCCAATGTACATTTGTCACCAACCCCGTTCTTTTATCTTTCTCCCTAGAGTTAACCATAATCTTGAATCTAGTGACTTTTTAAAGTTAGTCACCATACAATATGACTTTCACAACTTCCTTACCTCATTCTATATTGTTCTTGAGAATGAACCCTGTGATTCATATTACAACTACCTATCAACTTAATGGGATTTCTGAAGCCTTCTTTAATTTCCCCATTTTTCCTTAATCTGTCAGTCCTCCTCAGGGTCTTCAGTATCTTCTCTCTGGAGTTCAGACCCCACAATCCAACATCTCAATCAGGTTCCTGCTATTATCCTTGAACTCTGTCCTTGCTAATCTGATGAAACTCCTGCCCCAGATCAATCAAACCACTGGACTTCTCTGCTCCCACCTGCAGGTGAAGTATATCATGTGTGTATGTGTGTGTGTGCATGCACACACACACTTTTGTTTTCCTTTTGCATGCACGCACACACACACCTGGGGGGTGGGGAGGGGAGGGTCCCTGTGGAAGAGATCCTACTGGTTCCCAGGGTCTACTGGACCTCAGAGCTTCCTGACAATCCTCTTGGACTCCCAATCAATCCGAATTCCCTTGCCCTAACTCAACAGCAAACAACCACTCTGCCTATAAGAGGAAACGCAGACCACTGAGAATGAATTCTTTCACCTTCTGGCTTCACTCCTGACATATTTACCTCCATCCACACCTTTCCTAACCTTCCTTTCCTCAAACTTCAGAGGAAAAATTGTCTTGACTCCAGTCTAGGGTTGTACTTTCCATTCATTGATGGATTTTATCCTTTCCTGCATCTTCTGGGACTTGTCTCCCATTATTTCAACCCCTTTCTCCCTTTTGGTACTTGAGATTCAGTCTATAAACACAGCTAAGTCCCTCTCAACTTTTAAGAAAACAAGTCTTCTTTTTTGTTGTTGTTGTTGTTTTAAGAGGGCTCCATGCCCAGCGCAGAGCCCAGTGAAAGGCTTGAACTCACATCCCTGAGATCAAGACCCAGGCTGAGATCAAGGGTTGGACGATTAACTGACTGAGCCAACCAGGCATCCCCAAATAAGCCTTTCTTGAACACAGATTCTATTTAATTATTTACTCTATTATTTCTGTCCTTTCCTATGGCCAGGCTTCTTGAAGTAGTAGTCTAATTGTGCTATCACTACCTTCCTCACCTCATGTGCTCCCTACTCCCAATCATACTCCATCTGACATCATGCCCTAACTTTTCACCAGTCACCAAAAACTTCCAACTTGCCAAACTCTTAATCTCTCAGTCTCAATCTTTCTTGACTTCTGACCACCTTCTTTTTAGAATTCTGTTCTCTGTTGGGTTCTAAGGTATCGCTCATAGTTTTCCCTCTACTTGTGTAAGGCTTCCTTTGCAGGCTGAGGAGCACAGAGAAGTCCTTGAACCCTTAGAAGCTAATCCACTCAAGGTTTCTACTATGCTGATGACTTTAGACTTTCTCATTATTTTTAAATTTGCATACACTGGACAACTTTAGAACTATATAAGGCGTAAATTAATGTATTAGGTACTTCCTAATACATTCTAAGTATTTGCACTCTGGCATCTTCTGGGTTCTTCACATTCGTAATGTCTAAAACCAAAGCTGCCTTCTCCTTCAATGTGCGCCTGCTTTTGTATTCCCTATCCTGGTTAGTGACATCACCATACACTCAGGGCCCTAAGCCAGAAACCTGGAAGTTATAGCTGACAATTTTCACGTCACCAAACACTGTAAGTTCATCATCCTTAGTATCTTTTGAACCTTTGCCCTTCTCCATCCTCATCATTTCTCACCTGTATCATTACAATAGCCCCTTTACTGGTCTCTCAAGCCTCCACTCTGGCCCCAGGTCAATCTGTTCTCTGTAAAACTGTTCTAGAAACCTTCATCAACAAAATCCAGTCATGAATAAGATGCTCCCCGTCGCCACCAAGGTAAAATGCAAACTTTTTGGCATGAACTACAAGGCTCTTCATAATCTGGCTCTTGCAGCCTTGAACTCTACAGCCGGAAATCTCATCATGACCCTAAGTTTTAGTCAAATAGATTCAGTCCCCTAAATGCACCATAAACTCTTTTAATACTCACTTATGACCATGCTTGGCCAAGAAGATCTGTGAAGTTTTAATGGCCTCAGAGACTTGATCCCTCCTGGTTGTCAGCTCCTCTGCCAGAACCTATGTGATAGAAATAAAGATTACAACTTCAGAACCCAAGAAATTAAAGAACCAAAATTATTTGAAATAACATTTTAAAAATCTTAGGGAAAAACCTAGCTTAGTTCAGATTACTATTACCAGTGAACTACAGAAAGTTGATTAAGAAGGTAGAAGTAGAAACAGATGACTTCTTAAGTTTCTTTAAGTCCTGGGAGTTAACATTTGTTGAGATAATCATTCCTAGAGTGGCCCACATGTGATCTGTTTTATTCCCACCTAATGCATTATTACACATTGTTCTACCCAACAAGAGACAGACGGACCTTCTACTCACCTGCTGATCTAAAATAGCTTTCTCAATGTCTGTTGATTCTTTGGTCTGGGATGAGGTAGCTTTGCTTTGTGTGTTCCTTGCTAGGGTAGACACCCAGCCCAAAAGTTCTTTAACTTTCTCCACATGTTCCTGCTTTTCCTCTTCTACAACTTTCTAGAATAGGAATTAGAAAATCAGTATCTTAGTCAATGTCTTATTAAACTGGCCTGACTTCTGATTTCCTGAAATAGAGACATGGAAGTTATCTAAATCAACAGGAAGCTAAAGTAACCCCAAAATAAATATAATTTACCTAATTTAGGGCATTGTTCACAAGTGTCTAACTGTATGATACTAGCAGCAAAGTTCATCATATCTAGGTGTGCACCTTTCTAAAAAAAAAAGCACTTTTTTTTAAATATATGAAGGATGTCCAATAATTATTTACTCTTTATTTTTTTATTTATTGATTTTTAGGAACCCTTTACATATAGCATTTTATTTTCATGATTCTTAGATGTCTAGGTAAAGAAACTGACATTTATAGAGATTAAGTGAGGCAGCTGTTAACACAAAGAAATTTTTTGCTAATTCATATAGAAAAAAATTGGTATAAATTAATGTTTCCAATAGCATTTCTTTTATAAAAGTGGGTGAACTTGCAGAAACTTATTTTTCAAAGACAGAAGTTTTTTTAGAATTACAAAAAGGGGCGCCTGGGTGGCTCAGTTGGTTAAGCAACTGCCTTCAGCTCAAGTCATGACCCTGGAGTCCCAGGATTGAGTCCCACATCAGGCTCTCTGCTCAGCAGGGAGTCTGCTTCTCCTGCTGACCTTCTCCCCTCCCATGCTCTCTCTCATTCTCTCTCTCACCTAAATAAATAAAATCTTAAAAAAAAAAAAAAGAATTACAAAAAGATTATATACTCATTACAACAAATTTCAAATAATCTGAAATGCATAATGTATCTCTCTTTATTCTTATTTCCCCAGAAATATGGTATATAGCTGATCTTTGAACAGTATGGGTTTGAACTGCTCAGCTCCACCCACACAGGAGGTTTTTCTTTTTTTTTTTTTCAATAAATATGGTACAGTACTGTATATGCATTTTCTCTTCCTCATGATATTCTTAACATCTTTTTTTCTCTAGCTTACTTTATTATAAGAACGCAATATACAATAAACCTATTTCATTGTTTTTAACAGTTTCATAACATTCCATTGTATGGAATTTGTATGTTTCTAATATTTCCCTTTAAAAAATTATGTTTTATTAGGGATCTTTGCTCATGTTTCCTTTCTTCGTGCTTATAATATCTCTATAGTGAAGATACTTGAAGGTAGGAGTATTGGACATAATAGAATTAATCCCCATTATTCACAAATACCAGATTTGTGAATTTGTCTACTCATTAGAATTTATTTGTAAACCCCAAATCAATACATTTTCACAGTCATTCCCAGATATGCCCAGTGTTCCCAGCTGAGGCAGAACAAAGGGACACTCTACCTTCTTGTTTCAGCTCTTATAGAGTTCTTAACAAGTGTCCTTTTCACAGTCTATTCAGGGGCATATTTTTCACAATTTTTGTTGGTGATTTCACAGCTTAAAATGTACCCAAGCATAAGGCTGAACTGTTTTCTTGTGTTCCTAAGCACAAGAAGGCTGGGATGTGCCTTACCGAGAATGTATGTTAAATAAACTTCATTCAGGTGTGAGTTAGAGTGCTCTTGGCCTGAATCAACAGAATCTATTAAATATAACAAGATTATGGATTATTCATTGACAGAAATGTGTGATCAGACGCTTCCAGGAACCTAATCCTATATTTCCCCCAAATGCAAGAGTCCACGTTCTCTAACACAGTGTGCATAGCAGTGTCCCAGAACACAAGTGACATGAATAAGGAGAACTGGCTGTGTGTGCACTTTGTTTTTTGACAGATGAGACACAGGATTTTTAATTCTATTTTCAAATGATTTATGACCCAGCTGTCCTCACCTCCTCCTCTTCTAGTCGCCGGAGGGCATCACTGATATATTTTACATGCTGGGTGGTTAAGGTCACCAGTGCTGTGTAGCGAGTCCTTAAGTCCATGAACTATGGTTCAAAAAAACAAACAACAACAACAACAATTTAGATAAATTATCTGCCAGAAAAGTATATTTCAATAGTTGAAAATAAGAGGAAGTTTTCATGAAATCACATGTTCCACAGAAAGATGAGCTCTAAATAGAACTGTCAGGGCCCCGACTAACAACAAATCTTTCCTTAAGGGAAGAGAGCGGCGTGTCTTTTCCCCCACCCTTTCACCTCTTGTGTGATGGCATCTGAGGAGGAAAGCATCCGGCGCCGCTTGCCAGGGGATTTCTGCTGTGATTCCACAAAGGCCTTGTATGTCATCAGTTGCAATTCATAGTCCTGGGGAAGGAAAATAGTTCACTATATTTACATAAGGCTTTACAGGTCACATAACTTATACAACAGAATCACAGTATTTCATTGCTGGAAGGGATTTTGGTGATCATTTAAACCAGTGGTTAGCAAACTTTCTCCTTAAAGGGCCACATAGAAACTATTAGGCTGTACAATTTGTCACAGCTGCTCAACTCTGCCATTGTGGGTGAAAGAAGCTGTAGATAATCAGTAAATGAAAGGGTGTGACTGTGTTATGATACAACATCATGTATGGACACTGAAAGTTGGAAGTTCATAGAATTTTCACATGTCATGAAGTATTCTTCTTTCAACCTTTTTTTTTTAAAGATTTTATTTATTTATTTGATAGAGAGAGAGATCACAAGCAGACAGAGAGACAGGCAGAGAGAGAGGGGAAGCAGGCTCCCCGCTGAGCAGAGAGCCCGATGCCAGACTCGATCCCAGAACCCTGAGATTGTGACCCGAGCTGAAGGCAGAGGCATAACCCACTGAGCCACGCAGGCGTCCCTCGACTTTTTTTTAAAGCCATTTTTCATGGGCCATGGAAAAATAGGTATGTGGACTCAGTTCAGCCTGTGGGTCATAGTTTGCTGAGTCTTGAGTTTGCAGTTTGTTGTTTGCTGACCATCCTTTTCATCTCATCCACTGGGAAACCGAAGCCCAGAGACAGGAGGTGAGTTTCACTGATTACTCAGTGGGCGAGCAACAGAGTCATCCTAAACCAACGCTCTTCTCCTGTCCCCGTGCTATGCTGACACTCCATCTACAATCCTGAGACTGCCACCCCAGGCCAGGCCCTCTTCACATCTCATGTGGAGGGGCACAAGAGCCTCTTACTACTCTCCTACTTTGCTCTCTTCCTAATTTATTTTCTATCCTGCCACCAAAATAACTTCTCTAAGACACAAAGATGACGACTTCATTCCTCTGAAAGCTTACAAAGATCTAGAGCAAAACTTCTCAAATACCAACATGCACACAAATCATCTGGGGATCTTGCTGAAACTGAAATTGTGATTTGGCAGGTGGAAGATTCTGCATTTCTGACAAGCTCCCAGATGATCCTGATGCTCCTGGTTCTAACATCCCACAATGAGGAACAAGAATAGAAGGTAAAGCAAAAAGAATTAGACATAGCCTTTCACAGACTGGCCTCAACCTCCCCTTCTTCTTTTTCATGGTCTCTGCTTCTTATGTACCGTACACCTTCTAGCTACACTGGCATATTTGCTATTTCCTCATATAATTGTTATATTTCCATTCCTCTGTGCCTTTGATTATGCAGTTCCCTTTGCCTACAATGTCATGCTTTCCATTGTCTACTTAGAAAACTCTAGGCAGAAGGAAAACATACAATGAGTTCCTTAAGCAGCCTATTAAAAAAACAGTAATAGTGGGGCACCTGGGTGGCTCAGTTGGTTAAGCGTCTGACTCTTGGTTTCAGCTCAGGTAGTGATCTCGGGGTCATGAGACTGAGCCTTCCGACGGACTCGATGTTCACCATGGACTCTACTTAAGACTCCCTCTCCCTAGGATGCCTGGGTGGCTCAATCAGTTAAACTTCTGCCTTTGGCTCAGGTCATGATCCCAGGGTCCTGGGATCAAGCCCCACACTGGGCTCCCTATTCAGCAGTTGTTAACTAAAGAAATTCACTCATTCAAAAAGTATTGTTGAGCATCTACTATGTACCTGTCATTGCTCTGAATGCTATACATATAGTGGAGAACAAGTTAGAAAAAAACTTGTTTCCTTGGAATTTACATTCTAGTGGGAAGGAACATAATATGTAATAATCTCAGGTCATTTTTATTTAAAGATGTTATCAGAGAAATAGGGAGGGGGGACCAGATCATGCAGGGCCTCGCAGGCCATATACAGCTTTAGAATTCTGTTATGAATAGGATATGAAGTCACTGGACAGTTTTGAGCAAAAGAATGACATGATCCAATTTACCGTATTTCAGCTATTATGAGGTGCACATTTCCCCCACATTTTAGCATCTCTAAAACTAGAATATGTCTTACAATCAATGGTATTTGCATAATTGGCAGAGTTTCCTCTTTTCTGGTAGTGTATAAAATGACATCTGAGGTTCAGTGACAGGCAGTATGTTCTAAAAAGGTGAGTCTGGTTATTATGTGGGAAAATAGCCTGTGGGACAAGGGTAACAGCAAGAGATCAACTCAGAGGTATTAGAACAGTCTAAGGAAGATTCCTTACTTAGGTGGAAAGCAGGGAAATGGGGGCAGGTGGGTGGGTAACAAAAGATAGATCAAGGACATATTAGAAGATGAAGCCAAATGGTTCACAGACCGAACACAGAGTTTATGGCAAAGTGAAGAATTAAGGATGACTCCCAGGTTTTTTGCTTCACAAGCAGGAAAATGGGACACTACTTCCTGGAATAGGCAAGACAATGCGAAGTATATTTGAGAGGAAATCCAAAACACTCTGTTTCTGACATGGCAGGTTTAAAAAACCCGTGGATCATTCAAAGAGTGACTCCTTGAATCAGAGCTGATGTCTGGTACCCCTCTGAGCATTCCCAAATGTAGGGCCAGGTACACTACACATCTGCATTAACTGGAGGATGGGGCCAGCCGCTAGCAGCAGCACTTACTTGTCCAGAAACAAAACCTAGAGCAACAAGGAAGATCTTCCCATGCTGGAGATCATTTATGTACCTTTGGGGATATGCTAGAGTTACCTTTACAATAGTGGAGTATTGCTGGGAAAATTTCTGACACTGGTCCAGCTTTGTCTGATTCTTCTCGATTTCTGCAAACAGGTCCTAGAAACGAAAGTATCACAACAACGTTATCACTGTCCCTATTGTTGTCAAAATAGCTGAGCATTTACTATGTTCTAAGGCAGTTTTCAAATCTTAGCTACATCAGAATCACCTGTGAGGCTGAATAAAATACGGATTGCTGGGCCCCATACCCCTGGAGTTTCTGATTCGGTAGGTTGGAGTAGGGCTGAGAACTTGTGTTTCTAACAAGCTCCCAGGTGATGCAGATATTACTGGTCAAGAGTCCACACTTCGGAAACCACTGTTCTGCATATTTTACATGTGTCATTTCATTTAACCCTAACAATAATAACCTTATGAGTGAGACAGGTTGAACAAATAACGAACTATATCCATTTTGTTGATGAGGAAGTAGGATACTGACAGACTAAGTAATTTGGTCAAGGTCTCATAGTGAGTGAGTGATCCAGGACTGGAATCCAAGCAATCTAACACCAGACTTCATACTCTAAACTGCAATGCTACACAAAACAAGCCACCCCTCCCCCACCACCAACAAAAACCAAAAAAACCCCATCAAAATGCTAACAAGTAAAAACCACTTCAAATAATTTTTGTCTGTTCACATCTTTCTGGGTTGTCAGTGCCCTGTGTTCTCATCCTCATAAGATCAAATGCAGTTATCAAGAAACAAAATGAAGCGAGATAATTTTAATCTGTCCAATCTATGGTTTCAATATAGTCACTACAACTCGCGACTGGAAGGCACCTAATGAGTGTGTCTGGTCTAAATGCAAAACCAGTATCATCTTGAGACCATTCTGGTTGACCTCTTTTCAGAAGAGGAGGCTCAGAATGTCTTACCATTTGGGGGAAGCTTAATAGGTAGTCCATCATCTTCTTTTACAATGAATTAACCCTCCTGCCCCCCCAACTTACACCACGCTGTCACACCCACCGTCTGCTGGCTGAGCTGCTCCGACAGCACTCTGCTATCCTCTGCCTGGCCTGGCTTCATCATTTCCTGCTGGGCAGTGGTTTCCTCAATCCATTTGATGAGAGTTCCATGGCAGGCTCTGTAATCTCCCAGAACTTCCTGGATACTTTCTAACTCAGACTGGCTGGAGGAACAAAGGAAAAGAAACTACCATCAGATACTTCAGTACAAACAATAAAATAAATGGTTGTGATTCCCTCTTTAGCCCCTTCCTCTAGTTGGGTTTGATCACAGAGGATACATCTTTTTTTGGTGGAACAACAGTGCAATGCCGAGACCTATGCTTGTATCCGGTGCCCTGTGGGGTGAAGGTGCAGTTGTGATGCTAGCCCTGGACACTGCCTGGGGGCATCCCATGATGATCCTTGTCAAATTTTTACATAGGTTGCCAAGGACTGCCAGGTTGCCAATAAAGGTAATGCTGGTTATACACTTCTGTTTCCTGATGACAGTACCTGACAGGTACCCTAGTTATGATTTAGGCAGTGCTGTAATTTATTGGGGAAAGGTGGATGAAAATAGTTAATTTCTGTTAATTTTGGTAACAGTTTCACTGTTGGTAACAGTATCACTTTCGTTAGTCTAACTAGACTTGGAATAGTAATTCAATTATAGAGAATCAATCCAAACATAAGAGTTGCTAGAACTCCTCTCTCCATGTATTTGCCTACCCAGCCTAGCCTCAGAAAGGTCATTTTCTATCTTTCTTATTCAACTCAGACAACAGAAAGACTTCAGTTAATACAAATAAAAACCACTGGGGCGCCTGGGAGGCTCAGTGGCTTAAAGCCTCTGCCTTAGGCTCAGGTCATGATCTCAGGGTCCTGGGATCGAGGCCCGCATCGGGCTCTCTGCTCAGGGGGGAGCCTGCTTCCCCCTCTCTCTGACTGCCTCTCTGCCTACGTGTGATCTTTCTCTCTCTCTCTGTCAAATAAATAAATAAATAAATAATCTTTTTAAAAAAGATAAATAAAAACCACTGATTTAGCAAATGAAAGTGGAAGCAAGAAATTCTGCAAAGCCCCTTTATGAAAAATGGCTCAGAGTTGGAGTCATTGTCTTCATGCCTTAACTAGATAAAAACTGGAACAGGGAGTGCCTGGGTGGCTCAATGGGTTAAAGCCTCTGCCTTCAGCTTGGGTCATGATCCCAGAGTCCTGGGATCGAGCCCCACATTGGGCTCTCTGCTCCGCGGGAGCCTGCTTCCTCCTCTCTCTGCCTGCCTCTCTGCCTACTTGTGATCTCTGTCTGTCAAATAAATAAATAAAATCTTAAAAAAAAAAAAACTGGAACAAGAGCAGCATGGCTAACAAGATCATCACTGCTGATCTAAAAGCAATTCTCAGGTCTGTTTTAGGGTTGGTAGTCCCAATTTTCTATCAATTCTCTTGTCCAGAATTCATATTGTCATTCAATTTGTATCCTTCTCTATCACTTCCTGCCTTTAAGTAAGAATACACAGATATAATTCAACTTCTGTTTAAAACTTAGTTCCTGAATAGGTTAAAAAAAAAAAAAAAGGGGTGGGGCCACCACTCACCGGGTCTCCAGCTGGACAATGACCCGGTGCCAACGGTCCTGCAGCTGGGAGCCTTTTTCCTGATAGCGCTCCAAATCCAGGTTTCGCTCTGGGGTCAGACGACTCAGCTGCTCTGCCACCACCTTGGCCTTGGCAATTTCCTCATCCAGGACTGAAAACACTGAATTCTTGTCCTTCACATCACTAAGCCACTGCTATAGAAACAAAGTACAGCAACAGGTTAAATATACTCCATGCCAAAAAAGACTAAGGTAGAAAACAAGGACATTGTCTACAGCTGGCTCCACATTATATCTGGAATTCAGAAACCAGACCTTATAATGTTTGTGCTAGAAACATCTCCACAGTGCTCATGCACACCAGGAGGCCCAGGACAGGCAGTACAGTACAGAGACATGTGCAAAGAACTAGTGTTTGAAACCTGGCTCTCTCACTTACAAGCTATGAAACCAAGATAAATTGTTTAGCCAGTCTGAATCTCAGTCTGCTCATCTGTGAATGGAGATAAAAATCTCTTCCCTACCCATCTCACAATTCTGTGAGAATCAATGAGATAACAGCTAAGTGATTTACAAACTTACAGTACAACCATGACTGTATCTGATGTGGGTGTGATTTTACCGGGAAGAAAAGGGAGAAAATAAATAGAAAGTCATAGTCCTTTATTTTCCCTTTCCAGCTAGACATATTTCTCAGTCCCAACTTCTTTGAATCCACATTAAAATATATTAAATATGATATTCTGCCTAGTTCAAATGCAAACTTCAATCATTGTCATGCCATCCAAAATTGCATTTCGCTGCTAACCCAAAGCAATGGATATGTTAAGTCAAGATCCTATGAAACTCAGAGCAACCAACCCGTAACGTAGACCGATGGGACTCCAGAGCCGAGAGATCTGCGGGTACTGCTTCTTCTTGACTTAGCTTTATCTCATAACCTTTGACCAAGAGTTCAGCGTCCTGGATGCTACGTACTATAACATCGATTGTCTTCAGCCTATGAGGGTCAAGTCACCTTCGTTAACACACAGAAAGAGCTGAGCCACAGAATTGGAGTGCTATAGAGAGGTTCCCAAATGTAACTGCTAACATCAGTTTTACCATTACTAAATGATGACAGGGTTTCACAAAAACAAGAAAGCATGGTAAACGTGTTGCCAATTTAAGCCAATTCAAAATATAGTTCTAGGTGATACTGGGACATGCACACATGTGGTGGACTCATGGGAGAAATGATACAAGGCCAGAAACCCACTCAACACTACAAGAGTCTAAGATCTCTGACACCTCATGGCCATGATGGGTAGAGGGCAAACCTTCAAAACCTATATTTAGTTTAACTGAAAATTTTTATCTTATTCTTTAGTGTCCCTTTTGTTTCTTTCTTTTTTTTTTCCAGAGTTATCTAAACAAACAGGAATGAGGTACAAAATAGTCCTAACACTGCAACTCCATCTCCCTTTCTGTGTCACTGGCACTTCTTCACTGGACCCCAGTGAACCTGCTCCATGTTGCGTGGAACTAAAGCCAAGGTCTCGTTTCTGTGACTACATGCTCTTCAAGATCTACAACCTCTCTGGGTTGTTCATGGAACACTCCAGGCCCTTCTCACACAGTGAAAACACCGCCCTTTGGATCCAAATCCTCAGCTTACTCACTTATTCAGGTAGACAGTGGACAGACCATATACATGGTCCATTTTCTCCACCAGTAGATTGAGCTCTGAGCGCAGACTTGGGACACTCGAACCAGACGGAGACTGATGAAGAAAGCTATTGCATTTCGTGGAAACAACATCAAATTCTGACCTCAGCTGCTGTAAATCCTCTTGAGTGCGCTGTCAGGAGCAAGATACGCAACAAAGATGGAGACAGAGTTGAACACAGAAGTTAGAAAAACATTCTTGTTTGTAATAAGCATATACCGCAAACAACCTAAATGCCCACATATAAAGAAGTAGCTGAATAAACTGCAAAACAGTGCTGATGGGGGAGGATGGGAAGAACACATACAAGTATTTTCTGAATACAGTATTTGGACTGTAGGCTACAGACAAAAGGAACCAGAAGTAAATGTTGAACTCTAGTTAGTAGGTTTGTTTTTTTGTAGTACCATGAGTCAGTTATTCTGAAACTACTTATCGGGGTGCCTGGGTGGCTCAGTGGGTTAAGCCTCTGCCTTTGGCTCAGGTCATGGTCACAGGGTCCTGAAATCGAGTCCCACATTGGGCTCTCTGCTTAGCAGGGAGCCTGCTTCCTCTTCTCTCTGCCTGCCTCTCTGCCTAATTGTGACCTCTGTCTGTCAAATAAATAAAATCTTAAAAAAAAAAAACCAAACTACTTACCTCTCCATGTTAGAACTGAGCAGTAAGTAAATTTACTGTGGATAACGTAAAGTAGGTTTTTCAGTCTTGGGGAAGGGAGTTACAATTATGGAACGAAGAGAGGTTAGTATGAACCCTGTGGTACTAATTTGGAACCAGATGAAGATAGAGACATAGGAATTCATAGTTATGTCTGTGTGTGTGTGTGTGTGTGTGTGTGTGTGTTTGAGTGCCAGAGAGAGGGATTGATAAATTGATCGATATCAGCATATAACCTTTGTGATACATTCATATAATCACACATACCTATATACACATATATATATATGTACATAAATGTGTGTGTGTGTGACATAGGGGTGTTTTTGTATATGTGTATGCAAGTATGTATTTATAAGCATGTATTTTTCTAGCTCTCTCAACTGAGCAGGCCTAGAAACAATGACACCCCAATAATAATGAGCATACTCAGCACCCAAATCTTGGTTTCTAAATAGCATTCTCCATCAAAAGGAAGCAAGACTCCTTGGAGAAATGGCTGATTACAGAGGTGGGGCTAGCAAAGGCAAAGCGAATCTGGAATTTTTTTTTTGTTGTTGGGAAATAAGAAAGCACTCAAAGGATGGTGGGGACATTTTAAAATGATAGGGATGTCAGCTTGAAGCAGCTCTCAATGGCTAAATTTTGGAAATTCTGAACATCAAAATAAAGAGAATAACAACTTACAAACCTTAAGCAACATAAGAGTCCATAAGTCCATAATGACATAAAAAAGGAAGAAAGGAGGAAGGGAGGCAAGCTCTTCCCTTTTGGTAGAATAGAAATTTATTCTATTGTAGTATAATAGGAATAATGTTAAAAAAGTAACAGAATTAGAAAATCACCCTTTGGAAACAGTCATACCAATTAATTCAGTCAAGAATCAACACGAGATGCTAAAACTAGTTGGTAAAAGTGTGATACAAAACAGGTTTTTATATAGTCTCAAAGTATCTCCCCACAATTTCCTTAGTAATTATAAAAGGGAAAACAGCAACAAGTGATACAAGTTATCACCCGTAATGGGACAAATCAATATGACATGCCTCCTGAGGTCATGCACTAAGGACACAAGATCATTTCTGCAGAGTTCCTGCCAAAAACACGTAACCTATATCTAATCATGGAGATAAACACAAAGGGACATTCTACAAAATAAATGACCTACACTCTTCACAAATGTCAGGAGCATGAAAAATGATGAAAAATCAAGAAATTGTTTCAGGTTAAGGAAATTCAAAGAGACACAGCAACTAAACACAATGTGTAGTAAGTACTGGATTGAGTGCTGCACTAAAAATATTCTCTGGTGTGTATGTGTGTGTGTGGGGGGGTGTGTCCAAAATAGGTATTAGTAGGCCAACTAATGAAATTTTAATGAAGTCTTGGATAACAGAATTATATCAATGTTCATTTCCTGATTTTAATCATTGTCTTCTGGTTACATAAGAGACTATCTTTATGGTGCCTGGGTGGCTCAGTCGGTTTAAGCATTCAACTCTCAATTTTGGTTCAGGTCATAATCTCAGGGTTGTGAGATCGAACCCCATGTCAGGCTCTGCACTGAGCAGGGGGAGTCTGCTTGAGATTCTCTCTATCCCTCTGCTCCTCCCTCCAGGCTTATACATGAAAGTTATCTCTCTCTCCACAAATAAATTAATAAATCCTTTTTTTAAAGGTTTTATTTATTAATTTGACAGATAGTGAGAGCAGGAACACAAGCAGGGGGAGTGGGAGAGGGAGAAGCAGGATTCCCACCGAGCAGGGAGCCTGATGTGGGGCTTGATCCCAAGAGCCTGGGATCATGACCTGAGCAGAAGGCAGATGCTTAACGACTGAGCCACCCAGGTGCCCCTCAAATAAATTAATAAATCTTTAAAAAGAAAAAGAGAGAGACTACCTTCATTTCCAGAAATGCACAATAAAGTATTTAGGGATTTAAAAAAAAAAAGGATTTAGGGATAAAAGGGCATCACGTACAGAACTCACCCTCAAGAAAAGGATTATTATAATGTACATTTATAGGAAAAATGATAAAGCAAATAAAGAAAAATGTCAACATTTGTGTGATCTAGGTGAAGGCTATATGACAATAAAAAATTTTCTGTATACTGAAATTACTTGAAAATAAAAAGTAAATCCAGAAAAGGAAAGTCCTTTAGAAGAGCTAAATATTAACATTTCTTGGAATGTTCTATTTTTGCAGGACAAACAGATTTCAGATGACTACAGAAAACTAAAGTTTCAATATGAAAATTATAGGTTTATACAATATGCCTCATTTGTGAATTTAAACCCATCTCAGCCAAAGAAAATTACACTGCCCTCTCATCCTCTTCTTCAAGCTTGGGAATAATTGAGAAAGGTAAGAAAAATCATTCCTCCTAATTTTGCCAGTCCTTTCCATTCCTTTAAGCTCCCAGATCAAATCTACTATTCTTCATAGAGCTCTCTCCTATGGTCCCAAGTAGAAATGGTCTAGTGACTCTATATTTCTATAGCTATGTTTGCTTTGAAACCTGCAAGTACTCTTGATACTATCTTATGACATCTCTTATACTGAAGGTCCTAATTGTGACTTCAACGTTTTATCCTTAAGTACACCATAAGCCAAAAGCAAAGAGCTTGGCTTACTCTCTTTACATGCCTATGAGCAGGTAAAAAAGCCATTAATATTTGCTTTTACTTCAAAAATACTATGCTAGGGGCACCTGGGTGGCTCAGTGGGTTAAAGCCTCTGCCTTTGGCTCGGGTCATGATCCCAGGGTTCTGGGATCGAGCCCCACATCGGGCTCTCTGCTCAGCAGGGAGTCTGCTTCCTCCTCTCTCTGCCTGCTTCTCTGCCTACTTGTGATCTCTGTCTGTCAAATGAATAAATAAAATCTTTAAAAAAAAAGAGAGATTAAAAAAAAATACTATGCTACATTTTGATGGCATTTTACTTTTTCAGAAAACTCATTATATATACTCTGTCATTTAACTTTCAAAGTTTTGTGATATAGTTTGGACTCATCCATTATCTCCATTTTATAAGAAAGGAAACGAGGATGAGAGTTAACTTGCTAAAAGTCAAGTGTGCATCAGAGCCCAGAGTAGAATCTGAGTCTTCCCTTGTATTTTTTGCATCTGATGGCTGATGGCAATCATGTCACAGAAAGTAACACATGCACATCAGGGATAGAGCAGACAGCAGCATCTTTGCTAAGCAGTCTTAAAACATGTAGCCCACATGTGGGGCTTAGAACAATCTGCCAGTCTGTGTGCCTTCCCAACTGTGTAGAAAACTAATCAATAGTCAGAAACACACTGGGAGCTGAAATCATGCTTTGCCATAAATAAAAGGCATCTGCAGGCTGCAGGGAAGAATTCTCAAGTAGGAATGCCATGAGTCTATTGCCTTATTTCTTAAGCTCCAAATTTTTTTTGTAGTTTTATGGTTTTATTAACACAAATATGAGGTGCACAACAAGCTGTCTATTCATTTTCTTCACTGCATAGCGTGGCATTGGGATTGGTGACTCTGATGGCCAGCTGGGCTGCTCTTTCCACCATGGCTTTGTGGTTCTTGGAGGAGACCTTGTAAACTATCTCTGCACAGTGAGATTTGTTGCACATCAGCAGCATTTCAAGTTCCTGGATGTCATGTACTAGGAACTTCCGGAAGCCACTGGGCAGGCAGCATGTGCTCTGCTTTCTTGCTGCTCCCATAACCAATGTTGGGCATCAGGATCTGGCCCTTGAATCTTCTGCGCACCCTATTGTCAATGCCTCTAGGTTTCCACCAGTTGTGCTTAATTTTGACATATTGGTATGACTGGTGCCAGATGAACTTCCTGGTCCTCTTTTTAATGATCTTGGGTTTCACCAGAGGTCTGAGAGCAGCCATGATGCCCAGTAACAGATGGCCGCCACTTCCGCCGACAGCACCAAGAAAGAGAGGGTACAAGCTCCATATTGTCTTGTCATCCAATTCACCCTGAAAGCATTTACACTGCAGCCAGCACCCACCCTGCTCTTCAGGCTTACCTCTTGTTCTGCAATCCTTAATGCATTGTCCTGCCGGGCATCTTTGTCAGTCCTAGAACTGGCTGGAGACTGAATTCGTTTGACCAGCCGCTGTTCACACTCTTCCAGCCGTAGTCGGATATTCTTCAGCTCTGAAATGTACATCTTGGCCACAGTTTCCTCTTTGTCCTCTGTAAATGCAGAAGCATAGGATAACATGAAGCACCACAAGAGAGGTCAACAAACCTAAGAAAAATAGATTCACCCTTAGATAGAGGGCAGCAGATCTGATATTCCACATATGAAAGCAAGACCTTACATGGGGGAACATGTTGCCTGATCCTAAGTTCCCTGCATTGTATACTCATCTTTAAAGATCCAAACATGCTATAGCCACAAGAAAATGTGATACGTTGATTAGCAATAATGCCTGAAATAGGGTCTCTTTGACCGTGATCTGATTCTGAGGATTCATCTCTATAAGTTTTTCCCTATCTCAAGTTTTGAGCCCCTCAAATGGTAAAAAGGTGGTACTTTCTAGTCTTCATGAAGGTCTAGGAGAACCCTTCAGGGCTCTCAATCCACCACTCTTCTCCCTTTTCCCAAGGCACAAACCATTCTCTATGGACTTCATCAGGTGCTGGAAGTGAGTTTTACAAGCCTCCACTTCTTCTTCCAAGCGCAAACGATCAGATACTGAGAAGACCAGAGAGTCACGGCTATCCTGCAAAAAATCTTCATAGTGGGCCTGGAGAGTCTTCATAACCTGGTGACACTCCCCTGGTGCTAAGGATCGAAGCTAAAGAGAAAAAACAAAACACAAAACACAAAACAAAACAAAAACAAACGAAATTTTAATAGAATGGGAACATAATACATTCTCTATTTCTCCTTTTTATTGATGTTTAACATATACACAAATCAGGTGCACACACCATAACTGCAAACATGTTGATTTTTCAGAAACAGAATTTATCCATTTAATCAGCGTTTAGATCAAGAAACAATATGACCAGTACGCCAGAAGCACCCACTATGCCCTCTTGGACACAACCCTTCATAATTTTTAATTCACCAGTATTCCTCTACTACATGCACACTTATACAA
The DNA here is from genome assembly GCF_963455335.1 of Martes martes. Taxonomy (NCBI): domain Eukaryota; kingdom Metazoa; phylum Chordata; class Mammalia; order Carnivora; family Mustelidae; genus Martes; species Martes martes. Next base: position 161,600,254 of record NC_137891.1, read on the forward strand.
GAGCAGAGTGAAAAGAAGCCTACAACTTTCGGTTGGCCAAGAAGAGAGAAGATGTCATTTATTTTCATCAGGAACTTCCTTAACCATTTAGGCTGCTGGTTTTTAGTTCCTAGGACCCCCTAATTCTGAAACATTATCCCTGACTCCGCTCTACTCCCTTTGGGTGAGTGGGAGTCTCACGGTAATGAGAAAAGTTTCCTTCTGAAAAAAGCTTGCCAGTAGGATATGAACCTGAGGTAAGTCTTTCACACTTACCTTTTCCAGGTTCCAGGTCTTTACAAGGTCTAGGTCCTTCCTCAGATAGTTCCAGGAGATAAGGCTTTTGGTGTTAACATGTAGCTGATGCCAGAGGGCCATCACTTTCTGATAAGACTGCTCCACCCTAGAAACAACAGAGAATCTGGTGGTAGCTTTTCTAAAACTTGAATTCCCCGTTAGAGACCTTCCAGGGGGAAAATGAGATTGCCTTAGCAGAAATGGGTTTGTATACTGAGCAGAGAAAGGCAAGGAATCAAATACTAACACGGAAATCTGTAGAACAAAATTAACTGAGCTATTCAAACAATCTGGACTTACTACAGTGTTATGTCTATGATGTCAGCATACGTTTGGCAGTCTTATAAATGTGATCTGTATATAATATAATCACGAGAAGTGAGAAGATAAATCCATGAAGAGAAGTAATGGAAAAAAGTAGAAAAAAAAAACCCATCTAGAGAATTGTCGAAAAATGATAATATCAATGCTTAAAAAGTACACTGCTATGGTCTATATGTTCACAAAACTGCTAAGGTGTTTGAAAATTAAGAGCAACTTAAAAAGTCATCTGGCATATTAAAAATAAAAAAAAACAAAACTGCAATATGAAGGACCAGAGAAAATTTTTTTCTAAAGCATCCCATGCCTAATTCAATCTCAACTTCTGGACTTAAAAACTCACAAATACACAGACATATTCAACACATACTACATTACCTTGAATTTCTTTAAGTCAAGAAATGTGAGATATAAAGAATAGGATGGAAAACTAGAAGCCAGGGCCTCACTTAAACAAGAGACCTTAAACCCATTAGTCTATCTTTTCCCTCTCCAAAAATCCCACTAAAATTCCAGTGATACCAAAATCAATGGTTGAAAATAACAAACTCAGGAAAACAGAACTCTGGGGTGGGTGGGTTTTATTATTAGCTTCGTGGTATACTTCAGCTTTTAAAAATATGTATGTGTATGTCATTAATAAAATACAGAGAAGAAAATTAACTATCAATATAAAAATCAGTGTTCTGAATTTAACTCAAGAATGATCACTGAATATATCTGAATTGAACATAAGCATTTACTGAAAAGCTACAACGTAGCTGCCAGTGCAAGTATCTGGTATCCTAATAGGAGGCCTTTCCCAGAAGAAACTTAAAAACTTGGCTGCTCTGTTTAAGATCACAAATGCAGATTCATCCCTCCATTAGCTCAGTCAGGCCAAGCAGCACAATGGGCAACTGAGCAAAGTTACCTGGTGGCCATCTCAATGGCATCCTTATTGGGTGAGGGGATGAGGAAACAGACCGATGGGACCATTGCCTCATTCCCTGTGGGGCTGATCACTTTCCACTTGGTCCGCTGAGAATTATCTTCCAATACGCACTCATCATTCTTGCAGATGGTGATCTGAGGAGAGAAACTCACAAGTTATTGCTAACAGATAAACCAACAACTCATTATGATATGGTACTTGACTCCAAGGCTATGAAATCCTTAAGAAAAAAATCATTTTTAAAATCTGTCACTAATTAGTGAGGTTTCCTGATTTTGACAAAAAGATAACCTTATAAATACGTAACACAGGAAAGGTTGTGACATCAAATACATCAACAAAGCAAGTGTTTGTTCAATGTTTATTACATGTCCAGTAACTTAGTATATGAAAGTTATAAGGAGACTGTCTTAAGACCTCCAAGAGCTATCTCTCCGCATCTACAATCATTAGGGTAAAAGTTAAAGGGATATGAATAATTGCAACCTTGCTTTTGTGATATTTCCTCTTTCTCTCTTCTTGTCATCCCACTCAAATCCCCGAAAAGGTTTAAGCATTCTGAAATCATCAATTCCTTCTCTTGGGAAATAAATAACCAACATGATCATCCCTATTCTATAGACAGAAATACTGAGACACAGAAAAGTGCCAGAGAAGTTCATTCTTTTGCATTACAAATATTTACTGAGCCTAATATGTGCCTGGAATTTTGGTGGGCCACTGGACATAGAATGGTAAACTGACAGACATGGTCTATATTCCACATATTCTGGTTGGATATAGAATTAGAATACTGTGTGAAAAATGCAATTTACCAGGGGAATGCATGAAAGGGACAATGACCCAGTCTTGCCTAGAGAGGTAAAGAAAGATTAGTTGGGACCTTGAAGCCACATTAAGGAATTTAAACTTTCTAAATGGAATTCGGGAATTGTTACAGAATGTAAGAAGGGGAATGACTTTTTTTTTTAAAGATCATGCTGGGGGGCACCTGGGTGGCTGACTCTTGATTTCAGCTCAGGTCATGCTTTAGGGTCTTGGGATTGAGCCCTGCTTTGAGCTCTGCTCTCAGCAAAGAGTCTGCTTGAGGATTCTCTCTCTCCCTCTGCCCCTACCCTGCTCACATGCTCTCTCTCTTTCTCTAAAATAAATGAGTGAGGGGCGCCTGGGTGGCTCAGTAGGTTAAAGTCTCTGCCTTCGGCTCAGGTCATGATCCCAGGGTCCTGGGATCGAGCCCCACATTGGGCTCTCTGCTCGGCGGGGAGCCTGCTTCCATCTCTCTCTCTCTGCCTGCCTCTCTGCCTACTTGTGATTTCTGTCTGTCAAATAAATAAATAAAATCTTAAAAAAAATGAGTGAATCTTAAAAAAAAAAAATCAAAATCGTGCTAGTGTAAAGATAAAGAACGCATCGAACTGGGGAGGTGATGCTATGATCCAAGCAAAAGAAACTGATGGTCTAACTTAGGGTAGTAGCTGCAAGGACAGAAAAAAGTACATCTAAGAGATATTTATTTACAAGTTGATATTGATTTGGTAGTCCTACTAGTTGTAGGGGATAAGAGGGGAAAAGTCAAAGGTATTGCTCAGGTGCTACAAAGTACCATTTCTGACACCACTTAGGATATGGGGGGGATGATGACGCCAATCTCTGAGGTAGGGAGTAGATCAAGCCTGTAGAGTTCCACTTTTTTTTTTTTTAAAGTATATTTAAGTTCTGGGGTGCCAAGATGGCTCAGTCATTAGGTGTCTGCCTTTAGCTCAGGTCATGATCCCAGTGTCCTGGGGTTGAGCCCCGCATCGGGCTCCCTGTTCAGTGGGAAGCCTGCTTCTCCCTCTCCCACTCCCCCTGCTTGTGTTCCCTCTCTTACTGTCTCTCTCTCTGTGTCATATAAATAAATAAAATCTGAAAAAGAAAAAAAAGATGTTTAAGTTCTAATTAAACAAAATAAAACAAAACACCTCTACCACTGGACCTTTCCCTATCATAACCCTAACTGAAGGTTTTGCTTCTCCCTTCCTTCCCTCCGTAGCCAGAGGTACCCCTTCCCTTGCCTCACCTCTATCTGCCGGTAGTCACAGATGGCCTTCACGGAAATGGTACTCTTCAGCACGTGGTCAGGACTGCGTGGCTTTAGCTGAACAATAGTTTTGGATCTCCCAACGAGGCTGGCAACAGAACTCTTGGACTGTATGAGCTGTTCCTTTTCATCCTACAAAGTGAGAAGAAACACAAAAACACATTAATGTTGCCACTCAGGGTGCCAAGTCAACAAAGAAAACTGAGTGCTCCGCTCCCTCAGAGAATGTCATTTCTCAGTTAAGTAGGGATCCATGGTGGAGCCATCTTAGAAATACAGAGATAAAGAAACAAGGAGAGGATACTTCTGTCTTCTACCAAGTGCTTTTGTACTCAATTTGTTCAGCTTTCTCCCTGTGCTCTTTTCAATGAATCATGAAGCCACATGCAAAAATAATAAAAACATAAAACAAAAAAGAACTGCCAGCTGCCAAATACAGATAAACACAGCTAACACAGGATTTCCCCAAACAAGGTTCAGAAAGCATGGAAGTTTAAGAACAATAATAACAACGTTGCCATTGCTATTATTATTATTATCATTGCTTTCTTACTGGCAGAAGCCAGTTCTTGCCTTGTGCTTAGGAGAAGCCAGAATTGTGCTCTTTAAGAAATTTTTAAATAATTATACCTCCCAAGCTCTACTACTGATATTTCACTCTCTTAAATTGAGTCAAACTTTCTAGAGAAAGATCTTAGCTCTTCCACCAACAATTTATAAACCGATGCTGTTGGTGAAGACATCATGACAAATGATTTAGGATTTACCTTTTAGTGTCTTGCTGTGCCACAGTCACGTATATTTGACTAGTTTGAAAGAAGTATCATGCAAAATTGAAGCTCTCAAGTCTCTGCAAACCCCATTATCTTAAAAACTAATGAACTTCTTGCCCACAAAATTGGTAGTAATCTACTACCAATTGTGTTAGAGAATAAAAGGTAACTTTCATGTATTACCGGGATGTGTCAAGCCCATTTTGAGGTATAAAAAGTCCTTAGAAGAGGGCTTTCTTAGGATGGAAGTAGATGTGATGAGAGTATAAAGAGTTAATAATGTTAAGAAATGCCATTAAAGAATTAAGAATATGCAAGTAAAGAAAAAGAAATGCTTAAATAAACTACCTGTGCCTGTCCCCGGGAGCATGATTGGAAGAAATACAACTTTAACTTATTAGTTAAGAAAGAGGAATGGAATATATCAGGGAGACAGCCACACTGTTCCATACTTGAGAGCTGGTCTACCCATTTCCGTTTCCTTGCAATAAAGATGTCAATTTCTGTCTAACCCACAGCCAAACATCTCAAGTTCCAGAGACCAAGTGCTCAGCGTGGTAAAAGTTCTGAAAAGAACCAGAAGCCATGACAGATGCTCCCGAACCTGACGGACAAGCTGAGGAAAAGCTGAGGAGCAGACCCAGGTGACTTCATGCCCAGATGACGCCGCCAACCCGATGCCCCTGACCTGGAGAGGAGGGAACAGAGCAGCGACCCTCGAGAAGAGAAGATATGACAACAATTGCAGAGGAGTTACCCTAAGACAGGAAGGTACTCTGTGGAAGGGAGGAGATAATAGCCAAGGATTATTATATTCCTCCTTCATACTTGAAGTACCTTCAAGAGAGACATTCTAGAGACAATATCTAAAACGTCAGGCTTTTATCCTTCATTCCAAGTTAAATAAATTAACAGATTTTTTGCCCAGGTGAAACAGTGAATGTGAACACATTCACGGGTTAATAATACCTGAAAGTGTAAAAATAATAAATAATCAAATAATGTTCACAAATACCCAAGTCTCACTCATGAAAAAATGGCGGTTTTGGGTTATTCTGGTTCTCTTACTTGTAATTTCCTACTGAAATGAGAGTCCCCTGCTTCTCTATAGAGAAAAATAATTTCCCTATTACATACTCTTCTATCTTAGTTTGGAATGTAACTGGAGCCTTGTCTTGCCAACTCTGTATAATATACATTCAATACATGTAAACAGTCCTGCTCTGATTTTATTACCAGCATTTCTGAAAGAATAATTCATTGGAGAAAATGAATATAAAATTGAGTTGGATTAAATACTGGATACAAAATTTTTTTAAGTTAATATTGCCACATAAACTGGACAAATATTGCATTATATCTAAGTAAGATTTTAATGTTATCCTTAGTTAAAATCAATATTCTAATATCTCATTTTACCAAAACAAAATTACCAAAGAGGAAAAATTTGGCTTAGGTCTAGTTCATTGGTTTGCATTCTCTTTGCATGAGAGAGTAAAAAACAATTTGGTGCCACCTAATCCCCTTCAATTCTATTTTTCATGCTATACACCACATCTTTGGTCCCAATTACTGAATTAAAATAGGAACAAGCAAAGAAAGTATGCTGAGCACAAGGACTAGGCCATTACTTCAATAAAACATACCCAAAGGAATCTTATTAGCAACTTTTTTTACAGAAAGAAAAGGAAAAAAAGAAAAAGAACAAAATTGGGGTTAAACTCTATTTGAATATGAGCCAGACAGTATAGCAATAACCCACTGCCCTGGAGCTTTCAAGGATATCAACAGCAGCAGCTGGGATGGTTTACTCTGTTTCTCAGAAGTAATCATCCCGCTGATACAACACCCACCATGGAGTCCTGGAGCAGGTCCTCGAGGCGAGATAAGCTCGTGTTGTGGTCACAGGAATATTTTCGTTTGATGGAGTCTTGCAGGTTCCTCAAGAATGACTCCAGGTCCCGGGCATCACTGAAGAACTGTGGTGAGAGGAGGGGTACCTCATGTGCAACTCATCACAACACAAGCATATTAACCAGGAAAGAGCAAACTGGTGCAGAGCTGACGGGAACTGATGATACTCCTGGATTAGTGATGCTGCATCACAAGGTCCACAGGAGGAGAAACTGAGAGCTTGAAATGCTATGTCCGGGAAATATCAGTGATGACAACCACAAAGCCTATGGCACCCTATAGGAAAGTCAGTTGGCTTCCCCTCCTTGGAAACACTGCTGGTGACAACACTTGGCTGTGAGGTAGATGCCATGAAAAGACTAGAGGTTGAGCAATCAAATGTTCCAATCCATTGATAAGGTTATAAAATGATCAAGAAGATTATTTCATTTAGGGCAAACCCGAAGAGAGGTAACAGCTTATTTCCTCCTGCCACCCTCCCCTGAAAACAAGGAGTATATTCTTGAAGTTGTGACGGACTGAAAAAAGAAAAATGGTCCTGATATTTTTTTTTAAAAGATTTTATTTATTTATTTGTCAGAGAGAGAGAGCGAGCACAGGCAGACAGAGTGGCAGAGGGAGAAGCAGGCTCCCTGCGGAGCAAGGAGCCCGATGTGGGACTCAATCCCAGGAGGCTGGGATCACGACCTGAGCCGAAGGCAGCCGCTTAACCAACTGAGCCACCCAGGCGTCCCTTGTCCTGATATTTTACAGCTTGTCCCATCAAGAGGGAGGGTCTACTTCTCCCCTTGAAGCTGGGCATATAGGCACATGACTTGCTTTGGCCAATGACACATTAATAAATGTGACAGCAGAAGAAAGTGCTTGTGCCCTGGGGCTTGCGCTCTCTGGCTGTTTGTGGAACATAGCTACTCCATGAAAAAAGCCTAGAAGAGACTATTAGATGCCAGAGACTTGTACCCCACCACTCCAACCCACTGTCTGACATGGAAGTGATGCCGTTTGGGGCCCACCAGCACCTCGCCTGCCCATCAGCTGCCTACAGCCATCTATAAGCTAGGCAAGATGAGAAAAATCATCTTTCCTCATCTCAGTGGAACCTAACCCAAATTACCAACCCACAGAACCAAGAGCTAGCTAAAGGACTGTTGTTCAGCAGCTGTGCTTTGGGGTGGAGGTTTACATAGTACCCATTAACTGATGCAGGTGTGTGTTTCACCCCACCTCTTCCATGTGCGGTGTTGTGTGCACACGTAGACACATAATGTGCACACAGACACAAACACAAAGTCCACATACCTGAAAGTAAGCAGTATTCTCTTTCACATGCTGCTCGACACACAAACACAGCTGCTTCATCCACTGCAACTGGGACTGGGCGGCGGCACTGTAAGCCTGCAGGAACCAAAAACACACACAGAAGGGCAGGGCTTAACAACGTCCGAGCACAGTGCTCTCTTCCAAGCACAGCTCTGCCAGTGACAGGCCAACCGAAGATACACGGAGATACCTGACGGGCATCTGCTGAGCGCCAGCCATCAGAAAGAGGCTTGCCTTTCATCTAACGAGAGTTACATAGAAAAGGCCTCTCCCACACTCAACTGCTACTACAGCTGACCTTTGAACAACGGAGGGCCTGAGGGCACCAAACCTCCATGCAGTCGGAAATCCACACGTGACTGTTGTCTCCCCAGAAACGTAACTAATAGCCTACTGTTGACTGGAAGCTTTACTGATAACATAGTCAATGAACACCTACTTTGAGCGTTATACATATCACATACTGCATATATATAATATACTTGAAATAAAGTAAGCTACAGCAAAGAAAATGTTACTAAAAAATCATAAGGAAGAGAAAATACATTTACAGTACTATATGGTATTTATTTAAAAAAAAAATCCACATGTAAGTGGAGCCAGACAGTTCAGACTCATGTTGTTCAAGGGTCAGTTGTAAATGATCAGCAAAACCCGGATATAAATAAATCCCTCCCAGTCCTCCACTGTCTCTCTTCTCTGGGCAAAGGCACCACACCAATAAGAGACAGGATCTGCCTGGATGCTTATCTGAAAAAATACAGTTCAATAGGCGTCTCTAGCTCTTCTAGTTTCTCATCGTGTTCTCCCCTTATTTGTAGTCTTTTGGGGGCCGGGATGACAAGAGAGAGGATCCAAGACAAATGATCACTGACACTTCCTCCAGGTGTTGCAGCAGAACAAAGTCTGAGATTTGAATGCTTCTCTAATGACAAGTTCTGAGCACTTGACCCCTTCATGTTCTCAAGTCACATACCTCCACGGTTTGCTTGGCTGGGTGGTTCTCAAGTGACAGCAACTCTGCTGTATCTTGTAGAGACCGAAACACATCCTGTTTCTCCTCCAGTTGCATTGTCAATTCCTGAAAATTGAATTCAGTTGCATGCAGTAAGTGCTATCAAAGGAGGAGGAGAATAAGGAAAAGGCTGTGTTCCCTGCCCAACTTTATTTATTTATTTATCTTTTTTTTTTTTTTTTTTTAAAGATTTTGTTTATTTATTTGACAGAGAGAGATTACAAGTAGGCAGAGAGGTAGGTGGGGGGGGGGGGTAAGCAGGATCCCCGCTGAGCAGAGAGCCTGATGCGGGGCTCGATCCCAGGACCCTGGGATCATGACCTGAGCAGAAGGCAGAGGCTTAACCCATTGAGCCACCCAGGTGCCCCAAGTTTATTTATTTATTTGATAGAGAGAGACAGCGAGAGAGGGAGCACAGGCAGGGTGAGTGAGCGAGAGAGAAGCAGGCTTCCCACCAAGCAGGGGGCCGGATGCAGGGCTTGCTGGGCTCAATCATGACCTGAGATCACAACCTGAGCCAAAGGCAGACACTTAATGACTGAGCCACCCAGGCACCCCTCCTGCCCGACTTTAAAGGAGCATTCAACACAGGGTTAGTGCCAAGATGAGAAGAATAAACAGTACATGCCAGAGGGTTTCAGAGAGGAGCAAAAATGTTAGGATTACTGGAAAATGATTCACAAAGGATATGGGACCTGGGCCAGACCTGAGGAAGCAGGGGAACACAGAGTGAGCACTGGACACAGAGAAAGGAGATAACTTGACAGGTGGGTCTGATTCATGTCCCCACTGGCCTAACATAGTACCTGACACACCCTTAGATCCCAATCACTGACTGGCAGGCGTTGCTCAGACTCTTCCACTAGCCTGCAGTGCCCTCCACTGCCTTTAAATTCTTTTAATGGCACAGGGCACAACTTAGATGCTAGCTCTTCTGTGAAGCTAGGTATGGATCCCTGCTGTTAGATCTGGTCCCTTCTTTCTAAGCACTTTCTTTTTAACTTCACCATAGCCTCATTTCCATTCTCAGACAGTTTTCTATATTATAGCATCTATTCTTTCTCCTTTACTACAGAAGAATCAGATACCATTCTCCAATCAGGAAACATTTATGTTTTTTAAACTCTAATTGAATTTAAAAGTATCTAAATTAAGTGTTAATAAAAAAGCTTCCCATTTGTATAGAGTTTACAAAATCCTTAAAAACCTCTGAGATGTGGGGGTGCCTGGGTGACTCAGTGGGTTAAAGCCTCTGCCTTCGGCTCAGGTCATGATCCCAGGGTCCTGGGATCGAGCCCCGCATCGGACTCTCTGCTCAGCAGGGAGCCTGCTTCCTCCTCTGTCTCTGCCTGCCTCTCTGCCTACTTGTGATCTCTGTCTGTCAAATAAATAAATAAATAAGTAAATAAATCTTAAAAACAAACAAACAAACAAACCTCTGAGATGTGGAAAAACACTTAACAAAAATGACCCTACTTGCATTCACTGAAAAAGAATAAAAAGTATTATACCATTACCCAATGCTGAATTTCCCTTCCCATTTTACAAATGAAGATTTTTGACCAAAAAATTATTAAATGAACTTAAGAGAATTCAGAATTTGTGAGAAGCCAAGAGTATACCTCAATTAAACAATATCTAAGCCCTATACTAAGTGCTTTGCCTATAGTAGCTAGTCAATATTTTACACAACCCTTTGAAGTGGTAATATTGTCCCATTTTATAGAGGTCCAGAGAGATTAAATAACTTGCCTAGGATCACAGAGCCAGTAAGTGGAGAAGAATTTGAACCCAGGTATCTTTCACTCCAAAGCCTATCATCTTAAACACAAAGCTATTCTGAAAGGATTCAACTTGCAGACTGATACTCTCTTTGTCCAAGACCCTGCATTTCTTTCTTCCTTTTTTAAAAAAATTTATTTGAGAGAGACAGCGAGTGAGAGAGAGAGAGAGAAAAGGAGCAGAGGGAGGGGCAGCAGGAAAGGGAGAAGCAGATACCCCACTGAACAGGGAGCCTGATGTGGGGCTCAATCCCGGGACTCCAGGATCACGACCGGAGCCAAAGGCAGGCGCTTAGCTGACAGCCACCCAGGCATCCCAAGACACTGCCTTTCTAAGTGCATTCTAAGGTAAATACATTCTAGAGCTCAGGTTCCCCTCTCTCCATGTACACTTCTCACATGCACAGGTGCATTTAAGCAGAGAAGTCCTTATTTCTACCTAGTGAAATGCAAATCCAGAAATCCAAGCTCTTAACAGATTCTCTATCTTCTTCTGCTAATACATAAATATGACAAGTTTGTTGTGCTAGACTCACAGAGAAGTAATTTCTCTTGGCTGAGATGTTGGGATTGTTGTCACTCCAATCATAAGCTAGCTCCTCCTCCTCCTTCTCATTCAACCAGATCAACTCAGCGGTAGCTCTGGAGACAAATTTATGCAGGCTCTGAAGGTGCCTCATCCGGAAGCTAGAAGTTTCCTAGACAAAGCAAGGATTATAAGGTTAGATTGCCAGCCTTTCCTCTGTAGAAGACAGCACATGTGACATCAAAGCAAAGAATAATCCAGGAAATAAAATGAGCCTTGATTTTTCATCTCTGGGTGCTTCTCCATGAACTCAAATTTAGTACAAATTTGATACAGGACTCCCAGAGCCCTGGTCAATCCCAGCAAGAAATTAGAATTCACCAGGCTTTTCTGGGGCTCTCTGAATAAAGAATGATCCTAGGCCTGTCCTACTCTGGACAATCTCGAAAGACAAGAATGAAGAAGAGACAGAAGAGGAGTCTCCTTCCTACTAATCTTGAACTTTTAGTTTTGGAGTCTCAAAGCACATAAGTCACTGCTTTGGTGAAACACGGAAACTAGGACAGGATTTACTTAATTAAAACTTTCTGGGGCAGTGGTTTCTGATCCACTAAGAAAATTGAGAAAATGTTATAATACATATGAATAATTGCAAAGTAAGTGATATAACCTAATAAACAGAAATCCAAAACAGGGCTGAACCATAAACTTTCTGAATTAGCAAAGACAGTTGTTTGGAAAGAACTGGATTGTCCATAAAAAGAACAGAAGAGCCAAAACTCACCTTCAGTTTACAATACTGTGTCTCCAACTTTCCAAGAGTTTCAACATAACTTGTATGGAAATTTTGGGACATTTTTCCCTGATAAGAAAGGCATGAAATAAAGATACATTAGAGAAAAAGTAAGTAAACTATATGTACAGTGTGGTTTCAACTATGTAGGCACACAGATAGGGACTGGTTAGCTGAGATAACAAATCTCTGGGTCAGGTTTTAAAGCCTAGGGCAGCACTGGGTGAGGGACGGTTCAGTGGGGGTGAATACAGCTGACAGATCTCGTGCTTCCAGCAACTCTGGGAGGTTTCTAGAAAAACCTATGCCTGATGATTCCCAAACTACTCAATTGCTTTTTTGAAGGGAAAAGTTGAAATTACAAAAGGGAAGACAGAATGAGGGAGGGAGAGACTTAGTGAATAGTTTCTCCATACCAGATCTCCCTGCAGGCAGGAGGTGAAGTGGAAGAATCATGAAGTTTTAGAGTAGAGGGCCTGTGTTTGGCAACTGCACTCACTACATACTGATTTTGACCTCAGCTTTCAGTATCACAATTCTTTTTAGTAAAAAGCGTTAATAAAAATACTTTGCTCTTAAGGGTATTTCAAAGGGCAGAAGAGACACTTCATGCGGAAAGGGAATTTGTTGTAAACTGCTGCTCATGGTTACCATTCTTTTCCAGAGCCCCCTTATCCTATGTCTGGTTTTTGCTTTAAAGTAGGCTCTATGCCCAGCGTGGAGCCCAACATGGGACTTGAACTCACAAGACCAAGATCAAGACCTGAGCTGAGATCAAGAATCAGATGATGAACTGACTGAGCCACCCAGGTGTCCCCAGAGTCCCCTTCTCGGAAATAGCTGCCCGGTGCACACTACTCCATTACCCGCCCTGCCTCACCACACCCTGCCATAATGGATTCTGAATGCCACGCACCTCATACAACCTGGCCTCTTTGACACTTGAGCCCAGTTCTTCCACACTGGTGTGGATATGCTGCTGTGTTTCCAGCTGCAACTCCACACTAGGCAGGTCATTGCCCCACTCTGCTCGCTCCAGTTTCATCTGGAAAAGAAAAAAAATACATATATAATTGACTAAATAGATAAACAGAAAATTTTCAGGACTGATGTTGGGCAAGGGGGTTGAGGGTGGATGACTGGGCAGGAGGACACCTAGGCCATCTCCATCATGGTCTCTTACAGGAAAACATGCCAACGTCACCCCCAAAGAGCTGGAGACTAGACCCCACCAACTACTGCAGCAAGGGCAGCCTTCTGTTGCTGCATTACAGGATACATTCCTGAGTTTACCAAGCAGGAAGGTGTTTCCATGGCTGAAGATTAACTTTATAAACTTTAGGCCTTTTCCTTAATAGACGCTCTTCATTTCACAATCAGAATGGATTTAAGAAACAGCTAAAAATGTTAAACTTCATTCATGGCATCAACTACTGACCAATGGCAGGTAATTTTCAAATAGCTTGTTTTTGGATGTTTTTATTTATTGGTACCTGGGGGATCCACCACCAGGGCATGGGAAGAATTTAAAAGAAAACAAAAGGATGGGGTGCGTGGGTGGCTCAGTCAGTTAAGTGTCCGCCTTCAACTCAGGTCATGACCTGAGGCCCTGGGGCTGAGCCTGTGTCGGGTTCCCTGCTCAAGGGTAAGTCTGCTTCTCCCTCTTCCTCCCCCTGTTCATGCACTCACTCTCTCTTTCTAAATAAATAAATAAATAAATAAAATCTTAAAAATAAAGAAAACAAAAGGATTAGAAGGATAAAAAGGACAATATCGAACTTGAACCACGATTCTAGAATACATGTGAACAGTGCCCCTAAGAACTACGAAACACAGGGAGCTGGGCTTCAACTCACAAGGTAAGAG